>NC_141687.1:2082876254-2083476254 GCF_964263255.1 Lissotriton vulgaris
AGAGGTCAAGGGGTAAGTACGTTTGTACTGTTTCGTTGATTTACACCCCTTGTTGTTTGTGAGGAGTCTAGAGAAGTAACGATGCCTGGACTGAGTAAATTTAAAAGAATTTGTTGCTTAGGTTGTACTAGGGATTCCCAGTTGGAAGATTCATGTCCGATTCCTCCAGTTGGAACTCCCACTTATGAGCTCTATTCAAAACATGGTATTGGTCCTATTACCTTCAATGAGACATGGGTCCGATACACGAAAAATAATGGAGTTTTGAGATGGCCCCAAAATGGTAGTTTTGACCCCGCCATACAAGATAATTTGGAAACGATTCTGTTTAGAAGAAAAGCCCGGACGGCAATGTTTGACTCTTTTCGCCTTTGGCGTAAGGAAGACAAACAGAAAGAAATTAAGCAAGCAAAAAGAGATAAGAAAGCGCAAAACATGTCAATTGTACAAGCTGCTCAGCAGTTTAAAAATAATTAAGTGGATGTTGCGAATGAGATACTGTAAAGACAACATCGCATGGCAATAGATAAATGCTATCCGATGTTGCCTACTTCCTCTCCAGATAAAAGTAAGGAATCGGAAGAAGATTCCCTAATGTCTTGTTTATTGAATTCCCCTCCGCCTTATGCCCAAAATCCTAATGCTCCTCCGTTACCCCCTCCTATTGCTCAACCAGTGGTTGCTCAATTGCCGATTGTTCAGCAACCGGGTCAGCCTGTTAATGCTCCTCTGCCTGCTTCTGCTCCGTCCTCTCATCCTGTAATTCAGCCCTCACCTCCCCTACAATCCCCTGTTCTTGTTCCTCAGTCGGCTACGTTTCAGTCCCCGTCGCCTTCTACATCTGTAATACCTCCTATTCTTTTATGGGATTCTCCTACTTCAGATAGGAGAATAGCAGATGCTGTCTCAAACTTCTTTTCTCCTCTTCTTGCGTCCTTGAATCTGTCTCCAGCTTTTTCTAGACGACAATCTCGTTGTCAACTTCCTCTTACGGACGAGAAAGTAGTTTTGGGCTCCCTCGCTCGTAAATGGATTGAGAATGGGCTAGAATATAGTACAGAAGATATTATGAGTTCTTTTCGTCAATGGGTAGAGCCTATGCAGAAATACGTTTTTAATGTCATGTGTCAAACTCTTATTAAAGGATGGGAAGATATGGAGTTAGATATAGTTCCTTCGGAGCTATTGAAGTTACAAGCTGATTTTGATAAAGGTTTTATTGTAGGACCACTAGTTGAAGAAGCGGTGACTAGACTTGTTGCATTTAGAACCATGTTTTTATCTTTGTCTTTTTCCAAGGGTGTTCTGTTAATAAACAAGGCATTAAGAATTATCCAATGCGTGAAGTTCCTCCTGTATGGAGAGAAGCAGTGCTTGGTCCACCTCCTGTCCCTGCTCATTTCCAGCGTATATGGGTTCATGAACCCTGGAAAAGGTCTGAAGTATTGGTGCTTAAACAATTTTCCGGACCCCCGTAAAAATCCTGCTGGATATTATAAAGAATTGTCCCAAACAGTTGAGGCTTGTATTATGAATTTGACCGATATTGACATGTTATTTGGAACTGTTGTTCCACAAGCATTATGGGCACGGATTGGTACGGAAAATCATGTTGCTGAATTAGGTGGTGATTGGGCTGCTATTAGAGCCGCAGATGCGGGTCAAGTGGGCGGTGCAAAACCTGATGATCTGATTACGGCCTTACCAGGCAGAATAATTGAATTGATGAAGACAATGATGCCTGCGGTACGAGTAAATTGGTACAAGCTGGCAGCATGCAAGCAAAAGAAAGACGAAAGCGTCTCAGATTTCTTCACTCGTTTTGAAGAGACGTTTATTGACCATAGTGGTCAAGATTTGAGTGTAGAGGGTGGTCAGCGGTTGTTTGTGGATAAGTTTGTATATAACTTACTTCCCGAATTATCAAATAAATTAAAGGGTTCTGAAAGTGCATGGACTGTCTCTTCCCCTGCTAAAATATTGGCTACTGCACAGTATTATGAGAATAGAGATAAGGAAGAGAAGGAGAAACAAGATAAGAAAAATAAAGATTTGAAAACGAAGGTTCTTTTGCACCAGGCGTATCCTCCGTGTCCTGCACAGCCTCAGTTTTCTCAACCGCAACAGTTTCAGAAGATTTTCCGCGACCTTCGTTAGGTCCTAATCAATGTGCGTACTATAGGGAAGAGGGACATTTCAAGAATAGTTGTCCGATTTTATTACAGCGTAATAATGGAATGTCTGTTCCAAGAGGTCGTGGTAATTTCCAGTCAGGATCTAGAGGTAGAGGATGAGGTGTGCCCTCTCAGAAGCAGCGTTCCTTTACTCCATCTACTACAAATTATTTTGATCAGCAGAGAGTTCAGTCTATGTGGTATTATAATGATGATTATAGTGTTGAAGATAGGGCTGACGATTTTCAAATCGAATAGGACAGCCATGGACGAAGTAAGGGAGTTGTGTCGATTCCAGTAGATCAAAATGGGCCGTATGTCACTGTCAATGCTATATGTGCTTCAGAATCGTTTCTTTTGGATACTGGTGCAATGAGAAGTTCTATAATTCATTCTAAAGTCCTTGGGGCACCTTTATCTGGCTTAATAAATACTTCTGTAGGATTTTCTGGCGCCCCTGTCCGTAATCCGGTTTCTTGTCCCTTGCCTGTTTCGATTGGACCTTGGATGCTTCACTTATTCTGACAACTGGTTGTGGTGAGAACCTGCTGGGTTTAGATCTGTTGAAAAGACTACATGCAACATTGTACTGCTCCCCTTCTGGAGTGCATCTTACGTTAGGGAAGAAATTGACAACTTCTATGTATTTATCCCGAGACCAGTTTCCACCTGAGTTGCTTTCGCTTCCTGAAAGTCTTTGAGCTACAGGCCCAAATGATGTGGGACGTTGTGCAATACCACCTTATGTTGTTACAGTTAAAGAGAATGTTAGAATGCCACGCATCCCCCAGTATCTTATTTCTAGTGATAGTGAGAGAGCACTTTTGGCTATTGTCAATGATTTTATTCAGAAGGGCGTGGTTGAAGAAACAAGAGGCAATGTTTGTAACAGCCCTGTTCTTCCGATTTCTAAAAGAGCTGATCCTTCACAGCCTCCTGTTTATCGATTTGTTATTGACCTTAGAGAAGTCAATAAAATTGTTGTGCCAGAGTTTCCTGTTGTTCCGAACATTACAGCTTTATTGACCATGATTCCTGCTTCAGCAGCTTGGTTTTCAGTTATAGATCTTAAGAATGCTTTCTTTAGTATTCCTATTGCTGAAGAAAGTAGCGATATCTTTGGTTTCTCTTTAGGTGGCCGAAGTTTCCGATTTAAAAGAGCACCTCAAGGTTATTGTGAAAGTCCTTCCATCTATAGCAAGGCTCTTAAGTCACAACTTGATGCTTTCTCTTTGCCTCCAGGCGCTACGCTTATTCAGTATGTGGACGATTTGCTGGTGGCTGCTGATACGGAAGATGTGTGTAAGAATGTGACTGTTGCTGTGTTGCATCATTTGTCTGCTCTACATCATAAGGTGTCGCCCTCTAAGTTGCAATATGCCCGCCAAGAGGTTACCAATTTAGGTCATCTCTTGTCGAAGGAGGGAAGGCGATTGCCCCCAGAACGTATCCAGGCTATTTCAAAGATGTCTATACCTACCACGCTGAGAGAAGTGCATGCCTTTCTGGGTATCACTTCATACTGTAGACAATGGATTCCCAATTTTTCACTTCTGGCCAAACCATTGTTGGCACTTTCGGTGAAAGATATGCCCCATCCGCTCCCTCGGACGGATGAATGTCAGAAAAGTTTTGTTGATCTACGTACTGCTCTGTGTTCTGCTCCAGTGTTGGGTACCCCAGATTATAGCAAATCCTTTACATTGTATGTTCACGAGAAAGAGGGTTGCGCATTGTCAGTTTTGACACAGC
The DNA here is from genome assembly GCF_964263255.1 of Lissotriton vulgaris. Taxonomy (NCBI): domain Eukaryota; kingdom Metazoa; phylum Chordata; class Amphibia; order Caudata; family Salamandridae; genus Lissotriton; species Lissotriton vulgaris. The sequence goes on from NC_141687.1 coordinate 2,082,880,181, forward strand.
AATTTGGAGATAAGCAGAGGCCATGTGCCTATTTCTCCGCTACACTAGACCCAGTAGCTAAAGCTTTGCCCAGCTGTCTCAGAGCTGCAGCAGCTGCGGCGATTTCTATTAGACAATCTGCTGGATTGGTGTTGGATAACACACTCATTGTTATGGTTCCACATGCAGTGGATACCTTGTTGAACAGAACAAGAACACAGCATCTTACGAGTGCTCGTTTGTCTGGATACGAGTTGACACTTCTGGCAATTTATGTCCATATCAAAAGATGCAATACGTTAAATCCAGCAACACTGTTGCCAATTCCAGATGAGAAAGACGTTCAGGAAAAACATGATTCTTTTCTTAGAACGGAAGAAGAAACGAAGGGTAGGATTGATTTGAAGGACACTCCGCTCAAGGACCTGGATGGGATCCTATGGGTGGATGGTGTTGCGTGCTTATCTAGGTTCCTGATCGATGCTGTGACCTTATGCCCCTATTCGGCTATAAATCCATTTATTCCCTATATTGGCATAACCGTTCAAGTGCGATTTTCTGAAAAGTCATCTCTGGCCTCACACGAACAGAGCCACATTCCAGCATGACTCTCTGCTACTTCCTTTGCGACCAATTAGTGCAATGACAGAGCAGCAGTCACTATCTGATATTCCTAGATAACACTCCGAGTTCTTCAACAAGATAAAAACTCAGCAAACCTGGAAATCCCCGCTTGCTATGTTTTGATTAGTAATAGAACTCTAATGAGCAACTGATAACTGTCACTTCCTAGTGACATCTTTAATTGACGTCTTATGTCCAGCAAACTTGCGTCAAACCCGGCACCTGTCAGGTATAAATATTACCAACGTTGCCTTAAGCAATTAGAGACACGAGCTGTGAGTTCGTTGCCTGTTGCTGATGCCAGCTGCCTGCATGACCCTGTGTTGGTAAAAACTAGCACTCTGTCGCTGCAGCCTGCTATCCTGTGGTGGTGAAGCTGCTGATTACCATTATCGCCGCTACAGCGCGAACTATGGTGCAGTACGCTTGAGGAGCCGAGCAGCCGTCCTCTGCAAAGACATCCAGCCGATTCCAGCTGCCCGCGGACGCTGTCACCCCTCCTTCCTCGACGCGCTGAGAGAAGCCGCTGCCTTTCTCGTGCAGAGAAATCCAGTCCCGGCGCTTCCGGTTTACCCTTGCGGGTGACTGGGATATCGAGAGAGACCCCTGAAGGAGATACCAATCCTCCATCATTCTATTCAGAGGTATGGTGTTAACTAAACCCTTAGACGAGAATTCTTGAAACAAACCTTGGCAAAACCAACTTAACTTAAGCTACTTACTTACTCCCCCTTTCACGTGTTAGGCTTAGGTCAAGCACACTGGGGTAGGCTTAGTTAGAAGCAACAGTTGAGTATGTTAGCCTAATGTATATATGACTGTATATATGTTTTATTACTTTTAAACCATTGTATGGCTAAGAAACCATATCAATGCTTTTACAGTTCTATTTCGCAATACTTATCTTACTGTACGTACTTTTTATAATAACAGTTATTGCAATTGTGGCAATACATTTCTCTTGTACGAGAAGAAAGACTGTTTAATAAATGTTAACCCTTTATTGATAAACGCCCGTCTCTCTATTCTCTACATCTCGTGAAAGTAAACTGCACTAGACTGACTGAGTGAAATCTGTGTCTATTGTTTCACACGACCCTAGAGATCGACTCTTGATCTGAGGAGCAAAGTTGTCATGTTGCACGGTTGTTGGAAAACTGAATCCCTTCTTGTCTGTGCCAAGGAAGCTGATCACTTCCTATGCAGAGAAGAAAGTTTCCAGTGACCTCTGAGCTAGTTGGTAACACAACCTAATTAAGTTTAGCATAGTCAGTGGAGGCCTGGAATATAAGCAGTTCCACGTCGATACTACTGTTTATGTTATTCCAATGCGCAGGGCCTAGTGGGAAACTAGGAACTACACTACATGGCGCCCAAACGTTTTGTAAGGCGATAAACTAATGCAAGACTTGTAGAGTAACTCAGTCGTGCATATTTCACACCCCTTTCTCCCGTAAAATACTCCAATAGACGTCTGGAGTGGGTGAAAGGTTAAAATCCGCCCGACCTTAGTAGGAAGAGATTCCTATGTAAAGCTCTGGTTTATTCAACGTTGAAGGATACAGTGTTCCAAAATATTGTGCACCTAATCTTTGTCTCCTTGGAGACCTACTCTGCAAAAACTGCATTTATACAATGTCAGTAGAAAACAACGGCACCGCTGGGGCCGCAGCAGATGCGACTCAGCAAGGTCCCGAATACACAGACCCGGGTGCTATTATCATCCCGGTCCAGTTAAGAAGATCTATAACTTTAAAACTTATAGAACACGGACTGACACCTCAAGGTGGTACAGTCATTTTCGTGATAGAGGCTCACGAATATCGGCAGACAGAGGTATTCTATTCATGGATAAACTTTCCAGCGGTAAACGCTATAACACAAGAGTTTCACTATTACAAAATAGAGGAACCTCCGGGAGAGTACGCTCCTTTCGAGGAGATTGAAATCCCACTTAAATTTCAAGAGCACCTGCTCTGGTTTAATGGCGCCCTAAAACATAATGATCACATAACTAGGCTCGGTCCACTAGGTAGACCAGGAGCCACGTGGCCGGTTCTAGCCAGCTACACACCACATCCTGACATTGCAAGAATGTCTAGAGAAGAGCTGTTAGCACAGCTAAACACATTAATAAAAATACATAGGCAATTAGTCCAATATGTAATGCGGACTGCAACAGTCCAGCCAGCTGTTAATACACCACAGCTGACCCCTCATCAGGGGAACACAAATAAAATTACACCACAGAACATACAGTCATGTCTTGGTAAAACACCCGTAAAACGGGAACAAATTCCTTTCTGGTTAGCCCAGAAAATCACTCAAATCGAGGCAGTATTTCCTGATACTACCCCTATTGAGAAACACAGAATCTTGACCATCTGCCTTCCTATGGGAATCGCACCACACGTGGAGGACTGTGACACTTGGGGTACAGTCTTTGCTTCCATTTACACAAAAACACACGGTGTTCCGTCTATGGCGGTAATACCAGAAGTGCTAAAACAGATTCAAAATGAATTCGGTCCAGAGCCCGCTTTAAATCTAGGTATGAAATTACTGAAAGACTTCAAGCAGGTCACGGCTATATTATTAGCCAACATAAAGGGAGAAGCAGCATCTGTGGCGATTCGCCAGAAGTTGAGGGAAACAGATATAAAAGATCCTGTTGAACTTGCAAAAATCATAGAAAAATGCTATGAAGAATTAGGTAGAGACAGCTTGGGTGGGAAAACCGGTTAAGCCCCAACTGCTCGAAAATCCTGAAAAATTATTTATTAAAAATAATTTAAACACTCCAAAAAAGAGCTGGGATGGAAATAAACAATCCACTCCCAAGGAAAAAGTTTTCCAGTCCAGAGGAAGGTCTCCTCGACGGAGGGAAAGAACTCCGACTCGAGAACGCCAGTCTCCCCAACGGGAGCCCTCTGAGAAAAGATATAACCTTAGAAATAGGGATAATCTGAAAAAACCTGATAGATATCAAAGTATTGATACATGTCCCTCTCGATCTTTTCCACAGAATTCGGAAAGAAGAGGACGGTCAGACCCAGGAGAGCACACCAAGTCCAAAGACAAGGAACCTGCTCAAAATAAAAAATCTCAATTTCAGAAAAAGAAGGTAGCCAGTATTAGAGTAATCAACCATGCCGAGAATACTGAGGACACAGTTGAAAAACGGGGAGTGGGCATTGACAATGTTGGACAGTGCAGCAGAAATCAGTATAGCGCGCAAGATCTTGATGAGTCATCTGGAGACAGTGGACACGAATGAATACATTCAGGTTGAAACTGCCGACGCCAGACTTAGCGAGCCCCATAAAATATACGAAATAACATTGCGTATGGAGGGTGATAAGACTAGGAAAATTAAGGGTCTATTTTGGGATAAGCTCTCAAAAGGCTATGATATTCTGTTAGCTGAAAAAGATTGGCCCCCAGAGTTTGTCAGGGAGTGCCCTCGTGGCGAAGAAGTGATTATGCCTGCCTTCTCGAATCACATACCGATTCACAAAAAATACACATATGCAAGGAAATGGGCAGTGGCCCAGGCACCTGCATTGTATAAAAATCATGTAGGATGGGATGAGGATTCACCGCCTCACAAAATCCAATTAAAAAGTGAACCAACTGCCCAACGGCAGTATCCCATAAAGCAAGAAGCTAAAAAACAAGTCAGGGAGATCTTAGATCAACTTGAATACCAGGGGGTGATTGAAACATGCACCTCTCAAATAAACAATCCTTTGTTTCCTGTCTCCAAGCCAGACAATTCATATCGTCTAGTTTTGGACTACAGACATCTTAATACATGTTGCAAAACTTTTGCAGTACAAAACTCGCATAGTGCAGCCCTAATGAATAACATAGTTAGGAAAAAATACAAAACGACATTAGACATTTCTAATGGTTTCGTTTGTCAAAACATTGCACCAGAAAGCAGATATTTGACCACTTTCTCTGCATTTGGGTCACAGAAAAAATTCTGTCGACTCCCACAGGGGTTCAAGAACAGCCCAGGACTATTCTCAGCTAGGGTAACAGAGTTACTACAAATCTATGATGATGAAGCATTGTCTTACGTAGATGATATTTATCTCACAGATGACGACTTGGATACTCACTTGAAAAGAGTGAACACCATTATACTTGGGTTCGCAGCAGAGGGTTACAAATTCAACTTTAAAAAGTCCCGAATTGCCCATCTGACAGTACTATTCTTAGGGTACGAATTATCAAGTGAAGGGAAAAGCCTAGCGGACAACTTCTTAGAGAAGTGCGCTGTACTCCAAGCTCCAAAAACGCTGAAGAATTTACAATCAATACTAGGTTTTCTGAATTTCGGAAGAACTTACATACTAAATTACGCAGAGAGGGTTAAACCTCTCTACGAACTAATAAAACCTGATTTAAAACAAATCAATTGGACTCAAAAACACACAGAAATTTTGAGATCACTGCAAACAGACATGTTAGCAAAAACAAAATTAGATACACGTGACAACACGATCGATCTTGTAATCCGAGTCATCCCAGGAAGATGCGGATTCACGTACCTAACCTCTAATGAGGGAGAAAAGGTACCAATTTCAATTAAATCTCACTTGTACACACAAGCAGAAAAAACATTCAGTCACACAGAAAGAAATGTGAACGCAGTGCAAATCGCATTAGCAAATAAACGAGAACTAGCTCACGGCAAACGGATTAATATCCTTACAGCGGAATCCGCCTTCGAGGCGCTATTCAGCCCGGTAAACCTGCCTACAGTGTCACTGGATCCGAAATGGATACAGTGCATAGATTCTCTAGGAGCGGAAGACGTGAAATACTATTTCGCCCCGCAATTTGAAGAACTGAATGATTTAGAATATGAAGAAGAATATCCTCTGCCAATCGAAATCCTGCCTCTCCCACAATACGCCTGTATAATCTATACAGATAGCTTTGTACAGCATTTCAACGTAGAGAGAAAATCCTACGATGCAGCATGTGCGATCATTAAAGGTCGTTGGCTGTGCGGTAAATTCAGACCGAAAGTAACAAAAACTGAATCTGTAAGAAACTGTTTGGTCAAAGAACTGAAATCAGATCTTTAAAGATGGCGCTCGAAAATGCAGAACGTGAATTCCCGACACTTATAGTGTGCGATTCTCATTTTTGCGTCAACTCTTACAACAATAAACTGCAGAGTTGGATCAAAAACGACTACAAAGATGACACAGGTACCACAATAAAGCATAAATTGCTCTGGAACGAGGTAGCTCTTTTACACAAAGAACTACAAAAGACTCACGTGATTCACGCACAGAGTCTTCAACGTGATGGCGTTCACGTTGCAGGGAATTCATTGGCTAATACAGCCAAAGCGGAAGCAACTAACCCGGCTTCCGTAGCCACAGAAAAGCGTACAGATAAATACATAGACGGGGAAACCATGCTAGCAGTAAAAACGACCGTAAAAGGCGACTGTGCAGCACTACCCGTAAACTATCCACTCAATTATGCATACATAATCAATGCAAACTCCGTTCCTTTTGCTCGAATCCCTGGAGTGGGGGACAGAGTAATTCCAAACATGAACAGGAGAATATTTTTAATAGCAGACGCACACATGGGTTTGGGTCTACATCACAGAGAGATCAAGGAATCACTGACTGAATTACAATCAGTATTCTAGTGGCCTGGAATGAGTGTAGAACACCAAATATATGCAAACAACTGTGAAAACTGAAATAGGGATCGCAGTAAGGAACCATGCTACCGGCTACCAGTCAGAAAGAGCGTAACGCTGCCTACACCCCATCCTGCGTCCTATTAATAGTTAAGACGAAAAGCACTTAAAAAATGAGGTCCCCAGCGCTCGGCTGACGCTAGAACGGTTATAAAAGATTTGCGAGTCAATATCGGCACATACGCAATTACCACGTTCCATTCTGACCAGGGTCCTGCTTTCAGCTCTCGAGCTTATAAGGAGGCCATGGCCAGCATGGGAATTGGGTTGCGGTATTCTTGTCCGTCGCACCCCGAAGGGAATAGTGTGGTAGAAAGAAAAAACCGTGACATAAAGCAATCTATAACAGCGAAGGTATTAGGTTCAGGCGCTGGGTGGGTCAAACATTTAATAAGTGTCCAGACTAGTCTTAACAACATGCCAAGAAATTCTCTAAAAGGTTTCAGCCCATACGAACTATTGTTCGGAATTAGAATGAGAGTTCAGGACCTCGATAGTCAGATGTCAGTGGTACAAGAAGAACCAACGCACTTTGATGTAAAAGACCGTTTGGCTGTTTTACAGGAACTGAATGAAACAAGAAAATCATTAAGCAACATAAAGTTAAAGCAACAGCCAAGTACCACTGACGAGGCACCACCCGCAACAGCCCCAGCAAGGCCTGTCTGGATTCCAAAGATTGGGGATCTAGTCAGAGAAAAGATCGCGGTTAAGAAGGAATTTGGGCCTTCTTACAGAAAAGCAGTACCTGTCTTAGCAGTCACCGGAACAAGATCAGTTGTGCTACCGCCCCTTGCTGGTAAAAAGGAGAACAGAGTCGTGTCTATCGATCTGGTAAAACCACAAGCATGTGGCCTATAATCAACAGTAGGCCCAGTGGACTCCCAAGAAACAACAGAATACCCAAACTTGCAACAATCCAAGAGGTTCAAACTGAAAGACTCATCACATTCGATCAGCCTGCAGTGCACAATGAAGGACTATGCAATAATGCCATGGAACTCGTGCCTCTTGAAACACAGATTGAAACAGTTCGTCAAGAAACAACACCAGTCTACACTAATGTGGCATCAGAAAGTGCTACCGATAGACAGATTGAAAGAACAATCCCATCAATTGACAGAACTGCCTCTGGTTATTTCATCAACTTCGACAACTTCTCTGAAGATTTAAATGACCCCGAAGTGATGCCAGAAACAAAAAAGTCTTTTAAAGAAAAAGCAACGGAACTCTTTCATCAACTGAAGGAAATCTACCTTATTTCCCCTTAGCTAGAGTTCTGGTTCGGTCTAGGTGTATTTTTCCTCTTGCTTTGGCTCATCATGGTACTGTGTTTGGGAAAATTCATTGAAGGAAAATATATTACAATGGACACAGCAAGTCAGAACATCAACCTAGTCCTGAAACCACACAGATCATCCCACGTGAAGAAAAGAGAACTGTCAACAGTAAATGTCACAGCAATTCCAATACCTGGTGGGGTAGTATGGGAGAAAACAGACTATGAGATCTATGGTCCTGTCGAAATCCTGAAGTATCCTCATCAACTAAAGGTTTCCTTAAGTGACTTTGTGACACCAAGTACATTCTCTGATGATTGGGACTTTAACAGTATTAATGACATGATGTCTGATTTAGTAATGTCAGCTAGATTCACAGATCATGATTATTTACAAGGTTCATCTAGTTATGAGCAGTTATTCTGTTACACCCACTATGGGGATCATTACTTGCATAAATCTGCACAGCCTAGAAATGTTTTTATGTATAATCAATGGGAACATTGTGCTACACCACCTAAAAGCAGTTCTAAAGCATTTTTTGAGAAATTCAAATACTTCTCAGGGTTTAACACCAGTGATGCAGAAACGTTTTATTATAAACTGTTAGATAAAACAGGAATGAAAACAATGCTGACAAATTCTAAATTGATATATTCAGAAGCATTTTATGACAAAATGATGACATTTGGTTTTGATTATTGGAAAAATAATATTGAAACAAAAACAATTTGGGGTACAAAAGATTGGCAGGTGCAAGGCATTGAAGCACTGTTTAGAACCTGCATGATACCAGAACAAATGTTATTTTTAAATGACCCAATACACCAAACATCTTGTCTTGGCCTAGCTAAGAACAAAGACCTTAAAACACCGTCTATACCAAAGCCAATACCTGAAAATATAACTGCAGATATTGAGTTAGACGTGTCACAAATTTTACATTTCAACAGAACACATCCTGATTGGAAAAAGTGGTTAATCTGGCCTACAGACACAAATAGCTGTCAAGATAGGTTCCTGAATAAAACACAGGGGTTAAAAATGACCAGATTAGACCCTAGATACTCCCAGAGACAACATCCAGGGATTATAACAACATACAGTGTAGGGAAACTCTGCCTTGAATGGCTAACTTCGTCCACACTGGCTGAAATTAAGCAACACTTGTCTTTATTAAAAGATGGTGCTGATTTGCGCGACTTCATTCTTGGACCACGCAAACAGCGTCAAAAGCGTTTCATAGCGACCAGTATCTATGCTGCTTACAACGAGGCTTGGAAAGTAAAGCAAATTGAAACTGCTGAAAAAATACGAGAAATTGATCGTATTAATTTGGAGAAATCACTTTCTGTGGTAGACAATGGGTTAACGACTCTGTCTTCCAGAATATATTCTTTGGACAATATTGTATCCTCTGCCTTTGATGTGATAGACAGAGATTTGCTAATGTTACAACATGGCCAGTCTCAATTACGTTCTATTATAGAACTAGGCTGGACGCTGCAAAATCTTCGTTCAGGCTATGTGCCTTGGCGTTTAATCAACACAACGTCATTATTTTCCAGTTTTAATCTTACTGATAAACAGATCAGTTTGGCACAGAAAGGAGCAGACTATACAATCCTGAGCATCGAAAAACTCGAGAGATTACCATTGACAATGTCAGAGAGTCCTGTCATTGAATGGATAATACACGGAATTATCACAATTCCGATTACAACTTTCCGATTTAAAAAGTGCCTTGAGTACATACCTGCTGGCCAGTATGAACAATTGGGTAAAGGATATGTTAAATCCGAATGGAAATTACCATACACTCATTCTTGCTATAGTGACAGCGACAAAAATGTATTTCTTAGTGGTGACAACTGTAAACACTCACTAAGCGGTATACTTTTGTGTCAGGGTATTAATTTACACGGAGCATGTGATGGAAATTCAAACAACCTTTCATGCCACCAGCTAGTCACACCTGCAACTCAGATAGAGCCCTTCTTTATGCAACTCGCAAACAGGAGTTACATTCTTAGAACGAATCACAGATGTTGTGGCCTGACGCCAGGGAAAAGTTATCTAATACAAGTTACGTCCATGGTCAAATGTTGTATGCAAGCATTGTTCCCGAGCGGGCCTCCAGACATAGTGACTCCCCTCTGGCCTCGTCTGAATCTCTATTCTATACGAATTGATACATTAAGCAAAATGAAATCTGTGCTTTTACAGACAACAGTGCCTATAACGTCATCTAAAGAGACGTATGATCTTCTAGTCACAAGGACGGCTACTGAGGTTCATGACCTTTTATCAACAAATTGCCCTGTGCATTTCGTAGAAATGTTCAGCCAACTCCTTAACATGTCTAGTGCAACAAGCATCCCAGGCATATTTAAGACAGTCTTTACGGGACTGCTAACACCCTTCCAGGCAATTTTGGGAATCTTTCCTAATTTTGTGCACTCCATTTTTGGCGGTATACCACTATTTTTGGGACTCGTTGCAGGGATTCTATTTTTGACCCTCCTGCTACGTTATGGCAAGCCTCGGCTCAGACATAGCTCCCATGGGAATGGAAGAGACAATCCTAGCGATGCGCTACAGGGACAGGATAACTAACGTCCTCGGATTGGCCAGGCTGAGAGATCTAAACATGACCTGGTTCCTTTCATTCAGACCGATATGGCAAAATTGCATTTTACCTGTGCTACGGTGTATGCTTTGCGGCGATGAATGCGTGTTGGACATCTGTCTTTCACTTCCATCAGCAGTACCAATGGACGTCGATACTTTGCTCAGTCCAATAACGGCTCACGCATTGTGTTGTCCCCAGCGGCTACCAATCCTGATGACGGCATTCGTGGAGACTCCTGTACTACAGCCAAGTGGTAACAGTGGAGCGAGTGACAAAAGCAACATCATCCAGGTACAACGTTCTGTGAGCATTGCTGGTCCTGCCTTCGATGACAGCAATCATTCTCACACCTGTCAAGTTACAGCGCTATCTAATTTGGTTGAACTATCACCTGATTTTGTAGACCAATTCTTTGCGAGCCTGTCTGATACGATGTTCTCACCCATAGAGAAACAATAACTTTTGAAAAGCTTTCCGACACACAGCGTTCCCATGAACTCTGAATTCGGCCTTCAGTTTTGATCAACAAAAACTGCCAGGAGCTTTGGAAATCTATTTTCTTTGAATTGGACAATTTTTTAAAATATTGACCCTCTCTTTTTGGCACGAATAATTCTTTGCTTAACGTAAAAACTATTCTTAGAGAACAGAAGCTTCACACTTCTATTTCTAAGCACATATAGAGACATAACAACATAACACCAGCCTCTAGCACACATGTTATTACTATGCATTTTTATGTGATGATTTATCTCGCATTTCTTCTGTCAGAGATACTTCATGTGTAATTCCTTTTGCATAATCGTTCATTGACTTCATATGCAATAATTTTTTGAATGATTAATATGCTTTAAAAAAACGTACAGTACCTAAATTCCATGTATTACAAGTACGCCTATTTCGAATGCATTTATGTATTTTGGGGTGGGCAATGTTACACATGCATCTTATTGCTTAGTTTTAGTAATTTTGATGGACATGAAAACGTGGAGTGGGTGTTGCGTGCTTATCTAGGTTCCTGATCGATACTGTGACCTTATGCCCCTATTCGGCTATAAATCCATTTATTCCCTATATTGGCATAACCGTTCAAGTGCGATTTTCTGAAAAGTCATCTCTGGCCTCACACGAACAGAGCCACATTCCAGCATGACTCTCTGCTACTTCCTTTGCGACCAATTAGTGCAATGACAGAGCAGCAGTCACTATCTGATATTCCTAGATAACACTCCGAGTTCTTCAACAAGATAAAAACTCAGCAAACCTGGAAATCCCCGCTTGCTATGTTTTGATTAGTAATAGAACTCTAATGAGCAACTGATAACTGTCACTTCCTAGTGACATCTTTAATTGACGTCTTATGTCCAGCAAACTTGCGTCAAACCCGGCACCTGTCAGGTATAAATATTACCAACGTTGCCTTAAGCAATTAGAGACACGAGCTGTGAGTTCGTTGCCTGTGCTGATGCCAGCTGCCTGCATGACCCTGTGTTGGTAAAAACTAGCACTCTGTCGCTGCAGCCTGCTATCCTGTGGTGGTGAAGCTGCTGATTACCATTATCGCCGCTACAGCGCGAACTATGGTGCAGTACGCTTGAGGAGCCGAGCAGCCGTCCTCTGCAAAGACATCCAGCCGATTCCAGCTGCCCGCGGACGCTGTCACCCCTCCTTCCTCGACGCGCTGAGAGAAGCCGCTGCCTTTCTCGTGCAGAGAAATCCAGTCCCGGCGCTTCCGGTTTACCCTCGCGGGTGACTGGGATATCGAGAGAGACCCATGAAGGAGATACCAATCCTCCATCATTCTATTCAGAGGTATGGTGTTAACTAAACCCTTAGACGAGAATTCTTGAAACAAACCTTGGCAAAACCAACTTAACTTAAGCTACTTACTTACTCCCCCTTTCATGTGTTAGGCTTAGGTCAGGCACACTGGGGTAGGCTTAGTTAGAAGCACCAGTTGAGTATGTTAGCCTAATGTATATATGACTGTATATATGTTTTATTACTTTTAAACCATTGTATGGCTAAGAAACCATATCAATGCTTTTACAGTTCTATTTCGCAATACTTATCTTACTGTACGTACTTTTTATAATAACAGTTATTGCAATTGTGGCAATACATTTCTCTTGTACGAGAAGGAAGACTGTTTAATAAATGTTAACCCTTTATTGATAAACGCCCGTCTCTCTATTCTCTACATCTCGTGAAAGTAAACTGCACTAGACTGACTGAGTGAAATCTGTGTCTATTGTTTCACACGACCCTAGAGATCGACTCTTGATCTGAGGAGCAAAGTTGTCATGTTGCACGGTTGTTGGAAAACTGAATCCCTTCTTGTCTGTGCCAAGGAAGCTGATCACTTCCTATGCAGAGAAGAAAGTTTCCAGTGACCTCTGAGCTAGTTGGTAACACAACCCAATTAAGTTTAGCATAGTCAGTGGAGGCCTGGAATATAAGCAGTTCCACGTCGATACTACTGTTTATGTTATTCCAATGCGCAGGGCCTAGTGGGAAACTAGGAACTACACTACAATGGTTCTTGTTTCAAGCTTCCGAATGGGGAAACTACTTCTGCCTATGCTGTCACCACCTTATGCACAATTGTTGAGACGGCACGTATTGGACATAATTCAGCTCAAGCAGCCGAATTAATAGCCTTGACTAGAGCGTGTGTGTTGTCGAAGGGAAAGAGAGTGAACGTGTACACTGATAGTCAGTATGCTTTTGGCGTTGCACATAGCTTTGGTAAATTATGGAGGGAAAGAGGATTCTTTACCTCTCACGGGACAAAGATCCAGCATGGTCAGTTGGTTACTGATCTTCTTGAGTCACTTACTTTACCTGCACAGATAGCGATCATAAAGTGCAGCGCACATAAGAAAGTCACAGATGATGTGGGTCATGGAAATGCGTTTCCAGACGAGGTAGCAAAAGCCACAGCTAGAGACACCACTAGTCGAATGTGTGTGGCGGGTCCTGCGAACTGGGTCAGGGAAATTGGAATGTGTGAAGACACGATTGAAAGTGTGAAAACAATTCAGGGAGAGGCTACTGAGAAGGAATTGAGTAAGTAGAAAGAAAGTACGGGATTGTTAGATTCAATGGGTTGTTGGACGGAGTTGTCGGAACATCAGCAATGGTTGTTACCGGACGCTTATGTGTTGCCGGTCGTGATATGGCTCATGGTCCAGCTCACATTAGTGCGAAAGGCATATGTAAGCTCTTGGCTCCTGTGTGGCAGAATGGAGGAATCCCGAAATGTGCAAAGAATGTGGTTAAGCATTGTATTATTTGTCTAATGCATAACCCAGGAAAGGGTACCCCAACTCCGGTAGGTCATTTTGCTCCCCCTTCATACTCTTTTGAGGTGTTGCAGATCGATTACATTCATATCGAACGATGCAACAACCTTAAGTATGTTCTGGTGGTGGTATGTGCCTTTTCCTGTTGGATAGAGGTCTACCCCTTGAAAGATAACACTGCTCTGTCAACTGCTAAAGTGTTGCTTAAAGAGTCCTTTCCCAGGTTTGGTTTGCGTGAATTGTCTGGAGTGACAATGGAAGTGAATTTGTGGGTCAAATTATGCAGAAAGTGTCTTCTGGTCTTGGTATTAGACAGAAGTTTCATGTGGCAAACCCTCCACAGTCAGTGGGTTTGGTTGAGTGTTATATTGGTACACTCAAGCTTAAACTAGCTAAGAGTCAAGTCAGTACAGGCCTTGCTTGGCCTGACGCCTTGCCCCTAGCTCTTTTGTCAACCAGAACTACTGTGCACTCTCGTATGGGACTTAGCCCTTATGAAGTGGTATTCGGACGCCCAGCTAATGTCTGGGGTGTCCCTCGTCCTAAAAAATATTCAAACATACCATATCCTTTGTTAACTGATTACTTGCATGACTTGACTGCTAAATTAAATGTTATTCGTCAACAGGTACAAAGTGCTTTGCCGGGGGCCTCCACATGGCATGCACTGTAAAAAGGTGTCACTGCCATTACCTTTTGACCAGTGGATCCGCAGTGGCATAAGGGAATCTGAATCTGCAGTGATTCCTTGTTTTGTGCCTTTCAGTGATGCTCAAATTTATGGAACTCAGTCTGAGAAAGTGGATGATGACATTCTTCAAGCCGTTGTGCCTGCGTATCTTCGAATAGACACTACTAATCCAGAGACTCTGTTTAAGGACCAGACTGTGCCGCACAAAACACGCTACAATCTGAGGCCGAGAGTTGACCAAAGGAACTGAACACTTTGAACATTCTTTTTTCCTTATTACCTAGAGACATTTTTTTTATCTCTTTGCCTCCTTGATTTTTGTGTGATATTTAGTATTAGATGTGTCTTCTGTCTCCGTCGCAGGGTCACGGTAGGAGGCTCAGACTGCAACCTGGTTTTTTGTTGTTATTTTAGTAAGTGGCTAGTGCCTCAAGATATACAGAAACGAGTAGCTGAGTGATTGAGGAAGATTGCCGTGAGCGACATTTTTTTTTAGATAAAGATGGATGGTACAACAACCATAGGTAGGGAAAATAGGAAGCAGGAATTGAGATCGAAGTATTGTAAATTATTGCGTAGTCGATTTGGTGTAACCTTGTGTGTTTTTATGTTTTTGTGTATTTTATTAGCCTGCACAGGTTGGATTGTACATGTTCTGCAGCAGAGAAATGTTTTTAATTCTACAACTTCTTCTCCTTCTCGTCTTTCTGTCCTTTCACATAAAATGCATACTCTACCTTCCCATGAGCAGATAAGGAGAGCCGAATATATGAATAATACGTTTGTCCCATTGTTACACCAACATCGGTTGGCTATTAATATGACTAACTGTTGGGTGTGTGGACTTATGCTACACAATACACGAAAGGGAATGACATATTTGGTTCTTCCTTTCTCATATGAAGGTTCAGCTTGGGCCTACTTGACTATGTTTTCGGCCGCATACCACAACAGACTTAGAAGCCCTGCAAAGATTTCTGGGAATGGATTGGATTTTAGTCACAGCTCTTTGATTAAAGGTATAGTGGTGATGGCTAAGATTGTAGAGAAGAACAAGATTCCTATAGATGAGAAGAGAGCTTATGAAGGATAGAATGTTACCCACTATGATTCTAGCCTTGGTGACAAAACTAGAAAGGGTGTGTCTTCTCCAGTATGGACTGTACCCCATCAAGGTAATTTTTGTCTCCAAGTCAACAGCATGAAAGCCGACAGCAAGCAGAGTTGCTTGTACACTTATATTTTCTTGTCCCCTGATTTTCCTCCGTTGGTTCCGTCTCAAGGAACATATTTTGTTTGTCACGACAGAGCTTATACATGGCTCCCTTCTAACTTTTCTGGAACTTGTTATATAGCTTTCCTTCTTCCCCCTACATATACGGCTCCATCAGACCATCACAGAGTTAGATATAGCCGAGGTATATTCAATGCCAAAGACACAGCAGGACAGGAGGGATGAGATTTCCTTAAAGGATTCCTTCCCTTTTGGGGTCCAATGGCCAACAGCAGAAACATCAGGCACTTGGTTTGTGTGGTTGAGACCACTATTAATGTTACTGCAGGTGCGATAGGTAACATTACAGCAGAGCTTCAGGCTGACCGTCTTATGACATTGCAGAATACAATTGCGCTAGATGTGATCTTAGTAGACCGAGGAGGTGTCTGTAAATTGATCGGATCTAGCTGCTGCATTTATATTCCAGATGATGCTCCGACAATATACCAGGTCATTTCCAAATTGCATACCATCTCCGAATCGATTCATCAGGACGAAGGGGATTGGTCTTTTATGGGATGGTTTTGGGGAATATTGTCAACTTGGGGATGGAAGATCCGAACGTTCATTGGAGCAATTTTGGCCATTATATTCTCTTGTTGTCTGTGTGTCCAATGTGGTCCTGCAGTTTGTGACCTACTGGCTACTTTTTGTGTTCCACAACCTGTAACCCAGAAGACAGAGAATATTAGAATGATGGTGCAGCAACAGATTGAGGAGTTTATGAACATCGATGCTGATTCTGACTCAGACTAGCATGAGTTGGTTTGTTTTTGCCTGAGTAATGGCAAAAGGAGGGTCTAAGGTTCTGTAAATTACAAATTTGTTCATGCTCAGCCTCCATTTTGTAGTCGCCGCCATCTTGTGTTGCCCTCACTCAGGCAGCGCGGCGAACGCGATGTTTTTGTCGTTTCTGCATTTACGAGTCATGTGGCTTCCTTGCCTATGTTTACTAACGAATGTCAGGGTCTGGCCGAGTACACTAATTCCTGTCTGAGCTGATTAATCCCCGTCCGAACTATTTGTTGGTTCACACCATTCTTTCCTTTAAGTTATCTTATCTGCTGTCCTTCGCTACATGTCTCATGCATTCTCCTGTTTCACGACTGTCCTTCTAAAACCTACAGCTGTGTTTTCTCTACTTGTAAATTGAATTGTGTGGATTTGTTTGTAATTTGCTTAAGGGGTCGAGTGATAAACATGAAACGGGAACTTGAGTTGCTTCGGACTTAAAGCATTGTCTATAACATTTGCCTATGTCTCATGCTCTTGTGTGATTGCATTTTGCATTGTATTGTACCGTATATAAACCTGTGCGCCACTGAGTTAAGTGGCAGTCTCTTTTGAACCTCGTTATGCCAACGACTTCTAAGATCACTGTACTTGCTGCAGCTAATAAATACAATCTTCTAAGCCAGAGGAAGAGTCTGTGTCTCTGTTTTTGACAAGGCAGGTGAATCCCGGGGATTTCAGGCGTACCCTGCGCCGCCGAGCCTTAAGGCTACAGTTCTCCAACCTGAACTCAAATTGTAGCTATTTCAACTCTGTGCCTCTCACTCATCCATCCATTCATCTATCCTCTGCCACATTCTTGCATTCACCCATCAAGCTTCATAGACACTTGTACAAAATCGCTAGTTAATGTGGGGAAACTTTCATATTAAAAAAAGTCAGATTTGCTGGCTTTGTCTATGCGTGCTATAAATGACCATTCTGGAGGTCAGATCAAAATATTCATGCTGGATAACGTGTATTATGATTCAATAATGTCATCTTGGATTTCCTATGTGATTGACAAACCATACAACCTTCATACTTGTAGTTCCTCCAATAGGGCGGAGGAACGTTGCCCCCACTGCTTTCTCGCAGAGCAAGAAGCAGAAACATAAAATTGTAATAACTTTCAGTTATAACCATTTTATGTTTGGTTGTGGGTGGGCGGGGCTGCACTGAGAACAGAGCAGGAGTGGTGTACCTGCCCGCTCCCGAGTGCTCAAAGACTGTTTGGTCGCCCCCCTGGGGCCGCCGAAACCAATCATGCGCATTCTGCCCTTCTCCATGCAAGCCGCAATGCGGCCTACATGGAGTAAATGGCCTCCCCATAAGCCCCTGGCTGGACAGCGTTGTGATTGGCTTAGGGGAAGGAGGGAGCCTGGCTGCCTGCTTCTGCTTCCTGTTCCTGGAGAGCAGGAGAGCAGAGAAGACACAGTACCTGGCTGAGGGAAAGGTACGTTTAATTATATACATATTTTTAAATTAACCCTCCCCACCGCGTGAGCCTCCCACAATCCCACCGACAAGTCATGCCAGCTGCGACTGTCTGTTTGACATAATATTAGATCAAAAGCAGTAGAAAAACAGGAATGCACAGTAACTCACTGAGAAATCTATCTATCTATCTATCTACTATCTACTAACTACTATCTATCTACCTGTCTGTCTGTCTGTCTGTCTGTCTATCTATCTACCTGTCTGTCTGTCTGTCTGTCTGTCTGTCTATCTATCTATCTATCTATCTATCTATCTATCTATCTATCTATCTATCTATCTATCTATCTATCTATCTATCTATCTATCTATCTATCTATCTATCTATCTATCTATCTATCTATCTATCTATCTATCTATCTATCTATCTATCTATCTATCTATCTATCTATCTATCTATCTATCTATCTGCCTGCCTGCCTGCCTGCCTGCCTGCCTGCCTGTCTGTCTGTCTGTCTGTCTATCTATCTATCTATCTATCTATCTATCTATCTATCTATCTATCTATCTATCTATCTATCTATCTATCTATCTATCTATCTATCTATCTATCTATCTATCTATCTATCTATCTATCTATCTATCTATCTATCTATCTATGCATCTGTTGATATGTGTGTGTGTGTGTGTGTGTTTGCTATATGTTATTTATCTACCCACTTATCCATCTGCCTCTCTGGTTGTCTAATGGTAAAACTGCCCAACCCCCTGCTCATTCACCCATTAATGGAAAGGGGCGACCACTCGGTCCCCCCGAACGTATGGCTGAGTGCCTCGATCCCCCCGGGAAGCCATTTTTGGGCGGGAGGCGCGTCTCGGCTGGTATGCCCGAAGCGGCGTAGCCGGGGCGCGCCTTTTCCCGCCCTAGAGTGGGCTGGCCTAGACACCGACGCACCAGCCACGCCCTCGGGGCGGGCAGGGGCGGGTTTTCGCCCGCCCTGAAGACGGATAAAAGAAGGCGCAAGACCAGAAGACGTCCTCTTGTTCTTGTGCTCCGAAGCTGCACCTCCTCGCTACACGTGAGCTCGGGACGGAACGAAGAGCCATTTTTGAGCGTTTTGATCTTTTCTCTTTGTCTTCTAGATACTTCGTAGGAGAGATGCCCAAGAAAGGCGAAAAAAGAATGACGACTGAGCAGATGGTTCGGGCACTCTTCAAGGATATGTCCGACATAAAGAAACGGTTGGCGGAGCGAGATGGGGAGGAGGGTTCGGCCCCTTCGCCGGCGGGAGGGAGACCTAAGAGGCCGAGAAAGGTTCCAGCCGGTGGGGACGTCCCGGTTCCCTCTGCCCCTCTCGAGGCGCCGACCCCAGTACCGATGGAGGGGAATCCAATCCCCGTTGTCGTCACCCCGACATCGAAGGAAGACATGCCCCCCGAGCTGGCTGCACAGCTAGCAGCATGGTTGGGGGATAGTGGCGATGGCGCCACGGCTGCCGAGGCACAGGCGCTGATAAAAGGGCTTCGTGAGAAGAAAGAGGCAGCTAGAGTGGCGGGGATAGACAAGCCGCAAGCGGCAGATGCTGCGTCCGGTTCAGGTAAGCGGCCATTGCCGATTGCAAGGGACGAGTCAGCACCCTCTCGTAGAGAGAGATTGGGACAACATGTGCCTTTAGCTATAAAGGAAAAGATCTGGGCGGGGGAGTACGTGAATATTTTTTCCCTGCTTGTTGATCATTATGACGTGGAGCATGTGAAAAGTCAGAAGGACTTAATGCATCCGAGTGTTTGGTGCGCTAAAATGGCCGCCTTTAAGGTAAATGAGAACATTGGCAACTGGGGCAATGCGTGGGGTATTTTCACATCAATTTTGGGGGAACGTAGGCCCGAGTTGCTCCCTGAGTTTCCCGTTTACCAATCACGAATTATGGGTTACTCGACAACGTATCAAGGTAACCATTGGTTTTGTTATGACAATCTGTTCAGGAAAGAAAAAGAGCATAACAAGAGTTTGACTTGGGATTGTTACGATTCGTTAACATGGGACAAAATGAAAGAATCAGGAATGTTAAGAATGCCATTGGTCGGGAGCAATGTTGTTGATTACTCCCGCCAAAATGTGGGGACGCCCTTTCGACCGAGTACGAGCAGCGACGACCAGTCGAGGCCCGCAGGCAATACAGGGAGAAAGGGTTTCTGTTTTAATTTCAACAAGGGGAAATGTACCAGGCCTCCGGGATCGTGTAAGTTCAAACATGAGTGTAGTACGTGTGGGTCGTCCCATCCTGAGTCATCGTGCAGAGCCAAAACGGGTGAGAATGGGGGTAAGGGAGGCGCCAAACAGGTCTAAGCTAGGCCGAGGGGCGCCTTTACCAACCCCGATTGATACCTTGGCAATGATTCCCTGGCTCAGCGAATACCCGGATCGTACTTCTGCCGGGGTGCTACGGAAAGGTTTTACACATGGTTTCCGCATCCCGGTAGGGGACTTTCGGGGTGTAGGGATTTGCAAGAACCAACTTTCCGTTTTACAACATACATCTGTAGTGCAAGAGAAAATTCACAAAGAGGTTAGCCGGGGACGGGTCGCCGGCCCATTTAGTGTACCCCCGGTACCGGATTTTGTTTGTTCTCCGTTAGGGGTGGTTCCAAAGAAGGACCCGGGTGAGTTTCGTTTGATCCATAATCTGTCTGCCCCACATGGCCTTTCAGTAAATGACGCAATTGATCCTGAAGTTTGTTCGGTGCGATACGCATCGTTTGACGAGGCAGTAGCCATCTTGAATCGCCTGGGGCCCGGAACGTTGATGGCGAAATCAGATATCGAGTCAGCGTTCCGGTTGCTCCCGGTACACCCAGACGATCAGCGTCTTTTGGGGTTCGGGTTCCAGGGGTCATTTTACATGGATAGGTGTATGCCAATGGGATGCTCTATATCATGTGCTTATTTTGAACAATTCAGTACTTTCCTGCAATGGGTGTTCACTAAGAAATCGGGTTTTCGAAATGTAATGCACTATCTTGACGACTTTTTGTTCCTTGGTCCCGCCGCAAGTCCTGAATGTGCTCAAGCCTTAGCTGAATTCTGTGTGTTGATGGGTCAGTTTGGCGTGCCATTGGCACCGGGTAAAACTATGGGTCCCACGACTTGCCTCGAGTTTTTGGGGATCGAGTTGGACTCAATGGAGGGGTGTTTCCGTTTACCAGTTAGCAAAGTGTTGAAATTCAGGACAGCCCTCCTAGTATGTTTGAATACACCTAAGGTTACACTGCATCAGTTGCAACAATTAGTGGGGAAGTTGAACTTTGCCCTGAGGGTGATCCCAATGGCTCGCCCCTTTTCCCGCTCAATTGCCCAAGCGATGGTTGGCCTGAAAGAGGGTCATCATCGCACGAGGTTATCGGCTGAGGTCCGCCAGGACATGCGGATATGGTTAGCATTCTTGGCGGACTTCAATGGCCGAGTCGTTTGGAACAAGCCAGCCGTGTCCTCGGAAGAGCTTGGGCTATGGACAGATTCAGCAGGGAGCATAGGTTTTGGCGCCATCTTCGGCACGAACTGGTCTGCTCAAAGATGGCCCCTATGGTGGCACGAGAAGGGGATAACGAGTAATATTGCTTTCCTTGAATTATTTCCCATTCTCGTGGCCCTGAGAACCTGGCCAGAAGGTTTCAGAGATCATTCTGTCGTTTTTTGGTCCGACAATATGACCGTGGTAGAATGCATCAATAGTCAGTCAGCCCATTGTAAAATGATTTTGAGGCTGCTCAAAGAAATTGTCCTACTATGTATGCAACTGAACGTGGTATTCAGAGCAAAACATGTCCCAGGGGTGTTGAATCAGGCTGCTGACGCACTGTCTCGTTTTCACATGCAGGCTTTCTCGGGTTTCCTTCCCTCAGCGGACCCGGAGCCGGCACCCTTCCCCGAAGCTCTCTGGTCTCTCGGTGCCCCGAACTTCGTCACCTCGTGGGAGAGAGTCTAGCACCCAGGACAAGGAAGGCATATGAAGGGGCGTTCCAGGCCTATTTAGCCTTTTTGGGGGCAGAGAGAGGGGGTCTTTGGGGTCAGGAAGAGTGTGTAGTACTTTTTCTGATGTCTTTACGTAGGGCTGGGAAATCGGTGGCTACGGCCCAAAGGCATCGTGCCGCCATTTCCTTTGTTGCCAGGGCCCATGGCATCCTGGACCCAACAGCGTCTTTCACAGTACAGAAAGCGCTGCGTGGGTGGCAACGCCTAGAGGGTCGCAGAGTAGACGTAAGACGACCGATAGGTCTAGACAGGTTGTCCCAGTTACTGGCCACACTCCCTAACACATGCTCGTCCCCTTTTGAGTCCTGTTTGTTCCGGACTGCATTTACGCTGGCGTTTCACGGGGCTATGAGAGTTAGTGAGCTGGTTGCAAGGAACAAACAGGATGTGACGGGGGGCTTGTGCAGGGAACATGTTCAGATCAGGGGGGATGCGATGATTGTCTCCTTTCTCAGGTCTAAGACCGACCAAGATGGGAGAGGGGACTGCACGATCATTCGCAGGAACCCCGAGTCATCCATGTGTCCGGTACAGTGCTTAGAAGATTACCTAGCACGGAGAGCGGCATCATGGGGGGGGACATTGTTGAGGCATGCAGACGCCACCCCGCTGACGAGGTTTCAGTTTCAACGGGTGCTTGCAATGGCCGTTGCCGCAGCGGGCTTGGACCCGGGCGAATTTGGGACCCACTCCTTTCGGATAGGGGCTGCCACTGAAGCTACAGCCAGGGGTCTTAATGTAGAGCAAGTAAAACGTGTGGGGCGCTGGTCCTCCAATTGTTATAAGAGGTACGTGCGATTGCATATGTTGTGAAGCTGTAACTGTGTATTCACGCCTCTTGTCTTTTGTTTGTTTGCAGTTGCGCAAGCCTACGCGGCAGGGCAGACTGTGCAGTCAACCCAACACCAGGCCAGCGGTCGCACGTCACCGGCTGTGAGGAAGGAGGTGTGGGTCGTGGGCCACTCATACGTGAGACGGGCCGCAGACGTATTCAAAGCAGGTGACATGATTCACGTACCTGGGGAATACGGGTACAGAGTGTCCTTCTACGGAAGGGGCGGTCTCTGTATTGACCAGTTTCAGGAATTTTTTGAGGGTTTGTTAGAGCGGATGAGGTCACCGCCGTCCATAGTCATAGTGCATTTGGGGGGCAATGATTTGGTCACCACCGGTAGACGACTTCTCCTGGAGGCTATGCTTTCCACGGTAAGTTGGTTAGCGAGGAGAGTTCCGGGGTGCCTAATTGCGTGGTCTCATATGATCCCACGAAAAGTGTGGCGGGGAGCTATCTCGATCCCTGCTTTGAATCATTCTGTTAAAAAATTGAATAACAAAGTGAGTAGGTTGTTCCGTTCCAAGACATTGCATTCGATCTCGCATAATTGTATTAATGATGACAGTATGTATTTGGGGGATGGGGTGCATTTGTCGAGGGCGGGGAATGAGTTACTCATAGGAGACTTCTTAGCCTGGTTAAAATCTTTACAACATGACCTTTAGGTAGGAGTTTTGTGGGGGGTCCGGATAGCCGGTCAACTATCCGGACCTGTGGCGGTAAGGTCATGATCGGTGAGCACTAATTGGTAGATCCCTATGAGTGGGCGTCACCCAACACGGATGGGAGCGCTCGGGAGAGGTGGCCATTGGCCCCTCGGTGGGGAGGCGGTCCCGTCTAAGGGCGGGTCGCCGGAAGTAAAGGAAAGGCGGTCAAGGCCCCTTCCTTTGTAGGAGGGGTTACAGCCCCCTCCTGGGGAATTTCCCGGGGCCAGTGTCATCTGCGACGGCAGATGCGGTAAGTTGTGTGGGGTGGGGAGAGGTCAACGATACCTTCTAGATACCACGCACAAGTGTTCGAACGACCTTTAAATGGCGTCGAGTCTTAGGTGCCCCCGTCAAGACAAGGGAAATTGTTAGTAGTTGCACTTGAGGTAAGCCTCTGTGCTGTCGCCCTTCCCAAGTGGGAGGGGTAAGTCTGGTTAGGGATCTTGACACCGGTTATGACCTTGCCGTTGGCCCTTAAACGTTAGGATGTACAATTTCAGTGTTCTTAGAGAATGTTTTTGTAGGATGCTAGTTCGGCTAGGAGAACCTCTGTATTAGAGATTATGTTAAGGTTAGCCAAACATCGTAATGTGATAATGAAATTGTACATAATATGAAAACGTTTAATGTTTTAATTTTTTGTTTTAATAAATACGGCCGCGGGATGGTCACTCCATCCCACATCCAAAAACTTTAAGACTGTTTCCGGTTTCCCTCCTTTTGGGGATTGTGTTGAGAGGGGGTGGCGGGTATCTCAGCCATATGGAAAGGGGCGACCACTCGGTCCCCCCGAACGTATGGCTGAGTGCCTCGATCCCCCCGGGAAGCCATTTTTGGGCGGGAGGCGCGTCTCGGCTGGTATGCCCGAAGCGGCGTAGCCGGGGCGCGCCTTTTCCCGCCCTAGAGTGGGCTGGCCTAGACACCGACGCACCAGCCACGCCCTCGGGGCGGGCAGGGGCGGGTTTTCGCCCGCCCTGAAGACGGATAAAAGAAGGCGCAAGACCAGAAGACGTCCTCTTGTTCTTGTGCTCCGAAGCTGCACCTCCTCGCTACACGTGAGCTCGGGACGGAACGAAGAGCCATTTTTGACCCACCCACCAGCCCCTGAGGACAGCAAGTTGTTGTGCAATAAAGTTAATTTATAAAGTTTGTTTTTTCCGTTTTCGTTTACAGGCTGTGACAGTATCAGTTTGTGGTTAATCATAATAAAGTATGGTGAATATCGTCTAGGTTGTTACGATTAAAATGAGTTGTGTAGTGTTACATTGCTAGTATGTTCTTTCGGTCGTAGCGACCAATGTTTTCATAGGTTTGAATAAAATTGTCGTATTTATTTTTTGGTAGGCGGTAAGGTCATGATCGGTGAGCACTAATTGGTAGATCCCTATGAGTGGGCGTCACCCAACACGGATGGGAGCGCTCGGGAGAGGTGGCCATTGGCCCCTCGGTGGGGAGGCGGTCCCGTCTAAGGGCGGGTCGCCGGAAGTAAAGGAAAGGCGGTCAAGGCCCCTTCCTTTGTAGGAGGGGTTACAGCCCCCTCCTGGGGAATTTCCCGGGGCCAGTGTCATCTGCGACGGCAGATGCGGTAAGTTGTGTGGGGTGGGGAGAGGTCAACGATACCTTCTAGATACCACGCACAAGTGTTCGAACGACCTTTAAATGGCGTCGAGTCTTAGGTGCCCCCGTCAAGACAAGGGAAATTGTTAGTAGTTGCACTTGAGGTAAGCCTCTGTGCTGTCGCCCTTCCCAAGTGGGAGGGGTAAGTCTGGTTAGGGATCTTGACACCGGTTATGACCTTGCCGTTGGCCCTTAAACGTTAGGATGTACAATTTCAGTGTTCTTAGAGAATGTTTTTGTAGGATGCTAGTTCGGCTAGGAGAACCTCTGTATTAGAGATTATGTTAAGGTTAGCCAAACATCGTAATGTGATAATGAAATTGTACATAATATGAAAACGTTTAATGTTTTAATTTTTTGTTTTAATAAATACGGCCGCGGGATGGTCACTCCATCCCACATCCAAAAACTTTAAGACTGTTTCCGGTTTCCCTCCTTTTGGGGATTGTGTTGAGAGGGGGTGGCGGGTATCTCAGCCATATGCATTTATGACTTCCGTCCATCATTTATCTAGCCATCTGTTTCTAAGTAAGGCCGGCCGGCCGACTATCATCCATCGACACTAAATGTTGGTAAATTGGCTAAAAATAAATCAGCATGCAGTGGCACTAAATGATGCACACTGTGGAGAATAAAAGCCTCCCCGTTTCTGGTGAGTTTCAAGGTCTGCTTCCAGCTAACCATGCTTTCCTAAGATCAATGCCGGTCAGGTGTACACAATTAGTTTTTCCAGTAAATCTCACATATGCACTCTCAGGCTTTTAAACCTCAGATCCCTGCAGAATAGGCTACTTTAACTATCTGTGAGCCGTACAGTCTCAGATGTACAAAAGCATGAATGGACTCCAGAGTGTCTCTGCCAGGTAGGCTTGTTTATTAATAGATCAGTGAAAAATGCGCAATTTGTGTCTGGTTTATTCAGAAGAATTGATTTGGTTATGTGTGGCTTAAGCAATTAATGAACTGGAGAAGTGCATTAACGATTACATTTAGTTCTCGATTTCTGAATAAATGTAAATACAATTTTAACAGTATTACATTTTATACTTTGCATGCACTGATAAATGTATTTAAATATTTCCATATTGTTTATAAATATGCATTTTTTCATAATGTTTTAAATATGTGATCTCTTAACGTCTCCTATCGTTTTTTATCTTCTAGCGTTCTGCAGGATTTAAATGACATTTCAATAAAAAATAGTCTAGATATATAATTGTAAAATCCATCACTGATTTGATGCAGTTGTATTTATGGCTATGTGGTCCCAGACTGTGAAATGTCTAAACTTCCTCTTAAAGAAACTCATGAAAATGGAATCATTAAAACCAATTGTATACATTGACCTGCTCACAGAATGAGGTGTGTGGGGGAGGGGGGGAAGGGGGGAGGGAGGTGATAACAAAAAAACATTGGCTACAAGCACGTGCAATTCGGAAAGATCACTAACCTCTCTTTCATGTCCATCACATGTGTATTGTTATTTCCAGTAATGGTCTGAAGGAAGCACAAAGTAGCACATAGCAGCCTATTCTTGAATGTGTTTTTTGAGTACGTAAAATACGTAGTATTTCTTTATAGGCTGACTCAAACTATTCACATATCTCCAGCTGACATCTCTGTCTATCTGCACCCTAATTCTCGAGTGTATGAATGCGCATGAATGTGGGGGTCTTAGTTTTTGCTTTAAATATGAGTTGGACAATAGGGAGTGATTGGGAAATGCGTCCATTAATTACCGATAATTGTATTACCCTTAGTCCTTCTCGCTTGCCTTCATTTATTGCGAATGAGACTCCTTGCCTCCAAATAGACCCCTCCCCATCTAGAATAAAAATGCCTCCAACCCTCTCATTGTCCTGTAAGTAAACAAGCTAAACCAGATACTCAGTTGTTCTGTACTTGGAGGGCGGAAGGGAACTTGAAGATAGGTGGGGGAGAAGGACTAGAAGTAATGCCATTATCAGTAGTAATGGGCGCATTACCTCCCGTCCCTCACTCGCCTTTCTTCATAACGAATGAGACATAGTAAGTAAATAGAAACGTACAACTGAGTCTCAAACACACCCAACTTTAATAAAGTGCACATATCAGAGACAGAAGCAACTCTATACCTTCAAAGATCATGTTCGAAATGTTGCATTTTGCAGGGTTATCCCCAAATGTTTTGCTTCTTCCTCCTTTGTTTTTCCTGAACTGTGTTTGTTGGCTATAGGACTCTGGGGACTTTAAGACTGCCGATCAGTGCTAAAGTACATATGCTCTCTGTGTAAATTGTTATTGTGATTGGTTTTCCATGATTGGTATATTTGTTTTACCAGTAGGTCCCTAGTAAAGTGCACTGAGTGTGTCAGGGCTGGCAATTCAAATACCACTAGTGGGCCTGCAGCACTGATTGTGCCACCCACATGAGTAGCCCCAAAGAGATGTCTCAGGCCTACCAGCGCAGTTCCTGTGCGCAGTTTGCTAACTGCCATTTTGACCTGGCCAGTGTACCCACTTGCCAGGCCTTACTGTTCCCTTTTCTTACACATTAGACACCCCTTTGGTAGACCAAAGATACCCCCCTGGGCAGGGTGCAGTACATGTGAAAGGTAGGGCATGTACTAGTGTGGGTAACATGTCCTGATAGTGAAATACTGTCAATTTCGTTTTTCACTATTGAAAGGCTTTCTTGCCCATAGGACAGAATGGGGAATGCTGTGTAACATGTTTAAGTACATGTCTTCCCATAGGAGCAAGATAGAAAATTGGAGTGTGGTATCCCTGAACGTAAAACACATCTTTTAATAACACTGGTTTTAAATACTGTTTTTAAAAATAGCACTTTTAGATAGTGGCTATTTTCTTGCTCAACCTTTCTGTGTGCCACTGCCTGTTTGTAGATTGACTGTCTGGTTTGAGAGTGACAGAGGCTAGGGTGGCACTAGGAGTCTGGGTGAGTCAGCACTAGGCTGAATAGACCTATCTGCATTTGGAGTGGTGGGAGGAGTAGCACCTGGGCTTGAATAGGGATGGCCTCACCTCCTGTGGTGCGACTGACAACCCTGGCCAACATTGACAAAGGAAGTAGTTGTGCACTGGCAGAGTGCACCCAGAACTGGTTTGGACTGGGTCCAGGACCCCTCACACATAGAGTGACAAAGACTTTTGGGGTATAAATATGAGAGCTGAAACGCCTGAACTTTAGAATACTTTGTGATCAAGAGGAATCCCTGCCAAAGAAGATCAGCTGAAGCGACTGCTTTCCTGTGTGCTGTGTCCATCTGAAGAAAAGTCTCCAATGGCCTGAGAAGAGCTGGCCTCCTGTTTCTGAATCCCAGGCACAAAAGGACTTCACCCCCAGCTTCCCTGAACTTCCTTGCTGGGAGTTCCAGTCTGCAAGGAGGGTCTGTAACTGTGTGCGAGGCCTCTTTGCTGTGGGGAGCTGAAAGCATGATGCAACAAGAGAGAAGCGTGACGCCGCCACAGCAGCCACTCTCACATCACCGAAGAAGTGTGCCACCGCACAGAGCGTGCCGTCACACCACCGGAGATGCATGTCACCGGGCCGTCGCTTTGCTGAGGAGGCGCGCTGCTGCTGATCGTCATCTCAACACTGGAGAAGAGTGTCGCTGTCATGAGGGTGTTGTCGCATCACCGGAGAAGCGTGTTGCAGGACCTATCGTGGCCCAGAGAACCACCAAGTTAACCAAGCAGCCGTCGGGGGTGCATGGATCGCCCCAACGTTGTTGCATCACAGTAAAGACGCCATTTTCTCACATCGCACCGGATAGTCGCAACACATTGAGGCGACAACTTGTCGCATCAGAACCGGAGCGTAGGAAGAATAAATGCTTCGCTTTCTCGGCAACCCCTTTTGTTTGCTTTGCATTACGCATCCCAAGTACTTTATGAGTAAAGTGTTGCATTTCATCATCTACAAGTTTATTTTAGCAACAACCTTTTTAAAGACATTCTACTGAGTTTTTGTTTGTTGAATTCTAGTCGTTTTGGTCTTGTTTACTGTAGCTAAAGATATTTTTTTTAATAAACTGGTGTGGTGTCAGTTTGTACTATTTTCACTGTGTTACTGTGAGTGTTGGTACAAATACTATACAATTGCCTTTGGAATAAGCCTGTCTGCTCGTGCCAAGCTACCAAGGGAGTGAGCAGGGGTTATCTAAAGTGTGTATCCCCCTTACCCCGACTAGAAGCAAGGGTCCCTAATTGGACTAAAGTACATACGTCTGCCAACTACAGACCCCCAGTTCTAACAGAAGACATAACTCTGTGACCCAAAACAATACCAATAGCTCCAACTCAACAATCCTATAGTGACAAAAAAAGTGAATGGAGTAGCCCATGTCACAGCCCTACATATCTACACAACTGAGGTCACCTGCAACTCAGCCACTGTTTCAGTCATACTGCATGTAGAACACCCCTGAATACCCTGTCGAGGAACCAGACCCTTTACTTAAGAAGCCAAAATAACCAGAGAATATATCCATCTACTAAAAGTAGCCGTAGATGGCTTCTACGTTGTTTATAGTAAGCTCATTGACCCCAGAGATCTTAGTAAGGAAGCGGGCTGCTGGGTCACCATCATTGTCGACAGGAAGATATCTGGGTTGGAGGGTCAGGAGAAGGTTGGGTAGGGTCCCAAACAGAAAAATGAAGGGGGACAAAAAGAGCAAGGAGTTCTCCTAAGGACCCCAAACTATATCTGGGAGTCAGGGATTCCAGCACCCTGCTCAAAAGAAGAAATAGTTCCCTGCCAGTAAGCCTGCAGGGAAGGCTTCCATGAATTGCTAAGGTGGCCAGTGGGAAAGGCACTACAAAGGAGATGCCATGTGTCCCAACTGGCACAGCCCCCTGACGATGGGCAGTCACTGGGGTTGGTTAGAGTCGTGCTTGTGGAGGAGATGGTCCTAGATAGTGGTGGGTAGAGTGTACAATTCTAATCTATTCTATCCTATTCATAGGGATTTCTAAAGTGCAGAGGTACCCAATAGGCCTTCCCAGCACTACAACAATTGGATATCCTACAGCTGAAAGTGTGGATTAGGACAAAAAGGTTTTTAACAATTTCCTAAAATGTGGTTCAGATTCGGATAGGCTTAGGTTCAGAGGAAGTGCAATTTACAGTATAGGTACCAAGAAGTCGAACAACATACCACCACTCCTGGTCTTTAATATCCTTGGAACTACAAGGAGGTGTTGAATGTTGGACCGCATTATTCTTGTGAGATTCTAAGGGGTAAGAGGAGTTTGAATCAATTTAGGACCTCTTTTATGTATCACTGTGTGATACATAAAAGAGGTCCTAAATTACATTACCTTAAAATGTATCCTCTTAAGTACTGGCAGCCAATGAACTCTTGCTTCACTGAGATACAATAGGATCAATGCAGCAGTCCACCGAAAGACCTAAAAAAACCATACTAGACCACGGTCCCTGATGTAAGATGTCTTTAAGCCTTTGTGTGGCCACAAGCGGGCTGTTTCAGTGCTACTGTCTACAATTGTAAGCAAAATCCCTAGGCAGTCATACGTTCAATTAATTTAACAACTCATCATACCAACAACAACATGATATTAAGAACTCAGTGTGAATATTGTGTGACTATATTAAAACATATCTAAATTTTATTTAACATATTTAAAAATACATTGAACAATTCCCAAGTACAATGCAACATGTTTTCAATGTAGCAAAAATCACAAAGAACCAATGTAATTTGGAAAGGATAAGATACAACATTAATTATTACATATATACATAATGAAAAGAGTGGTGGCTATGAGATGGATCTTCTCAGAGAAGAACCTTTTCATAGCCACCTTGCGATTTTTGCTATATTGAAATCATGTTGTATTGTACTTATGAATTGTTTAATGCATTTTCTTGAAATACGTTGAAAAAAATTTAGATATATTTTAAAATAGTCACACTGTGTTCACGCTGAGTTCTTAATATCTTGTTGCCAGGGGTATGATGAGTTGTTAAATTAATTGAACCATATGATTGCCTAGGGATTTTGCTTACAATTATATTATTGTCCTGCCCTAGGAGTTCTAGAGCCATTGCAGGGGGTCCTTGATATTTGCATTATTCAGTACTACTGTCTGCCAGGAACCGGACTGTGATTGATGTAAAATATTGTTAATTTCTAAATATGAGGAAAGCCTCTTACTAACGTGTTTCTCCAGGGCTTTGCTAGGTCCTGGCAGGAAATATATTGGCAGATAATTATCAAATTTTTCAGAATCAAGTGGCCTTTAACAAAGGCTTTTCAATGGTGTATTTCCATTTTTTTGGCACTGCTTTTGAGATGAGTGAACAATTAAACATAGACGTCAGCTCAGAGATCACTTTTTAACAAAATATCTGGGGATGCTGGGTCCAGGGAAGATCCATATTTTAAGGAATTCTGTATTTTTTTTACTGTCTTCATAGGTGATTTCCAGAAATGAAAATAATTTTCCCCTTTTTGTTTCTGGGACCTACTGGCAATATTGTCTTTTCCTAGCAGGAGGAGAATCGTATTTACATTTCTTCAAAAATGTAGGCCAACATATTGCATACTAATTGTGATGGTGGGTTCCCTGTTTATTTAGTTGCTGGTTTAATTGAGCTATTTACGACATTAAATAATTCCTTAGATGAATTGGCAGCATTATTTAATTTAGAAGCAAAACAAAGTCTACTCTAGTCTTCCTAGTGATACCCTAGAGTCCCAGGGTGATGGAGAGATTGTACAGAAAATCCCCATGCCTGACAATACTGGGAAGTACACTGAGTTGGTATCCATCAATAGGCAGAGTGTGATGGCTCTGAGAGATACAGGAGACTGCATAACTACCATGAGGTGTAATCTGGTGACCTCAGAGCCGGTGATCCCTAACACCTTCCACCAAGTTGTTGCTGCTGACTACTGTGAGATCTACTACCCTCTGGCTCTGGTTCACTTTGACTGGGGGGGTCCCAGTTCTGGAGCAGGTAGCTGCGAGACTTATCATGGATGTGGATTGTCTGCTGGGCAATGATCAGGAGAACACCATCTGGAAGGAGATGGAGCTCAGGTCACAATTGGAGATGATGTTGTTGCCTGAGTTGTGTGCCTAACCAAATGATCTATGGCAGCTTGTGAGGGTGAATAGCAAAACACACAAGATGATGGACGGAATGTTGCACAATGTCAAAACATTCAACCCCAGTCACAGATCTGGGTTTAATCCATCATTACTTTGCTCACCAAGCCACCCCAGTTCAGACATGGCCATATGCAAATCAGTGATCCTGTGCCTCATGGGAACAGTCCAGCCCGAACTGCCAAGCCATGTCTTCCCTGGACCGGAATCAAGCATCCATGCACCGGTTTCTGGCTATCAGCCATCTTCAGCCAGGATAGCTTGACTCCAGCGGCTTAGTGAGCACGAGACCCACGTCTGGGCATACCCTTCCCACATAGGGTGAATAGCAAAACTCAAAAGATGATGGACGGAATGTTGCACAAAGGCAAAATATTCACCTCCAGTCACAGATCTGGGTTTAATCCATTGTTATTTTGCTCACCAAGCCACCCTAGTTCAGACATGGCCATATGCAAATAAGTCTTGACCCTGTGCCACATGGGAACAGTCCAGCCCAAACTGCCAAGCCATGTCTTCCCTGGATCGGAATCAAGCATCCTAGGACCGGTTTCTGGCTATCCACCGTCTTCAGCCAGGATACCTTGACTCCAGTGGATTAGTGAGCACGGGAGCCATGTTTGGGCATACCTTTCCCACATAGGTTGAATAGCAAAACACACAAGATGATGAACGGAATGTTGCACAATGGCAAAACATTCACCCCCAGTCACAGATCTGGGTTTAATCCATCGTTATTTTGCTCACCAAGCCACCCCAGTTCAGACATTGCCATATGCAAATCAGTCTTGACCCTGTACCTCATGGGAACAGTCCAGCCCAAACTGCGAAGCCATGTCTTCCCTGGACTGAAATCAAGCATCCTAGGACCGGTATCTGGCTATCAGCCATCTTTAGCCAGGATAGCCTGCCTCCAGTGGCTTAGTGAGCACGTGACCCACGACTGGGTATGCCCTTCTCACATAGGGTGAAACACAAAACACACAAGATGATGGACGGAATGTTACACAATGACAAAACATTCACCCCCAGTCAAAGATCTGGGTTTAATCCATCGTTCTTTTGCTCACCAAGCCACCCCAGTTCAGACATGGACATATGCAAATAAGTCTTGACCCTGTGCCACATGGGAACAGTCCAGCCCAAACTGCCAAGCCATGTCTTCCCTGGATCGGAATCAAGCATCCTAGGACCGGTTTTTGGCTATCCACCGTCTTCAGCCAGGATACCTTGACTCCAGTGGATTAGTGAGCACGGGAGCCATGTTTGGGCATACCTTTCCGACATAGGTTGAATAGCAAAACACACAAGATGATGAACGGAATGTTGCACAATGGCAAAACATTCACCCCCAGTCACAGATCTGGGTTTAATCCATCGTTATTTTGCTCACCAAGCCACCCCAGTTCAGACAAGGACATATGCAAATCAGTCTGATCCTGTGCCTTATTGGAACAGGACAGCCCGAACTGCCAAGCCATGTCTTCCCTGGACTGGAATCATGCATCCTAGGACCGGTTTCTGGCTATCAGACATCTTCATCCAGGATAGCTTGACACCAGTGGCTTAGTGAGCACGGGACCCACGTCTGGGCATATCCATTCACATAGGGTGAATAGCAAAACACACAAGATGATGGACGGAATGTTGCACAATGGCAAAACATTCACCCCCAGTCACAGATCTGGGTTTAATACATTGGTATTTTGCTCACCAAGCCACCCCAATTCAGACATGGCCATATGCAAATCAGTCTTGACCCTGTACCTCATGGCAAAAGTCCAGCCCGAACTGCCAAACCATGTCTTCCCTGGATCGAAACCAAGCATCCTAGGACTGGTATCTGGCTATCAGCCATCTTCAGCCAGGATAGCTTGACTCCAGTGACTAAGTGAGCAAAGGACCCACGTCTGGGCATACCCTTCCCACTTAGGGTGAATAGCAAAACACACAAGATGATGGACGGAATGTTGCACAATGGCAAAACATTCACCCCTAGTCACAGATCTGGGTTTAACACATCGTTATTTTGCTCACCAAGTTACCCCAGTTCAGCCATGGCCATATGCACATCTGTCTTGACCCTGTGCCTCATGGGAACAGTCCAGCCCGAACTGCCAAGCCATGTCTTCCCTGGACCGGAATCAAGCATCCTTGACCAGTTCTGGCTATCAGCTATGTTCAGCCACGATAGCTTGACTCCAGTGGCTTAGTGAACACTGGACCCACATCTGGGCATACCCTTCACACATAGAGTGAATAGCAAAACACACAAGATGATGGACAGAATGTTGCACAATGGCAAAACAATCACCCCCAGTCACAAATCTGGGTTCAATCCATTGTTATTTTGCTCACCAAGCCACCCCAGTTCAGACATGGCCACATGCAAATCTGTCTTGACCCTGTGCCTCATGGGAACAGTCCAGCCCAAACTGCCAAGCCATGTCTTCCCTGGACCGGAATCAAGCTTCCTAGCACTGGTTTCTGGCTATCAGCTATCTTCATCCAGGATGGACCAGCAGTCATAGGCTAAGACTTCAGAGAGCATGTGAAGCAATCTGTTTTACCCATTATAATCCCTTGAGTACCAAATGAAAGAACACCACACAAGGTATTTATCAAATGTATATGTATTTATTTCTAACACAACCCCTCTGCACTCTTTATGAGGTCAGAGGTCAAAGTACATCACAAGTTACTTAATTAGCATACGATAAGTTGCACATATACAGTTATGCCCTAGGGGCCTCACAAACCATATACTAAGAAAGTGGTATAAGAAGTGCACTGTCTAAACAAAGTCGCGAGTAACCATTGACTTATAATGAGAAACAAAAAAGTTACAAAGTTACTGTTTAGGGACACCTCCGGATGGACTAGGATAGAGGGTTTTTAAACTAGGACACTTCGAGAGTCAAGACCTATGGGAGCACTGAATTACTCGTGTTAACTCACCCAGGGAAGCCGGGTGCATAGGTGTCTTTTTGTGTCGGGTTTCGTCGTCGTTTT
Organism: Lissotriton vulgaris; assembly: GCF_964263255.1. NCBI lineage: Eukaryota > Metazoa > Chordata > Amphibia > Caudata > Salamandridae > Lissotriton > Lissotriton vulgaris. The sequence continues at coordinate 2,082,915,254 of NC_141687.1, forward strand.
CTATGGAGATCTGCAAAGAAGTGCTGCAGGCAACCAGAGGAAAAGTGTCTGTGTGGACCAAGGGTGGATCAACGATGTGAAGAACCTGAAAGCAGAAGGGACAGAGTCTGGGTCACGAGCCAGTGACCAGGAAGGTACCAGGAAGGAACCAGGCGATGTCGCGATGATCTCATGTGAAGAAGGTGAGCTTGTCTCTTCAGCCACGAGGTCCAGGAGGCATCGACAATGACCAGGCACTGGATTCTAGCTGTCCCACAAAGGATCTAGTTGACTGCAGTGTCGGTATCCGGATTGGACCCAACAAGTCTTGACAAACGCAACCCATGCAGGATATCAAGATTGGCTCTGTTGCAGACCAGCAAGGTCTGTGGCGCTTCTCCTTTGAAGGGAAGCTGAAGCAAGCCTGGGGCAACCAGGAAAGCAGTTTAGTTCAAAAGTAAAGTCTTCAGGGGGCTCACTAGCCAACAGGCAAGGAACCAGGAAGACGCATCAAGCTGAAATGCAAAAGCAGGCCCCACGCGGCACTCATGGAGTGTGGATGGCTGAGCATCAGTGCAAATGGTTCTTGGGTCTGGGGATTCTCGTACCCCAACGCACAACTGCGAGGGTACCTTGGTAGTTGCGTAGTTAGCAAAATGCAGGATGTCCAGGGTGTCCAGTCCCACGTCTCTCGCGTCTGCCACAGGTCTCAGCTTTGCTGTGGATGTGGGTCGGAGTTAGCGAAGTCTGAGAGTCCAGTCCCTGTGTCACTGAGTCTTCGGATTCCAGCAGGAGCGTCGACAAAGCAGACCTGCAAGTTACTGGTGGTGCATGACCACAAGGGAGATGTCTTCCGTCTTCTAGTCAGAATAGAATGTCAAAGGTCGAAGAGTTCTGTATCAAAGTTCCTTTCCAGGAGAATCTAAAGTCCTGGGGACACCGCTACAATACTTATACTAATCTAAGGGGCTGAATTACCTGCCTAGGTCCCTCCTATGGGTGGACCTGGGAAGGGGGTGGTTACACCCCTTTCCCTTTGTCCAGTTTTGCGCCAGGACTGGAGTGCTCCAGCAACTTGTTTGAACAGGGCTATGCATGGAGCACCTTGTGTGCCCCAGGCAGTGTCTCAAAAAGCATCTGCTGATGCAGCCTTCCCTGTCCCAATACACATCTGCGTGTCTGGACAGGTAACCTATTGTCCAGGCCTCCCCTGCTGGAGTTTTGTCCAGCAGCAGGAGGTCAGACTTGTGTCTGTGGCAGCAGCATCCATGTTGTGAAGCTGGGCCTCTGTTTAACCTTAACCGGGTAAAGCAGTTACGTACATGTCTTTTCCCTCTAGAAGGGTGGAATGCTACCCCCGCTGCCAGAATTGGTGGGGGGGGGGTAGTATTCCAAAGTGGTTGACACCTTACACAACATGTTTTGATAAAGCCAATTCAAAGTTAGCATTAACCGCGAGGATTATAATGCACTTAAGAGTATACGGTATGGTTATATCATAGAATAGCTATAAGGAGATGGTTCTGAAAGCTGCAGAGGGGCTCAGCTCATGCTAGGGCACCCTCTCACATAAAACCAAGCACTCTGCCTTCAGGATTGTCGAGGCCTACCATAGGAGTGACTTATAGGTGCACATGTGTCTATATATAAGGTAGATATAGGTATACTATATCTAAGTAAGGGGTGATTACACCACCTTACCCAAGCTGAGTGATCATCCTGTGGTGTCACTTTGGAGGGCCAGCCAGAATATCACAGCAAAAAGTGGGGTGTGACCATAGGCAGCAGAACCTACTCTCCTACACAACCAACCCTCCAATTGTAGGGACATTAAACTAACCTTGACCAGTTGAGTTTTCATGTTCTAAGTGGAAATATCTGGAGAGTACATCTGCATTGGCATGGTCAGTCCCAGGTCTATGTTCCACTGTAAAGTCCATCCCATGTAGGGAAATGGACCACCTAAGCAGTTTGGGATTTTCACCCTTCATCTTATTTAGCCCCAAGAGCGGCTTATGGTCTGTCTGAATCTTGAAGTGAGTATCAAACAAGTATGGCCTCAGCTTCTTCAATGCCCAAACCACAGCAAAGGCCTCCCTCTCAATAGCCGGCCAACGTTTCTCTCTAGGGGTCCGCATTCTGCTAATAAAAGCTACTGGCTGGTCTTGACCATCTTTATTCAGTTGTGAAAGAACAGCACCTACACCCAACTCAGAAGCATCTGTTTGAACAATGAATTCTTTGGAGTAGTCAGGACTTTGCAGAATAGGAGCAGTGCACATGGCCTGCTTCAGGTCATCAAATGCCTTTTGACAGCTTACTGTCTACTGAACTTTCTTTGGCATTTTCTTAGAAGTTAAGTCATAAAGGGGTATCACAATGGAACCATACCCCTTGACAAATTTTCTGTAGTACCCAGTCAGGTCCACAAAAGCTCTGACCTGTGTCTGGGTGGTGGGAGCAGTCCAGTCCTTTATGGTCTGGATCTTGCTCTCCAATGCTTGAACCTGGCCTCCACCTACAAGGTGGCCCAGGTATACAACCTTGCTCTGCCCTATCTGGCACTTGTTAGCCTTGATAGTTAGTCTTGCCTTTTGCAGGGCCTCCAAAACATTCTTCAGGTGGATCAGGTGATCTTCCCAAGTGGAGCTAAAGACAGCAATATCATCTAGATACGCTGCACAGTAGTCATCCAGACCTGAGAGGACTCGGTTCACCAATCTTTGGAAAGTGGCAGGTGCATTTTTCAGACCAAAGGGCATTACCACAGATTGATAATGTCCTCCTGGGGTTGAAAATGCTGTCTTGGCTTTTGCATCATCAGCTAGTTTGATCTGCCAGTAGCCAGCTGTCAAGTCAAATGTACTCAAAAACTTGGCAGATGACAATCTGTCAATTAGTTCACCTGCCCTTGGTATTGGGTGGACATCTGTCCTAGTGACAGCATTGAAGCCTCTGTAATCCACGCAAAACCTCATCTCTCTCTTACCATCTTGGGTGTGAGGTTTAGGCACCAGGACAACTGGACTGGCCCAAGGGCTTTCTGAGGGCTTAATGACTCCCAACTCCAACATCTTCTGGACCTCTGTCTTGATACGGTCCCTGACATGATCAGGTTGCCTGTAAATCTTACTTTTAACAGGCAGACTGTCCCCAGTGTCCACCTCATGAGTGCACCATAGACTCTAACTTGGAGTCAGAGAAAACATATGTCTGTAAGAATGTAGAACTTGTCCGCTGTCCTGCTGCTGTTGGTCGGTGAGGCTGCCTGCCAAGGCTACACCATCAACTGAACCATCATCTGGGTTCTGAGAAAGCAGCTCTGGGAGAGGATGACTCTCCTCCTCCTGTCCCTCATCTGTAGCCAAGAGCAAGCCCATGTCTGCCCTGTCAACACATGGTTTCAATCTGTTGACATGAAGCACCATGTGGGGGCTTCTGGGAGTTCCAAGATCAACCAAATAGGTAACCTCTCCCTTTTGCTCAACAATAGTGTGGGGTCCAGACCATTTTTCTTAGAGATCTGCTAGGGCCACTGGCTGCAACACCAACACTTTCTGTCTGGGCTGGTAAACAGTCAGCACAGCCTTTTGGTCATGTCAGGCCTTTTGCAATTCCTGACTAGCCTCAAGGTTTTTGGATGCCTTTTTCATGTACTCAGCCATCCTGGAGCGGACACCAAGTATATAGTCCACAATGTCTTGCTTTTTGAGGTTTGAGAGGTAACTCCCATCACTCCTTCACCAGACAAAGGGGTCCTCTTACAGGATATCCAAACAGAAGTTCAAAAGGGTTGTAGCCAACCCTTTACTGTGGGACCTCTCTGTAAGCAAACACAAGGCAGGGAAGCAGGATGTCCCATCTTTGCCTAAGATTTTCAGGTAAACCCTTTGATCATGCCCTTTATGGTCTTGTTGAATCTCACCACCAGACCATTTCACTGTGGATGATAGTGTGTAGTGAACTTGTAGTTCACTCCACACTCCTTCCACATAGCAGTCAAATATCCAGATATAAAGTTTGCACCTCTGTCTGAGACAACCTCCTTTAGAAAACCCACACTTGAGATAACTCCCAGGTGGGCTCTTGCCACAACCGTTGCTGTTGTGGCCCTTAGGGGAATAGCTTCTGGGTATCTGGTGGCATGATCCACTACCATCAGAATAAACCTGTGCCCAGAGGCTGTTTAGGGATCCATTGGTCCAACAATGTCAATCCCTACTCTTTCAAAGGGTACCCCCACCACAGGTAGTGGTATTGGGGGGCCTTTGTGGTGCCACCTGATTTGTCACTGGCTTGGCAGATAACACAGGAGCGACAACACTCCTTGGTGTCTTCTGACATGTGGGGCCAATGAAAGTGAGGGACAAGCCTGTCCCAAGTCTTGTTCTGGCCAAGATGTCCTGCAAGGGGACTATCATGGGCTAGTGTGAGAAGTAATCCCTTGAATGCCAAAGGTATGACCAACCTCCTGGAAGCACCAGGCTTGAGGCCTCTAGCCTCTGAATACAGGAGCCCATCATCCCAATTGACTTTGTGGGTCCCACTAGCATTCCCAGCAGCCTCAGCATCACCTTGCTGTCTGAGGGGTTCAAGAGAAGGGCAGCCCAACTGCACCTGCCTCAGATCTGCCCTGGGGAGTCCCCCTGTCCCAAGAAACTCAACCTGATCAGGCTCAAGCTCTTCTCAATCAACTTCCTGAGAAGGCTGATCCTCTTTCTGAGGCAAGGAGGAAGGCACTGCCTTAACCCTACAGCTTCTCCTCCTGGTAGGCAACTGGTCCATTGTTTCAGGATCCAGGGCCTGTTCAGTGTTGCAATTTTTGACCTGTGACCTGGTCACAGCAAGGACATGTGCTGATATACCTTACATCTCTGCATGAGTCCTATACTCCACTGCAGACCAGACTGAAAGTTCTAGGTCATTGCCAAGCAAACATTCTACAGGGAGGGCTGAAATAACAACAACTCTTTTGAGGCCAGTTATCCCTCCCCATGAGAAATTAACAACTGCCATACTATGGGTGGTAGTGACATTGCTTGCATTGGTCACTAGGTAATTGTCACCTAGTATTATCTGTCCAGGGTCCACAAAGCTGGATGTTACCATATCAATACTAGTACATGTGTCCCTGTAGGCCTGAACCACTTTGTTATTAATTAAAGGAGTCTGTCTGTACGTGCCCAAGTTACTGGGGCTCACAGTAGAGGACATAGCCATGTCCACATCACAGACAAGAACAGCTTGAGTTGGTATTCTGGCTAGGCCAGAATCCACCTCAGTTCCCGGGGTTAACCCTACTACACCCTTCTGTTGAGAACCATCACTATTAGCTGTACTAGGGGGAACAGTTGCCTTAGGGGCAATGGTGGCTGGAGCTGCCTCCTTCTTGGTGCAATCACTGGTCCAGTGAGTATTTATCTTACATACTTTGCACCATGGTTTCTTAGGACCTTCTTTCCTTTTTGCAGGCTGGGAACCCCCACCATTAAAAGCTTTGTGGGGACCTTGAGAAGACTTCTGGTCTTTTGCTTTCTCCCCACCCTTTTGGTCTTGCTTCTTCTGATCACCACCTTGGTTCTGTACCTTCCGCTTCTCCCTGGTTCTGACCTATTTGTCTGCCTTCTTTCCCAATTCTTGGGGAGAGGTCAGATCAGAGTCAACCAGGTGCTGGTGCAATAACTGGTTCTGACAGTTGTTAAGAATTTGTTCTCTCATAATCAAATGATAAAATCCTGTATAGTTATTGACCTTACTGCCCAGTAACCAGTCTTCCAGAGCCTTAGTAGCACAATCTACAAAGTCAGTCCAGTCCTGAGTCTGTGTCTTTTGGGTGTCTCTGAACAGCAACCTGTGCTGCTCTGTGGTTAAGCCAAACCCATCTATTAGAGCACTCTTCAGGACATAGTAGTTGTCAGCATCCTGTTCATTAACTATCAGGAGCTTGTCTCTGCCTTTATCTGAAAAGGAGAGCCACGAGATTGCTGCCCTCTAACTTTGGGGTACCTGCTCTACTTTGCAAGCCCTCTCCAAGCAGTTATCCATTTGTGGATGTCAACCCCAACCTGATAGGGAGGGACAATCTTGTTCAGGTTTCTATGGTCATGAGACCTTTACCTATCTCTGGATACTATGCTGCCACCAGTAGGCTCTAGTCCACACAATTGTCTCTCTCTCTCTCAAAAGCCAGGGTCTCTTTTGCAAGTGCAACTTCTTGCCTCTTGATTCTAAGCTTGGATTCTCTCATCCTAGCCTTATGCTCTCTTCTTCGAGGGGAAGTCATTCTCCCTAGAGCTGAGGCATGGGACCATACTGAGTCATCAGAGTGGTTGGACTCACTTGAGAGTGACCTTTCTCTTATGTGCTCAGGGTTAGGCCTACCTTGGGGTCTGGATTGGATTATTCCTCTTCCAGCCCCAATTGGTCCTAGGTTTACCTTGTTCAGTTCCCTGACTTCTACCTGGTTAGCAACCACATCATCATCAGAATCCTCTGGGTTCTCACCAGTGGGATGTTCTGTTGAGGGCTGGCCCCCTCTGCACTACCTGTTTGATCTGGGTTAGATGCCTTTTCTACATCATACTCCACTAAAATATCTACCAGGTGGTAAAAGGTTGGACTCTGACCCTGTTTCAGCCTTCTGGCTGTACACAGGCTTCTCAATTCATGAAAAGTGAATGTGTCATATTTAGAAGGTGCCCTGGGAGGGAAAGCTTCTGGCAGAGGCCCACTAAGCCCTGCATCCAAGGACATTTTCTAGTGTGGTGTGGTGTGGTGTGTGCACCTACCTACATTAAATGTTTTCCTACTAGAACCTCTCTAGGAGTTGTAGTCAGGCTGTGCTAGGCCCTTACCACCTACAACTGCTAAGTTCAGTAGAACTTATGTATTAAAAGAAGTTGATTTATATATACCTACAGGTACCGTAATGTCATCTTTCAAATGATATCTCAAGATTAAATGGTAATACAACAGCAAGCTCTTATCCCATCCGCTGCACACCAATGTGAGACGTTAGCCTGGCATATGATGTCCACTATTCTAGTGAATGGGTGAAGATGCCATCAAGGGAATTTATTTCATGCGTACTTGATTATTTAGACTAATTTTAGGAAGGATCGGTTAGTGATCCTTGTTAAGAATCAATCAAAAACTGTGGAATTTCAATTTAAACAATTTGTTTCAACAAGACACAACATACAAAAAACAACACAAGGTGTATTAGAAAAATATAATTTTATCCAAAAGAATTTTTAAAGAAATCACTTCATATACAGATAAGTGAACAAACAGAAAATTAGGACTGTGGGTACACACATAAGTAAATTAATACGTGACTCAACAGAACCTAAAAAACACCTATCCCAAATCACACTGAATAAAACAAGACAGGGATAAGATGAAATGTCGACGTTTCGGTTTCCTATGAATTAATTACGGAAACCATCTTCAGGACTGAAGTCAATTGGGATCTGTATAGAGAAAATTGCAATCTGACTTCCTAGCACTGCCCGACTATGATTGCTTGAGGGCTGCCACGGTCTAATTTCAAGGTGGAACCGCTTCTATTTGGTATGTTAGTTGACTTCTTGACTTTAAAAATAAGTTTGTGGGCTTCGCTGTATTGATGCTGGCTTTTATTTAAAAGAAGGGTGGTTTCTGGCCACACCTGTTGATAAGCGGTATGTTGAATGAAGCTTAGACGCGGTGAGCAGAAACTAATACCGGTACATAGAGAAGTTTTTTCCACATGGAGAGTTCAGACACAGATATGTAATCAACCATACGGCGATAATCTAATAAAAGTAAATTGCAGCGTGGTAAATATTTAGTTCAAGATAGTTTATCGCTGTTCAGCGGTATGTGAAGCAGTGTGTACAGCTCCAAGCCTCGCCGCAAGTAGAAAGTAAATTTCACAGAAAGTATTCCAGTAACCATGCGGTCGTGGTCTAGTCAGGACAGCAGTGGCAGAGTGCTGCGCAGCATGTAGTCCGTCACTGCTGTCCTGACTAGACCACGACCGCATGGTTACTGGAATACTTTCTGTGAAATTTACTTTCTACTTGCGGCGAGGCTTGGAGCTGTACACACTGCTTCACATACCGCTGAACAGCGATAAACTATCTTGAACTAAATATTTACCACGCTGCAATTTACTTTTATTAGATTATCGCCGTATGGTTGATTACACATCTGTGTCTGAACTCTCCATGTGGAAAAAACTTCTCTATGTACCGGTATTAGTTTCTTCTCACCGCGTCTAAGCTTCATTCAACATACCGCTTATCAACAGGTGTGGCCAGAAACCTCCCTTCTTTTAATTAAAAGCCAGCATCAATACAGCGAAGCCCACAAACTTCTTTTTAAAGTCAAGAAGTCAACTAACATACCAAATAGAAGCGGTTCCACCTTGAAATTAGACCGTGGCAGCCCTCAAGCAATCATAGTCGGGCAGTGCTAGGAAGTCAGATTGCAATTTTCTCTATACAGATCCCAATTGACTTCAGTCCTGAAGATGGTTTCCGTAATTAATTCATAGGAAACCGAAACGTCGACATTTCATCTTATCCCTGTCTTGTTTTATTCAGTGTGATTTGGGATAGGTGTTTTTTTGGTTCTGTTGAGTCACATATTAATTTACTTATGTGTGTACCCACAGTCCTAATTTTCTGTTTGTTCACTTATCTGTATATAAAGTGATTTCTTTAAAAATTCTTTTGGATAAAATTATATTTTTCTAATACACTTAGTGTTGTTTTTTGTATGTTGTGTCTTGTTGAAACAAATTGTTTAAATTGAAATTCCACAGTTTTTGATTGATTCTTAACAAGGATCACTAACCGATCCTTCCTAAAATTAGTCTAAATAATCAAGTACGCATGAAATAAATTCCCTTGAAGGGATCTTCACCCATTCATTTTCATTACCCAAGCCCTCAAGGGTATACTTGGGTTGCTCACTTTTTGTAAATCACTATTCTAGTGGGCACCTTGCACCAGTCTAATCGACCCTTATTGATGGTGGTTGTAAAGTCAACCTTATAGACAAGCTATCCTAGTGGTAGCATGGACCAGCAGTCATAGGCTAAGACTTCAGAGAGCATGTGAAGCAAGCTGTTTTACCAATTATAACCCCCTGAGTACCAAATGAAAGGACACCACACAAGGTATATATCAAATATATATGTATTTATTTCTAACACAACCCTTCTGCACTCTTTATGAGGTCAGAGGTCAAAGTACATCAGAAGATACTCAATTAGCATACGATAAGTTGCACATATACAGTTATGCCCTAGGGGCCTCACAAACCATATACTAAGAAAGTGGTATAAGAACCACCTGAGAGTTATAAAACAGGCCTAGGGCCTCTAGAATCACTGAGACTACACTAAATAACCAAAGGTTAGGAAGTAGGAGACCCACAGGAGATGTGTGCAGTGTCTAAACACAGTTGTGAGTTACCGTTGACTTATAATGGGAAACGAAGAAGTTACAAAGTTACTGTTTAAGGACACTTCTGGATGGACTAGGATGAACCCTTTTAAACTAGGACACTTCGAGAGCCAATACCCACGGGAGCACCGGAGTACTCGTGTTACCTCACCCCGGGAAGCCGGGTGCATAGGTGTCTTTTCGTGTCGGGTTTCGTTGTCGTTTTCTATGGAGATCTGCAAAAAAGTGCTGCAGGCGACCAGAGGAAAAGTATCTGGGTGGATACAAGGGTGGATCAACGATGTGAAGAACCTGAAAGCAGAGGGGACAGAGTCTGGGTCACCAGCCAGTGACCAGTAAGGTACCAGGAAGGAACCAGGCGATGTTGCGATGATCTCAGGTGAAGAAGATGAGCTTGTCTCTTCAGCCACGAGGTCCAGGAGGCATTGACAATGACCAGCCTTTGAATTCGAGCTGTCCCACGAAGGATCTAGTTGACTGCGGTGTCTGTATCCGGATTGGACCCAACAAGCCTTGGCAAACGCAACCCACTCAACTCACGCAGGATGTTGAGATTGGCTCTGTTGCAGACCAGCAAGGTCTGCGGCGCTTCTCCTTTGAAGGGAAAATGGAGCAAGTCTGGAGCAATCAGGAAAGCAGTTTAGTTCAAATGAAAAGTCTTCAGGGGGCTCACTAGCCAACGGGCAAGGAACTCGGAAGACCCGTCAAGCTGAAATGCAGGAGCAGGCCCCACGTAGCACTCGTGGAGTGTGGAGGGCTGAGCTTCAGTGCAAATGGTGCTCGGGTCTGGGGCTTCTTGTACCCCAATGCACAGCTGTGAGGGTACCTCGATAGTTGAGCAGTTAGCAAAATGTAGGATGTCCAGGGTGTTCATTCCCACATCTCTCGTGTCTGCCACGGGTCTCAGCTTTGCTGTGGGTGTGGGTCGGAGTTAGAGAAGTCTGAGAGTCCAGTTCCTGTGTCACTGAGTCTTCAGGTTCCAGCAGGAGTGTCGACAAAGCAGACCAGCAAGTTACTGGTGGTGCATGACCACAAGGGAGATGTCTTCCGTCTTCTAGTCAGAATAGAATGTTGAAGGTCGAAGAGTTCTGTATCGAAGTTTCTTTCCAGGAGAATCTAAAGTCCTTGGGACACCACTACAATACTTATACTAAGCCAAGGGGCTGAATTACCTGCCTAGGTCCCTCCTATGGGTGGACCTGGGAAGGGGGTGGCTACACCCTTTTCCCTTTGTCCAGTCTTGCTCCAGGGCTGGAGTGCCCCAGCAACTGGTTTGAACTGGGCTATGCATGGAGCACCTTGTGTGCCCCAGGCAGTGTCTCAAAAAGCATCTGCTGATGCAGCCTTCCCTGTCCCAATACACATCTGCCTGTCTGGACAGGTAACCTATTGTCCAGGCCTCCCCTGCTGGAGTTTTGTCCAGCAGCAGGAGGTCAGACTTGTGTCTGTGGCAGCAGCATCCATTTTGTGATGCTGGGGCTCTGTTTAACTTTAACCGGGTAAAGCAGTACATACATGTCTTTTCCCTCTAGAAGGGTGGAATGCTACCCCCGCCGCCAGAATTGGTGGGGGGGGGGTAGTATTCCAAAGTGTTTGACACCTTACACAACATGTTTTGATAACGCCAAACCAGTTTGCATTACCCACGAGGATTATAATGCACTTAAGAGTATACGGTATGGCTATATCATAGAATAGCTATAAGGAGATGGTTCCGAAAGCTGCAGAGGGGCTCAGCTCATGCTAGGGCACCCTCTCACATAAAACCAAGCACTCTGCCTCCAGGATTGTCGAGGCCTACCATAGGAGTGACTTATAGGTTCACATGTGTCTATATATAAGGTGGATATAGGCATACTATATCTAAGTAAGGGGTGATTACACCCCCTTACCCAAGCTGAGTGATCATCCTGTGGTGTCACTTTGGAGGGCCAGCTAGGGGTGGCATAATACATGCTGCAGCCCCTGGTAGACCTTGGATGCACCTATGCCCTGGGTACCTATGGTACACTATACAGGGGCTCACAAAGGTGACCCAATACCCAATCTGCTATGTACCTAAAGTACATGGTATCAATTTAGAGAGAGAACAGTTGGGCTGTGGGTCTGATTAGCAGGCCCACAGCCACACTAAAGTAAAAATAACAGAAAATCACAGCAAAAAGTGGGGGTGACCATAGGAAGCAGGCCCTACTCTCCTACAAAGGCACAATATTGAAATAATAATAATCCAGTGGCATATACATTTCCATTTCTGACTAACCCTGAATTTCAACCTGCACTCCTCTGGGGGTTAATTCTTACTTACTGACATGGGCCTCCTCTATAGTGGGATACCTCAACATAGTCCCTTCTCTAGAGCCAGTACACTATTCCTTCCATCACCACGAATATGACTCCAATGGCACCTCTCCAATCCTCCTTATGGATCCTCTGTACCACTACAGCTACTTCTTATGCCAGAAATAACGTGTCTATATCAACCCCTCCTTAAAGGCAGGCACTATTTCTCTGAATATTTGAACTCTTTCTTCTGCATTGGACAAAGTAGTGCTGCTCCCACCATCTTTGCTAGACTCTAGCAGGTATTTGACCTTCAAGTGCCCCTCCCTGACACTTCAGCCAGCAAGGCCCTTTTCTCCTCCAAGGCTCTCTCAGCCTCAGCTTTTCACTCCTCTGAACCCAGCTGAGCCAGCTGCAGCATGAGGTCCCATTCAGCATGTCTGTCCTTGAGATCTTCAGGTGACTGAGTTTGAGAGGTGACAGTACTTCTTGCACTGTTTCCCCTGGAGACTTTACCTACTCATTTCTCCATTTCTCCACCTCCTTCTGAAACCTACTACACTTTGAAACCCTGATTCTGAGGTCAATTGCAATCAAGAGTGCTAAAGTAGTCCTATTCAAACTTTTTCAGTTGTCCCCCCAGGCTCTAAGGGCAAACTAGTACTCAAAGGTGTATGTATGAGTGAGTGTGGTAGTCACAGTCTGGCTATATGATTGATGGGTACAAAACTGCTTTTGTGAGACTGTAACTGGGTCTGTAAATGCCTCTCTGACTGTGTGCAAATTACATACTATTAAATTACATGCATTAAGCAAACACCCACCTCTAATCTCAAACACATTCATTCATACTAGCATAATAACATTAATATACATTCAGTATAGCAATTTATCTTTCGACTTTCCTGCTCCCTATATTTTTAGTTAATATTCACACATTTCGATATTAAGCATATTTTGATTTTCCTTGTAGTATACTGTCTAGATGCTACACAATTTTTTCACCTAACATACACTCACTACTTTCATATAGTACAACCTAACTAAACTACCCATAAAAGATGTTTACTGTTCTCTGAGTTTTATTTCTATATCTGGTAACATCTGTTTTCATTCCAAATCTCTAGTCACAGCTCCTGCAAACCATCTCCACTCTCTGAAAAATAGCAACCAAAATGGCTACCCTTTACCTTCTGCTCTTACTTATTGGCTCTAGTTAAGGCTTCCTTTCATCTTTCTTTTTGGTTATACCCCTTCCAAATGGTCAGTATTTCTTTATCATTCCATGTTTTCCTGTGACGAAGCCCAATATTGTCGAGTTCTTTCATGAAACAGTGATCTAATGCTCAGCGCAGCCCCTCTTGCGAGATTTGTGGATTTACATGGGGTCACGCTAAGCACCACAACATCTCTGCAGATCTTGTGACTAACCCAAAAAAAGATTTTCTGGCATTTAACTGCCAATTAAACATGCTTTCATCTCAATTATAACACACACAAGGGACCAGGAAAGCTCTCATCTGACACCTTCACTTAGTAACAACGCATCTTTTTAGCCATGGGGACCGTTTCCTGAGTTATGAAATGGAAGGTGCAACTTTTCTGTGAAGGTGCAGCCAGCCACTCACAACTCTGCTTTGGCGTGTGGAGCCATAGATTCACCTCTGCTGTATCTACAGAAGGTCAGCATCCGTAGATATTCAAACTACTCAACAGATTTACACCAAATCACAAAAAGCACACGTTCTGGACCCAGAGCTAGTTTGGTGTAATTCTGTCCAGTGGTTAGGGCTTTAGTCGTGTTCAAAGTCACTATGGAAAAATGGATGGGGAAAAAACATTTTGTTACCTTGATTTTTCTCAGCCCATCCTTGATGGATCTCCCCAAAACTCTCAATACAGCAGCTTAAGTGAGTGCCAAACTAGTTTTGTAAGGATTCATCAAATTGTGCCAGAGTTACTGGCAAAACAAAAAACACTTTGAGATTTGCTTCAGATTTGCCCAAGATCGGGAGGATTCTTGAAGCCTTCATGTCCATATATATTTGTTTTTCTGGTAATAGCTAAAAAACCTACTGAATGCATTCACACCAATTTATAAAAATGTGCTTTCTATAGTAACAGTCACTATTCTGCTAAATTCGGTGTAAATCCGTTTAGGGTGTAGTAGTGGCTAAAATCCCTATGGAAAATTTCTTGGGGAAAACGCATTTTAGGACCCCCATTTTCTCTGCACACAACTTGATAAAACTTTCAAAAGATGAGCTGAACCAACTGTCATACAAGTTTCAAAAGTTTTGTGAAGATTCTTCAAACCAGCCAAAGTTATTCACAAAACAAAAAATGCTTTACCTATGGAAACTAGGTCCTAAATATAACTACATACTGATGACCGTCTATCTATCTATCTATCTATCTATCTATCTATCTATCTATCTATCTATCTATCTATCTATCTATCTATCTATCTATCTATCTATCTATCTATCTATCTATCTATCTATCTATCTATCTATCTATCTATCTATCTATCTATCTATCTATCTATCTATCTATCTATCTATCTATCTATATGTCTATCTATCTATCTATCTATCTATCTATCTATCTATCTATCTATCTATCTATCTATCTATCTATCTATCTATCTATCTATCTATCTATCTATCTATCTATCTATCTCTAGATAGATGCATAGATATAGATATATACCTATATATATCTATATTGCGCAACACACACACTGCAACAACATACTAGGCCCACCACAAAAGGAACTCCACACAAGGTTATATCAAACATACTCCTTGTATTTCCATAACATACATTAGAATAAAAATCACACAATATACACTGTGCCAACTGGCACTGGGCAATATGTACTGGGGATTATTTACACATGAAAGGACCACTGGGACCACTGTCAGAACCATCACAAAGTGAACATAGTAAATGTAGAACATATAATAAATGTAGAGCAAAACCATTAATTACGGGCAAACCCTGTACTCAGCATCATCCTGTAAAACAAACTATAGTATGCACAGTATCACGTTAGGCGTGAAATATATTCTGCGCCAACCTCATAAGCCTGAACATATTAGACAATCACCTCCTAAGCATAACTCACACTAGGGAATAATCTCACTAGCATAAACCACAGTTTTGGAAATGGGGGTTGCCCAAGTCTCAAAGGGGGTAGCATGGCATCAAGCGGGCAGGCCAAACTTCAAGGACATGTGAAGCATTCACGCAGCACCCACAGACGACACACCAGGCACACTACAAAAGAGACGCAACTCCACCTTTGGTTGGAAAAGAAGTAGTTTAGTGATATCTCCAACCTGTCAGGTATAAAGGAAAAATACACTGGTAATCATAACATGGCGCCAACTGGCACCCAAACCAAGTATTTCCGTGGGGGATTATTTACATGGGACAAAAAGGGTTTAGTCCATAGTCCATAGTGTCTAGCTGAAATATAAAAGGGTTAGCATTTGGCACGTAACATCAGTGACACCTATATAAGGGAAAAATGCACTTGGCGTATTTGCCTATTAAACATGCAATCAAACATTAGGGGTAAGAACCCAAAATAGCTGGCATTGGCGACTCCTGCAAAAAGAATAGGAATCACCTGGCATTAACATTAGGCAGGAACACCTGTAATAAAACATCAGGTTTCTTCCCCCCTCCACCTAAGGAACTATGCGTCAGGCAGGGCCAACTCAGGCCTTCATCCTCGGTAGCGGCTGTAATTACAACAGGCAGCATCCTGCATAACCCCTGTAAGGAAAGACATCATGGCATACCAGCATCCACTAGCAGGCGGGTATAACCATAGGACTCTTAAGCCACCTTCGCAAGCTCTACAGGGCATACAGAACCCCGGTGCTCTAGCCTTAGGGAAAAGACCTGGGGAACATGACTCCTTAGCCCCCAACCTGCAACACAAACATCAGGTAGTGCATTGGCATTAATAACATTTGACCCAGGCTTGAATCCCACTGCACTTGGGCATCGATCCCCTAGCTTAGGCGTAACACTGGGCATGTCATCACAATGCAGCTTAGTCTACTAATCCTCCCACCGCAGGAGCAAAGGGGGGTAGTCAACCTCTCCCTACCTTCCCCTATTAAAACATTTCACAGGGGTGCAATTCTATGACCCTGGTAGCTTCACCATAAACATTCCACCAAGCACGCCCCTGCAAGAAAGGCAATAAAAAGGAGCTCAATTAGCATTTCCTGGAACTAGCACCTGCACATCATTTCAATAGTCATGGATCAACCAACAGGCAGGAAACATCAGGTAAGTAGGCACCTTTCCTTAGGAATTTACAATCACCAGCACCCCCAGCGCGGGGTTAATCCTTAATATGCACCCGGCCCAGTTCTGGTACCTTAAGGGGGCCAGTCTCTAGTCCTTCTGAGGGGAGGGGCAGTTCTGGGTCCCCCTACTTGCTTCAGGAAGGCCCCGTTTCTGTGCCGGTTCTCCGCCCTCCCCGGGGCTTTACCTGCTATCTTCGGGCCTTCAGGCCCCTTGCGTGGACTTCTGGCGCCTACCTACAGGCATGCGGTTCCCTCAGTCGCGGGGCTCCCCTCAGCTCACTGGGGGCCCCGTAGCCTTTCCGTTGCCTCCGCCCAGGCCTCTCCTTACTCCCGAGCCGGGCGGGGGACTCACCGGCAGTGTGGGCACCCGCTCCGGCTGGCCTCCTTCGCCGGCCTCTCTCCCGGCTTTGTTTGGGGAGGCGGGGCTGGCACCGACAGTGTGCCCCGGCCCCGCCTATCCTCCCAGCTTCACACTCAGGGCGCAGACCGGCAGGGTAGGCTCCTGCTCCGGTCACTCCCGATCGGAGCTCTGCAACGATTCTTCACCCGGGTCCCCCCTCCTACCTCACGGGGACCCGGGGCTTCGATTCAGCTTCTTCTGGCCTTCCCGGCCGTCCACCAATCCCTGCGCGGCCTTCTCGGGGGCTCGGCCGCGCAGCCAATCCGTGCGCGGCGTGGCGGGGGCGTGGCCGATGACGCCACCAGGCGCCCCCGTCACATGACACGGGCCTGGACGGCTTCCAGGCCTAGCGCGGCCCTCACTCTACTTCGGCGGCCCCCTCCTGGCATCGGGGGCTGCCGCGACGATGCACACCCCAGCAGGGGGGTCTCCTCACGGCGCCGCCGGGCGGCAGCGGTGATTTTTGGCGCTGCCACACAGCGCGAGGACCGGACAAGGGGTAGGCTCCCTTTCTGGATATTAAGTCCCTTCACAGTCTCCTCAGCACCCGGGCTGCGACGGTGATCTCCGGCTGCGACAAGGGGTAGGCTCCCTTCTTAATTAATTAATTAAATGGCGGACAGCGCCAAAACGAGGGTAGGCTCCTCCAGCTCGATTCCCCTCACAGTGCCCTCAGGCCACACAGCGCGATTCCCTTCAGCAGATGACGCTATTTACAGCGCACTGCTCCTCCCTCTCAGCAGACAGAATAGAGGTAGTTCAGGGCTTCTAGGGACACGCAGCTCCTCCCAGTCCTTCTCTAGCGCTTCCAACTTATAGCGCTTCCCAGGCAGGACAGTTCAGGTCAGGGCAGCAACAGTCTTGGAATTTACAGCGCTTAGGTAGGCAAACCAGGGCTTCCAAGTAGGCTCCTCACGGAGGGGGGGCGAACAGCTCCACAGCCAGCCCCAAGGGCACACTCCTCACCTCCTGGGGGGTTCAAGCCCACAGCATTCCTCCTCTTCTGGGCACCTTTTTCCCTCAGCGCTGGCGTAGTTCAAGGTCCCACGGCGTCAGGGACCTATGAAGGGTCCTCCCTTGTCA
The DNA here is from genome assembly GCF_964263255.1 of Lissotriton vulgaris. Taxonomy (NCBI): domain Eukaryota; kingdom Metazoa; phylum Chordata; class Amphibia; order Caudata; family Salamandridae; genus Lissotriton; species Lissotriton vulgaris. The sequence continues at coordinate 2,082,932,785 of NC_141687.1, forward strand.
GGGCCCCATGGGGACAGCAGCGGGGGGGTTTATAGGGGTGCTGGGCCCAGCTCACAGGCCCATGTGGCGGTAGCACCTCACAGCAGGTCCCCCTCCCTTCCTTGTCCCAGCGCTGACTGACTCTCTGGTGACACTTCCCCCTATTTATACCCTCCTCCCAGGCAGTGCCAGGACCTTCTAGAATGTTGGCACATCTAGCCTAAACTGGTTCTTGGGGAGGGGGTGAGCACCCTGGGTGCCAGGCTTTCCCTCCAAAAGCTAGGGGTAGCTGGGTAATATTAACTAGACCGCTGACCTATGTCAGTCCAGTGGCAAAACCCATGGCCATGGCATCCATTTTAAAAGCAATACATTTCAGTCAGGTGCAGTTTTAAAATGGGGGTTTTTACAAGTGCTCACATTATGTCAGGTAATTACATTTTTCAAAAGGGGTCTCACACCACTCATGGCCTATACAGGTTTAATCCCATGGGGGAGACAATCCAGGTAAGGGGGTCAAAAGCAAAAAATTTTGGGGGAAAAAGGCCAAGTCCAACACGACTCCCCCCCAGCCAAAAGCCAGGGTAGACCGATCAATGCCTTGATGGGCTTCCCTGCTTGGGGCGGAAAAAGGTGGACGCAGGCCTGCAACTACAGGAGCACCTGCAGTCTCTCCTCCACTCTGGAACCCAATGGTTCTCCTTCGCAACCCTCTCTTCACCAACAGAACCACCCCACTGGTGTTCCCTAGTGGGATGTCTCTCCTTCCTAGAGTGGGAGGCTCTAGCCTCAGGCTTGTGATACTCTGGAACCACTCTCTTCTCTCCAAATTTCCACTGGTCCACCCACCTGGGGTCTACACCCTCAGAATGACCAGCCCTTAGGGGCGAGGCTCCCCTCCCCCTACTTCTCCTCCTAGGGTTCCTCCATCTCCTACGCCTGGGGACACCCTCACACAACTCTCTCCCCAACCTGGAGTCGAAACTCACAGGCTGAACCGGTGACAGGGGCGAGTCCTCCCTCTCCCTGCACCCCCTCCCAGAGTTCTGCACCCTCCTACCCGGAGAAGTACCCCTGGGAGTCACTTCCGGGGGGACTCTGATTACAGATGTCCCTCCCACCAGGGCAGGCAACTCCTGTCCCTGGCCACCCAACCCGGGATCTATGCCCTGTGGCTGAGCCGGTGACAGAGAAGAGACCTTCCTCCCTCTGCACCCCCTCCCAGAGTTCCGCACCCTCCCACTGGAAGTGGTATCCCTGGGAGTCAATTTGGTAGGGACCTGCCTTACAGGAACCCCACCCTCCAGGCCAGGCAACTCCTGAACCTGGAACCCCAGTCCAAGATCTAGACCCTGTGACTGGTCAGACCCCCGAACCACCGAAGCTCTGATTAATGATGCTCCGGGTTCTCCTGACCTAAGGGGATCCCTCCCTCTGGATGACACATCGGGGCAGCCTAGCCTCCCAAGCTGGGGTTCTCTTAAAGAACACTCCAGGCCTGGTGGCCGCAGCTGGGGTACCTTGGGACACCTCCCCGTCTCACTCCCTTCGGGATCACTCCCCTCAGCCTTCCCAGACGCTCTGGCACTTACCCAGAGGTCTGCCTCCCGTGCAAGTTCCCTGGGGTCTGAGAACCCGCACTGCAACAGATGGTGACGCAGTCCTGGGAAACAACTCCTCAGCATGTGCTCCCGGATAACGGCATGGCACAGCCCTTCCCAATCCTCCACTGCTCTCCTCACCACCCAATCCTCCAGTACAGTCCAACACTCCTCCTCGAACTCTCCCCAGGACTGATGGGACAGCTTTCCCCTGCCCCTAAACACTAACCCGTCCTCCTCTTCCGGGGAATCAGGCACAGTCTCTCGGGCTTCGGGAGTGGGACTCTTTGCTCTGGACCTACACTCGCTGCCACCACTGGATCCCACCCACCTCGGTGAATCCAGACTCCTGAAACCACTCTCAGGGGTCAACCTACCCACCTGAGCTGATCTCTCTCTGGCGAAGGCCCTCTCCGCCTCCGCCATCCTCTCCAGCGCTAGGACTTTTTCAGTCTCTAGTCGCTGCTCTTCTACCCTCAGCTGCGCTAAGCCCTCGGCATGCCTGAGCTTTGCCAGCACCAGCTGATACTCCCTCTCTTCCCTCCTATCTACCCATTCTTCTGGGGACAGGGAAAGGGATGGGGCAGTGCCCCCAGGACTGGACCCAGTGCGAGACTCCCTATCTTCGGTGTCCTCCACAGCTACTGGCGTCTCTGCCCTCTCAAACTCTTCCTCCTCATCGGAATAACTACCTCCCAGGGTTCTGGATGGGGAGCCCTCTCTCCGGTCTCTAACCCACTGACCCTTCAACACCTCGGGGGGGTAGTCAGATAAGTCCCCATCAATCTCTAAGGGCTCTCCCCTCTTGAGGGCCTCATAGAGAAACAAATTCCTCCTAATGTTCCCTACTGGGGGTATCCCTCTCTCCAGGAGGAAGTCTATCACCTCCTGTTCGGTGTACTCCATCAGTTCCACTTCCTGGTAGATCAACCCCATCGTGGCGAGGTACACCCGGGACACACCCTCCCAGTGGAACAAGGGGACAATTCAGAACACTCTTCAGGAGGAAGCAAAAAAAAACACAATAATCCCCACAACAAGGCTCAGATTACATCCAAAGCTCTATTTGCAGTGTAACCCGTGGCCGCTGTGGTACTGTGCAAACACAAGTCCTATCCCACCGCTTGCCACCAAATGTTGGAAATGGGGGTTGTCCAAGTCTCAAAGGGGGTAGCATGGCATCAAGCGGGCAGGCCAAACTTCAAGGACATGTGAAGCATTCACGCAGCACCCACAGACGACACACCAGGCACACTACAAAAGAGACGCAACTCCACCTTTGGTTGGAAAAGAAGTAGTTTAGTGATATCTCCAACCTGTCAGGTATAAAGGAAAAATACACTGGTAATCATAACATGGCGCCAACTGGCACCCAAACCAAGTATTTCCGTGGGGGATTATTTACATGGGACAAAAAGGGTTTAGTCCATAGTCCATAGTGTCTAGCTGAAATATAAAAGGGTTAGCATTTGGCACGTAACATCAGTGACACCTATATAAGGGAAAAATGCACTTGGCGTATTTGCCCATTAAACATGCAATCAAATATTAGGGGTAAGAACCCAAAATAGCTGGCATTGGCGACTCCTGCAAAAAGAATAGGAATCACCTGGCATTAACATTAGGCAGGAACACCTGTAATAAAACATCAGGTTTCTTCCCCCCTCCACCTAAGGAACTATGCGTCAGGCAGGGCCAACTCAGGCCTTCATCCTCGGTAGCGGCTGTAATTACAACAGGCAGCATCCTGCATAACCCCTGTAAGGAAAGACATCATGGCATACCAGCATCCACTAGCAGGCGGGTATAACCATAGGACTCTTAAGCCACCTTCGCAAGCTCTACAGGGCATACAGAACCCCGGTGCTCTAGCCTTAGGGAAAAGACCTGGGGAACATGACTCCTTAGCCCCCAACCTGCAACACAAACATCAGGTAGTGCATTGGCATTAATAACATTTGACCCAGGCTTGAATCCCACTGCACTTGGGCATCGATCCCCTAGCTTAGGCGTAACACTGGGCATGTCATCACAATGCAGCTTAGTCTACTAATCCTCCCACCGCAGGAGCAAAGGGGGGTAGTCAACCTCTCCCTACCTTCCCCTATTAAAACATTTCACAGGGGTGCAATTCTATGACCCTGGTAGCTTCACCATAAACATTCCACCAAGCCCGCCCCTGCAAGAAAGGCAATAAAAAGGAGCTCAATTAGCATTTCCTGGAACTAGCACCTGCACATCATTTCAATAGTCATGGATCAACCAACAGGCAGGAAACATCAGGTAAGTAGGCACCTTTCCTTAGGAATTTACAATCACCAGCACCCCCAGCGCGGGGTTAATCCTTAATATGCACCCGGCCCAGTTCTGGTACCTTAAGGGGGCCAGTCTCTAGTCCTTCTGAGGGGAGGGGCAGTTCTGGGTCCCCCTACTTGCTTCAGGAAGGCCCCGTTTCTGTGCCGGTTCTCCGCCCTCCCCGGGGCTTTACCTGCTATCTTCGGGCCTTCAGGCCCCTTGCGTGGACTTCTGGCGCCTACCTACAGGCATGCGGTTCCCTCAGTCGCGGGGCTCCCCTCAGCTCACTGGGGGCCCCGTAGCCTTTCCGTTGCCTCCGCCCAGGCCTCTCCTTACTCCCGAGCCGGGCGGGGGACTCACCGGCAGTGTGGGCACCCGCTCCGGCTGGCCTCCTTCGCCGGCCTCTCTCCCGGCTTTGTTTGGGGAGGCGGGGCTGGCACCGACAGTGTGCCCCGGCCCCGCCTATCCTCCCAGCTTCACACTCAGGGCGCAGACCGGCAGGGTAGGCTCCTGCTCCGGTCACTCCCGATCGGAGCTCTGCAACGATTCTTCACCCGGGTCCCCCCTCCTACCTCACGGGGACCCGGGGCTTCGATTCAGCTTCTTCTGGCCTTCCTGGCCGTCCACCAATCCCTGCGCGGCCTTCTTGGGGGCTCGGCCGCGCAGCCAATCCGTGCGCGGCGTGGCGGGGGCGTGGCCGATGACGCCACCAGGCGCCCCGTCACATGACACGGGCCTGGACGGCTTCCAGGCCTAGCGCGGCCCTCACTCTACTTCGGCGGCCCCCTCCTGGCATCGGGGGCTGCCGCGACGATGCACACCCCAGCAGGGGGGTCTCCTCACGGCGGCGCCGGGCGGCAGCGGTGATTTTCGGCGCTGCCACACAGCGCGAGGATCGGACAAGGGGTAGGCTCCCTTTCTGGATATTAAGTCCCTTCACAGTCTCCTCAGCACCCGGGCTGCGACGGTGATCTCCGGCTGCGACAAGGGGTAGGCTCCCTTCTTAATTAATTAATTAAATGGCGGACAGCGCCAAAACGAGGGTAGGCTCCTCCAGCTCGATTCCCCTCACAGTGCCCTCAGGCCACACAGCGCGATTCCCTTCAGCAGATGACGCTATTTACAGCGCACTGCTCCTCCCTCTCAGCAGACAGAATAGAGGTAGTTCAGGGCTTCTAGGGACACGCAGCTCCTCCCAGTCCTTCTCTAGCGCTTCCAACTTATAGCGCTTCCCAGGCAGGACAGTTCAGGTCAGGGCAGCAACAGTCTTGGAATTTACAGCGCTTAGGTAGGCAAACCAGGGCTTCCAAGTAGGCTCCTCACGGAGGGGGGGCGAACAGCTCCACAGCCAGCCCCAGGGGCACACTCCTCACCTCCTGGGGGGTTCAAGCCCACAGCATTCCTCCTCTTCTGGGCACCTTTTTCCCTCAGCGCTGGCGTAGTTCAAGGTCCCACGGCGTCAGGGACCTATGAAGGGTCCTCCCTTGTCAGGGCCCCATGGGGACAGCAGCGGGGGGGTTTATAGGGGTGCTGGGCCCAGCTCACAGGCCCATGTGGCGGTAGCACCTCACAGCAGGTCCCCCTCCCTTCCTTGTCCCAGCGCTGACTGACTCTCTGGTGACACTTCCCCCTATTTATACCCTCCTCCCAGGCAGTGCCAGGACCTTCTAGAATGTTGGCACATCTAGCCTAAACTGGTTCTTGGGGAGGGGGTGAGCACCCTGGGTGCCAGGCTTTCCCTCCAAAAGCTAGGGGTAGCTGGGTAATATTAACTAGACCGCTGACCTATGTCAGTCCAGTGGCAAAACCCATGGCCATGGCATCCATTTTAAAAGCAATATATTTCAGTCAGGTGCAGTTTTAAAATGGGGGTTTTTACAAGTGCTCACATTATGTCAGGTAATTACATTTTTCAAAAGGGGTCTCACACCACTCATGGCCTATACAGGTTTAATCCCATGGGGGAGACAATCCAGGTAAGGGGGTCAAAAGCGAAAAATTTTGGGGGAAAAAGGCCAAGTCCAACACACAGTAGGCAAATAACCTCATACCTAAACCACAGTTTGAGCATAAATCACAGTAGAGAATGAACTCAAACATAAACACAGTACGCAAAACCTCATAATCATAAAACCACACCCGCTCAAAAGGCAAACAAGCAGGGTGGGCACCGGCAAACAATTCCCAACGCTGGGTGGACACCCGCCTCGCTCTCACCATCACGGGTGAATCCCTACACCAGGGATTCCCTCTCTGTCTCCTCAGGCAGCTCAGCGCTGCAAAGCCTGCTCTTTCCTCCTAATTAGAAATATAGCACTCACGAGGCGCTAGGGCAGCAGGCAGTCCTTCAGGTCCATGGTACAACAAAGGAAAAGTACAACGGTCCAAGCAGAAAGGTCTTTTAGGGATCAGGGGGCCATGCTGGGCCCTCGTAGCAGTTCCTCCTGGGCCCCAGCAGCAGCATGCCCCCACGGGAACAGCACCAAAGTCCAGAACATTTTTATGGGGTTGCAGCCCCTATATTTATATTCAGCATTCCCTTTGTCTGTACCTAAGGGCTTGGGGAACCAGATGCAACTGGTTCAGGGGGGAATTGGAGCACTTTGTTTTGCAAGCTCCTCTTCTCCTTTGTCAGGTGGGGGCTAGGTGATCAGATACACCACAGTGGGCGCAGCCAGCATTGTACAGGACAGGCACACTCCAATTCAGAGTCAGGGGATTACTCCTCCACCTACTCCCAGCCCAAGTGTCCTATTCAGCCCAGCACCCACTCACCCTGCTCCTCCTAGAGCCAACTACACCTCCCAGCCCCTGTCACTCACAAGCCAGACATGCAATTCACATCAGGCAGGCAGACACAAAGCACACAGAAATGGCAACTTCTAAAAGTGGAATTTCTAAAATCACACATTAAATCTGTGCACACCATTGCACAGCATTTATTCTCACAATTTCATACATACTAAATTCGACCACGCTGATCCTCCCATACCATGAATTACCACTGATAAACACTGATCAGGGAATCCCCAATGCATTCCTATTGGAGAGCAGGCCAACCTTACTAAATGTACACAGAGAGCGCACACACTTTATACTGGATCACAGTGCTAAAGTGCCCAGAGGCCTAAAACCACAAACAACAGGTCACAGAAAAGGCAAAACGTTTAGGGGTGAAACTATCAAAAAGGGTCAAGTCCAACAGTCCCATATTTGTCTTGAAAATTAAGACGCACTCCACTGCAGGCAATAAGGCAATTCACCAGAATTATTTTGCTCAGGAAAACTAGCTGGTTACATCCTGAGGGCAATGAACTAATTAAATAGGAAAATAAAAGTGACCCTTTGATGTTTTTGCCTGAGTTCCAGGCACTTTTGATTAAGAAGCTGGGGGCTCCAAAATGCATCTGCAGGAATTATCAGGATGTAACTTGCCAGTTTCCCTGAATAAAAGCCTCCCTGGGGCTTGACAGCAAACAAGAGTGGTGGGCCATGTGGACCCTAATGCCCTGGGGACCACCACTTTCCTGGGGAAAGCTCATCAAAAACATATGGGAAGGGGGCCTCTCCTGTTACCACCAGTAAGTCCCACACAGTGGGATTGCAGAGAGCTCATTGGAGGCCCCAACCCCTTTCTCCACCACTCTGCAAACGCACCTCTTAACACACTATTGGTTGGTGAATGAAGTTCCCTTAGATGCTCAGGGTCACTGGAGACCAAGCGCCCCTCCTGTTACCTCCACTATGTCCCACACAGAAGGATTATTGAGAGGTCATCGGAGACTACCCCCCCTTTCCCACCTCTCTGCAAACTTGCCTCTTGATGCACTACTGGTTGGGGGATTAACCTCCCTTGAATGCTGAGGGTCCTTGAGGGCCAAGAACCCCTCCTGTTACCTCCAGTAATTCCCACACAGTGAAATTGTTGAGAGCTCATCACAGGCCTTGCTCCCTTTCACTACCACCCTGAAAATATGCCACCTGGTGTGCTTATGGTTGGTGGATTAAGTCCTCTTGGATAGTGAGGGTCTTTGGAGCCAAGAGTTCCTCCTGGTACCTCCTTTAAGTCCCACACAACGGGATTCCTGAGAGCTAGTCTGAGGGCCCCTCCCCCACATGCAACTCTTGTTGCACAACTGGCTGGGAGATGAGATACCTTTGGGTGCTGAGGGTCCTTGGGGGACCAGAATCCCTCTTTTTACCAACCAGTATTTCCCACACCTCGGGATTGCTTGGATTTCATCAAAGCCCCCGCCCTCTTTGTACAGCACTCTGCAAACACACATCTTGGTGCACTAGTGGTTGGGGGATAAAGTTCACTTGGATACAGAGGATTGTTGGGGGCCAAGTATCCCCCCTGTTACCATCAGTAAATTCCACACAGTGTTTTTGAAGCGAGCTGGTCAGAAGCCCGCCTCCTTCCCCACACTGCAAATGTGCCTCCTGGCATACTACTGGTCCAGGGTTGAAGTCCCCTTGGATGCTGAGGGTCCTTGGGGGCCTAGAACCACTCCTGTTATCACCAGTAAGTCCCACACAGTGAGATTGTTGAGAGGTTGTTGGAGGGCCTTCCACTTTGTCTAGCACTCTAAAAACATGCCCCCTGGTGCACTACTGGTTGGAGGATGAAGTTCTCTTGGATGCTGGTGTCATGGTATTGGGCTTGGGATCTAGGGGCACGAGCACCTGCTCGAGAACATTGTGTGGTAAAAGGCATAGTGTCAAATCTATGGCTCAATATTGGTGGCAATGTTTTCACCCACACCAGTGTTAACCAAATGTTTATGCCATGTCCACCATTGTCATAGTATCATGAGTATACATGCCTTGTTCTTTTCCTTCGGCGCGCAATGGTCACTATGTATTTTATGTTATGCACGCATTGATCCTACCTCTGCATGTTATGTCACCTTTATCTAAATTGTAAAGACCTTTTAAATGAATGCGCACATCTTGCAAAAGAACCACTTTGCTCACAAAACGTTTCTGCACATTACAGTCTTTGTTTTTAAAAGTTTGTCACATTGCAACCTTTGTTATACATGATCCCACCTATTTCTCAATTGTTACGAAAAAATGTCTGATTTGTCTGGACCTCAGAAGCGCAAAAGGCATTCGACGATCTCAAACAAGCCTTCACATCTGCTCCCGTCCTAGTACATCCCAACCCTGAGCAACCATACATTGTGGAAGCAGATGCCTCTGACTCAACTCTATGAGCTATTCTGTCGCAAAGAAACTTGAACAATGGTCAATTACATCCCGTAGCATTTATGTCGAGAAAGCTATCTCGAGCTGAAAGAAATTACACAATTGCAGAAAAAGAACTGCTGGCAATAAAAAATGCTTTTTCTGAATGGCAACATCATCTGTTAGGAGCACGTCATACCATTACAGTATTTACGAACCATCGTAATTTACAAATCATGAAAACTGCTCATACATTAACACCACGTCAAATGAAGTGGATGTTGTTCTTTTCTGAATATGATTTTGTGGTCACCTTCCGTCCAGGTTCAGACAATAAGAACGCTGATGCCCTTACTCCTCAGGCGTCCACACAAATCACTGTTCTTGAAAAACCACAGGCCATAATATATCCTGATGAAGTTGTTTGTCTTGTAACCACTGAAGATTTTTTAGACTCAGTACGAGACAATTTCCCTGTTCACATGTGGAAAAAATGGATCAAACAAGAAGCCAATATACAAATTATTCAAGATCTGCCTTTACATGAAAATGCCTTATTTGTACCCACAGAACAGTTACAGAAGACAGTGTTTGAAAGGCACCACAATCATCCACGTTCTGGACATCCAGGCAAATTGAAAACCATAGAGGCTATTTGACGTAGCTTTTGGTGGCCAAAACTAACTCAAGACATTTCCAAATGGGTTGCTGATTGTGAAATATGTGCTTGAAGTACAAGGACCATGGAAAACTTAAGGGTCTATTAATGCCTTTACCAACACCACAAAGGCCATGGGAACATTGTTCTGTAGACTTTATAACATATTTACCAAACAATCAAGGTCATATTTGTATCCCGGTAGTTGTGGACAGTTTCTTAAACATGGGGCACTTCATTGCGTGAAAGAAAATACAAATATCCAATAAGTTACTTTATTTATTTCTGTTTTATGTTGCTCGTCTTCATGGCCTACCAAAGAAAACAATTTCCGACCGTGATGCTCAATTTTCTGCTACATTCTGGTCCCAATGGTGTCGAGCATTACAGATCTCTCCTGCACTCTCCACAAGGTATCATCCGCAAACTAATGGTCAGACAGAGAGATTAAATCAGACTTTAAAACAATACCTCCGCTGTTACGTTACAAATGCAAACGATGCTTGGGTTAATCTGCTCTGGTTGGCTGACATCGAATACAATTCAGCTTATCACACATCGCTACAAGCTTTTCCATTTTATTCTACATATCGATTTCATCCCACCTATCTACCAGTAGTTCAACCTAAAGAGCATGATTTATTTCCTTCAATCTCAGCTGGAGTAAGACAAATCCAAAAGGTACACTCCTCAATCACTCAGCATCTAAATGCTGCTCAAAACAAAAACAAAACTGCAGCCGATAAACACCGAAGACCAAGTCCACTATATAAAGCAGGTGACAAAGTGTGGCTTTCCACTAAAAACATTCAATTCAAATATAAGAAGGCCTTTCACCCAAAGTTCATAGGACCATAAGAAGTACTTAAACAAATCAATCCAGTGACCTATAAGTTTACAATCGCTTCCTCAATTGAGGATACTTCCAGTATTTCATACTTCCTTATTGAAACCACCAGCCCCTCAATTTTGTTCTTTACAGCCTGGTCCCATGTTGGTGAATGGTCAGGAGGAATTTGAGGTGCGTCGTATCTTGGACTCACGTAGAAGTGGCTCTGAGTTATGGTATCTGGTTTCCTGGAAAGGAGACAGTCCTCAACATGAGTCCTGGAAAGCTGCTGGTAACGTACATGCACCTCATTTGGTGCGTCATTTCCATGACTCCGTCCCTTCAACACCTGCCCCTAGAGACCGCTTGGGAGGGGGAAGTACTGTCATGGTTTTGGGCTCCAGCTCTAGGGGCACGAGCACCTGCTCGCGAACATTGTGTGGTAAAATGCATAGTGTCAAATCTATGGCTTGATATTGGTGGCAATGTTTTCACCCACACCAGTGTTAACCAAATGTTTATGCCATGTCCACCATTGTCATAGTATCATGAGTATACATGCCTTAATCTTTTTCTTGGGTGCGCAATGGTCACTATGTATTTTATGTTATGCGTGCATTATTCCTAACTCTGCATGTTATGTCACTTTTATCTAAATTGTAAAGACCTTTTAAATGAATGCGCACATCTTGTAAAACAACCACTTTGTCAAATGTCAAAGGCTTTTATATAGCGCAACAAATCACCAAAAGAGGTCTCAGGGCACTTTGCAAAAAGAAGGCAACAACTCTGAGGGAAATATAGACTGTGACGAAGCATTAATTAGGGAAGAGCCAGGTCTTCAAGCTCTTACGGAAAGCTTGGTGATTGGAGAGAGACCAGAGATGCGCAGGTAACTTATTCCACAATTGCGGAGCTAAGTACGAAAAAGCCCTGCAACCATTTCTGGAAGTGCGAGCTTCAGGCTGGGGAAAGTAGAGACTTCGAGCTGGAGCGCAAGGTTCTGGCAGGTCTATACCAGACTAGTTTTTTTGCAAGGTATAAGGGGCCTGTGCCATGAAGAAGTTTATTACTTTGCTCACAAAACGTTTCTGCACACTACAGTCTTTGTTTTTTAAAAGTGTATCACATTGCAGCCTTTGTTTCACGTTCTGCACGCTCTCATTCCCTTGAGTGTGGCATTACTATAAAAGCAAACCACACCCAAGGCAACATGCTCACTATTCCTCAGCGATCCTGAGATGACAGCTGACTCCGGTTTTCCCGCGGACATCAAAGAAAACAGCAGAACTTTCTCCGGGCAGGAGGACAAAGGTGAAATCCGTCTTGACATTACTGATTACTTTTCAGAGCCGAACTCTTCAGAATCAGGGTAAGGTCACCTTGGATTTTCTTATGCTTAAAGAAGACTCATCGTACAAAAGAAATTCAGAACTTTGTCACAAAGTACTGGTTCAAGATGTTACATGTTCTTAAGCGCAAAACCGAAAGTTAGACTTTTAAGTGAAGATTATCAAGATCGTAAACACTTTGAATGGCCAATCTTCGGACATTTTTGGATACTAAAAAGACCTTTTCCCATTTGAGAGTTTGTACATAGTTGGTGGCAGGTCCAGCATCTCTAATTAGAAGAAGGATTAACAAGACTTGGAAACGACAGCAGTGGCATGCTAACAATATAAAGATTTCAAAGAGCTTTTGTGGTTTTCTTCAATAGTTAAGTATTAGGGCAGGTGACTAACCATTATGTATTCTGTTCTAGCGTCCCTCCTTGCAAGCTGTTAGTCCCATAACAGGTGATTATGCTTTCCCAATATGTTATCAGAGGATTGTTAATGCAATACCACATCACCTATTTCTGTTTGACGTATTTTATGTTTATATTTTCAGATCTCCCTCCCCGCTGTTCCTTGCCTAATATGCTTTCCCCCTCCTGGCCACTCTAATACTAATACTCTGTGTCATTACGATAAACCAGAGTTGTAGCTGCCGGGAGGTGGACCCTTCTGACATCAAGCAAGCTATGAGGAATCTGCGTCTAGTCAGCTGGTGATCAATAGAAGCCAAGAACCCCTCCCATTACCACCAGTAAGTCCCACACAGTTGTCCAGCACTCTGCAAACAAGCCTCGTGGCACCCTGCTTGTTGAGGAATGTAATCCCCTTAAATGCTGTGGGGCCTTTGTGCGAAGCACCCCTCCTGTTAGCACCAGTATGTCCCACACAGTGTGAATGAAGAGAGCAGGTTGGAGGCCCACCTCCTTTCTCCACTCTACAAATGCACCTCTGGGTGCCCTACAGGTTGGATGCTGAGGGTCTTTGGGGCCTAGAACCCATCCTGTTATCCACAAAGGGGGGTTGCTGAGAGGTCATTGCAGGCCCTGCCCCTTTCTCCAGCACTCTGAAAACTCACCGCCTGGCACACTACTGGTTGGGGAGGAAGTCCCCTTGGATGCTGATGATCACTGGGGGCCAAGAACCCCTCCTGTAACCACCAGTGAGTTCCACACAGTGGGATTTCTAAGAGATGACCAAGGCCCGTCACTTTGTCCGGCACTCTGAAAACATGCCTCCTGGGGCACTACTGGTTAGGGGATGAAGTCCCCTTGGAGGCTGAGGATCATTGGGGCCAAGAACCACCAGTGAGTCCCACACAGCGGGATTGCTGAGAGCTCATCAGAGGCCCTGCCCCTTTTTTTCACTGACTGTACAGGCTATTACACCATGCACACATTTACTCACAGACTCATAAATCCCAATCACAAATCCACTAACACACACAGCTACTCACACACCCACTCATAGACCCATAAAGGCACTCACACATCCATTAACAAACACATACAGCACTTACAAACCCATTCCCATACCAGCACAGCTACTCACACAGACACCCACATTATCACTCAGACATCCAGCCACAGACCCATACAGCCACTCACACACCGACTCACAGACCCACACTGGCACGTACACACCTACTCACAGACCCATACAGTCAATCATACATCTGCTCACAGACCCATACAGCCACTCATACACCTAGTCACAAACAATATAGTCACTCACATACCCAATGACAGACCAATACAACCACTCACACACTCACTCACAGATCCATACAACCATTTATACAACCAGACAGCAACCTATCCAGCCACTCACAGACCCTCTTCAAAGTTTACAGGTTACAGTTAGGAACTAAAATTTTAAAAAAAACCTTAGGATATACAATTTAAAAAACTAGAAATTCACTGAAAAAAACAAAGGGTACCGGGTTGTTATAGTTAGGAAATATATATTTTTTTAATCCTTAGAAATTCGCTGAAAAAAAACAAAGGTTATGGGGACATTATAGATAGGCTCAGATTTAACTCGTGCAAAACCATAGAAATTAAGCAGTTATAATTACCTGAGCTAACCATCTCACACCCTTGCAATGCACTGCGTTTGACCCCACAAAATACATATACATATATTACACATTACATATATAATACCTCATGGCGGTCGCCAGTAGGTAGTTATAGTTAGGCTGTAGTTTCCATAGCAAGAGCATTTTTTAATTTGCCAATAACTGGTGTCATCATTTGCCGAAATTTAAAAAACTAATATACCTGTTACTTTAGCTGTTGTCTTAAAATGTTGTGGTGATTTCCATAGGAGTCTTTAAATACGGCTGCAACCCGAACTGCTGAATGGAATTACACCAAATTTTTCAGAAAGGTAGATCTTAGTTCATAAAGCCTTCCTTTAGTTAAATGGTGTAAATCTGCTCAATAGTTGATGGGAAATGTTAAGATTTTTCAGATATACAACTGAGGCCACTGTAGGTCTGCGACCCCTCCCGATCTTGTGCCTGAGATCTGATTCGCTGCCAGCACTTCAAACTAGGAAGTGCTGGCAGCCATCCTGTTACTCGGTTCAACAAACAGTAGAAACAGTAGAAAAAACGAAAATGGGGTAGGATAAAAAGACCTTTACCCTAGGACTCAAAAGCATTTATTCTTGTACACTTTCATCATTAGTCACGTTGGATCCGTGACACCTGCTGAAATTTTGGCGCAACCATATTGAAAGTGATGCAGGGGAGGCCCTATGGCCACTCCCGCAACCCCAGGGACCACCACCTGCCCAGGGGTTAATGTAATGGGGGCCTCGAAGACACCCCCTGCCCAGGGACTTTACAGTGCCATGTGGGGGGCCTCAAGGGCCCCCAGCCACATGGCCTCCCTTCCATCCTTCCATTAAAAAAAAACATAAAAAGGGGCGGGCCACAGGAATGAGTTCCCCGGGGCTGATAATTGCCCGGGAAGGGGTCTCCTTGGCCCCTTCCCTCTAAATTAAAAGCATAAATATATAAGAAAAGGTGGGCCTCAGGAGATGCGGTCTCTAGGGTAAATATTGACACTTGATTCCATAAAAATAAATACATGTGTATATATATATATATATATATATGCGCAAACAGAAGTCTTTCACCACAGAACCACCAGGCAGGCAGCAACGAGGAAAAACCACGCAAGTCCCAGTCTTCTTTCGGCAAGTTTATTTAAAAAGGCAAGTTCACCAAATCTGACGCGTTTCGGGCGTCCGCCCTTGGTCACAGATCGTCAGGCAAATGAAAGAACATCCCTTTTAAAGGGTACATTGCACGAATTTAATTAGTGATTTTTTTCTTTTTGCAACACCATGTGATTAGAAACTGAAAACTGAGGACACACTACATATAGCTAACATAGATAGTCTGTTTTCTAAATCACAATTTGATATATATAAATCGAATAATGGGAGGTATAATTACAATATTTACATTTTGTTGCCCAAATTTGTGTTAACATTCCATTGTGAGTTGCCATGTTACATATTTTGTAAATTTTATATCAGACAATTATTGTCAGTGTGCATTGAAAATGGCACATGATATCCGCATAAATGCGCTTATATAGTAGATTGCAAAAAAAGACACAGTGTTACTGGTGGTCATTTGTCATGAAAAAGTGCAATGCGCGTAGATAAAGTGCAAATGCAATTGTGCAAATAATGCAAAATATTCTGTGCAAGCATAGCATATAAATAAATATAAATATTTATAAATATTTTCATATTAAAATCATCTAAGCTTCTCAATTCATGAAACCTGATGCTAGGCATATGACCATATAAAAATATCATCTATGTTTTACTCTTTTGCAATCTCTCAATTAACTGCATGAATGCAATAGACATGTAACATGTATATATATATATTACCTACTGGCGGTCGCCAGTAGGTATATATAGTTAGGATTTTTTCTCTATGGAACTTTTGAACATTCTATGCCTAATAACTTTGGCGTTTGTGGACGGAATCGGCTGAAATTATCAGGAAAATGGCACATTTTGTTTCTGAGCAGCCCCTGAAAATTTGGGGGGGTTCCGTCAAGGGGGGGGGGTGAGAAAAAAGGGGGGTCCCAAAACACGTTTTTCCCATTCATTTTTCCATAGGGCCTTTGGCCTCACTTTTAGCTCGAACGGCTGAATGGATTTACACGAAACTTGGCAAAATTATAGGGACTGTTAGCCCGATGTGCCTTTGCTGGGTCTCAATATATGTGCTCCAGTGGATTTTGAGAAATTAACGTTTAAAAAAACAGATATATCTGTGACAGCGTCCCAGATAGCGCTCCAGATCACGTACTTTTCGCGTAACGGAGCTTTACATAGCGAAGCTGATTGGCTCTCCGGTGTCTTTCAACATTCTAAACAGTCCGGTGCGGCCGCCATCTTGTCTCTCGGTAGGATCGAGAGACAAGAGGAGGAGAAAAACAAAGGGGGAATTTAATGAAAGGGGGCAAGGTAGACCCCTCTTGACCCCCTAGGAATGATGTTGGGGTTATTAAAGGGTCCCGTGGGGCAAATAATAAAAATTTGATTTTTCGCGGTAGAAGCTCTTCTCGGTTCGCGAACCGGGTCGCAAACTGTTAGCGAAACGTGAATTCGCCATTTTGTGTTTCAATTTAATTAAATTACTAGGTATAAGGGGGTACGGGAGACGTATCCTGACCCCTTATGTTTTCTGAGGGTGGCTGAGGAGGCTCATATATGTTGATACATGTCTTCCAGCGGCTGTGCGTGAGCGTTTTCTTTTTTGCTGCGTGACGTCTGTTAACGTTCAATTCGATGGAAATCAGGAACTGTTGACCGCCATTTTGTCACTGCGAGTAAATATTTTGTTAAAAATAATTGTTATAAATTAATCCTTATTGATAAACATTGTCTGCGCCATTTTGCCTTTTTTGCAATGCCACACTTTTGTTGAGCACGGCAGCCATTTTAGATGCCTTGACCAGACCCACTCTCTGCACGCCGCCGATCCTCAGCATGGCTTCCCACCCTCGCAACATCTCCCCCACGCACTGGTCACCCCCGCTCTCTCTCTCATGCATGGGCCAGAAATCTCCTCCCATCTGCGCTGTTCTTCTCTGAGAATCACACCCTGTGCCCGCCCGACACCTCCCTTTCACCCTATTCACTACCGCACCCTCTGACACTCCTCTTCCTCTGTGTCCGATTGTCCAGGCCAGTCCCAGGCTATCTATCACCTAGCCCTGCAGATGTAGTTTATGGCCCCAGCTGTAGAGAATCACCCCTCGTCAAAGGAGTTACAGTAGATCAAGGCCCCCACCCGATGAGATCCGTCACACCAGACGCGTTCCTACTATCTGATAACCATCCTGTATTGTGCTTGGGGAGGGGATTCTCACTGTGAGGGTGTGTGGGTCCGAGCCTGAAGCGGAAGATTCCAGGGATGCCTCTTTGTACATCAAAGTTTTTACAATTATGTGTCACATTATAAATATACAGCACTCCAACAAAGTAGTAGGATTATAACACTTTAATAACTTATAAATATATACAACGCAACAAAAACAGTAAATACATTTAAACATTTTTTTGAAAAAAGAAGCAACAATGGTCAGTAGCTGTGTTTTGTGCGAATAGTCCCAAGGCAGCACAACGTGCTGAGTTCTGGACGGCACCCAGGTGATGTTACCTGGGTGCCGCACTGGTTTTTGGTATCCTACAATGCAGCTCCGAAAAACGGAGTGGGGCGTCCCGGGGGGTTTGGGGGGAGGCCTCGTCTGTAGCGGTCTGTTGTGCGAATACTCCCAAGGCAGCAGAACGCGCTGAGATGTGGATGGCACCCAGGTGATGTCCAGTAAGTTGCTGCACTGGTTTTGGCATCCTACAATGGTGCTCCGAAAAACGGCGTGGGGCGCCCCGGGGGGGCGGCGTGTACGGGCCTCCCCAGGTGGAGGCTCGTCTGCTGTACTGGGGCACCCCTTTACCGTTTCAGTTGCCATTCCGCCCGCTTTTGCTACACTGTGCCTCATCCTCCATTCAGCTGTTTATCGCCCGCTCTTGCGGCTACAGCGTCTCGCTCACCATGTAGTTGAGTTGCGCCCACTCTTGCGGTGCAGCGATAGGCGGCTGCCACAGGACTCTTAAAATGGCGGACGGCTCTTCGGATTTGGGCCTGGTCCACTAAAATGGCCCTGGGACACCTTGGAACTCGGACGTCCCCTGAGCCTTGAAGATTTTACAAAAGTCTTGGGGGCCCCCGACTCCTGCAGGCTTCCAGTGGGGAGCGGCTGCCATGATTGTTCGTGGAATGATCACGACGGAGCCATGAGATGGTGGTGCTCTTATGCTGACGCCAGCTTCAGTCTGAAACATCCAGAAACAAGGTGGGGCTTTCATCGTTTGGGAAAAAAAAATTTTTTAATCCAATGAAAAGTGTTATTTTTAGGTCATATGATCAAGCCTTCTATCATTAGGAAACCAAAAGTAAAATGAACCAATGAAAAGTTTTATAAAGAAGTCACATGACCTGTTATGCTTACGTTACGCGCTGCTATAAAAAGCGTAGAAAATCCGTTGGCACGTGAGGCGGCGTCAGTAGCGGACCGATGTGCGAATAGGCCGAAGGCAGCACAATGCGCCAAGATCCGGATGACACCGAGGTGGTGTCCAGCAAGTTGCCGCACTGGTGTGGCCATCCTACAATGCTGCGCCGAAAGTCGGCGTGGGGTGCCCCGTTGGCCTGTGAGGTCGCGTTAGTCAGTGGGGGCTGTTTGAGGATCTGACTGCATTGGAAAGCAATGGGATGCTGTGCGTCGCCCCCAAGATGGAGGCTCCTCGGCTGCAGTGGGGCGCCCCTTGGTGTTTCACTCGCTATCCAGCTGAGTTGCGTCCGCACTTGCGGCTACAGTAGGCCGAAGGCAGCACAATGCGCCGAGATCTGGATGGCACCGAGGTGGTGTCTAGCAAGTTGGCGCACTGGTGTGGCCATCCTACAATGCTGCGCCGAAAGTCGGCGTGGGGTGCCCCGTTGGCTTATGAGGTGGTGTCAGAAGCGGACCGATGTGTGAATAGGTCGGAACCAGCACAAGGCACCAAGATCCGGATGGCACGGAGGTGGTGTCATAGTTGAGAGTTCTGAGCAGTGCTTGTAACACTGTCTGAAGCTTATTTGCACCTGCTGCAGCTTGACTATTGCCCTGGTGTGGCCAAAGATCGCCCATGACATAGGCGGCCGGCTCCCGAGGCCTGGCGGAACTTTTTTCCTTTTCCTTTCTGCATCTTGTCCCACAATCCGTTTGACCTGAAGACACGACCAGGTCCCTGAATGTGTGCAGGGGGACGCTATTGATTAAATCAAAATGGCGGCTTCACACAAAGCTGACTCAAGCGTTGCTGCTGATGCTATACAGACAAAAACTGGTTTTCAGTTTGTACAGTCTTCAGGATTTTTCCATCCAAGGCTGGTTGAGAGTTTGTAGAACAATGGCTTTAGATCTTGCCCTCCCCTCTTTTGACTGTTGGTTCTTGTTGCCTATCTCTTCTGTTGTCATTTAACTGAACCTTTTTTGACTGCCAAAAGGGGTTCTGGTGCGACCGCTGGTTGGTGGAGACATTTTGACTATATCCTGGACCTGCCCGGCCTCGCCCAAAATGGCGCCGGTATAAATGGGACTCGTAACTCCTTGTTGTGTACTGGTTGCACAACCTTGATATCACGAGATACGTATGCAGTTTTGAAGCACATGGCGGGCGGGGACGAGAATTGATTGAATATTTCGACATCCCTATTGATATTAACTTCTGATGTGTTATTGATTACTGTACTATTGAAAGTTCGAATTAACGTCACCCATGGTACTTGCCCGCAAATGTAAATCTAGATAATTTTATTGTAAGTGGCCCTGTCGTATTTTAATTACAAAATGTACGGCCACCGATTCCGCAACTGTTATACACCTTAGTTCTTGCAACCTAATGGCCCGCTCGTTACGTTCCTCTACAGTGTAAATGTCTCCTCATCATATACGATTCCAGTTTGCTCCGTGGCCGGCCCACGTGGTTATAGGCCCGTATTTGTATACTGACATTTTCACAATAAAGGTTTTTAAAACAAAACATGGTAGTAGTATTTACATTGATAAAGTTTTTAATTTTAGTCACTGTTTTCGAATCAGTAAAAGGCAAGTGAAATAAAGCAGTCCAATTACATGACGGATAAAAGGTATAATACGCAGGAACGCAGTAAAGATAAATGGTCAAGGGCTGTTGTGTTTTCCACTCCTGCAACATAAAGTGATCGATAAGAATCTGATATTCAGGTGTATCGGCGACTAAGACAGCAGGCTGAGCATCTTTTGCTCAACGGCTCCGTCATGGGACGAAGAAACGCCCTTTTTCTAGAAAAAGGAATATATTTTACTTGCAGGACAGTTGTAAATTTTCCGGGAAAGTACATTAGCCTGGAACATTATAACATATATGTTTAAGAAAAAATAATGTTCGAAAGCAATAAAAAGCGTAATTTTTAGGTCATATGACCAAGCCTTTCATCATTAGAATAACAAAAGTAAAATGAACCAATGAAAAGTTTTATAAACAAGTCACATGACCGGTTATGCTTACGTTACGCGCCGCGCCCCGGATCGCTTCAGGGAAGCTGCGCTTCGCGCACCGGAGCACTTCCGGGTGCGCTAACGCGGCGTGTCATATAACGCATTACGCGACAACGTAGGTCCAGAATATAGTCAAAATGTCTCCACCAACCAGCGGTCGGAACACAACCCCTTTCAGCAGTCTAAAAAGTTCTGTTAAATGACAACAGAAGGGACAGGCAACAAGAACCATCAGTCAAAGAGGGGAGGGCAAGTTCTTCCCTACCAGGTCACGTTTGGGCGCTACCGGAACTGATCGAATTGGTAGTCTACAGTGTTTCTGGATGTTTCAGACTGAAGCTGGCGTCAGCATGAGAGCACCACCATCTCGTAGCTCAGTCGTGGCCATTCCACGAGCAATCATGGCAGCCGCTCCCCACCAGAAGCCTGCGGAAGTCGGGGGCCCCCAAGACTTTTGTAGAATCTTCAAGGCTCAGTGGACGCTTTCGAGAATGGGGCCCAAGCCCTAGCAGACAAGCGTTCGAGTTCCAAGGTGTCCCAGGGCCATTTTAGTGGACCACGCCCAAATCTGAAGAGCCGGCCGCCATTTTGAGAGTCCTGTGGCAGCCGCCTATTGCTGCATCGCAAAAGCGGGAGCAACTCAACTACATGGTGAGCGAGACGCTGTAGTCGCAAGAGCGGGCGGTAAACAGCTGAATGGTGGAAGAGGCACAGTGTAGCAAAAGCGGGCGGAATGGCAACTGAAACGGTAAAGGGGCGCCCCACTACAGCGTGTCTTCAGGTCAAACAGATTGTGGGGCAAGGTCCAGAATGGAAGAGTCATCAAAAGGCAAAAAGTTCCGCCGGACCCCGGGAGCCGGCCGCCTATGTCGGGGGCGATTTTAGGCCACACCAGGGCAACACGACTTGGGGAGGGGGCAGGAGCCAAGCGCCCCCTCCCAGTCCGCGCCACCACACCGTATGTTGAAAATCTGAAGCCATCGTTCTACAAACTCTCAACCAGCCTTGGATGGAAAAATCTTGAAGAATGTACAAACTGAAAACCAGTTTTTGTCTGCATAGCATCAGCAGCAACGCTTGCTATCAGAGTGCATGAGTTTCATGCTCGATCGATTGAGCTAGCCGGATCAGGCAACAAAAAGTATAAAATAGTTATGTAAATAGTTATTTAATAAAATTTTTTACCCTGTTACTTTGCTGGTGTGTTGTATATATTTATAATATTTGCATAGAGTTTATCGTTATTTTGGGCGGGGTGGGTGGAGGAGCCGAGCTGTCTTGCAGCCATCATGGTGTGGAGCTCAGTTCATCTCACTATTTTCGTATTTCTCATGAAGGGTTGTTCCTAATGTTTCTATTTTAGCGAGGTCAAAAAGAGATCCCATTAGTGGCCTACTGATTGTGCTCGATTACTTTTGTTTTTTTACACGATTTTTCACTATCTGCAAAGACTAAACAGAGTATTGCGACTTTGTGCTTGTTTGTAAATAGAGAATGAACCAAAGAGAATCAATTCTAAAACAGTAAATGCTTGGATAACAATCAATCAAATGGAGAGACAAGCAGGCACGACGGATTACAACGGGGGCAAAGGCCTGCGTTAACTACCCTTCACTATCTGCAAAGAGAGAGTACTACTAAGAGAAAAGAGGGGGGGGGGCAGCGTTCAAAGCACATCAGCGTGCATAAACATGAAAAAGTTTTTACCTATCACGTACTTGACATTTGACAGCTTTTGATATTTGCTATTAAAAAACCATTGAAATTCACTGAAAAAACCATAGGTTTTAGCCCATATGCCCATATATAGTTAGGGATTAGCATTTACAAAACCTTAATTTACTCGCACAAAACCATAGAAATTTGCATATATAGTTAGATGCAATAACTATATATTGCGCACCTGCAACCCACTGCTGATGATGTCACATATTACATCATTCATGACATGGTCAGTGACATCACTGATGACATCACTGATGACATCTCAAATGACATCATTCATGACATGGTCAGTGACATCACTGATGACATCTCAAATGACATCACTGATAAAATCACTGATAACATCTCATTTGTCATTACTGATCACATCACTGATGATATCATTCATGTGATAATACGATCAACCTCTTCAGACTCTAATATAACCTTATATACAATCAGTGTAAACAGACTCTCACAGACTGTCACTCATCCATGGAGTTACTCACACACCTAGTCAGTCATGCAAAGAATCAATCCAACCTCCATTTCCTCAACTATACAGTTATACACACCTTACTTAATCAAACATATACTAACACATATTTACTCTCTTATACAATCCCTGATACAAGTTCACAATGATCCATACAGCCACTCACACATTCACTGGCTTTTATGCACAGTTATTTATATATGTCAACTCTTACATGTACTGTGTTTTACATATGTACTTACTTTGACATGTAGCACTGAGAAATCCAATTACTCACCAATGCACTCATGCTGATAGTCAACCACCCATACAGCTGTTTTCACATGCACTTTTGAACCCATACATCTACTGAATCAACTGCTCACACATCTATGCACAGAGTCACACACCTCCCAGCCACCCCCACACACACACTCAGTCTCCCATACAAATATTTGGGCAACCAATCAATAACCCATATAGTTACTCATATAGCTACTGATCAACACATGCAGCAGTTTACAGAACTACAGTAATAATGATGCACACATTAAGACAGTTTAGTCACTAACCCATGCACTCAGTGAGACACATTTAATCATTCTCTCATACAGTCAGTCATGCACCTACTAAATCCTTCGTCCAAACACTTATACATCCACTCATTCTTCAATATGTAAGACATATTTTAACTTTACAGAAACATACAGTCACTGGATGCTGTCATTTGAGATGTCATCAGTGATGTCATTTGAGATGTCATCAGTGATGTCATCAGTGATGTCACTGACCATGTCATGAATGATGTAATATGTGACATCATCAGCAGTGGGTTGCGGGTGCGCGATATATAGTTATTGCATCTAACTATATATGCGAATTTCTATGGTTTTGTGCGAGTAAATTAATGTTTTGTAAATGCTAATCCCTAACTATATATGGGCTAAAACCTATGGTTTTTTCAGTGAATATATATATATATATATATATATATATATATATATATATATATATATATATATATATATATATATATATATATATATATATTCAAAATCGATTCCACACAATGAAAAAAGGAATGTCCAGGCCAGCTTTGCAGTTTTCAAAGAGCTTTAATTCTTAGCTCCTTCCCAACGCGTTTCGAGGTAAAACCTCTTGATCACGAGCGTGAGTGTGAGTGTTTCCATTGCTTAAGTATGGTCACATGACCTTCAAACAACATGGTAAACAGACTCGTGAGAAAGTCACTAAACATTTGTTAGCAGTCATTGCAATGCACAAATAAACGCAAATACAAATAAAATAAAATAAAAATAAATAGCACATATTTTTAAATGCTTTTTGAAAAGAAGATAAATAAATTAATGAACGGAAAGACATAACATTCCGAGGACATTACATTATTTTATCATGTTTTAGTCTCAGGAAGTATGGACTCATAGAATTGCGGCGCAAATTGCAAACGGCATCAAACTGGGCCGGTTTGTCGGTGATATTGCAAGGTACAATTAGGATAACAGATACAAGTCCGAGGTGTGTCTCACCACTTAGCCAATGGTTGAACAGATTGCATTAATATTCATGCAACATCAGTGTTCTATCAATGCCTGTTTTGGCCAAGTATAAGGGTACATACATAAATCGTCTGTCTTACATATTTGCATCTCTAATAAAACCAAGGAAAACATAGCCCAAGTGGGTATAAGACCGGGAGTTCCTGTTTGTCAACGTAATTTCACCCCAGTGGGCATGCAGTTAAGGTCATGGGGGACACAACAATGTCTTGGACCTACTAAACCGACATTGCTCATATTACCGTCCATACGTGTCAACTTCCATACGTGATTACGTGCTTAAGTGCTCGTGCATTGCCAATTCGAGTGACTTCTCACAAAATCTGGTGAAGAAAAAATATAAATTCAGTGATTAGAAGTGCATCAGTGACATGTTTCATTACATCATTAAAAAACACAAATATCTCACAAACCAAAGTTAAAACACATTGCAGAACAGGCTTTCACCCAGGTGTCAATTTATTGGGTGATGGGACACACCAGCTAACACAGATGGACTTCAAGTTCCTCATCAAGGTTATGCCCACCCGGCTGCTTGGTTCGATATTTTATAATGAGAAGGGATTCCAACCGGCGGAGTTCCTGTATCCTGTTACCCCCTCTTTCCCTTGCGGGTATGGATGCCAGCACACAAAAGGATAAGAGGCTAGGGTTACTTTTGTGGAAGGACTCAAAATGTCTCGCTATGGGGTAACTTTTGTCTTTGTGATTAATAGCCCTCATATGTTGCAGCACTCTATCTTTAGCAGGTAATTTCGTGCTACCTATATAGGTCAGTTTACAAGGGCACATAAGTGCATACACAGCATAGTCTGTTTGACACGTTGTGTGCACTCGAATGGTGAAAGGGTCGAGATGTTGGGAAAGTTGGATGGTCTTTGTGCTGGTGCTATTCTTGCATGCTTTGCACCTGCCACAGATATAAAATCCTGTGACAGGATTGCTCCTGATTTTTTGGGGAACAAGCGTAGTACACAGCGTGTCCTTCAGGGATTTAGCTTTTCTGAAAGTAATCTGAGGGCATGGGCCAATAGTTGCTGCTATGTCTTTATCAAGGGTGAGGACATTCCAGTATTTGTCCAGTGCCTTCCTTACCTCCCTATTTTGGCCGTGGAAATCTGTTATGAATCTGGTAGTGAGAGAGGGAGGTTCTTTAGTCAAGTCCTTCTCTTTTAGCAATTCAGTTCGGTTGAGAGTAATCACCTTGGAAAGAGCAGCGTTAATACTTTTCTTGCTATAACCCCTTGTTGTGAATCTTTGGGTCATAATTTTCGCTTCCTTCTCAAAGTCTGAATTGTCAGAACAGTTCCTCTTGGCTCTCAAGAATTCGCCAAGAGGGATGGGATTAATCAAGGAGCCTGGGTGGCAGCTGCTAGCATGGAGCAAACTATTGCCTGCTGTTTCCTTCCTGTAGAGTAAAGTGGTGAGGGTATTTTCCACCACTTGTACCTTCAGGTCAAGGAAGTCCACTTGTTGTTTGTCAATGTGGCAGGTAAAGGAGAGATTTAGATTATTGGTATTAAGGGATTCTACGAAATCCATCGCTTCTGCAGTACCCTTCCAGATGACAAAAATGTCATCCAGGTATCTCAGCCAGGTGATAACCTTAGACTGAAACTCCTGGGACCTGTAGACCTCTTGCTCTTCCCACCAGCCCACAAAAAGTCCGGCAAAGCTGGGAGCAAAGGAAGAACCCATCGCGGTCCCAAGGAGTTGATGGTAGATCTCCCCATTAAAGGTAAAATAATTCTGGGTAAGGCACAACATGGCCATGTCAAGAATCATTTCAGTGTGTGACATAAAAGAGACAGATCTGGTTTGTAAAAAGTGCCTGCATGCCTGTATCCCTAAGTGATGTGGGATGCAGGTGTACAAACTGTTCACGTCTAGGGTAACAAGTTGCCATCCTTGTTCCCACTGGACTCCCTCTATCTTTTTCAGAAAGTCTCTTGAATCTTTTAAATATGAGGGCAAGGTTTGGACCAGGGGCTGGAGAAAGAAGTCCACATATCTAGAGGTATTTTCCCAACAACTCCCCCTGGAAGAGACAATAGGTCTCCCAGGGGGGTTGGTGAGGCTCTTGTGCACTTTGGGTAATAAGTATAGTGCTGGCAATTTGGGATTCTTACACTGCAAGAACTCAAATTCTTCCTTTTCTATAAGGTCTCTATCCTTCCAGTCTTTAAGTTGTTCTTGGTACCTGTCGCAACTAGTTTTGTATGTCATTCTGTTACTTTTCTCATATTTAAGTGAGTCCCCCACCTGAGAGAGTCCCTCGTCGATATACATTTGAAGTGGTAAAATGACAATGTTCCCTCCTTTATCTGATTTCTTTATTACTATACTCTTATCCTTACTAAGAGTATTGATAGCCTCAAATTGTGCTATAGAAAGATTCTTCCTTCCATATTTCACTTTCTTGGAAAGTTTGTCCAGCTCCTTGATAACACCTCTCTCAAACACATCCACAGAGTCATTAATAATCTGTGGCATAAAGACAGATTTGGGTTTAAAACCACTATGTGTACACATATTAGTGTCTATGTCTCCTTCCATAAAATCAAGCAATGGAGAGTCATCTGATTCAGTATTATTGCCCATTTCAAACATACTTTTAAAAAACAGGAACTCCCGGTCTTATGCCCACTTGGGCTATGTTTTCCTTGGTTTTATTAGAGATGCAAATATGTAAGACAGACAATTTATGTATGTACCCTTATACTTGGCCAAAACAGGCATTGATAGAACACTGATGTTGCATGAATATTAGTGCAATCTGTTCAACCATTGGCTAAGTGGTGAGACACACCTCGGACTTGCATCTGTTATCCTAATTGTACCTTGCAATATCACCAACAAACCGGCCCAGTTTGATGCCGTTTGCAATTTGCGCCGCAATTCTATGAGTCCATACTTCCTGAGACTAAAACATGATAAAATAATGTAATGTCCTCGGAATGTTATGTCTTTCCGTTCATTAATTTATTTATCTTCTTTTCAAAAAGCATTTAAAAATATGTGCTATTTATTTTTATTTTATTTTATTTGTATTTGCGTTTATTTGTGCATTGCAATGACTGCTAACAAATGTTTAGTGACTTTCTCACGAGTCTGTTTACCATGTTGTTTGAAGGTCATGTGACCATACTTAAGCAATGGAAACACTCACACTCACGCTCGTGATCAAGAGGTTTTACCTCGAAACGCGTTGGGAAGGAGCTAAGAATTAAAGCTCTTTGAAAACTGCAAAGCTGGCCTGGACATTCCTTTTTTCATTGTGTGGAATCGATTTTGGATATCTGGGGAGTGGCTACCCCGTCCAGGCCCTCCGCTGCAAGGGGCAGGGGTCCAGAGCACAAAATTATCTTTGGATATATATATCCAAAGATAATTTTGTGCTCTGGACCCCTGCCCCTTGCAGCGGAGGGCCTGGACGGGGTAGCCACTCCCCAGATATCCAAAATCGATTCCACACAATGAAAAAAGGAATGTCCAGGCCAGCTTTGCAGTTTTCAAAGAGCTTTAATTCTTAGTTCCTTCCCAACGCGTTTCGAGGTATATATATATATATATATATATATATATATATATATATATATATACACATATATATATATATATATTTATATATATACATATATATATATATATTTATATATATATATATAACCAGTCAGTCAGTCAGTCAAAGCTTTTATTATCGGTTAAAAACCATAAAAAGACAGGTTACAAACTCATGGACTAGTTTAAAAAATACAAGTTAAAACTGTTTAAAAACTTCACAGTAAAAGCTATATCATAAATATATACAAAAAGGCGAATGAAGGCAATATGGGGACACACACCCGTATCATAATGACAGACATAGAAAGAGTAGCTAAGGCCCCACACAGTTTTCCAAAGGGAAAATGCCCCCACAATGATCAAGAGGAGAACCATTAGCTAATAAGGGGTGCTTTTAAACTTCCTTTTAAGATTGCACACCTAATATACCACATGGATAAAAGGAACCTTGATGTTGCAAACACAGCCAGGGCCGTTGTGTCCGCTCTTAAAATTCTCAGCACTTCCCTAAAGTCTCTGAGACCCCTGGACCTGCAGTACTGGACTATCCACTTGGCCCTTGCAATGTGGTACGAGGGGCAAAAGAGCAGAACGTGTTGATCTGTCTCCTCTGCAACTGGGGCAAGTGCTCACTAATTGTGAGATCCCAATCCACTTATGCGTGAGGCCCCCGAGGGGCAGTGAGCCATGCCTGAATTGGATGTATAGTTTCTTAGCCAGTGGAGGCCGGATAACGCCCAGGAATTTCTCAAATCTGGGGAGTGCCTTAAAATCAAGAAAGTGCTCAGTCAACCTACCCATGGAAGGATTTGTAATAACACTAGCAAGGCGATGTTAGTTTAGAGCCAGACTCAAGGGCTTTTTGGAGATGTAGGGGCAGGCCACCTCAGGGGACAACCACAGATCCCTCATTCCGAGTGCTAGGGTGAGATGTTTGATATGGCTCAGCTAGGGGATTTTTCCCGCACCACTTCTGGACTAGAGATCGTGCAGGTCCTCTCTGAAGCTCTCTAGTTCCGGAGTGGACCAAAGTCGTCTCCAATATAGCAGTGGACGATTCGAAACAATTTCCTGTATATGGACTAAGCCAAGAACGAACCTTAAGGGGGTTAGGGGGGTTCTCCGGGGAGTCGCAAAATGCGTCTAATGAAGCTAATCTCCGTAAGGGAAAGCGAAGGAGTACTAACATGCCCCCAGAGATCAGCTCCATAGATCGCACCCCCTTGTGCCTGCACTTTGTATATTTCAACCGGCGGACCCACCAGTTTCTGGGACGTTTCGTTAAAAACTTTTAAAATGCCACCCGAGGATTGAGACAATTTCAAATTAGCCCTAGCTGCGTGTGAGGTCCAGTCCATTTTATCATTAAGGGTGACCCCCAAACAATCAAGTGTGGACACTCGGTCCAAAGGCAGTCCATCCATCTGGGGGTGGGGAAAATTAGTTTTTTTAGAGTTATACACCATATATTTGGTTTTGGAGATGTTAATCTCCAGATCCCTCATCCTACAGAAGCCACAGAAAGCCTCCAATGTTCACTGGACACCTCCAAATGATTTAGACAATAAGAGGGTGTCGTCAGCGAACATTAGGGCTGGGATTTTCCGCCCTGCTAGGCTGGGGGAGACCATGCCCTTAGCCCCCGCTAGATGTGCGATCAACCCATTAAGATGTAGGTAAAAAAGCGTAGGGCTAGGACACACCCCTGTCTCGCGCCCTTATCAACAGGGAACGGGCCGACAGCTCCCCACCTTTCCCAAACCTGACCCTGGCATACTTGCCCTTGTGTATGCACCTTAAAAGGTCGCACAAATAAGTCGGGGCACCCAGCTCCAAAAGCAGAGCCCAAAGCTTGTCCCTGTTGACTAGGTCGAATGCGGACCTAAGGTCCACGAAGATCAGGTCCAAACTACCCGCCCCTAAAACAACAGTTCTCCAGTATATAATCTGGAGCCTGAACAGTTGATCGATCATAGATACCCCCGCCCAAAATCCTGCCTGCAGGGAGGTTAGGATGTGGTGGTCATCCATCCAGTTCTGCAACCTGGACAGAAGGACTCGAGCGAAGAGCTTCTGTAATACGTTGATCAAACTGATGGGCCGGTAGTTTGCCGGGTCGGGGGGGGGGGAAGCCTTCTTATAGATGGGGATAATTTCCGCACCCAACCATGTTGTAGGAATATCCAACCCCTACATAATGGCATTAAACAGAACACAGATGTAGGGTGCCCAGACCCTTTGTTCAGACCGGTAAAGGTCACCGGGGATTCTGTCCAGGCCTGGAGCTTTCCCTGCAGCCAGGGTTTTAAGCGCTGCATTGACTTCCAGCAGTGTGCAAGGATGATTGACTTGAACCGTACCCCACAGGGGCACAGTAGCCAATGATCTTGATAATTCCTGTGCAGCAACTGATTGGTCTAAGGGGCAAAGTGAGTATAGGGGCTTGAAATTGGCAAGCCATGTGTCCTCACTAAGATTGGGAAGTATGGCTGACATCTCTGCCACAGCGTATTCTCATATCCTGTGATATTTATATCATACTATTAACTTTGAAATCAAGTCACATTTTACAATAGTTGTTAAAATCTTTATTGTCCCCACACAGGGAACACCCAGCGAGTGTAGCTACACTATCCCTTTAACTATAATGAAGCGCGTAAGCCTATACATTAAACCCCACACCCTACCCTACGTCACACGCCGACTAATCCCGGAGAGGGAACTCTTGGCGGTTACCCGGTTTCACTGTCCGGATTCAAGATTTTAACGGATCCAGGCATTAAAGGATACAACATTCCTAAGTGGTAAGCGTAAGATGTAGCAGATTGAAATACGATCCAAGCGCGTAGCGTAATTCCTAGAACTGTCATAGTGTAAAGATCGTAGGATGTCTTGATTCAGTCTGATAGTCCGTATAGACTAACTACTTGTAAATGCTCGCTAGCACTTGATTCAAAAGCCGATAATGGGAGACTCTTCTAAATAGGTTCAGCACACCTGACGGGGGCACAACGTGGTTAAACTATCTTGCATTCTAGTATGTATTGGAGACAGGTTTATGAATTCATGGAGCTTTGAGTACACTAGAGCATACGGTTATTGAACAGTTATTTGAACAGATGGTAAACCCAGATAGCATTAACTTTTGAGATCGTGTTTAAATGTTTTTGCATACTATTTAAACAAGAGGTAGAATATTAGGAAGTTTTATTTTATTTTCGCAGATTTCCCTGATGAAGGCACTCATGCCGAAATGCATTGGAATGATGAAAACTATGGAATGATATATAACAAAGTTGTTTTGACTATAAGAACATAAGGCTATATATGAATTTGAAAAACAAAATCAAATACAAGTCGTATTTATGAAATATGAATAAAATACTTTGAAGATACACACTACAGTGTTCTACACTTTATTTGGAATACATTTTTCTGCAGTATTATAGCACACTTCTGTGCCCCAAGATGACACTCACACATCCTGTGTTGGTGCAACCCTTTTGATTCTAGAAACTACTCCAGTGAAGGGAGTAATCCTGAGGAGCACAAACTAATTGGAATAAATTCCCTAAATATAACTCGTAGTGCGCAGTGACATCATAGAAAGTTGAATGTTAGACATCGCCATTTTAAACGCTAGCCAGCTTTTTTTCCTACTCGTGCAAATCATTAACATAAACAGAGGACTGTCCCTCAAATGACTAGTCACAGAGTAAGTGCCACTTTGAAGTAGGTTATGTTTTCTACCGGTTTGGTGTACACTTCATCAAAATAAATATTTTGTAACATTTTAAATAAACAAGTTTTCTGAACATATTAAAGCATTTCAAGCTTGTGATTACATTTCATCCAATTCAAGCAATTATAATCATAATTCATTATGCGTGTATTCGCACTCTTATAGCCCTCACCTAATAGAGGTCATTTTAATACTTGCGTGTTTATGAGTAAATCGAACAAAATTGAGCCCTGGATGGGCTGTGTGACAATTTGTGTGACAATTTCCAAACCAAGTTAATCAATAATTATTTACAAACATGATTATAGGCGCTTAATCATGCGCTTAATCATCAATTACACTCATAAGAAGTTTTTTCCCTATACATTGGAGAATATATACATATCCTGCAGATATTTTAGATTCCTCCTCTCAGCTCAATTATTCAGACAACAGTAAATCTTAAGACCTATGGATACCCATGTTATCCAACTAACCCAAGTGAATTGATAAGTCTTCCTCAGTATTTAATCCGTCAGGAATTACTGTGTGGATATCAACTATGTAACTAGATTTGATCCTTCTGAGTTTCAATTCCCGATTTCCCCCACGGTCATTGATAGGGATATGATCCAAGCAAAATAATTTTAACAAGTTTCTGTCACTATTGCGATGTTGAGCGAAATATCTAGACACACGGTATGAAAAATCTTTATTTTCTATTGCTCGTGAATGCTCTAAAATTCTCTTTTTTGTGGGATGTATCGTACTTCCCACATACTTTTTCATGCAAGGACAGTAGAGTCAGTAAACACAGTAGGGTGTATTGCATGTTAAGAATATATTGATAGTTTTAGCAGTTCCTATCCCCGGTATATTATAAGAAAGAACCTTTGGACTGTGTTTGCATGCCTTGCATTTTTGACAAGTAAAATAATCCAGTGATCTTGCTTTTTCTCGGAACAAATGGGATGGGTTCATAATGGCTCTTGACCATTTGATCTCTACTCTGCCTAAATGTTATTTGGGGATAGTCAGGTAATGATCTTCTTATTACTTGGTCTGTTTTAAGGATATGCCAATTCCTACATATTATTTTTCTCAAAATTCCTGCTTCACTGGAATAGGTGGTAATGAATCTACTTATATTCTCTTCACTTTTGGGATATTGTGATTTCTCTTTCAGTAGGTAGTGTCTGGGCAACTTTTCTACCTTGGTTAAAGTTTTTGATGAAAGCTTTTCACAGTAGCCACTCTTTTTCAATCTGTCTATCGCTTCATATGCTGCAGTGTAGAAGTCGTCTATGTTGGTACTATTTCTACTTAATCGTAGAAGCTCACCATACGGTATGCTGTCTTTTAAATTTTTTGGGTGGCTGCTTGAAGCTTCCAAGGTAGAATTGCCAGTGGTCTCCTTTCTAAATAGAGATGTACATATCCTCCCCTGTTCTATAAAGACTTTAAAATCTAGGATGGACACTTCTTTGTTGCTTATCTGCCCAATAAAACATAGATTTAAATCATTCTTTTTCAGTTGACT
The DNA here is from genome assembly GCF_964263255.1 of Lissotriton vulgaris. NCBI lineage: Eukaryota > Metazoa > Chordata > Amphibia > Caudata > Salamandridae > Lissotriton > Lissotriton vulgaris. The sequence goes on from NC_141687.1 coordinate 2,082,965,876, forward strand.
TATGTATTCTTCGGCATCTTTTTGTGGACCTTTCTAAAGAATAAAAAGGTCATCAATATATCTGTACCATGTAATTACACATCTGACCCACTTTTGATATTTGTCCGCCTAGGCCACCTGCTTCTCCCACCAGCCTACGAATAAATTTGCGTAGCTGGGGGCGGAGCAGGTTCCCATGGCAGTTCCACATATTTGGCGGTAGTGCTGTTTCTCAAAACTCTAATAACATCTCATTATGCTCAGTAAATTCAAGTGACCTGCCTTTCAAGAAATAACTTACAGTTTGTAAACCCATTGTATATTCTATTACGGTATACAAACTCGTTATATCTAAAACAATCATTAGCATATCTTCCTCCCAAGGAATGTCCATGATGCTCTTGATGAAATGTGTGAAATGAAATGAAATGAAAATTGATTTGTAGAGCGCATGGCTGCCCTAGAGCGTCCCAGCGCTAAAAGAAACACAAAGCTACCAACAGCGTGCACCAAAAAGTCAGTAGTCAAGAGGGAATGAGTGGGTTTTCAGGGCTTTCCGAAATTTCCCAGACTAGGTTCCTGCCGAATCGCAACTGGGAGGGCATTCCACAGCTGATAGGCATTAACAGAAAACCGGCGGCCACCAGACCGTGCCCTCTTCGATCTCAGGATTGTCACCAGATTGCCATGGTCGGACCGAAGGGAGCGCAACGACTTGTAAGAGCGGATCAAGTCCCTCAGGATAGGGGGGCCGATGCCCTGAAGTGATCTGAACACAATGCAGAGGGACTTGAACTTCACTCTAGCTCGGATCGGCAGCCAGTGAAGGGCCTTAAGGGCAGGTTTGGCAGAAGATCTTTTTGCCGATCCGGTGAGCAGCCTGGCAGCCGCGTTCTGGACTCTTTGGACCGTATTGAGGGTTGACTCTGGGGCCGCCAGGAATAGGGCGTTGCTATAATCTAGCCTAGATAGAATAAGCCCCTGCACCAGAAGTTTCCTGGAGTTGGGCGGGAGTATTGGAAGAATTTTCCGCACTGATCGGAGCAGACCATAACAGGTGCCCGCAACCCTTTTGGCCTGTGTTCCCATTGACAGCTCCGGCTCGAACCAGAACCCAAGGCTTTTTATTGCATCCTTAGGGGAGGGGGGGGCACCCAGACAGGGGGGCCACATGGTTTTTGGGAGAGAGGTAACCGAGTTGCCCAGGAACATCAGCTCCGTCTTGGTGCCATTGAGTTTTAGTCGGGAGCCTGAAATCCAGGACATAATGCCTGATAAACAGGAGGCAAACTTTTCACCATGACTTTCTGAGAGAGACAGCGAGACGACCAGTTGTGTGTCGTCTGCGTAGGTCACTATTTTCACCCCGAAGGGTGAAACCACCTCCTCCAGTGGGGCCATGTAAACGTTAAAAAGCGTAGGGCTCAAAGATGAGCCCTGCGGGACTCCACACTGAAGGGGGATAGGCTCAGATCTAGTGTTGCCTTCGCAGACCTGATAGACCCGCCCGCTCAGATATGAGGTGAGCCACTTGAGAGCCACGTCTCTCACTCCCATCTCGGCCAGACGTTGAATCAGGATACGATGGTCCACAGTATCGAATGCAGCGCTTAGACCCAGGAGGACCACAGCCGCGGATCCTCCTGAATCTAAGATGCATCTGGCCTCCTCCACCATGGCGATTAGGGCCGAGTCGTTCCCTGCCCGGGACGAAGGCCCGTTTGAGACCGTAGCAGCAGGTCTTTGCACTCAAGGTAAAGTGATAGCTGCCGGTTGAAGCATTTCTCAGCGATCTTGCTGAGGCCCGGCAGTAAAGAGATGGGACAAAAGTTTGACAGGTCCGCGGGATCGAGGCCTGGTTTTTTTAATAGCGCCTTTACCATCGCCTGCTTCCAGCTAGGTGGTATTACGCCCTGGTTGAAAGAGGCATTTAGCAGGGCCGTTTCGGGGGCGGCAATGGCGTCAGTAAACCGCTTGAGGACATGGATAGGCATGGGATCAAGGGGAGAGCCGCTCTTAAGGGCGGACAGCTTGGCACAGAAAACCTCCCTCGAGATAGGTGTGAAGCTGTCCAACACTACCCTGTCTGGAGCGGTGTCTGGCTCAACTTTATCCAGCTTGGGGGCACTCTGGGGAAGACTGGCTAGAATGTTACGAATCTTGGTGTCAAAGTAATGGGCCAGTTGGTTACATTTGTCTTTGCTCCCATCTTGTGATACAGGTGGAGTGGGGACTTTCAGCAGCTCCTTAACAATCTTATACGTCTCCCTTGAGGAATTAGAAGAGGTTTTTATTCTTTCCTCGAGGAAGGCAGCTTTAGTCAGATTGCAAGCCGCCTTATAGGATCTCATAGCTTCGCGGTAATCTGATCTAGTGTTAGACGCCCAGTTCTTACGCCATTCTAGCTCAAGTTTTTTGCACTTTTTCCTCATCATCCTCAGTTCAGGCGTGTACCAGGAGGACTTAAGGCCACCGTTCTTTTTGTTCACCATTTTCATGGGCAGAACGGCATCTAAGGCAGAGCATATCCAGCTATGGAGGTTAACATCGGCCTCGAGATGATCGACTTCAGGTATGGGGACTGTATGTTCAAGTGCTGTGGTTAGGTCCTTCATTGACAGTTGAGACTATAGCCTTTGAGGGGTACATGAGGACGTAGCGGGGGAGGTCTAGGTTCTATGGTGTGGTTAAGCTAGAAAGGAATCAGGAAATGGTCCGACCAGGGGAGGGGGAGAGAGGGTAAAGACCTAAGTTGGGAGATGTTAGAAAACACTGGATCCAACAGATGGCCTTTTATGTGGGTAGGCTCGGAGTTGTGCAACATGAGTTTGCCCGTCCTGAGCTCAGATCTCAGGTCTGAAGCCACTTTATCATCTTGATTATCAAAATGGAGATTCAGGTCTCCCAGCAGCAAGAAGTTTGAAGAAGAGGCTGCCAACGCCAAGACGGTGTCGAGAAGGGAGTTAGTAAATTGCTTTATTCCGCCCGGAGGACGGTAAACAAGCATGCCTGAGAGCGAGTTGTTGGGGGAAAGTTGTATCCTAAAATGAAGACTCTCGGCGTCCAGAATGAGACCCTTATCTGCCCTAGACGTGAATTTATCCCTGTAGATTATGGCGAACCCCCCACAACCCCTTCCCTTTAGATCTATTGAGGCATTGGATAAGATAGCCATCCGGAAGGGCGTTAACAATATCGAAATCAAAATTGACAGATAACCACGTTTCAGTGAGAAACAGAATGTCCAAGTTGTTATCCTGGATTACATGGTAGATCTGTAGAGAGTGTTTGGGCAGGGATCTGCAGTTAAATAGTGCCATAGCCAGCGGGACCCGCGCGTGAACTCCTATTGTAATGCCCTGGCCCCTACTGTGGCAGAATTCACACGGCATGAATAAGTCATCTGATCTCACTTCGTGCTAGCAGTATCGCGAGTCAACCGGTCAGAGGAGAATAAGATCCTCCTTTGAGTATTTATACCCGTGGTGACCTGACACGGACAGCATCCCTGGCCCTAGGTCCGTCCTGGCCCGGACGGGCCCAGACGGGCCTGCCTCTGGCGCGCCTGCTGCTGCGCCTACCCGCCCGCCCGCTGCACCCGCCTGCTGCGCGGATGGTCATGGACTGCCATTTATGAAGCGCGTGAGCACTAGAGCGCTAAGTGGTAGAATTCCCCCAAGATGGCGCTTACAGAGATCGCGCTGGGGAGGTAAGCCTACAGCCAACCGGAGCCCTAAATCGGCCCTCAGGTAGCAGGTAGCCACACAGAAAACAATGTACAGATGTACTAATAGTGCACAGACTACAATAGCAAGTTAAAAAACGAACGCAAGTAAATCGGTAATTTTCAGTAATATTCTATTAAAATCAATAGCGAAATGTGTGCAATATGTGGATGCAGCCTAACTCCCAGTAACAGCCAGGGGAGCTTTGTGTGTCAAGAGATGTCCCGTATATAAGAGGGCAACATTTGTACAAAGTCAGCCAGAAAGTAGTCCACAAATTGGGACATTGCCTTGGTTAGGGAACCAATGGATGAAACTATAGGACGGCCTGGTGGTCTAGTGGCGTCCTTATGCAGTTTAGGCAAATGGTAAAAAGTAGATGTGACTGTGTGGGGACAAGTCAAAAATTTTAATTCATTGTTATTGATCATTTTTCTGTCTGATCACTTCTGAATCAACTCATGATATTTATGTATGCTCTCAATATATTCATCTTTAGATATTTTAGCTTAGCAAATAGTGTCAGATAATTGCCAAACTGCTTCCCTAGTATACATTTCTCGAGACATTAAAACAATATTCCCGCCCTTGTCTGAGGGCTTACATACCAAGTCTGGATCACTCTTCAGATGTTGTATCGCTTCCTGTTGCCCTTTTGTCAGATTCATTCTCATTTGTTGTGACTGTGTTGTCCTCATTTCAATCAAATCTTTTTTCACTGGTTCTTCGAAGACATCAATTGTGTCATAAGGAGTTGCCGGAATGTACGTTGATTTCGGCTTGAATGTTGTCTGTATAGTTTTCCGTTCTAAACCTTACCTCCTGACTTCTGTTGTTCTGGTTGTTGTGTCTTGCGAGTTAGTTGGATCTTGACTCGACAAGATCTGAAGTGTCCTTGAATCTTACCCAGTCAGGGTGGTCGCTCCCCTTGTAGGTGCTGCAGGAGATATGGAGACATCCACAGCACTTGGTTGTTGTTGTCCTCTCATTGTGAAATATTTCCATAATTTCAACTTCCATGTGAACAGGTAAAGGTCAATTTTTGTTTGTGTATATTCAAGTTATATATATATATATATATATATATATATATATATATATATATATATATATATATATATATATATATATATATATATGTATATATGTATATATATATATGTATATATATATATATATATATATATATATATATATATATATATATATATATATATATATATATATATATAGACGATCTCAACATTCTCTCACCAGGAGCCCTTATGCTGGATACCAAAGGCGCAGAAGAAGAGAGGAAGACCCAGGGTGCAGGTGAGCAGTGATTTTATTCAATAACGTGGAAGGCCCACCTCAGCATAACGTTTCGGCCTTCACAGAGGCCTTGGTCACATGTCGCATAGGGGAGGAAAGGCAGAATTTAAAATGCAAATGCAAGAATAATTAAACCGTGATTGGTTGCATTAATCACATGCTCTGACATTAAGTTCATAGACATGAAAAACATACTGTAAGGCTACTCAAATTGCGGGATAATCCCCGTATAACAACTATACATGTGCAAAAAACGATAAAGTGTAAAAAGTTATATCCAGAGGTGGAGTTTAAGAAAACATGATAGGCATATCTACATGATAAAATAACCATTTAAAAATATGCACTTTATAATGTTATCTATAATTATATATCAGATAAATTTCATCAATATAAAACCAGAATAAAATCATACAAAAGTAAAAAAAAAAATGTTTAAACTTATGATAAAAACACTGATGTCCATATTCCAATATTGCACATTTTATGATGGTTGGCCCACACTACTGTGACTATGCCACGGAGGAGATAATCTCTGTCTAAATACATTATCGCAGCCTCCAATGTTGTTACAAAAACGGTAATATCATCATTTTACCAGCCCTCTCAGGGAGCATTCGATATATTACAACCAAAGTGACAGTGCATAGTGATAAATATAAAATGAATTTGTTTTCTTTACTACTGTTTTTTTCTCTCTTATTGCATAGCCTAATCCTAGGCTATGATGTTTGACTACTGTGTCCACATTGCTCATCAGACATAGGGGCCTATGTTGTTACAGCAGTTGAATAACCCCATGTACACTATATTGGGACCTGCTATATAGTAAATCCATAAAATGAAGTGCCTGATCTGCTCTAAAAGAAACTGTAGGTGGGAAGTGAGGTTCAGAGGCAAGTGTAAAAATCCTCCGTTGAGTTGAGACCTCCTGGTGTCTTACTGTACATCTCTAAGATGTACCTGCTCTCTAACATTCTCAAAGTTCCCTCTCTGTCCCCTCCTCTCCTGAGGGGGCTCACAGAATCAATGGCGTAGTATGTTAATAATGCACTGTTGTTGTTATGGCACTCTTTAAAGTGCCGAGCTACCGGATACGCGGAGTCATTGGTGTTAATGGCTCGTATGTGCTGGAGTATCCTCTTGTGAACCTGCAACTTGGTACTACCAACATAATGCAGGCCACAAGGACACTCCAGCACATTCACCACGTATTCGCTCTTGCAAGTTAGTTGTTTATTAATCTTGCGCGGGGTAGCTGAAAAGGGAATAGTGTATTCTGATTTATTGACCCCATGGAGGCAAGCCTTACAGCTGGAGCATTTTCTGAAGCTCCTACTTTTGTCCATCCAGTTTTTACGTGTAACCACCTCCAGACTAGACTTAACTAGGGCATCCTGCATAGAATATGCTTTCCTGAAGGTGATTGATGGCTTGTCCGGTACTTTTCCTCCTATAATAGGGTCACATCCAATTAGATCACAATGTTTAGTAACAGTTTTTTTAAGTGCGCCGTGTTGCTTATTATAAGCCCAGATCAGTCTCACAGATTGTCTATCATATGCCTCCATGGGTTTAGGTTTTTGTTTGCGCTCAAGGGTCAGGTCACGGGACAGTGCATTTGCCTTACGCATAGCCTTATCGATCTCACCCACCTTGTAGCCCCTAGCCAAAAATCTAATTTTGCTAGCTTCCTTAGCTTGGCTACATTGTGCGTCAGTACTGCACAACCGTCTAATTCGGAGCATCTCCCCATAGGGAATGCTCCGGATCAAATGGGCGGGATGATGGCTACTGGCATGGAGCACAGTGTTCCCTGCCGTTGGCTTCCTGTATAGCTTGGTCTGTAGTTTACCCTTATTGATCTCAATGGTAATATCCAAGAAGTGTACCTGGGATTGGTTGATGTCTGATGTAAACACCAAATTATAATGATTACAGTGGAGAGTATCAATAAACTGTTCAGCTTGTGTTCGTGTGCCACACCAAATTAAAATACGTCGTCAATATAACGATACCACTGAACAATAGAGCTTGCAGCAATGTCCGCGTGCTCACCATAGAGGACCTGTCTCTCCCAGTAGCCCATATGCAAACAGGCATAACTGGGAGAGAAACAGGCCCCCATGGCTACACCCCTGACCTGCTGATAATACTGGTTGTTGAACATAAAGAAATTGTGGTTCAAACAAAAAGTTTTTTTTTTTATCATAGACAAGATCATCCTGTTGTGTTCTGACATAATTATAGGTCTATGTCCCAAATAAAATTCAATAGGTCTAATTCCATCCCATTGTACAATGCTGGTGTACAATGATGTTACATCTAGGGTTATTAGCCACCAGTTCGGATCCCACTGGATATCCTTAACTTTGCGGAGGAAATCACTGGAGTCTTGGACAAATGATGGTAGGTTTTGCACATGCTCTTGCAAAACTAGTCCACATAAATTGTTGTATTCTCCAGCAAACCCCCGCAAGCTGCAATAATAGGTCTACCAGGAGGTTTAGCTGGATCCTTATGGATTTTTGGGATCAGATACAGGACAGGCGTGATGGGGTGGTCATTTTTAGGTTCATCCATACTGATAAGACCATAGGACCGCCACCCCATTAGCAAGGAATGGAAGTCTGTCTGGGCTTTTCTTACCACCCCCACATCACAATGTCTATAGCAGTCAGAATTGTTTAGTTGGGAGAGGGCTTCTTCCAGATAGAGTTGTCTGGGCCATAACACAATATTGCCCCCTTTATCTGACTGCCTGACAATAATATTATCATCTTGCTGTTTCTTTTTGACCAGTTTAATATATTGATCTTTCTGCTGGTATTTGTGTTGCTTAGTTTTGAGCATTTTGGTGTATAGCACCTTGATTTCTTTAGTCGCAACATGATCGGCGTATAGGTGGAACGTGGCTTAAAGTTAGTGAGTCTCCCTAGATTGGTGTTTGGTTGTTCAGGTATGCTCTGTGAAGTTGATTGTTCACATCTGAGGGACTCCAGGCCATGTAGCAGAGGGGCATCGCGCACCAAGAACCCTTGGTTGTCTATTTCTGCCCGTACCCCAATTGCCCTTGTTTTACCCCCTGCAAAGTGTTTTTGTAGCTTCAATTTACGGACAAATTTGAATAAATCTATCCTGATATTGGCATAATTGAAGTCACTAGGAGGACAATAAGACAGTCCCATCGACAGAATACGCAGTTCAGATGCTGAGAATTTGGTTTTGGTAAGATTTAAAACTGAAAGAGCAATACCTGATATTGCATAATAAATTGTTCACTTCTTGGTCCACCGCCTGTTGAAATTCTTCTTTTTTTGTTGACTTTTTCCTTAAGTTTACTGTTCGGCGCTGGTAGCGTTTGGCGTTGCGGCGTTTGGTTTTTGTTGCGCTGATACCCTGGGGAGAAGAGTCTCGCGTCTATCCTTGCGTAGACACTCCACCTCTTGGGCCAGTGAAAGCCGGGTAAACCCCAGCCGGGGTTCTACCTGCGAAGTATTGGAGTCTGTGTTGCTTCCCAAACTGGAGCTGAGATTGGATTCAGAGGTGTCTTCCTGTAGGACTAAGCCAGGCATGGCTTTGGAAGTAGATGGATGCGGAGGGGGGACAGGCTTAAACACTTTACTAGCTTTTATAGCGTCATATTGTTTCGCGAACGTAAAAATTTGCCCTTCAGCATAATCAGCCTTGTCGCGTTGAAACTTGTATGTTTTCCTTTTTCTGATTGTCTCCTCCTCTTTCTGTAACCTTGCCATCATTTCACTCCTTAGCTTAGTGCATTCAGCGATTTCCTCCGTGCACATAGCTTCAATCTTTGCATTCAATTCCTCAATCTTTGCTTGGGTCTTCACACGGTCACTATCCGCATATCGTACCAATATTTGCAGAAGCCGGCGGGAGGAGTCGATTACATTCCGCCCATTCCCTATATATATATATATATATGGCAGGCCCTGGGTATGGGGTCCCAGGGGCCAAAAATGGCCCAGGAGGGGGGCCACTTGGGGGCTATTCTCTGGCGTACCCTCTCCTTTAAACATTTGATTTTAAAAAAAACTCCTGTAAGTAACCGGAGGCCATGCCCCCATCACCACCACTCAGCAAATACTCCCCTGAGTGCTGTGGTAGTTGGCTAATAAAGCCCCCCATGATGTTGAGGGTCCTCCAGTAACTTCCAGACAGTGGATATTGCTGAGAGGATTTGGAAGCCCCTCTCCCTTTCTCCACCACTCACTAAATGCACCTCCTGTTGCACAGCTACTTGGGGAATGAACCCCACTGTTCTCTTGGGAGCCACAGGACTAAAGAGGACTTCTTTCCCAACCAGGTGTGTACCAGGAAGCTCGTTTACACAGTGGTGACCTCTCAGAAATCCAGCTGTGTGAGTCTTATTGGAGGTAACAGGAGGGCTAGTTGGCCCTAAAGGACCCTTAGCAGCCAAGGGGACTTCATACTCCAACCAGTAGTGCACCAGGAGATGTGTTTGCAGAGCTGTGGAGAAAGGGGCATGTCCTCTGACTGATATATATATCTGATATATATATATATATATATATATATATATATATACACATATATACATATATATATATATATATATATATATATATATATATATATATATATATATATATATATATATATATTACCTACTGGCGGTCGCCAGTAGGTAGTTATAGTTAGGATTTTTTTCAATGTTAAATCTCAAAATTCTATTTGGAATAACTTTGGCACCGGTTGACGAATCTGCCTGAAAATTTCAGGAAAATGGCCTCGTCGAGCTCCGGTCCTTCCCTGAAAGTTTGGCGGGGATACAATAAGCGGGGGCCGAGATAAAAGGGGGGTCCCAAAACGCGTTTTCCCCATGTTAATTTCCATAGGGCGGTCGATTTCACTTTTAGCCCGAACGGCTGAATGGATTTACACCAAACTTGGCAAAATTGTAGGGACTGGTAGCTCGATGTGCCTTTGCTATGTCTCAAGATATGTGCTCCAGTGGATTTTGAGTAATTTAGGTCCAAAAAAATATATATATCTATAGCAGCGCACAGGTGCGCGCACCGGAGTGCGCTCCAGGCGCGACACGCGAGGTGCGCATGGAAAGCTGATTGGCTCTCGGGTGTCTGTAAACATTCCAAACAGTCCAGAGCGGTCGCCATCTTGTGTCTCGGTAAAATCGAGACATAAGAGGTGGCTAAAACAAAGTGGGAACTGACCATAAGGCGTCAGGGATAGACCCCTTTGACCCCCTAGGTTTGATGTGGGGGCTATAAAAGGGCCCCGCGGGGCATTTAAAATATTTTTTTTTTTTTCGTTTTGCGCGGGGGAAGCGCTCGGTGCGCGCACCAGGTAGCGCACCGGGGAGCGTAAAATGAGGGAAAAAGATGACAGAGTTTTAAAAAAATGAAGTTTTCATTTAGAAATTGGAGGTAGTTCTTAAAAGAACTTTTTTTTTTCTTCTTTTTGTTGTTTTATATTTTTTTTGTGTTTTTGGAACTTTTTAAACTTTTTTTGGCTTTTCAAAACAGTTTTATATTTTTTTTGTATTTTTTAGGGGGAGAAACAAAAAAAGGGAATTGAAACTGGCTCAACTGGAGCAAAAAAACAAAAAACCCAAAAAATTATTTCTTTTTGGGGCACTTGTGATTATCACCTGCAAGGACGATGAGCTTAACACTTTGTTCCCCATAGGAGATAAGCTTGCCACAAGCCTTACAAGTAATTTTAAAATCAGCAAATCTTGGCTGAATGCAAGGCATCACCTCAGATGTTTCTGGTTGCGAGGAAGAGGGTTGTTTTCTTTGGGAGGGGGTCCTTGATGACTGGGGGAGGTTACTGGCCAGTTCCTGGAACTCTGCACGAGAGTAGTTGTTTGGATGCTTTCTTGTCATGTGCCGAATCATGGTATAGTTACCAAAAGAATATTTCTTATTTGGGTTGCCCCGTGAAAGTTCATCATTGCAGATGAGGCAAGTGACTTTGGGCGCATTCACCTTTTTTTGCCCCTCTGGGATTGAAAAAAACTGCCAAATGAAGTGTGGTTTGGGTTTATAAGGTGTGTTTTCTTCAGGCAGTCATCTTCTTCTCCCCTCCTCCTCTTCCTCTTCCTCCTCCTCCTGTTCTTGACCACCAATATAATTTGGAGCTGGTCCTCTTGGTGGTGGTGGTGGTGGTGGTGGCTGAGATGCACCTGCTGCTGCTGCTACTGAAGCCATTTTAAAGTACAAAAAGGTACAGAGAGTTCCAAACAGATCTTCCTCAGTCAAAGGACAAAGTCAGAATAAGGAAAAAAGGTGGGGGCTTTCATCATTTGGAAAACAAAACTGTCCTGAACCAATGAGAAGTGTTATTTTCAGGTCACAAGACCAGGGGCTTCATCATTATGAAACTAAAACTGTTATGAACCAATGAAAAGTGTTATTTTCTGCTCACATGACCCGACGCGCTTACGCTACGCGCACGGGGGCGCGCAGCGTAAGCGCGTCGGAAGTTTACGTTTTGCGATCGTATTCGTTCGAGTACTTCCGGGTGCGCTTACGCCGTGCGTATCACGCGGTCGCGGCTACGCAATACGTCACGATCATGTTTTCGTTTGCGATATTGGCGCTCACGAGACGCTCCCCGGAGCGCGCCCGGGGGCGCTTTTCAGAAATACGCTTTTCGGGGCGCACTCCGGGGCGCGCTCTGGGAGCGCTCCCCCCAAAAATTAAAAAAAAAAAATGGGATATTTGTAGAGACAGGTAGCCCTATTCTGAAGTGGTTTGTAAAAAAATTAACTTTATAAAAATATGTATTGTGCTACATTGGGCTTAATATATGTTAGAGCCAAAATGTAGCCCAAATGTAGCCCAAAGTAGCCCAATGTAGCCCAAAGATGGCCACCAGAGATCAAAAATTGTAAATGTAGCCCAAAATTCAACTAGATGTAGCCCAACTGTAGCCCAATGACAGAATGTACCAGAGTGTTAAAAAGAACAACTAGAGTGCTAATAGTCTTATTTATAAAGTGAAACTTATAGTTAGGAATTAGCATTAAAAAAACCTTTGAAATTCACTGAAAAAAACCATAGGTTTCACACCAGTTATAGTTAGGAATTAGCATTTAAAAAACCTATTAAATTCACTGAAAAAAACATAGGTTTCACACCAGTTATAGTTAGCTGGAAATTTTACTGATATAAAACCATTGAAATTCCCACGTTATAGTTAGTCGGACTCACTATAACTTGCGCGTGCAATGCACTGCTGATGACATCACATATTACATCACTCATGACATGGTCAGTGACATCACTCATGACATCACTGATGACACCATCCTTGTGACACAGTGACAGACCTCCTTTCAGTGTAATGTAACCCATGAAACACATATTCAAAAATAGAAACTAATATTTTCAAAAAAGTGGATATACCCATACCAGTTACAACAACCAATTCAGTAATACCACCATCTAATACACATCCACTCATGTGTATGTATATGGGTTATTAGATATTTTTATTAGTATCAGTATGAGTGTCTATATGGTTTGGTGGGGGTATTACTTAGCACATAGATGCATGAGTGACTGACTCTTTGTTTGTATGTGTTTTGAAGACAACATATGTACAGGACTGTATGGGTGGATGAGTGTCTATATGTGTTTGTTAGTGAGTGAATGACTGTCTCACTAGTGTCTTTATCAGTAACTACATATGTTTTAATCTAGTATATATGAATATTGATGTATATAAGTGAGTATATGTGAGAGTAAGAGATTGTAAGAGTTCCTGTTTAAATAAGTATGTGTTTCTATAAGTGATTGTTTAAGAGAATAAATATGTGTAATTTTAAATAGAAGTAAGGTGGAAGTGTGTGTATAACTCTATATTCAAATAAATGGATGTCCAATAGTTTATTTGCACGTGTGAATATGTGTGTGAGTAACTTTTGGATGAATGTCGGTGTGTAACAGGATGTATAGGTGTATCACTTCATATGATGAGTGAGTATATATGTATGAGTGACTATATAGAACTGTTGGTGAATGAGTGGATGTGTATATAGATAGTGGAATTACTGAATTGCTTGTTGTAACTGATATAGGTATCTCTATTTTTTTAAAAATTTCAGTTTCTATTTTTGAATATGAGTCTCAAGGGTTACATTATAGTGAAAGGAGGTCTGTCACTATGTCACAAGGATGGTGTCATGAGTGATGTCACTGACCATGTCATGAGTGATGTAATATGTGATGTCATCAGCAGTGCATTGCACGCGCAAGTTATAGTGAGTCCGACTAACTATAACGTGGGAATTTCAATGGTTTTATATCAGTAAAATTTCCAGCTAACTATAACTGGTGTGAAACCTATGTTTTTTTCAGTGAATTTAATAGGTTTTTTAAATGCTAATTCCTAACTATAACTGGTGTGAAACCTATGGTTTTTTTCAGTGAATATATATATATATATATATATATATATTCACAGAAAAAACCATAGGTTATAGTCCATATATAGTTAGGAATTTGCATTTACAAAACCTTGAAAATTCAATGAAAAAACCATTGGTTATAGAACATATATAGTTAGGAATTTGCATTTACAAAACCTTATTTTACTCGCATAAAACCATTGAAATTCCATATATAGTTAGATGCGCTAACTATATATCGCGCACCCGCAATCCACTGCTGATGATGTCACATATTACATCATTCATGACATGGTCAGTGACATCACTGATGACATCACTGATGACATCTCAAATGACATCACTGATGACATCACTGATGACAACATACAGTGACTGTATGTTTCTGTAAAGTTAAAATATGTCTTACATATTGAAGAATGAGTGGATGTATAAGTGTCTGGATGAAGGATTTAGTAGGTGCATGACTGACTGTGTGAGTGATTAAATGTGTCTCACTGAGTGCATGGGTTAGTGACTAAACTGTCTTAATTTGTGCATCATTATGTCTGTTGCTCTGTAAACTGTTGCATGTGTTGATAAGTAGCTATATGAGTAACTATATGGGTTATTGATTGGTTGCCCAAGTATTTGTATGGGAGACTGAGTGTGTGTGTGGGTGGCTGGGAGGTGTATGACTGTGCATAGATGTGTGAGCAGTTGATTCACTAGATGTATGGTTTCAAAAGTGCATGTGGAAACAGCTGTATGGGCGGTTGACTGTGTGCATGAGTGTATTGGTGAGTGAATGGATATCTCAGTGCTACATGTCAAAGTAAGTACATATGTAAAACACAGTACATGTGAGAGTTGACATATATAAATAACTGTGCATAAGAGCCAGTGAATGTGTGAGTGGCTGTATGGATCATTGTGAACTTGTATCAGAGATTGTATAAGAGAGTAAATATGTGTTAGTATATGTTTGAATAAGTAAAGTTTGTATAACTGTATAGTTGAGGAAATGGAGGTGTGATTGATTCTTTGCATGACTGACTAGGTGTGTGAGTAACTCCATGGATGAGTGACAGTCTGTGAGTGTCTGTTTACACTGATTGTATCTAAGGTTATATTAGAGTCTGAAGAGGTTCATCGTATTATCACATGAATGATATCATCAGTGATGTGATCAGTAATGTAAAATGAGATGTCATCAGTGATGTCATCAGTGATGTCATTTGAGATGTCATCAGTGATGTCATTTGAGATATCACCAGTGATGTCATCAGTGATGTCATTTGAGATGTCATCAGTGATGTCATCAGTGATGTCACTGACCATGTCATGAATGATGTAATATGTGACATCATCAGCAGTGGATTGCGGGTGCGCGATATATAGTTAGCGCATCTAACTATATATGGAATTTCAATGGTTTTATGCGAGTAAAATAAGGTTTTGTAAATGCAAATTCCTAACTATATATGTTCTATAACCAATGGTTTTTTCATTGAATTTTCAAGGTTTTGTAAATGCAAATTCCTAACTATATATGGACTATAACCTATGGTTTTTTCTGTGAATTTCATTGGTTTTTTAAAAGCTAACATCTGTAGCTGTAAAATGCATTCTACTTTAAAACCCAAAATATATTTTAGATGTTTATTGATAATTTTAATTGAAATATTTTTTTTCTTCGCTTCCGGTAAGCGAACCGGGAAGCTTTCCGTTAGCTCATCTTGATGCCGCGATCTAGTACACGAACCGGTAAACGTTACGTTAGCGGAACTGTGACGCGTCGCGGAAGCGCGACGTATCATTATCGCGAATGCGTCTTATGACGCGCCGCTTTAGCGCTCCCGAAAGTGCTCGGGACCGCGAACCGGAAACGATGCGGGACGCGGCGCGCACCGCGTAACGTGAGCGGAACAAGTCATGTGACTTGTTTATCAAAGTTTTCATTGGTTCATTTCACTTTTGGTTTCCAAATGATGTATGACTAGGTCATGTGACCTAAAAATAACACTTTTCATTGGTTCCGAACTTTTGCTTTTCCAAAATCACGTAAACCCCTTCTTCTTTCCTCACTCTGACTTTCATCTTGGTGAGAGAAAGACCATTTTCCATTTTGATTACAATGGCTTCTATCTTTGCTTCAGCTGGTGGACCCCCACCACCACCTCAACCTCCTCATGACAAGAGAGGACCACCATCTCAATTCATCTCAAACAGAGAGGAAGAAGAAGACGACTTAGAAGAAGAGGACACTGATGAACCTGAATTTATTCCGGAGTTGCCCCGTGTTTCCGGAAGGAAAACAAGTTTCATTTGGCAATTTTTCTCAATTCCTCGAGGGGAGAAGAAGGTTAATGCCAAATATGCCACCTGCCTAATTTGCAAAAAAAGATTATCTCGAGGCACAGAGAAAAAGTATAGTATGGGCAACTATACTATGCATCGCCATATGGTCAGGTGGCATCCATTAAATTACAGCCGGGCAGAGTTAAGGGATCTGCAAGATAATCCCCCGACAACTCCTGTGACCAAATCAACTTCTAATATAAATTTGACTGTAAGAGAGGCACAGGAAACTGTGCCAAACATACAGCCAAACTACAAGCACATGAAGTTAACGTGCATACATTGTGGTGCTATGCTCTCATGTCGCAACATGAGCGTAAACTTAATAAACTTGGTGTATGATAACCATAACTGCCCTAACCCACCCAAGCAGTAATTTTTTCTTTGCTCCTGTTGAGCCCTTTTCGATGCCTGTTTTTTTGTTGTTTCCCCTCCATGAAAAACACAAAAAAAACATAAAACTGTTCTAAAAATACAAAAAAAACAAAAAATGTTCAGAAAAAAATAAAATAAAAATAAAACAACAAAAACATTAAAAAAAGTTCTTTTCAGAACTACCTCCCCTTTCAAATAAAATTGTATTTGTATTTGTATTTGTATTTGTATGTCGATTTGTAGAGCGCGATTGCTGCCCGGGGGCGTCCAAGCGCTAAGAAACCAACAGAACAAGAGGGAGTAGCCAGGGCGTTATTGGGCAGCAGTGAAGAGGAATGTCTTTAGCTTTTTTTAAAATTGCTAGAATGTTTAACACTCTAGCAAGCTCTATTTCTTTTGGTTCGCTTCAAGTTCGCTGACCGGTTAGCGAACTTGAAGCGAACCAAAAAAATATTTTTTTAAAAAAAAGAAGAGTTAGTATAAGGGAAGTAAACAGAGAGTAATGTAAAAAGAAAGACAGCTATAGAGAGTAAATCAGAGATAGTGTCAGTGACATCATCAGCAGTGCATTGCGGGTAAAAAGAATAGAAAACATTTACCTTATAATTCTTGTTCCCTTTTTTAAATATTTTTTCATACTTTCAATCTGTAAAAGAGAAAACATACATTTCCAAAAATATTACTACATGTATTTAAAAATTACAAAAGAAAAGGGAAAAGGTTCAAGAAGAAACACTTTTTCAACAATTTTGACATTTACAGAAGCCTCTGCTTCTCTACTTCCCCTACACAATCCTAAAGATATATATTTTAAATAAACAGTATCTTCATGCTGATGAACTGAGACCTATTTTTGAACATGGTACTTCTTTTGCACTGCTGATGTCTCACAATAGTGATGCAATAGCAGCGCAAAAAAGATGTAAAGCCATCATAAAATTGTCTCTAATATTTTAAATGATAGTTTCAGGATGCAAATAAGATGTCTGCTTTGAAGAGCTTTCTTTGAGGTGAGGCCTATTCCTTTTTTTAAAAAAAACAGTACCCGGAAATACAGCACTATAAGCATTAAAATTGACACTTACAGAAGACTCAGTTTTTCCATATCTACCTCACATTTCTAAATGTATATCATAAGTACAAACAGAAGAACATTAATTATACATGTTATATGGTTTATTTTTGCTGTTCTCAGAATGTATCAAATTTCACTTAAATCAGTGACTTGAACGTATTCATCATGTAACAGCGGGGAAAAAAAACACAATCAAAATGACAGTGTTTAAAAAACCCATACAACCTAAGAAATCTGATTTCAAAACTCCTTAAAATTAACTTACTTTCAATGACGTCGAAGGATCTCCTATGAACAGCATTCACTCTGTTGTGCTATAAATATTTTCAGCCCGCCACTTTCTGAAAGAAAACCTCCATCGATACGAAAAATATGTTACATAGAAGAAAAGACTTCTCTCATTCTATCACATGTTTCCACTAGGCCAAATCATGTTGCCGCGATTCGCTACTCTTGTAATTCTTCCAATCAAATCCCGACATTTTCTATTTTCGCAACTTTCAAAAAGAATACATTTGAGATTATTTTCACAATCCTGGACTACTAATATCTTACCCTTCTTTGTCACTCATGTTCTCCTTTTCCTATGACACTGATACTGCTTACTATGAAGCAGACTTACTTGCATCAGGTTTATATAGTTGGATTTTTAAATTGACATTATAATTAAAAGTTTTGGACCAATAATCTAGACAGCATTGCAGACTTACATTCCCTCTACTTCATGAACCTTTTGCAATTCTTCACAGGAAATCCCGAGATTCTTTCATTAAAATTTTGGTTTTAAAAACACCAGGTAAGAATTTTTAAGGTCAAACGGCAATTTTTTTTTGAAAGTTACAACGGAATCATTGCAGAATGACCAGCCGTTTCGAGACTTAAAATAAGCTGTATAATGTCCTGATGTTGTTGAAGGACCATCGTGATAGATAATTGCTACAGTTACAAAAGTCCTTCCTGATATTGAAAGCTGAGAAGCCACAAATTTTTTTATTAAAGTTGACAATTTTGATCCATCAGGCCTACATCGTTGAATCATTAAAATGACATACTGTCCATATCTACGTATAAATAATGTTGACATCATTTCAGATTTACATTGGCTACACTCCATGTTGTGATCCGCTGCATTTACTAGCTTATTAAAGGAGACTGATTTACTGTCTGGCAAAGTTAAATATATAAATCTTTCTGAGTCTACACTAGTAGTACTTGATACCCTACAATTCTCGCAGTCATGCTGCCATTGATAAGAAAGCCCAAACAGGTGATCTACATCTACACCCTCATCTTGCAATACATCAAGCATATACATTAAAAACTCCTGACAATCTTGCTGATTATTTTCAGAGAAGTCTGTTTGCCCTGAACATTCATCTAACAGATAATGAACTTCAGACACACTTTCTACTTTTGTTCGATCACTGCTACATTTCTCGAAAACAGAATTCAATAAACAGCATAAAATTTGTTCTGAATTCAACAGAATATGTTCTTTTAAACTCTCTAGTGAAAAGAGAACATTAACCACTACATTTGCATAGCAGTTGACACCAGAACTGTTTTCAAATTGAAAACCGACAACATCTTCAACAGAATCCACTTTCTTTCTGCTAACAATTTTCGGTTCATTGACTTTTAGTCTTTTTGCAACAACCTCCCTACTATTACTGATATTTCTAAGTTTGCGGCCTACCACACGTTTCTCAAACAAAGGATATTGAGGCAAATGTGGAGCATACTCTCTTCTTAACCTATTGTATTCCTTAACACAATCTAGATCCGCACAAATGTTTGTGACATCACAGTCAATCAAGTACAATCCTGATAAAGTTCTTACTCGTGACAATGCCACATATGCCATACCCTCCTTGAACACAGAACTGCCAATATTCACCAATGCACTGTCTACACTTAAACCTTGCGATTTATGAATTGTTACCGCATATGCCAAGCAAACAGGAAACTGTTTACGGCGAACATATAAGTCTTTAACAAGCAAAAACCTAGCAGAACAACGACCAATTAGCTGTACTTCCTCAATGCCATCAAATTTAATTTTTAAAAATTCTATTCCATCTCTATTTCTGTACTTCTCAAAATCAACAACATTACCCATTGATCCATTTACCAGACCTCTTTCAACATGTAAATTTCTTCTCAAAATGATTCGGCAATTTAAACACACATTCAAAGTCTTTTCAAAACCCGCTGTTTTAGATATAGTCTTCTCTAATGAATCCAATTTTGATTTAAAATTTTCTGACAAAATAATTGTTTATCCCATGTGCTCTATTTTGTCAATAGCTTCAAGTTTCACAATCTCTTGCTTTTCTAAATTCAACATTTTGTTGTTGAAGATGGCACATTCTGCAAGAGTTGGCATCAAACACATTCCGGATTTCTTCTCAGTAATTTTCTGAAAAATATTCTCAGCCACAATCTCTTGTTCGGGATATAAATTTGAAAGTAATCGTGCATTCAAAGCATCTTTTCTATGCTCGGTCACTTTTCCAATTCTAATATCTTGTAGAATATTCTTGTAATCTTCATCTTTTGCCTGACGCATATTTTCATGCAGTTCAGCATAATTGAAGTATAACCATATATTGACGTTGCCAATGCTCCCTAGGCACCTCCTGGTATCTTCATGCGTGAGTATTTTGAACACAGGTTCTCCTTTTACTGGTGTCAGCTGCAGAAGATCTCCGAAAACAATGATGTGTTTGCCACCAAATAACACATCATATTCAGTTTTAAGTACTTCTTGCATTCTCAAATGCACAAAGGCAAGCATGACATTGGAAACCATGCTTAATTCGTCAATGATAAGTAGTTTCATTTTCCTCAAGACTCTTGAAACTTCACAGCAAGCATCCCCAGATAACTTGTGATATTGTAATTTGTTGTCATGCTCCACCGGCAGCATCAGTAGACGATGCAAAGTAATACCTTTAATGTTATGTGCTGCAAGTCCAGTAGGAGCGGTGACAACACAAGACAGCGATGACTCAGTCCTTTCCTGCAGATAGCATGAAATTGCTTTAATAAGGAAACTTTTTCCAGTTCCCGCTTCTCCACTCACATACAGTCAGACAGGCTTCAACGATGTACATGAGCACTCTTTCTTCTCATGACTTAATCCATGCTCAATTTGCTTGGTAACTTCATCATATATTTTCCTCTGCTCAACATTGAGTTGTTTTTCCAAGTCTTCTAAGTTAACTGAATCCTCCTGAGCATGTGCCATGGCTCTTTCCACTTCATTCATAGCAGTGGCAGCTTCATTTTCGATAATAGGTCCTCCAAGTGGATCTTGACTCAATGAAACAGAACTCTGACTGTCCTGAGAACTGTCTCTGGCAATCTCGGCTGCAATCGTTGCTTCCTGCTCAATTTCCAAAGTTAGCATTTCTTGATATTTGGGAAAAGCAGGACATTCTATGCCATCCTTAGCAGCAGTGAAAGAGTCTTCGTAACAGAGGAAATCTCCAAGCAGTTCCTCTTCTGCACGCCAAGGCTTGAAAAGTTGCAAAAGTGCTAAATAGAAAAACTCCTTTGTTTCTGAAGATTCGCCACTCAATTTTCGATGGTTTACTAATTGGCATTTTCTTTGCTTGACCAGGCATCCCTCACTTCCAATTACAGCATACACTCCTTTCTCAATATCTTCTTTGATGTTCCTCTTGAATATATAATTTTGTAGAACCTCATATAGACAAACATTCTCAAGGTGACTGCTTCGATTTGGATAATATGTATCCAACATGTTGGTCTTCAAAATGTCGGTACTGTTTGGTTCCTTTTCTGCCAAATATTCAATTTCCCGGACAGGTTTTAGAACCCGATTTCGCGTTGCAGCAAGACCAAGACTCGCCCAAACAATACTCCTGGATTTGGCATAGAGACTTGCTGAAGACAATCGATCTGAACATTCGTAAGCTCCGATTTCTCGATGCGACAACATCTTCAGACTGAAACTGTACAACTTCTTGCTGAGGCTCTTTTCTTGGGAAATGTCCTCCCACATATCCTTCAGTTCTGTCTTTTCTTTTTTGGTGATGTAAGATGTCACATACCGAGCCACAGCCATACAGTTGTCACCCACAAACTGTATATCCATGTTAGCATTCCACATGGACAAAATCACTGGGTTGTAGTCGTTGATGTACTTGGACTCTTCGTTCCTTTTCAAATTGTATGTATTTTTGGGTGATTTCCTCGTCACATTATGTCGCAGTGAAGACATCAAACTGTTCACTTTTCCTTTAGAAATCACCGGTCGTGGAAAGTTGAAACGACATTTGGTGTAGAACTTGTCCTTGTTTCTGAATTTACGACGACAGTACTTTCCACAACGATGGCTTTGGAAACGTAGAACTTGTTCTCTTAGGCTTTTCTTCTCCGTTGCGTTTGGAACAGCACACGTAGAATACTGTTCTATGAAATTCATCACTAAGTCATCCGGATCTGTTCCAAATTTAGGTGCATCCTTGATCCACAACAACATATGTATATGAGGAGCACCTCTTGCTTGGTACTCCTTTCTCCAGAAGAAATCCAACACCTCTCCAAGAGGTGGATTCTTCTTATTTGTGATGAAAGACATCATAGCTTCAAATCTATGATTGAAGTACCTGCATACATTCACAGGATCCAAAGAACACAGTTCTCCAGGTGTCTTGAATTCAATGTTTTCAATATTTCCATTTGCCTCTCGTAGAAATTCAAGTAAGTCTTCCCAGCCATACTCGGCACAGCTCAGAGTGAGGAACCATGTCGGAGTTCCTAAGTTCCTCAGCATACATTTTAAATCACCATGACGATGGTACCAGTACTCATTAGTACCACGCTGACACGCCATGAGATTAATTAAGTGAGAATCCAAAATACTGTCTTGGACATTGACTTTATGCATAAAGTCCCTTGCCGAGATATTTCGCATCTGTATACCACTTTTTAAGATGTGGTTCACTGCATATGACAGTCCAGACAGATCGCTTTCAAACAGGAGATGAAACAAATAGGGAATGCATTGACGAAACCTAGGATCGTCTGCATACAATCGTAAAGTCCGGTATTCAGACGCAGGAATTTGATGAGGTCGCTCATCATATCTTCCTCCTCGACCAGTGGGAAATAGCTGTGGGAAACACCGAGCTTCCAAACTTTCCTCCCAAACACTAATGGGACTCCCTTTAGCTTGTTTCATTTGAAACAACTCAATAGCATTCCCCATGACTTCCTTGGAATGCAAAGGATGAACACTATAATGTTCATATATTTCTTCACTTTTAGAGGCTTCTACTTTCTCAATTTGGCCAGCACACAAATCCCTATCCTCTTCATCACTTACTTCCTCTTCTGCAACATATACATTCTTATAGTACTTATTATTTGTCTTCAAATACACTGTTGCCTTTTTGACTTTCCTAACATCCACTAAATCTTGCCATATTTTCTTATTCTTTGTCGGAACCCCATTAACTAAGATAACCAGAGGTTCCTCTTCCACTTTTTCTATTCCAATTGTGTTAATGTTTTTGTTCAAATCTAGAGGCAAATAAACAACTCTTCCCTTTAATCCTCGCTGTAAATCTGCTGGAGGCAACTTCCCTGTCTTTGGCTCCATTCTTACAATAGCCTGAAAGGGATGGATACTTTGAATCAAAATACATTCATAAGTATTTAAATCCTTCAATTCAGAAGGAATCTCAACCAATTCCAGATTATTATGAACTGCCCTAGCAGGCATCTGGTTTTGGTTTAATTTATTACAACAATAAGTACACACACGTTGATCCGATCCTAAATCAAAATAATTTTCTACCATCAAGTATGTGGCAAAATCCTTCCATTCACTATTATTTTCCCTTTCACTTTTTGCATATAAATCCACTACTTTAGTCTGATTCTTATAATAAGTGCGTCGACAACATACACAAGTGAAATTAGGCCTCTCACTTGATTTCATCTGAAAAGTGGCAATTTCCTTCTGAAAATTATCTGTACTGGAAACCTGTACATTATCTTCAACATTACCCTCTACTTCAGGGTCAATTTGAACATTCTCATCTTTACTACTAAAGTAACAAAACTCAATTTCTTCACAAATATTCTTCACATCTATTTCAGAACCATGCAAAAGAGCAGCACATAATTGTTTAAGCATAATTGCTGGACTCTTAGCATAATACAACTTTCTCACTAATTTTCTCACTTTATTATGATGCACTGCTACCATCCTGAAATGATGAAAAACACTCTGGCATACTCTCCTGGAAAGACAAGCCAGTGAATGACCACGCAAACCTGTCATTTGTCTCACTCTGCAAGGATCTAAATTTTGCAACAACTTCATTTTCTGCTTCAAACTTTTCTTATTAAATGTCCGTATAAAATCACAAAGCAAATTGATGGAAACCTGTCGCACACTGCAAATAGAACTACACTTCCAAATGTACACAGGACCCTTAGGACGTCTTCCTAAAACCTCATCACTTAGCACCTCTTCTGTCTCTGTTGTCACAAGTTTTTCCTTTTCAACTGGACAACCATCCTTCACTTCATAAGCTCGACCACTGGTGTCAACTGCAAACATCAAATCATTATCCTGAAAATAACTCTCCTCATTAAAAAATGCCTCAGAACTTGAACTATGCATCCATTCTCCGGAAAAAACTTCACAAAAGTTACTACGATTTACTACTCTCTTCCATCTACTGTTTGTTTTGAAATCAGAAATTACCTTGCTTAGTTTCCTAATTCTATTGATTACCAAAATAAACAACTTTCGCTTAATTTCAAAAGCATGATCAATAATTTTCTCTACATTTTTCTTCTTCTTATAAAATGCCGCTTTCTGTTGGCCTTTTTTAATATTTCTTAATAAATTAACTATTATCCTGTTACGGAACATTCGTTTTCGAATGTCCCTAAACTGTTGTTTCCTTCTACTATCATGCACAGAGTTATCTCTTCCTCTACCAATAACATTTTTGATGGGTGTTTCCTTTCCATTTAAATTACTCTTCTTTTTCTGAACTGAAACATTTTGGCGAAAAATACTTTTTTTACTAAAAATATTTTTTAAGAATGATTTTGTGCTCTTACCCGGAGCTTTCTTGGTGTTTTGATAAGTATTTGGGGAAGAGGACTGCTGCAATAAAACATCATCCTGCTGTCTTTGACGTTTTCTAGCCTTTCTAATTCTATTTTTCGTAGGCATTTTTCAAATTTAAAAAAGATCTGCAGTTGAATCTGTGGAAAAATATAATAAAAAATGTTATTAACCACTATTACCAAACAGTAAATGAATAACAGTCATCAAAAACTTAACGCCCTACTTATTATTTAACATAGAAAATCTTTTGCACCAGCACTGCATCACAAGGACATTTTCAGTCATTTCCTCTTGAATGCAGGTATACAATTGATTTATGTGCCGTGTTTATAAACGATTTTTTGAAATCAATTACATTTCTGGATATGTACTGCTAGAGCTTTATAGGTTGCTTTGGGTCATATTTATAAGGCATATGAGTGTCTATAATGTTATTTTTCCTTTTTAAATGGAAAGCGTTCTTCATGGTGCAAGTTTCTTATAAATACGCTCCCACCTGCGAAACGGAACTTTGCGATGCGAAGCTGATTGCCTCCCCGGTGTCTGTCAACATTCTAAACAGACCGGAGCGGCCGCCATCTTATCTCTCGGTAGGATCGAGAGAGAAGAAGAGGTGAAAAACTAAGGGGGAATTTAATGAAAGGGGGCAAGGTATACCCCTCTTGACCCCCTAGGAATGTTGTTGGGGTTTTTAACCTCTTCGCCGCTAATGACAAGGGTAACTCGTCATGGACTTTCCATTGATTTCAATGGAAAATCAATGAAAAGAAAAATATTGCCTTAGCAGCCAAGTGGTTAAAGGGTCCCGTGGGGAAAATAAAAAAAATATATTTTTCACGGTAGAAGCGCTTTCCGAACACCGAACTGGGCCGCAAACTGCTGGCGAAACGGGAATAGGTATAAGGGGGTGCGGGAGACCATTTTGTGCTTCGTTTTAATTAAATTACTAAGTATAAGGGGGTGCGGGAGACGTATCCTAATCCCTTATATTTTCTGAGGGTGGCTGAGAAGGCTCATATATGTTGATACATGTGTTCCAGCGGCTCTGCGTGAGCTTTTTTTTTTCTTTGCTGCGTCAGGTCTGTTAACGTTCGATTCGAAGGAAATCAGGAAGTGTTGACAACCAATTTGTCAGTGCGATAAAATATTTCGTTATAAATGAATCCTTATTGATAAACATTGTCTGCGCCATCTTGTCTTTTTTACAATGCCACAATTTTGTCGTGCACGGTAGCCATTTTAGATGCCAGGCCGGTCCCAGGCTATCACCTAGCCCCAGCTGTAGAGAATCCACACATACCAACCCTCCCGATTCAGGCGTCAGACTACTGATTTCAGTGCTACTCTCCCGCCTCCCGATTCCTGCAACCAAAAACGCGGGGGTATATTACCAACCACTAGCGATAACTTCTTTAGAGACAAAAATTATCGCCGCACATCGGCGATTTTTATCGCAGATAAACCTTGCTATTAGCAAGGTTTATCGCAAATGCGATAAAAAACGGCCGCAATGCATGAATATCGCTGAAAAGTCAGCAATATTCATGCATTATCCAGCAAATGCTCTTAGCCATGTTATCCACCTCTCATTGGATAACATGGCTAAGAACTGCTCGCAAATGCGATAAGAAGCGGCCGCAATGCATCAATATTGCTGAAAAGTCAGCGATATTCATGCATTATCCAGCATATGCTTTTAGCCATGTTATCCACCTCCCATTGGATAACATGGCTAAGAACTGCTCATGGCCCCATGAGGAACGCTTTCCATTTAAAAAGGAAAAAATAACATTATAGAAAAGAATCGTTTTTAAACACAACATATAAATCAATTGTATACCTGCATTCAAGAGGAAATGACTGAAAATATCCTTGAGACACATGAAAGCGTTTTCTGGAATGCCCTAGCACCATTTTTTGGACATTATTAACATGGCTATGTAACTCCCATAATCAAAATCTAAATTTGCCAAGCGCAGGTGGCAACGTATTTACAAGACACTTGCCCCATGAGGAATGCTTTCCATTTAAAAAGGAAAAAAATAACATCAATTACACTCAAATGCCTTATAAATATGACCCAAAGCTCTAGCAGTACATATCCAGAAATGTAATTGATTTCAAAAATGGTTTTTAAAAACAACATATCTGTTTCAGCTTACATAAGAGACCATGGAATGGGCTTCATATACAACAATAACTTTTGTTACTGCATGCCAGAATGCTACACCGAATATGCAATTACAATTTCTCAAAGTAACAAAATCTATTTCTATATCACTACAGACAAAGCCACAGTTTAAAAACACATCTTTCTTCATCATTTTCTCCTTAGCAAGGTTTATCGCAAATGCGAAAAAAACGGCCGCAATGCATAAATATCGCTGAAAAGTGAACAATATTCATGCATAATCCAGCAAATGCTCTTAGCCATGTTATCCACCTCCCATTGGATAACATGGCGAAGAACTGCTCGCAAATGCGAAAAAAAACGGCCGCAATGCATGAATATCGCTGAAAAGTCAGCGATATTCATGCATGGTCCAGCAAATGCTCTGAGCCATGTTATCCACTTCCCATTAAATAACATGGCTAAGAACTGATCAGGGCCCCATGAGGAACGCTTTCCATTTAAAAAGGAAAAAATAACATCATAGAAAAGAATCGTTTTTAAACACAGCATATAAATCAATTGTATACCTGCATTCAAGAGGAAATGACTGAAAATGTCCTTGAGACACATGAAAGCGTTTTCTGGAATGCCCTAGCACCATTTTTTCGACATTATTAACATGGCTATGTAACTCCCATAATCAAAATCTAAATTTGCCAAGCGCAGGTGGGAGCGTATTTACAAGACACTTGCCCCATGAGGAATGCTTTCCATTTAAAAAGGAAAAATAACATCAAAGACACTCAAATGCCTTATAAATATGACCCAAAACAACCTATGAAGCTCTAGCAGTACATATGCAGAAATGTAATTGATTTCAAAAATTATTTTTATAAACAACATATCTGTTTCAGCTTACATAAGAGACCATGGACTGGGCTTCATATACAACAATAACTTGTATAACTGCATTCCAGAATGCTACACCGAATATGCAATTACAATTTCTCAAAGTAACAAAATCTATTTCTATATCACTACAGACAAAGCCACAGTTTAAAAACACAGCTTTCTTCATCATTTTCTCCTTAATTCATACTATTCTCTATCTAAAATAAATAAATCTTTTCTCACCTTAGCAAATACTTTTTGAGTTTTGAAAACAGTCTCAGAAATACACCAAATTGTCTTCAGCAGAAGAAAAAGGATGCACTCCAGAGTCTGCAGCTATTGAAAGCACAGAAATACAGATATTCATTTCACATATCTCTCATATTAGCCAATCATAACTCTTCCCTCACTTTTTTCAAATCAAAACCCTTCCCCCCTCTGCCCTCTCTGCCTTTTTTCCATAGCAACGACCTCCTGGAAGACCTCTCATGTTTGCAAATTCACACAACAATGTTTCAATTGAACTCTGAACTCTCAGTGCACCTGCGTATCCAGTGCAATCTTTCATTAAAAGTTTCTTCCTTGACCATTCAAATTACATCTTTCAAAGAACACATCCATGCACCCTAACTTTCTGTTTTCAGAAATGGAAATACACCAATCACTGCTAATGAATCATTAGCATTGGAAATCCACAGTTTTTTTTCTTTACAAACTCCTACTGTTTCAACTGCCCTTTCATTACCACACTTCATCTGACTGCAGCACAACCTTCTCCCACCATGTTTAACGTCTGGATTGTTGGACATAGTTACATCCACTGGGCTCAAAGGTATGCTTAGAGCAGAAATTTACACAACCTCAATTTACAAGATGTGGAAATTAAGTGGTTGGGCCAAAGAGGATTAAAATGTCACCAATTGATACCATTGGTGAAAACCTTTATGCATTTGCCAAAACCTGACCTGTTAATTGTGCACTGTGGAGGTAATGATTTGGGCACTTTGACAGGGGTAGGTCTGGAAATGCTTTTAAAGGACACCTTTGAGCAATTAATGGCACTTTTTCCTCAAACTGCCTTGGTATATTCCAATATATGCCAAAGACAGAAATGGAGGTGGTCCAACCAATTTTGTCCACAAATTGAGAAGTCGAGGAAGCATGTAAACAAATCTGTTTCAGCTTTCATGAGAGACCATGGAATGGGCTCCCTGTACAACAATAACTTGCGTTACTACATGCAAGATATCTACAGAGGAGATGGAGTTCACTTCTCAGATGAGGGCAACAGAATTTTCATTCTGAATTTAAGAATGTGCATTGGTACCTACTTATAAGTACCTAAATGTACCATAAACCCAAAAGCTCTTCTCAGAGCTACCCTTCATCTGATCACTCACAATTATTATTTTTTTCTAACTTTTTTCACTAATTTTCCACAAAATACGCTCCCCGGTTCGCTAACCGAAAGCTAACCTCACGGAATTTTTTTAAAAAATGTTTTTTTTCCGCACATTTAAACCTCCTCAGCCACCCTCAGAAAACCTAGGGGGTCAAGATAAGTCTACCGTGCCCCCTTCTACACATTCTGAACATTATTTGCCCTCCATCTTGTATCTTAATGCGACCGAAACACAAAATGGTGGACTCCCGTGACGCTTGAGGTTCGCTAACCGGGCCGCTTTCCAGAAAGCGGTCCCAAAAAAAGGTGGGAAAGTAATTAGCAGAAAAACGACTAGAGACACTCTCACCAAATATAGATTAGCTCATACTACATAACAATCCCTATCATTCTCACAAATTTGATTGAAATTTCATTTAGCCATTTAGCCTGTAGACCTATCTAAATACCCTGAGGTAAATTACTTCACAAAACACATCTAAAATATTGGAATTGACAACCAATGAAAACTTTACTTTCATTTACAATTTTTATTACCTGACATTTGATTGGTTATATACCTGAATATATATAAAGGAAGAGAAGGAAACACAGCCATTTTCACTGCTACTTCCTGAACTACATTTCAAGAGCCTTTTCACCTCCCTGTAAAGTTATTTGATAATTTGTAAGTGGCACTTTAAATTAATTTGTAAAAACGTTTATTGATAATTATTTACTGACCCCCTGCTATAGTTATAGATACAGATAACCTCCTCTGTTACATTTATTGATTGACTTACACTTCTCTGCTATAATTATGAATTTACTTACTTTAACTTCACTGTTAAAAAAACAGAACGACATGTCTGAACTTAAACCCAACAGTGCCCTAACTCTTCTAATATAATTTTTTTTAATGCAATTTACAGCAAAAAAATGGAAGGGGAGCAAGAAAAAACTAATGTTTCCTTCGAGATTACATCCGAAGACATTGTAACTGAAGAAAATGTGGATGAAGATTTTATGGATCAATCTTTTGACGAACAATTTATTCAAACCTTACAAGAGACAGAAACATCCATGTTCGACGAGATACCAGATGATATAATGCTGGAAGTTTTAATGAACTATGAAAATAATAAATAATTTTTTTTTAAATCAAAATAAATAAATAAATTAAAAAAACGAACAAAAACAACAAATAATTAACATACAGTATTAGAAAAGTCTATCATTCTTTTATCCTTAAAGTACGCTGCCCAGAACGCTTTCCGGTTCGCGAACTTGGCGCTTACCACGCAAAAAAAAAATATATATTTATTTTTTTTTGGACCCTCCTAGGCCCTTTTAAAACCTCCACATAAAACCTAGGGGGTCAACGAGGATCTACTATGCCCCCTTATGGTAATTTCCCCCTTTGTTTTGGCCTCCTCTTGTCTCTCGATCCTACCGAGAGACAAGATGGTGGCCGCTCCGGACTGTTTAGAATGTTGACAGACACCGAAGAGCCAATCAGCTTCGCTTCGCAAAGTTCCGATATGCGAAAAGTTCGCTAACCGGATCGCTGCCCGGAGCGCTGTTACAGATATATATCTTGATTTAAATGTTAATTTCTCAAAATCCACTGAAGCACATATATTGAGACCTAGCAAAGGCACATCGGGCTAACAGTCCCTACAATTTTGCCAAGTTTCGTGAAAATCCATTCAGCCGTTCGGGCTAAAAGTGAGTCCAACCGCCCTATGGAAATTAACATGGGAAAAACGCGTTTTGGGACCCCCCTTTTTTCTCGGCCCCCCCTTGACGACCCCCCCACAAATTTCCAGGAGCTGCTCAGAAACAAAATGTGCCATTTTCCTGAAAATTTCAGCCAATTCCGTCCACAAACGCCAAAGTTATTAGACATAGAATTTTCAAAAATGCCATAGGGAAAAAATCCTAACTATATATACCTACTGGCGACCGCCAGTAGGTAATATATATATATATATATATATATATATATATATATATATATATATATATATATATATATATATATATATATATATATATATATGTATACTCACTGAATAAACCATAGGTTACAGACCATATATAGTTAGGAATTAGCATTTACAAAACCTTGAAAATTAACTGAAAAAACCATAGGTTATAGACCATATATAGTTAGGAATTTGCATTTACAAAACCTTATTTTACTCACACAATACCATTGAAATTCCATATATAGTTAGTTGCACTAACTATATATCGGACACCCGCAATCCACTGCGGATGATGTCACATATTACATCATTCATGACATGGTCAGTGACATCACTGATGACATCACTGATGACATCTCAAATGACATCACTGATGACATCTCAAATGACATCACTGATGACATCACTGATGACATCTCATTTGACATTACTGATCACATCACTGATGATATCATTCATGTGATAATACGATGAACCTCTTCAGACTCTAATATAACCTTAGATACAATCAGTGTAAACAGACACTCACAGACTGTCACTCATCCATGGAGTTACTCACACACCTAGTCAGTCATGCAAAGAATCAATCACACCTCCATTTCCTCAACTATACAGTTATACAAACTTTACTTATTCAAACATATACTAACACATATTTACTCTCTTATACAATCCCTGATACAAGTTCACAATGATCCATACAGCCACTCACACATTCACTGGCTCTTATGCACAGTTATTTATATATGTCAACTCTCACATGTACTGTGTTTTACATATGTACTTACTTTGCCATGTAGCACTGAGATATCCATTCACTCACCAATACACTCATGCACACAGTCAACCGCCCATACAGCTGTTTCCACATGCACTTTTGAAACCATACATCTAGTGAATCAACTGCTCACACATCTATGCACAGAGTCATACACCTCCCAGCCACCCCCACACACACTCAGTCTCCCATACAAATACTTGGGCAACCAATCAATAACCCATATAGTTACTCATATAGCTACTTATCAACACATGCAACAGTTTACAGAACAACAGACATAATGATGCACAAATTAAGACAGTTTAGTCACTAACCCATGAACTCAGTGAGACACATTTAATCACTCACTCATACAGTCAGTCATGCACCTACTAAATCCCTTATCCAGACACTTATACATCCACTCATTCTTCAATATGTAAGACATATTTTAACTTTACAGAAACATACAGTCACTGGATGTTGTCATCAGTGATGTCATCAGTGATGTCATTTGAGATGTCATCAGTGATGTCATCAGTGATGTCACTGACCATGTCATGAATGATGTAATATGTGACATCATCAGCAGTGGATTGCGGGTGCGCGATATATAGTTAGTGCAACTAACTATATATGGAATTTCAATGGTTTTGTGTGAGTAAAATAAGGTTTTGTAAATGCGAATTCCTAACTATATATGGTCTATAACCTATGGTTTTTTCAGTGAATTTTCAAGGTTTTGTAAATGCTAATTCCTAACTATATATATAACCTATGGTTTTTTTCAGTGAATATATATATATATACATACATATATCATCTGTATATCTATATAAATACAAACATAAATGCATGCATACATATACTTATATGCATACAGATGCATGTTATTTACATGAAAGTTAAAAAACACTAATAAAAGCAAAGCTAAAAAGCCACCTCATTACAAACAGAATGGCTTTAACTTAAACGAGGGCGAGATCTATTGCATTTTCAATGCTTGTTTACTTTGGTTCCATCAAGAAGGCATTCAGATGTGTCACACATTTGCCATAAATTCTGAATGTTAGCACTCTAGTTGCACATTAGATCACTGTAGTAAAGCTACTGCTCACCAGGGACGTCTGCTGCTGGTATTCAAAGTGCATGTTTCAGTCTGCATGTCAGAATTTTTTTAATGAAATAGAAGAGGATTTGAGAAGTCATTCAAAATGATCCCTAATTTTTCTTTCTGAAGCACTAATCATACTTTCTATGGCAAAATTAACCCCCTCATGTTGTTCCTTTTTAAATTGAGTGTTTTCAGACTTACCACTTCATTCCAATCAAGATGGCTTCTGGTGTGCCATACCTTTGTAATAAGTAGGACTGTTAGCGCTCTAGTTGTTCTTTAGAACACTCTGGGACATTCTGTCTAAGCATGGGCGAATTTTGCGAATCTCGCGTTCGCGAATTTTGCGGATTTGCGAATTGGCAATCCGCAAAATCCGCGAATTCTCGCGAATTTGCGGATTTTTTTTTTTTGTGTTCGCAAGTGTTTCTACCAGTTCGCGAGGATTTGGTACTAGTTCGCAATTGCGAACTTACTTGTCGGCTCGCAACGGTCGCAACTATGTTGTTTCTACGTCTGGTTCATCATCACAGCCTCCCAGCACCCTCTGTTTCACCACTGGCACCCTCTCTTTGACCCATGCCACCCTCTGTTACATCAATGCCACCCTCTGGTTCATCATCACTGTAGAAGATGGGGGGGGGAAAGCAAGCCCACCTGCCCTGCTTGAACTGACATGAATTAATTTGGGGTTAGTTTATTAAAAACACCTGCCCTTCCCCAACTGACAATAATGAATTAGGGGCTAATTAATGTGTCACTGAAAGAATTTCAAGTTCCAGCCTGGCACCTGCTTGTCTGCTCCTTTAGCTGTAAATCAGGACCTTTGTGGCATACAGCTAAGGTCAGAGCAGGGTCACACAATAGTTGCAAGCAGGCAACCGAATTCTGGAGGGCCCCCTCAGGAAGCACTACAGAGAATCGTTACAAATCATGAGGTTGACCTTTTGCACCTGCTCATTGCTTTTGCTTTTGCTGAAATCGTTTTTCGTTTTTTTCGCGCTATTCGCGGGGCGCGGCGTCGTGTGAAACCGACCGCGGAAGCCGCCAATTCGTGCGAATGAGCATTTTATTTTTTTGCGGCTTGTTGTTTCGCGAGTTTTTTTGCAGTTTTCGCGAGCCGCTTGCAGCGCAACACGCGAATTTACCCCAAGGTCGAGTACGGGCGCGGCAATTTTGTTTGCGTGACGTATTTCCGTTTCCGCCCGCTATGTATAATCTCGCGCAGTAAGTGCATTGCGAGTAGAGGTTCGCACGAGATCGCGCGGGAAATCCAGAGGTTCGCACGAGATCGCGAGGAAAATCTCGCGCGAACTTACTTTCGCGCTCGTGAACGGGCGCCGGCCATCTTGTTTTTCATTCATTTCCTGTGTCTGGGCATGGTGTTTAATCCTCTTGGTATCTTTGCCATCCTTTGCTTGTTTTCAGTTTTTTTTTTACGATTTTGCTTCTTATCTATCCCTCTCTTTTCCTAGCTGTATATTTTTGTCTTTTCTGCTATTTTTCTTTACTTTTAAACTACTTTTTTAAACTCTTTTCTTTTCTTCTTCCCTATCCTATTCTTTCTTAATTTTCTACTTCTTCCTACCTTACCTGCCCAGACCATGGTCAAGCCAGGCGCCGTGAAGCTGCCCAGGCACTTGAGGGCCGCAGCGGCGGCGGGGAGTAGTGCTGGACCCAGTGCCAGGACAGCATGCGGGAGATTGAGGGGGGAGCAGGTGACGCGACGGGAGATATTCAGCCCGGAGGAAGTGGGCGCGCTGGTCTACTTCGTCCAGCGCCGCCTGCCCAGGACCATTGCGGGAGGCGGCAGGATCGCGGCCGGCGGCTACAACATGCGGGAGCGCCGGAAGCGGTGGGAGAAGGTGTGCTGGGCCATATCCCACCTCTACGGGGTCCAGCGCACCTACAGCCAGGTCACCCATCGCTGGACGGACCTCCTGGACCGCGAGCGCGACCTGCTGGACCAGCTCGGCTTGGAGATCCCCAGGCTTGGTGAGTAGTAGTAGCCATTTAATCACTCACTACTGTGATGTTTTCTCCTGCTCTGTGTTGTTGTATTGCAAATATTTGTTTTTTACATGGAGCAAGCCAATAATGCCGCTGATGACGATTACATTGTAGTTAAATTATATTTCAAAATCTTCTGTGCATTTCAGGTGCACTGCTCTCCTTCTCCGTGGCGTTGCTACTATGCCTATTTGTTTTCTATTTCGTGGTCTCATTGGCCTGAGTAACTATTATGTATGAGTGTACTTTACAGAACTGCGTAATGCTAGACACTAGGGGGCAGATTACATTTACAAGCCCCTTGCGCCACGTTTACGTTGCCTTGCGTGACGCAACAGCGGCGTAAACGTGCCGCATCCCTGCGAGTCATTTATGACATGACACATCTAGGGAGATGCGTCACTTTATAAAGCCATGGGCCTGCACCACAATGGGTGCGTTCCTAGTACGCAGGGTGGGCGGTCCGGCGGCTGTGCGCCTCGCAAAATTGCCTGCGTGAAATCTACAAGATTTAACGCAGGCACTTCTGCGACGCTGCTACGTCAATTCAATTCCTTATGTCTGCTCGAAGCAGGCGAAAGGACTGACACAGCATGTTAAGTATTGGGTGGCCCTGAGCATTACTGGAGTTGCATTGCGTTGGCGACGTGACTCCAGCGATGCGCCGCTCTTACGTGACGAGATGTGTCACGCAAGTGCCTACCCTTGCGCCAGGGTGCGCCGCATTGTAAATGAGGCGCATCTGCCGTGTCGCAAGGGTAGTTTTGCGTGACGCATTTGATCTGGCGCATCTCTGGAGATGCGCCAGAACGCGTAAGTAAGTATGCCCCTAAGGGGCAGAATTGCAATTACCGTCGCATCCCTGCAAAGTAGCAGGGATGCGCCATTAATTGTGCGGCCCGTTACCACCACCAAACATGGTGCGCCGTATTTGCAATGCGGCGCACCATGGGCCCAAAACGTCACCGAAGCTTTACTGCTGGAGTTGCGTCGCAACAATGGCGCAGCTCCAGCAATGCTCTGGGGTACCCTATCTCCCCAATGCTGGGTCAAGCCGTACGTCTGCTTCAAGCAGGTGCAGGGTTTGTGTGACGCATCATTGTCCTAAAGGTGACTGATTGAAATTTTGTAGATTTCCCTCAGCCACTATTAGGAGGTGTTCCAGCGCAGGAATGCCCTCCCTTGCGCCGGAACGCCCCCTGATGGCGCAGGGCTTTATAACGGGATGCATCTCCCAAATGCGTCAGGTTGTTATAATATTATACGCCGCACCATGGCGCCCTTTTTTGTTTAGCTGCTGCGTCACAAAAGTCACGCAAGAACGGCGCAAAAGAGCCGCAAGGGGCTTAAATCTGCCCCTTCCTTTGTACCCCTGACAATAAGAAAAATAGTGGCGGTGGATTGATAGTTTGACTATTTAAATGACTGGTAATGTAGCAGGCAACTGTTAGTGTTGTCACTGATCTGACTGAAATCACAATGGAGTTTGTCTGTCACTTTGCGTCTTGCCTGCGGACTGCTGCCTGCCAGTCCTAGGTGAACGTTTCAGTACTTTGTTTAGTGAGTTACGTGACTTTCGAAGTCACAGGTCCGCAAATAAATGAAAACTAACCCTAATCAATATAATTTCGCGGAAATATTTTGTTATTGTTCTTTTGAAATGTTTGCTTTGGTTGACATTGACAAGCAAAAATCATCCATGTTTTCTGTTCTTTCTTTTATGTTGTACGTCAGCTCCCCCTAGGGGCGAGAGGAGGACACAGGAGCAGCAGGCGGCGGATGCTGTTCAACAGGGCCAGGATCGGGCAGGCGAGGGCTCCTCTGCTGGCCCCAGTAAGTTTTCATTTTAGACTAGTACCTATTTTTCCTAGCGTTCCTCATTTGACTTTTTTCAAAATTGTCTTTGCTCTTCTTGTAGACTGTATCTAAATTCTTATCCTGCCTCTACTATGACTCCCTGTGGTATTACTAGATTATTCTTATTAGTCTGTCTGTGTAGCTAACTAAGATTGCACGGTTGTCGAAACTCCCATCATTCTAGTCAGCAATAGCTCTATCAACTTAGTGCAGTCCTCTGGGATTGTCCATAATGTCTTTTGAAGTGTTCTATCTGGACTCATGCTTGCATAAATTGCAAAACCTTTCGCTCAGTCACTCTAGTCTGGACCAAAATACACAGATTGTATTTAAGTTTAAAAGCTTTAATAAAAGTAAACACATTTATTAAAATGAAGTCATAATAAAACTAAACGTTTAACTGATAATGGAAAAGTGGTTAGTGCTGACGATTAATTGAAGACATTTCTTGTGGTCGAGCCGAGCTCTCACCTGGTTTCAACTTGATCTTGTTGTTAGAAGTCCATCTTCTGTCTGTGTGGAGAAAAATGGTGCGTGTTAAAAAAACAGCCTTCATCAGTTGTGCCAAAAAGTGCAGCAAGACAACCTTCCCTGGAAAAAGGGACATTTTTTTTAACTTTATCGTAGACAGTCACAAATTACATTGTTTTCACATGTCTTCATTCCTAGACCAAAGACTAGTGAGTGCTTTATTCTAACATTCTTAAATGTACTTTGTAGGTGGAACATCTGGTGGCGGGGCCAGTGTGGAGGTGGTGGTGTTCGACACGGAGGCGGAGGGCGATTCTTCAGGGGAGGAGGCGGCGGCTGTGAGAGTTGAGACGGTGGTGGTGGCGGCCAGAGGTAAGCTCTTATATATTCCTTACTTATTGAGATTGAAGACTAGCTGGGAAGGCAAGAATATGAGATGCATGGCTGGGTGAATGATGAAGCAATGATGGGTGGAAGGACAACAGCCTGGGTGGGTGACACAGAAACTGTATGTGTCCATATACCTGGATCATGCTACTATCTGACTCTTAGATAGCATATGTGTATCTAGAGCAGGGGTACTTATAGTACGGCCCGCGGGCCGGTGGTGGCCCGGCAAGCCTTCCTTGGCGGTGCGCAGACCTTGCAGACAATCACTGCTCCCCGGCCCCCACAGAGCAGAGGCTTTTTTGTATTTCACCTGTTAGCGCCCCTGCATCTCCACTCTGACAATCACTGCTCCTCCGGCCCCCACAGAGCAGAGTGGAGATGCAAGGCCACAAAGAGGTGAAATAGAACAAAGCCTCTGCTCTGTGGGGCGGGCAAGCAGTGATTGTCAGGGTGGAGAAGCAGGGGCGCTACAACAAACAAAGCCTCAATAATATGTTAATGGTCTTTTAAAGACCTGTTAAGTACTTTGGTGTTGTTGTCTGTGTGTGCGCGTTGAGGAAGCGGTCTCAACCCGGGCTGAAGGCTGACACAGATAGACACACACACAGTGAGATGACAGAGGGGGAGGTAGAGGGAGGGCAGGAGGGAGAGAGAGATGGAGAGGGAGGGCAGGAGGGAGAGCAGGAGGGAGAGAGATGTATGTAAATGCTGGGTCTGGTGGCTCAGTGGGTGAGGGCATCTGCTGCAGGGACCTGTGTGCAACCTCATGGTCACAAGTTATCGTTTTGCTTTAGCCCCGCCCCCTCTGACTCCGCCCCCACCAGTGTGGCCCTCGGCCCCAAACTACACTGTAAATGTAGCCCCTGAGAGAAAGTTTGTGAGTACCCATGATCTAGAGAGAGTAGACGGTCAGTGGATGAACTAAGTGTAACTTTGAAGAGCATGTAACACTGCACCCGCACGTCCGTTCCAGTGTAGGAAAGGCAAGGAAAAGAACTTTTAATTTTGTCCAAATACTACCATCAATAGTAGCAGTAGTTTGTATTGCAAGCACTGCATAGATCCGGTTATTACGGTGGCCACTCCCTACCTCTCTTAATAAGTTTAGTAGTACTCAGTCATTCATGTGTGGATGTATCACTGGTCACTCAATAAAAAGCAAAGCACCTAAAGTCATCCCATATATAAGCAAAAACATCCCATGTGAAGTGATAGATAATCAGATTATTTATCTTCTTCAATTTTCCATTTCTAGTACTCATTTCCACTGTAGGGTGAAAGTTAAATTAATTAAGCAGTAGCCCTTAAGTTGTAACAGAGTATTCTCAGTGCCACCCGTAATAGAAAAGTAAGAGCTTCACCACCTGCATGTACTGGACGGGTACAGTAACGCAACGCAAGTCTAGGTCACTCCTCATGGCGTGCGTCTCTTTTTCTCGGGTGCAAGTTTACTGCGCTGGCATTATGCCGGCTTGCAGAAGATAACGTACCAATTTTCCAAAACAAGAGACAAGAAGAACAATAAGACTGGTGTACTTTCATAGTCGACTCCAATGGAAGTCCATAGTGCTCGTAGAATTTGTTCCTTAAACTCCCACTAATGTTAGAGCAAGGATGAAGAAGTGTGAGGTTAGATAGATACTCGCCTCAATAGTTATGTAATGCGTTTGCAAGTTGCTAGTTGTAGTGCAACACAAATTTCTGCTGAATGATTGAGTTAATCTTAATGAGCATTGGTTACAGACTATGTCTTTCTTTCTTCATATAGGTTCTCCTTCCAAACGAACAAGGAGGAAGGAGCTGGCTAGAGCGGCCCGGCAACGGAGGATCGATGCCACTGTGGCCCAATATCGGCGGCTGGTGGCCCTGGAGGACGAAGAAAGTGTGCAGTCGACCACAACAACTACGTCGTCTGCATCGGCCTCCGTTCCCCCACGGGCTGCCAGTGCCACCCAGCACAGTGGTCCACCCAGACTGAGCCGGGCTGCCAAAGCCAAACGCCACCGCCGAGTAGCAAGGACAACAGCTACAGCTTCCTCTCACAGCCGTTGCACCTACAAGGCATTGAAGGCACGCCTGCGCCGCAGTACCCTGATGGTGTCCCGCCTCCAGCAGGATCTCCACCACTTTTCCAACCAGTTGGAGGGGCTCCGTGTAGAGCACGCCTTGCTCCGCCAGGAGCATGATGCCCTGGCCCAAAAAGTTGACAGCATCCACCCATAGTGTCCCTTGCCCCTTTTTTAGAGACTTTTGGGGGGTGGGAATTGGGAGTTGGGTTTTTGAGGACTTTTGAAGGACAATCGTTGGGGTTAGGGAGGGTCTTGCGGGAGATTATTTTGTTAGGGATATAAATATACTTTTTCAAACTTTATCTGAGCATACCCGTTTCTTACTGCTTGCCTGGTGGGTGGGGGTTTAACGTTGACTTTGTTTTCCTGAAAGTTTAGTTCCATTTTCTTCCTTTAAGTGTAAATGCCCAAATGTTTTCAACACTAAGTGCCTCTCACAGACTAAGTGAAGTGAATCCAAGAGTCCTAGGACTTTAGTAGTACTACCTTCAGTCTCTCGTCTCTCGTACTAATACTCCATTATACCCCCAAACCACCAAACGCTTATCTTACCTGTAATTTGTGTTTGAAAGTAGGGCTAGACCCAGGGCTGGCTCCACGGGAAACAGCGAATATGGTTGGCAATCTTGGTCGGATAAAATTTCCTCATAGCGGTGGTACTAGTGGTGTGACACAGTGGCAGTTGCATGCCTATGAAAAAAAAGAAAATGAAATCTGGTTTGTCCTCCTGAGCAATTCAACGGTACAACTGAGAATATAGCAGGTGACAGAAGTACAGTAGAACAGTGCCACATTGTAGCCTAACAAATGGTAAAGTATAACTACTAATTCGGTTGAAGTTCTTTCACATTAGCAATGGTTCTTTGTCAAGCAGAGTAAGAATATATCCTCGGATTTCTTCACCAGCCTGTTGCTATCACCTTATCCTCCCCAGCAAGTGTGTGGATTTATTGCTGTCATTTAGTCACACATCAATCAAAACCACACAGCCCGGGGGAAGAGGGTTAGGGTTTGAAAAATGGATGGGTACGGGGGTTTTTGGGAAAGGTTTTGGGAGACAAGAAAAAATAGCACAGCATAGACAAACAATTGTGAACATAAACAAATCTTTGGGTACAAACCTATCCATCAATCTTTGAAAGTGCATGCACTACTGCATACATGTCAGTGAAAAGTAAGTAGTACATTCGACAACTGTGGAAGAAAGAATGCGACAGTACAGGGCCTGTGTGGAATTATTGATAACGATATTCAACATAAGGTCTCTGTAGCCAGATACCCGAGAGCCTTGCTGGTCACTATAAATCCATTCACAACAACACTCAATGGGGTTGGTCTGGAAGGTATAGTAGATAGAAAAGGAGAAATTGCTTTTTTTCTAGGTGTCCCCTCACTCACCAGGGTTGCCCCTTGGTGACATGCTTCATCATTGGGGCCATCCCAGTCCTCTACGGCCTGGGGCGTGCTGCGACTTGCGAATTACGTAGGAGAACTTACAAATGACTATGTGTGGTGCAGATGTGATAGTGGAGTGGACTAAGTGATGTGTTAAGGGATCAATTTAGAAGCAGAGAGAGATCCAAGAAATGCAGTCACAGTCAGAGAAAAACGCAAGGGATACTGTATCTATGTGGTTGTAGTGGTCCTGTTGGAAGTGGTAAGTAAGTTGCCTGCAGAAAAAAAATCCTCCTATTAGCGGCACTCCTCCATTGCAGCCGACGCTTCGTCCATCGATGTTGGTCACCAGAAGACACCCTGTAAAAAAAAGCACAGCATAGACAAACAATGGAACATAAACAATTCTTTGGGTACAAACCTATCCATCAATCTTTGAAAGTGCATGCACTACTGCATGCATGTCAGTGAAAAGTAAGTAGTACATTCGACAACTGTGGAAGAAAGAATGCGACAGTACAGGGCCTGTGTGGAATTATTGATAACGATATTCAACATAAGGTCTCTGTACTTAGCCAGATACCCGAGAGCCTTGCTGGTCACTATAAATCCATTCACAACAACACTCAGTGGGGTTGGTCTGGAAGGTATAGTAGATAGAAAAGGAGAAAGTGATTTTTTTCTAGGTGTCCCCTCACTCACCAGGGTTGCCCCTTGGTGACATGCTTCATCATTGGGGCCATCCCAGTCCTCTACGGCCTGGGGCGTGCTGCGACTTGCGAATTACGTAGGAGCACTTACAAATGACTATGTGTGGTGCAGATGTGATAGTGGAGTGGACTAAGTGATGTGTTAAGGGATCAATTTAGAAGCAGAGAGAGATCCAAGAAATGCAGTCACAGTCAGAGAAAAAGGCAAGGGATACTGTATCTATGTGGTTGTAGTGGTCCTGTTGGAAGTGGTAAGTAAGTTGCCTGTAGGAAAAAAATCCTCCTATTAGCGGCACTCCTCCATTGCAGCCGACGCTTCGTCCATCGATGTTGGTCACCAGAAGACACCCTGTCCACTGCCTGCCTGATGCTGAATTGTGGCTCGCTACTGTGAAGCCTGACTCCATCCTTTTTTCCCCATTGCAGAGACTGAAACCCGGCCTGTAATTATTCAACGAAAAACAGGATGTGATATAATATTACAACACCACTGATAAATAAATATAAGGTATGTAGGCTGTGGAGTGCAAAAAGTCACAATTTGATTTTCCTAGTAGACAGTACAATATTTTTGAAAGTGCGTACTCTGAGTCACCTTTTGAAGGATAAATAAGTATGGGCAAATTAATGTAGCGGATCTTGCCCCTCAAGCTAGGTGTACTGTAAACTGTGTTTTAGAACAAAATTAGATCTTCCAAGCAGTGCTCCCACCCAGACCCTTACTAAAGCCAGTCGCAAAAATGTAGAAGACCCCCAATCAAATCTCAAAAAACGAGGCCTAGCAGAAAACTGGTGACAAAACTTACTTTGAAAGTAAAAGTAGGCAGAAGTACCCCCTTCCTAATTACCCCTTACCCACCGTGGATTGCATTCAAACCACTTGCAAGCAACCAAGCAAAAGTAGCCATAGCCAGCATCGCTCCAAGACTCGAAATCCCCCCCACTCAAACACATGCAATAGAAATACTGCTAACCCTAACAAACCCTAAGTTAAGAATAGTGGCAAAGGCTTTCTTTAACTATGCCAAATCCCCCCTTTCCCACCATGGATTTTCTTCAAATGACTTGCAACCAAAATTACACATTCTCACGAGTGCTCTAAGACCCCAGAACTCAGTTGCAAAAATCTAGAACACCCCGAAACACATGCAATCCTGCTGCTAGGGCTAACCCTAACGAACCCTAAGTTACAAAAAGTGCCAAAAGGCTTTTCCGCGAGGATTTTGTCCCAACCACTTCTACCCGGTATTAGACCTTCCCAGGAATGCCCCAAGACAAGCCAACCCACCCGCCAAGAAGCATAACACCCCCAAACAGGCCAAAAGCATAATCTCATACTTGCAATATTTCTCGGCCTTCGGTCCAAACGCGCTGCGTAGCTAGGCCATAAGTCGGGGTTGCCACGACGGATTTCCTGAAAAGCAAATGCAATCAAGATTAGAGTGTCCCAGCAGTGCTCCCAGACCACGAAACTCACCCACAAACACCAGGAAGCCCCCAAACAGGCCCCCGAAAACGCTACATTGAGCAAAATGTCAGAAATAGCCAAAAAAAAATCACCCTGGATTTTGTCCCAACCACTTCTACCCGGTATTAGACCTTCCCAGGAATGCCCCAAGACACGCCAACCCACCCGCCAAGAAGCATAACACCCCCAAACAGGCCAAAAGCAAAATCTCATACTTGCAATATTTCTCGGCCTTCGGTCCAAACGCACTGCGTAGCTAGGCCATAAGTCGGGGTTGCCACGACGGATTTCCTGAAAAGCAAATGCAATCAAGATTAGAGTGTCCCAGCAGTGCTCCCAGACCACGAAACTCACCCACAAACAGACGGAACCCCCCCTAAGAGCACCTCAAAGGCAAGCAAGTCATCAAAAACACAAAAAATTTTCC
Organism: Lissotriton vulgaris; assembly: GCF_964263255.1. Taxonomy (NCBI): domain Eukaryota; kingdom Metazoa; phylum Chordata; class Amphibia; order Caudata; family Salamandridae; genus Lissotriton; species Lissotriton vulgaris. The sequence continues at coordinate 2,083,009,273 of NC_141687.1, forward strand.
GCCTGGGATTTGGTCCAAAACACTTTTATCCGGTATTAGAGCTTCCCAGCAATGGCCCCAGAGCCGTCAACCCAGGGGAAAACGAGTAGAAGACCCCCAAACAGCCAAAGAGCAAAAGTACAAAAATGGGGACTTAGTAAATTTTTCACAAATTTCACAAATCACTCCGCGCGCGCTCTGCAGCTAGGCCCTAACTCCCCTCTGCCACCATGGATTTGCTTCAAACCTCTTGCAAAGTAAAGTATATATAGCCAGCAGTGCGCCCAGACCCCGAAACCCACCTACAAACACCAGGAAGCCCCCCAAACAGGCCCCCGAAAACGCTACATTGAGCAAAATGTCAGAAATAGCCCCCCAAAAAATCGGCCTGGATTTTGTCCCAACCACTTCTACCCGGTATTAGACCTTCCCAGGAATGCCCCAAGACCCGCCAACCCACCCGCCAAGAAGCATAACACCCCCAAACAGGCCAAAAGCAAAATCTCATACTTGCAATATTTCTCGGCCTTCGGTCCAAACGCGCTGCGTAGCTAGGCCATAAGTCGGGGTTGCCACCACGGATTTCCTGAAAAGCAAATGCAATCAAGATTAGAGTGTCCCAGCAGTGCTCCCAGACCACGAAACTCACCCACAAACACCAGGAAGCCCCCCAAACAGGCCCCCGAAAACGCTACATTGAGCAAAATGTCAGAAATAGCCAAAAAAAAATCGGCCTGGATTTTGTCCCAACCACTTCTACCCGGTATTAGACCTTCCCAGGAATGCCCCAAGACACGCCAACCCACCCGCCAAGAAGCATAACACCCCCAAACAGGCCAAAAGCAAAATCTCATACTTGCAATATTTCTCGGCCTTCGGTCCAAACGCACTGCGTAGCTAGGCCATAAGTCGGGGTTGCCACAACGGATTTCCTGAAAAGCAAATGCAATCAAGATTAGAGTGTCCCAGCAGTGCTCCCAGATCACGAAACTCACCCACAAACAGACGGAACACCCCCTAAGAGCACCTCAAAGGCAAGCAAGTCATCAAAAACACCAAAAAAATTCCGCCTGGGATTTGGTCCAAAACACTTTTATCCGGTATTAGAGCTTCCCAACAATGGTCCCAGAGCCGTCAACTCACCTGCAAAGAGGTACAACAACACCCCCACAAGTGCTGAGTCTTTCTTCATTGGGCGTAAACCAGCCCTCTGGTTTGATGGAAATAGGAGTCTGGAGGAGGAGGATAGAGGAGCATGTTCTTCTGAACTTGTGAACCTGAGGAATGCAGACTGCGGCAACTTCAAATCAATTAGCAAACCAGCGAAGACAGTTCTGCTGATGGGCTTGATTTTGTGATTATCTGATTAAAGTTTGAAATATATTAACTGTGCACAACAAAGAAAGACAGACACACAGGAATAAAAGTGAATAGGGACGAAAAAGAAAGTTATTGATTCGTTGTCTCATTTTCAGGGCTCGGTATCACGGTCCAGGAATGAGAATAAGGCTTCGTCATCATACTCTGCGAATTCAGGCAGGGTGAGCTCAGTGTCACCTGACAGAGTAGAAATTCCCTCATCTATGTTGCAGGCCACCTCCTCTTCATCCGGCACGCTCTCTCGTACTCTGAAATCTGGTGGTATGAGGTGCTGATTCATCTTGATCATTGTTAACCTCTCCACATTTTTGGGCGAGAGGCGGCTCCGTTTGGGAGTTACAATGCCACCAGCAGCACTGAAAACCCGTTCAGAAGACACGCTTGCGAGTGGGCAAGACAAGTAGTTTAAAGCCAGGTTGGTGAGCTGTGGCCACAATTCTTTTTTCCCATGCCAATACGCCAATGGGTCAGAATTAACATAGACCTCTGTTGAGTCATTCAGATAGTCCTTCACCATCGACTCAAGGTCTTCATCCAAGGTTCCTCCACTTTGCTTAGCTCTTGCTGTGCCTCTGACCTTTTGAGAACCAAACCCACGCAGAGCTAGCCAATCCTCTTCAGCCTCCAATGTTTCTGTTGTGTTTCGTGCAGATGATCCGGTTGCCGGTGTCTTTAACGGCTGAGAGGTCACTTGTGCCACAGCCACAGGTGCAGAAGTGGATTGTTTTGACTGGGGATGGCCTGCTGATGTACTGCCATTTCCTTCAATTTCCAGCCGTTCTGTTTCAAACCTCTTGGCTGACAAGGCTAGCCAACGTTTGTACTTTGGAACATGTTCATCATCAAAAGGAAAGAATGCTTGGCCTGCCAGCGCCTTTTTGTAGCGTGGATCCAGAATAGTAGCACAAATGTAATGCTGTTCTGAGTGGATCTTTTTAAGACGTTCATCACCTTGTAGGAGCTCTAATAATTGCTCAGCCAGAAGCAAAGAGTCTTGGTTTTTGTCATCTTTTTCAAACACAGAACACACCTCCTTCAGTTGGTCCTCCAGCATGTACAACAATGGGATAGCTTTTCCCAAATTAGAGTCCTCCTTGCTGACTGCACGCGTGAAGAACTCAAAAGGACGAAGCATGCGTGTCAGGCTTTGAACTATGTTCCATTGTGGCCCACCCATCCTCAGCTCCTCTGTACCCTCTGTAAGGAAATATTGATTGAGTTCCGTATACTGCTCATACAGACGCTCAAGCATGTAGAAGGTTGAGTTCCAACGTGTTACCACCTCCTGGATGAGTGCTTTCACTGGCATTTTACGTTGACATAGCAGGCTCCTCAGCTGCTTCCGGGCCTTAAAAGAATGGCTGAAATGCTTGCACATTTTTCGGCAGTTGTCCAATACACTGTACGCTGCACTGGCTTTATTAGCCAAGAATTTTTGGACAACCAGGTTTATACAGTGCGCCAAACACGGCACTCTGAAATAGTAACCGTCCCTCATGGCCTTAACTATATTGGCGCCATTGTCCGTGGCAACATAACCAACCCGGCGTTTTAGTGGGGACAGCCAGTTAAGGACCTCTTGGAAAGGGGCGACCACTCGGTCCCCCCGAACGTATGGCAGAGTACCACGATCCCCCCGGGAAGCCATCTTGGGCGGGAGGCGAGTCTCGGCTGGTATGCCCGAAGCGGCGTAGCCGGGGCGCGCCTTTTCCCGCCCTAGAGTGGGTTGGCCTAGACACTGACGCGGCTGGCCACGCCCTAGGGGCAGGCAGGGGCGGGTCTACGCCCGCCCTGAAGGCGGATAAAAGGAGAAGCAAGATCCGAAGGCATCCTCTTGTTCCTGTGCTTTGAAGCTGCACCTCCTCGCTGCACGTGAGCTCGAGACGGAACGAAGAGCCAATTTTGAGCGTTGTAATCGTTCTTGTTTGTTTTGCAGATACTCTGTTGGAGAATGCCGAAGAAGGCGGGAAAACGCATGACTACTGAACAGATGCTGCGTGTTCTCATGAAGGAGATGACCGAACTCAAGAGGCGAGTGGATAAGAACGAGGAAGGGGGACCGAAACGTCCTTTGGCGGGAGCAGCCCCGGGAGGGAAAAACAAGAGGCCCAGGAGGGGAGCAGCGGGAGAAGACATCCCGGGTCCCAGTGCCCCGCTCGAGGCACCAACTCCCGTGCCGATAGAAGGGAATCCGATTCCCGTTGTGGTCACCCCCGTGTCCGAGGAAGATATGCCGCCCGAGCTGGCAGCACAGTTGGCAGCGTGGTTGGGAAAAGGTAAAGAGGGCGCCATGGCTGTCGACGCACAGGAGCTAATGAAGCAACTGCGTGAGTCACGGGAAGCAGCGAAGGTGTCCACGCCAGCTGCAGCAGTAGAGAAGCCGCAGGGGACGGGTTCTGTAGCAGAGACAACGTCCGGTGCAGGTAAGCGGCCATTGCCGATTGCGAGGGATGAGTCGGCACCCTCTCGTAGGGAAAAATTGGGTCAGCATGTGCCTTTGGCTATTAAGGAAAAGATATGGGCAGGGGAGTATGTGAACATATTCTCATTGCTTACTGACCACTATGAGATGGAGCATGTCAAGGGCCAGAAGGAGCTCATGCATCCGAGTGTTTGGCGCGCAAAAATGGCCGCCTTTAAGGTAAATGAAAACATTGGCAATTGGGGCCAAGCATGGGGGGTTTTTACATCGATCTTGGGGGAGCGAAGGCCCGATCTGTTACCCGAATTGCCAATTTATCAATCACGAATCATGGGGTACTCGGTATCACACGAGGGTAATCATTGGTTCTGCTATGATAACCTGTTTAGAAAAGCTAAAGAACACGATAAAAACTTAACATGGGATTGTTATGATTCTGTGTCATGGTCCAAAATGAAGGAGACTGGTATGTTGAAATTGCCATTAGTGGGGAGTATCGTTGGCGAATCTTCCCGCCAGTATGCGGGGACGCCCTTTCGGTCAGGTACGGGTACAGACAATTACTCGAAGCCTGCCGGTAACACAGGGAAAAGGGGGGTTTGTTGGAACTTCAACAGGGGTAAATGTACTAGGCCCCAGGGATCATGCAAATTTAGACATGAATGTAGTGGGTGTGGGCAATCATCCCATCCTGAGTCCACGTGCAGAGCCAAAACGGGTGATAACGGGGGTAGAGGAGGCGCCAAACAGGTCTAACATAGTCCGAGGGGCGCCTTTACCTACCCCGATTGATACCTTGGCAATGATTCCTTGGCTCAGTGAATACCCGGATCGGGCTTCTGCTGGGGTGTTGCGGAACGGGTTTTCTTATGGTTTCCGCATCCCAGTGGGGGACTTTCAGGGGGCATCGAAATGTAAAAATCAGCTGTCGGTCTTTCAGCATACGACTGTGGTACAGGATAAAATCAGGAAGGAGGTTACTCGAGGTCGAGTCGCCGGTCCATTTAGTGTACCACCGGTTCCTAATTTTGTTTGTTCTCCTTTAGGTGTGGTCCCAAAGAAGGACCCGGGTGAGTTCCGGCTGATACATAATTTATCAGCCCCACGTGGTCTCTCCGTCAACGAAGCAATAGACCCGGAAGTGTGTTCGGTGCGGTACGCATCATTCGATGAGGCCGTAGCCATTTTGAATCGCCTGGGGCCCGGGGCGCTGATGGCTAAATCTGATATTGAATCAGCGTTCCGGTTGCTCCCGGTACATCCAGACGATCAGCGTCTCTTAGGTTTCATGTTTCAGGGCCAGTATTACATGGATAGGTGTATGCCGATGGGATGCTCTATTTCTTGTGCCTATTTCGAAAAATTCAGTAGTTTTCTACAATGGGTCTTCACAAGGAAGACTGGTTTCCAGAATGTGATGCATTACCTGGATGATTTTTTGTTCCTGGGGGCAGCCGGGGGCCCGGAATGTGGGCAGGCTTTGGCACAGTTTTGTGACTTGATGAATCTGTTTGGCGTGCCATTGGCACCAGGTAAGACTGTGGGGCCTTCCACCTGCCTCGAGTTTCTGGGGATCGAGTTAGACTCCGCAGAAGGTTGTTGTCGTTTACCAACTGACAAAGTTTTAAAGTTCAGGACATCCCTGCAGATGTGTATAAGGGGACCTAAGGTTAGGCTGCATCAATTACAGCAGTTAGTTGGCCAGTTGAATTTTGCCCTGAGGGTTATACCAATGGCCCGCCCTTTTTCCCGTTCGATCGCTCAAGCCATGGTCGGCCTGAAGGAGGGCCATCATCGCACGAGGCTCTCGACAGAGGTCCGCCAGGACATGCGCATTTGGTTGGCATTTCTGGCGGATTTCAATGGTCGAGTCGTCTGGAACAAACCAGCCGTGTCCTCCGAGGAGCTGGGGCTGTGGACAGATTCGGCAGGGAGCATAGGTTTCGGTGCCATATTCGGCACGAGATGGTCTGCACAAAAGTGGCCGACATGGTGGCATGACAGTGGACTGACAAGTAACATTGCTTTCCTGGAACTTTTCCACATTTTAGTGGCCCTGAGAACTTGGCCCGAAGGGTTCAGAGATCACTCGGTGGTATTTTGGTCTGACAATATGACCGTGGTCGAGTGTATCAATAGTCAGGCAGCACGATGCAAATGGATTTTGAGACTGCTCAAGGAAATTGTTTTACTTTGTATGCAATTGAATGTGCTATTCAGAGCGAGACATGTCCCTGGGGTAATAAACCAGGCGGCTGATGCACTGTCTCGTTTTCGTATACAGGCTTTCTGGGGTTTCCTTCCCACAGCGGACCCGGAGCCGGCACCCTTTCCCGAAGCTCTCTGGTCTCTCGGTGCCCCGAACTTCGTAACCTCGTGGGAGAGAGTTTAGCACCCAGGACGAGGAAGGCATATGAAGGGGCGTTCCGGTCCTATTTGGCCTTTTTGGGGACTGATAGGGAGGAGCTTTGGGGCCAGGAAGAGTGGGTGGTGGATTTTCTGATGTCCTTACATCGGGTCGGGAAATCGGTGGCCACGGCCCAGAGGCATCGGGCTGCCATTTCCTTTGTTGCCAGGGCTCATGGGATCCATGACCCGACGGCGTCTTTCGTTGTACAGAAAGCGCTTCGGGGGTGGCAACGCCTTGAGGGTCGCAGAGTAGATGAGAGGCGCCCGATAGGTTTGGATAGGCTGGCTCAGTTATTAGCCAGTCTCCCTGCTACGTGTTCATCTCAGTTTGAGACAGTGTTGTTCCGAGCCGCTTTTACGCTGGCATTCCATGGGGCAATGCGGGTAAGCGAATTAGTGGCGAGGAACAAGCAGGATGTGACAGGAGGATTGTGCCAGGAGCACGTCCAGATAAGAGGGGAGACGATGACGGTCTCATTTGTCAGGTCTAAGACCGATCAAAGTGGGAGGGGTGACTGCGTAATCATACGCAGGATTCCCGGGTCCTCCATGTGCCCGGTAAGGTGTCTAGAAGATTATTTAGCACGAAGGGTGGCATCATGGGGGGGGACCTTGTTGAGACACGCTGACGCCACCCCACTGACAAAGTTTCAGTTTCAGCGGGTGCTTGCAATGTCGATTGCCGCTGCGGGCTTGAACCCGGGCGAGTTTGGGACCCATTCCTTTCGGATAGGGGCTGCTACAGAAGCTACAGCCAGGGGTCTGGATGTTGAACAAGTTAAACGGGTGGAGCGTTGGTCCTCCAATTGTTATAAGAGGTATGTGCGGTTGCACATGTTGTGAAGCTGTAGCAATGTACTCACGCTTCTTGTTTTTGTTTGGTTTTCAGTTGCGCAAGCCTACGAGGCGGGGCGGACTTTGCAGTCGACCCTACACCGGGCCAGCGGTCAGACATCACCGGCTGTGAAAAAGGAGGTGTGGGTTGTGGGCCACTCATACGTGAGGCGTGCCGCAGACGTATTCAAGGCAGGTGATATGATTCACATAGCTGGGGAATACGGGTACAGTGTGTCCTTCTACGGAAGAGGCGGGCTCTGTATTGACCAGTTTCAATCATTTTTTGAGGGTTTGCTAGGGCGGACGAGGTCACCGCCGTCTGTAGTGATAGTACATCTTGGGGGTAATGATTTGGTCACCACTGGTAGACGACTTCTTCTTGAGGCGATGCTTTCCACTGTAAGTTGGTTAGCGAGGAGAGTTCCAGGGTGCACAATTGAATGGTCCCATATGATCCCACGAAAAGTGTGGCGGGGGGCTATTTCGGTTCCTGCTCTGAATCATTCTGTTAGGAAGCTTAATAACAAAGTGAGTAGGTTGTTCCGTTCCAAGACACTGCATGCTATTTCCCATGGGTGTATTAATGATGACAGTATGTATTTGGGGGATGGAGTGCATTTGTCTCGGGTGGGGAATGAGTTACTCATAGGAGACTTCTTAGCATGGCTAAAAACGTTGCAGCATGACCTTTAGGTAGGAGTGTTGTGGGGGGTCCGGATAGCCGGTCAACTATCCGGCCTGTGGCGGTAAGGTCATGATCGGTGAGCACTAATTGGAAGATCCCTATGAGTGGGCGTCACCCAGCACGGATGGGAGCGCTCGGGGGAGGTGGCCATTGGCCCCTCAACGGGGAGGCGGTCCCTTCTAAGGATGGGTCGCCGAAAGAAGAGGAAAGGCGGTCAAGGCCCCTTCCTGGGTAGGAGGGGTTACAGCCCCCTCCTGGGGAATTTCCCGGGGCCAGGACGTCTGCGACGGCAGATATGGTAAGTTGTGTGGGGTTCGGGGGGGGGTCTACGCTACCTTCTAGATACCTCACACGAGTCCTCGTACGACCTCTAAGTGGCGACGAGTTTTATTGGGGCCCCCGTCAAGTCAAGGGAAATTGGTAATTGCACTTGAGGTACGCCTCTGGGCCGTCCCTCACAGGTGAGGGCGATATTTCTGGGTTAGGGATCTTGACACCGGTTACGACCTTGCCGTTGGCCCTTAAACGTTAGGATGTACAATTTCAAAATTTCAAGTAAATGTTTTGCATGATGTTAGTTCGGCTAGGAGAACCTTTGTATTAGAGAATCTGTTAAGGTTAGCCAAACATCGCAATGTGGTAATGAAATTGTACATAATATGAAACTGTTTATTCAATGTTTTAATTTTGTTTCATATTTTAATAAATACGGCCGGGGGGGTTACTCCCTCCCGTCTTCCAAAGACTTCAGAACTGTTTCCGGTTTCCCATCCTTGGGGATTGTGTTGAGAGGGGGTGGCGGGTATCTCAGCCATATGGAAAGGGGCGACCACTCGGTCCCCCCGAACGTATGGCAGAGTACCACGATCCCCCCGGGAAGCCATCTTGGGCGGGAGGCGAGTCTCGGCTGGTATGCCCGAAGCGGCGTAGCCGGGGCGCGCCTTTTCCCGCCCTAGAGTGGGTTGGCCTAGACACTGACGCGGCTGGCCACGCCCTAGGGGCAGGCAGGGGCGGGTCTACGCCCGCCCTGAAGGCGGATAAAAGGAGAAGCAAGATCCGAAGGCATCCTCTTGTTCCTGTGCTCTGAAGCTGCACCTCCTCGCTGCACGTGAGCTCGAGACGGAACGAAGAGCCAATTTTGACCCACCCACCAGCCCCTGATGACAGCAAGTGATTTTTGAATAAAGTTGATGGACAACTCTGATTTTCGTTTACAGGTCGTGGTATTATCGTGATGATTTTGAGTATGTAATAAAGAATGTCGATTTGTGTTACGTTTTGCAAATAAAGAAATTCTGCTTTAGTGTCCATTGGTAAGCATGCTTTTATTAAAAGTATAGTCGCTACTGTATTTTAGTTTAGTCATTTAGTTAGCATTGTCTTATTTATTTTGGTCGGGCGGTAAGGTCATGATCGGTGAGCACTAATTGGAAGATCCCTATGAGTGGGCGTCACCCAGCACGGATGGGAGCGCTCGGGGGAGGTGGCCATTGGCCCCTCAACGGGGAGGCGGTCCCTTCTAAGGATGGGTCGCCGAAAGAAGAGGAAAGGCGGTCAAGGCCCCTTCCTGGGTAGGAGGGGTTACAGCCCCCTCCTGGGGAATTTCCCGGGGCCAGGACGTCTGCGACGGCAGATATGGTAAGTTGTGTGGGGTTCGGGGGGGGTCTACGCTACCTTGTAGATACCTCACACGAGTCCTCGTACGACCTCTAAGTGGCGACGAGTTTTATTGGGGCCCCCGTCAAGTCAAGGGAAATTGGTAATTGCACTTGAGGTACGCCTCTGGGCCGTCCCTCACAGGTGAGGGCGATATTTCTGGGTTAGGGATCTTGACACCGGTTACGACCTTGCCGTTGGACCTTAAACGTTAGGATGTACAATTTCAAAATTTCCAGTAAATGTTTTGCATGATGTTAGTTCGGCTAGGAGAACCTTTGTATTAGAGAATCTGTTAAGGTTAGCCAAACATCGCAATGTGGTAATGAAATTGTACATAATATGAAACTGTTTATTTAATGTTTTAATTTTGTTTCATATTTTAATAAATACGGCCGGTGGGGTTACTCCCTCCCGTCTTCCAAAGACTTCAGAACTGTTTCCGGTTTCCCATCCTTGGGGATTGTGTTGAGAGGGGGTGGCGGGTATCTCAGCCATAGTGTTAAAGACATCTAAAATGTTTTCTGCTGTGTGACGTTTCTCCAAACCAAACATGGCTAGTGTTGCATGTTTCCGAGCAGCTTTAAAAACAATGTTCGTGTCAACACCTGTGTTTAGCTTTGCTTTAGCCCCTGAAAAAGAGACCCAGTGTGCAGTGATGCACATGTAATCAGCGCCTGCGCCACTGGTCCACATGTCTGTTGTCAGATGTATAGTGTGAACAGCACTCTTCTGCAAAGCTGCCCCAATCACCTTCAGAACATCTTCATGTAGTGCTGGAACCGCAACTCGGGCAAAATAGAACCGGCTAGGAACCTTCCATTTAGGGCAGAGCGCTGCCACTAATTCTAGAAAACCAACCCCTTCTACAAAAGAAAAAGGGAGAAGGTCCAGAGCTAGCATTTTAGCCAGCTTAGTGTTATACAGACGCGTCATTGGGTGGTTGCGTTCATATTGCGCTTCTGTAAACAACATCTTTTTAATGTTGCCCTGGACCAAGGATTTACGGGATGATGATGATATCTTCGACCCAGTTACGCTCGCTGATTAACTTTTCCGCATTGATGTCTCACTCTCTCCCACACTCTTAGTGTGGCTCACATGGGGTGTGCTGCTGACAGGGGTACTGGGTGTAAGTGAAGTGTTTGAATCATCTTCTTCCTCCTCGTCATTATCAGATGAAACAGCATTACGTGCAATTCTGTCTTCCTCGATCGCCTGTAGGTGCGCAAACCATTTGACAGCGTGCTTTCTTTCAAGATGACCTCTCTGGCCTCCGGTACCATAGTTGGAACCCAACTTACCACGACTAACTCGAAGCTTACACATGCTACAAATGGCTACGGTTTCATTTTTTGGGCAAACACTAAAGAAGTCCCAAACTGCAGACTTGAAATGTCTTTGGGGGCCGGAGGAGGCGGCGATACTGGTGGTGGTGGTCCTGCTGCTAATGCCAGATGAAGTGGAGGATGTGGATTGCCGAACTTCAGTACGTTTTGCACTTTCACCACCACGAATTGAGGTCGAGGACGAGGTGGGTACCTTCTTGCGAGGAAGAAATATGGAAGCGGTAGGTTTTGGTGTACTACTTAACTCCAAATCTAATGATTCCATTTCCATTGCCTCCTCGCCGACATCATCATCACGCTCAGCAGCTTCTCGGGATAGGGTCAAAATGTCTCTTTGCTGCATGCCCGGTGGGGCTGCAGTGACCTTTGTGATGACTGGCTCGTCGTCATCGTGAGAGGCTTCATCACCAGCAGTATCTGTCACTTCTTGTTGAGCCTCATCACACTCCATAGGTATGAGTTTTTGGACGACCTTCCTTTTACGCTTAGGTACCTGTGTCAGATCATGGTGTGCCTCACTGTCAGACCGCAGTTGTGGTTCCTAAGACAGATCACTTGCATCAGAATGAGGTGGGCTTGAAGAAGATGTAGATACCCCCCTTGATCTTTTCCTTGCTAGGGATGTGGAAGACAATGAATGATCATCAGGAGGAGTGGCTTCCAATGATACCTCGGCTTCATTGTCGATTTCCTGATGTGCCCCTACTTCGGGAGGAACAACTATTGTGGGCACTTGTGAACCTCCATGCACCTTTGCTTGCGCATCTCCTTTTGCTGCCTCTCCTTCCACATATACTTGGGCGTGTACTTGCACATGGTGTTGTTGTTGCGGCTGTGGTTGTTCAACACTTGTCAGATGAGTTACAACAACCTGTGTTGATTCAGGGACATTGCTGCTACTTTCTTGCGATGAGCCAACATCACTGGTCGATGGTGATTGGAGAAGTACACTGACTGCCTCTGAAGCACTCAAGGGCTTTGACTTAAGTTGGCGTGGTGGTGGAGGCACTGAACCCAATAGGGCAGGGGTGCTGCTCCCAGCTTGGTACCCAGCAGATCCTGCTGCTGCAGGCGTACTTTTTTTTTTTCTCCCAAAAAACGTGGCGGGTGGCACACCAGCCTCCTTGGTAACTTGCTTCTTCTGCTCCTTACTAGCAACTTTCTTGCTAGAGGAGCTACGGAGACCTTTCTTTGGGGCCATCTTCTTCAGAGCAGGTCAGACAGCAGGCCTCAGTTGCACGAATTGTAGAGTTGTCTGAGGCCAGACGTGACGTCGCGTGACGTTATGCTGCACACACACACCGCTGCAGGACTTCTTCCTGGCACTGGTGGTTCTCTTGAGTCTTGTGCACCTAAAAAAAATGGAAGACAGAGGAACATCAGTTCAGTTATACAGCACAAAAAAATCGAAAAACACTGCAAAATCAGCACAATCCCAATCCATCCATGCCCTCCATAATGTTTAAATTCAAGACAACCCACAGAAAGACTAGGCCCATGCAAGACTCACTACCCCTGGGCATAAATAAAGGTTGAAAAGTAGGCAAAATGGTTGCAGGCCTAACAACAAAGCCTGCATTCAAAATGGCCACTTGCCTGCCAGCACATGGCCAGTGCCTGTAGCTGCACTCAAAATTGCCACCAGCCACATGGCCTGTCCCTCCCCATGAACACCCCCAAAAATCGAAAAAAACTGCAAAATCAGCACAATCCCATTCCATCCATGCCCTCCATGATGTTTAAGTTCAAGACAACCCACAGAAAGACTAGGCCCATGCAAGACTCACTACCCCTGGGCATAAATAAAGGTTGAAAAGTAGGCAAAATGGTTGGAGGCCTAACAACAAAGCTTGCATTCAAAATGGCCACTTGCCTGCCAGCACATGGCCAGTGCCTGTAGCTGCACTCAAAATGGCCACCACCACATGGCCTGTCCCTCCCCATGAACACCCCCAAAAATCGAAAAACACTGCAAAATCAGCACAATCCCATTCCATCCATGCCCTCCATGATGTTTAAGTTCAAGACAACCCACAGAAAGACTAGGCCCATGCAAGACTCACTACCCCTGGGCATAAATAAAGGTTGAAAAGTAGGCAAAATGGTTGGAGGCCTAACAACAAAGCCTGCATTCAAAATGGCCACTTGCCTCCCAGCACATGGCCAGTGCCTGTAGCTGCACTCAAAATGGCCACCAGCCACGTGGCCTGTCCCTCCCCATGAACACCCCCAAAAATCGAAAAACACTGCAAAATCAGCACAATCCCATTCCATCCATGCCCTCCATGATGTTTACATTAAAGAGACCCCACAGAAAGACTCAGTCCACCCACCACAGAGTACCCCTGGGCAAAAGGCCCCAAAACAGCCCAAAAATCGAAAATTCCAAAATTTTTGTTGCAGCAACTGTAATGCCCCAAACAAACTTACTTGTAAAATTTCTAATCCAACAATGATCCAAAGAAAGTCAAAAAGGCCTCAAATCCAAATATCCAGCAGCATCCACAAAAAGTATTCCTTCCAGCTCCAGATCCAAATGAAAAGTGACCAGGAGATGGACAAAGCACTGGGAGGAGCCTGCTGGACAGGAACAGGAAGTTGAAGACTGTGGGGCACTTCCTTCCTCCCACCCCCCTCCCCCCTCCCCAAAATGGACTCCTCGCTAAAAAAGTGCAGGCAAATGTCAACCTAAGGAGTTATTCAGATAAAAATCATCATTTCAAGAAGGTTTATGCTGCTTGCTGGTGGATTTCTTGTGCAGAATTGCAAATTTTATATTTTCGTTTGTGCGAGATTCTTGCTGCTCGCCGCATCTCAAATCTCGCAATTGCGAAGTACCGCGAGACGTGATCTCGCTGTACTCGCATTGACAAACTCTCGCTCGCAAGCCGCGATGACGTAATCGCGCTCGCCAAATCCCGCGGGATCACACAGCAAGATCCAAAATGGCGCAGCACTCGCAAACTATTGAGAAAAACAACCCGGCAAACGATGATAAACGCCGCGCGCCGCAAAAATTGTATCACCAACGCCGCGCGCCACAAAAAAATCCGCTGCGTGCGAATTTGCGGATTTTGCGAGAAATTCGCAAATCTCGCGGATTGCGAATTTCCCGAAAATCCGCAAAATCCGCGAGCGTAACGGATTTTCCGCCCATGCTTAATTCTGTCATTGGGCTATACTTGGGCTACATCTGGGTGATATTTGGGCTACATTTGAGCTCTTTTGTCTCTGGTGGCCATTTTGGGAGACTGCATGTCAGAATGTTTTAATGAAATAGAAAAGGATTTGAGAAGTCACTCAAAATGTGCCCTAATTTTTCATTCTGCAGCACTAATCATACTTTCTATGGCAAAATATACCCCCTCATGTTGTTTCTTTTTAAATTAAATGTTTTAAGAGTTACCACTTTATTCCAATCAAGATGGCTTCAGGTGTGCCATACCTTTGTAATAAGTAGGACTGTTAGCGCTCTAGTTGTTCTTTAGAACACTCTGGGACATTCTGTCATTGGGCTACATCTGGGTGATATTTGGGCTACATTTGGGCTCTTTTGTCTCTGATGGCCATTTTGGGAGACTGCATGTCAGAATGTTTTAATGAAATAGAAAAGGATTTGAGAAGTCACTCAAAATGTGCCCTAATTTTTCATTCTGCAGCACTAATCATACTTTCTATGGCAAAATATACCCCCTCATATTGTTTCTTTTTAAATTAAATGTTTTAAGAGTTACCACTTTATTCCAATCAAGATGGCTTCAGGTGTGCCATACCTTTGTAATAAGTAGGACTGTTAGCGCTCTAGTTGTTCTTTAGAACACTCTAGGAGGCTGCAGTAGAACACAAAGGAATCAACTGACAGTCTCTGTCCTTGTTAGATGTACATGTTTTACTGAGAATGTCAGACTTCATTTTCACATGACTGAGAAAGATAATGTGAATTTACAGAAAATATGCTTTCAGTTTAGCTTATAGATCCCCTTCCAAACCACTGTGGGAAAATCATGAGATATTAGTTTTCTTTCAAACAATATTCATGATATCACAGCAGAAGGTATTTTCACATGGTAAAATCACCTTAGAACCCACCACAATTCCTAAAACGAGTATGGTACCATCAACAAATGATTTATAATGTAACTAAAGTCCTAAAACCCTCTATTAACTACAATGCTTTTTAATGAGGTGCTATCATGTATATTGGTCCCAAGATGGCTGCCAACACTTCTTGGATGAAGTGCTGACAGCCAATCAGATCAGATGTGTGGTTAGGCTCCGCCCAGATATATATCTTTTTTTGAACCTAAATTACTCAAAATCCACTGGAGCACATATATTGAGACCTAGCAAAGGCACATCGGGCTAACAGTCCCTACAATTTTGCCAAGTTTTGTGCAAATCCATTCAGCCGTTCGAGCTAAAAGTGAGGCCAACCGCCCTATGGAAATTAACATGGGAAAAACGCGTTTTGGGACCCCCCTTTTTTCTCGGCCCCACCTTGATGAAACCCCCCCAAATTGTCAGGGGCTGCTCAGAAACAAAATGTTCCATTTTCCTGAAAATTTCAGCCAATTCCGTCCACAAACACCAAAGTTATTAGACATAGAATTTTCAAAAATCCCATAGAGAAAAAATCCTAACTATATATGTAGGTAAAATATATATATATATATATATATATATAAATATATATATATATATATATATATATATATATATATATATATATATATATATATATATATATATATATATATATATATATATATATATATATATATATATATATATATATATATATATATTGGGCTTGGCCCCTTCTGTAGTGCCATCCCCTTTGGCTCCACCTTCCATTTTTCTGAACCTGTTTGTGTTGTCTTTTAGCACTCTGCACAATTTACCACTGCTTACCAGTGCTACAAAGCGTGTGCTCTCCCCCTTATTTATGGTCAAATTGGCTTTAAACCAATTGGCACATTTTATTTACTTGCAAGTCCCTAATAACTTGGTACTGAATGTTCATAGGGCCCATAAATTAAATGCTACTAGTGGATCTGCAGCACTGATTGTGCCACCCTCCTAAGTAGCTTTTTTAAAAATGTCTCAGGCTGGGGGCTGAGCTTGCCTGGCTCCAAAATGGTCGAACCAGTCTAATCTCCTGTAATCTGGTTACAATATCCTTCACAATTCTGCAGCATCAGGCAACAAAACACAGTAACTAACCTCTCTGGAAGGTGCAAATGCTATTCTGTGATATTGGTGATTGTGGACCATCGAGCGACCTGTGAGACTGAGACGACTGATCTTTGCTGGCAGCCGAGGCAGGGCCTATGTGGAATGGTGGAGAGCATGACTGACAAAGAAGTGCCTCTCCTGGGCCTTCTGGCTTACTGATTTATAGCCTGTGTGGCCCGTGGTGGCAGAATACGATCAAAGGACTGCCAGTATTTGCTGACTCCAGAACAGCTAGAGAAGTCAGTCTCGTTTCAGTGGGGGGTACAAAGCGCTACAGACAAGGTATTGGCGTGTTGTGGCTCACTGGTCAGAGGCGGCAGACCCGAGAGCAGAGGACGGCCTGGGACCAGGGTTTAATTCCCGACGCGGCAGGGTCGTGGACCAGGGTCAGCGGACTCGATAATTCTCACCACGGTGCCTACTCTAACCAGGGATCACACTCGGCAACTCTGGGCATTAGCTTGCCTCATCTCCACAATGGCCCCCCACATACGCGGGGGATGCCTGGTTTCACCTTGGAGATACCCAGTATGGACCATCTCACAGGGAAAGCCAGGACGGGTTCCCCAGCGGTCTACTGCGCAGAGATACTCCTTCGGGAGTTGATTCTAGCGCGTTAGAAACCCACAATTAATTAATGTAATTATGGCCAGTTAGGAGTCACGGCTGCGGTGCAGATAGGAGTTTGCGGCCTGATGGGTGCTCCCCCCTCCCTACTGCAGCAGCATTACCTGACTCTCCTGTGACCGTCCTTGGGATAGCCAACCTGCCTGAGGTGCGATGTCTGGCTGGGGCCCGCTGACTGAGGGGATTGCTGCTGCAGAGGTCGCCGGTGCTCTGGGTGGCCACTATGCTGTGCTGTCTGGTGCGGCATCGGAGGGAGTTGCTCCTTCTGTGGCTCTATAGCACTGGCAGTGTTAGCTGAGAACTGCTGGCGAACGGGGTGAAAGGCAAGGCCATAAAATCACAACTACCTGGCTGAAAGCCTGTGGGAGATCACTGGGATGCCCGGCCTGGGCCCGGGCGAGAATAACTTCAGTATTTGCTGCTTGCAGCTTGGAGTGTGCCCGTGAAGGTGTGACATTAAAGATTTGACTGTGCCTTTCTGCCGATAAGACAGTGAGGGAGGGGCATGGCATGATTGCTCTGCGGCCGACCTATGGAGCCTGCTATCTGCCGTTATTGAGCCACCATTTACCGGTAGCGAGACACAAACCTGACAGCCCTCTATGACCCCCCTGGCCTGGATTTTGGCTAGTGGAGAAGGCAGTATAGAGTTGCTGTAATCTCTGGCTATTATTATCTATTGCACAGTTACAGTATCTCCAAGAGGTGCGAGGTGTCAGCAGTGGGCACCATGGGAAGATCTGGCAAAACGTAGTCCAAATTACAGTTTGAGCCACAAAAGTCGGGCAGGCAGCAGGATGCGGACAAAGCTGCGTTTCAGTCTTGCTCTGAGGCAAGGGATATGTCGGAGGACCCCAATCTAAAAAAAATTCTAGCAGCTATGGAGAAAAGCTTGAGAAAGACAGACAGAAAAACAGATGCCTTATCATTCCGTATGGACAGAATGTCAGAGCGCTTATACTGTGAGGCTAGATCAGGTGGAAAAACGTATGTCAGATGCCGAAGATACCTTAAATACTAGCTCCTAGGCACACAGTAAAAGTGACTAACTATTGCAGATGGTCCAGGCCAAAGTCAAAGATTTGGAGGCGCAATCACAACATAGCAATATTAGACTGGTTGGAATTGCAGAGTGAATCAATATCCCTAATATGATACTCTATGTGAAACAGCTGCTGATCTCACTTATTGGCAGGGAAATATTCTCAAATGTGTTAATTGTGGAGCAAGTGCATTGATCTCTTGCACCTACACCAGTTCTTCAAGCCCCTCTCTGCCCAATAATCGCTAAGCTACTTTACTATAGGGATCGGGACGCTGCCTTACTCAAGGCCGGGGGACTGCACACACTGAAAATACAATGGCATGGGCATCTCCATGTACCCCTACTTCACACAGCAAGTTCAGGATGCAGGACGTCAGTTCCTCCCTGTTAAGCAGAGAGTTCTCAACCTTCAGCTCAATTACAACATGATGTACCCTGCCAAATGTTGCATACATGCTGATGGATTGGTAAAGCCTTTTCAATTTTTTTACGCAAAGCAGGTGCTACAATTTATAAAAACGCAAGAGGGAGGAGGACCTTGCCGGGAACAATCACACTCCCTGGCGTCACAGAGAGATGAGGTCCAGGAGCTGGACGAGCATTGAATCTCACTGAATATTCCCTTGGTTGAGCTAAATTGTAGTCCCATCAGGTTGTGGTGGGGTGAAGTCTACTATGCATGGGCAGCGGTACCCTGCGACTGGAAATGGCTGTCTAATATTTGAGTGGATTAACCTTCCTAATTCCGCTAAAGTTGTCAGCTAGATCTATGCAAAAGTAGTATGATGGGTCGCACACATGCCACGAAAACTCTAAATGATACAGTTAACCTGACTCTCCTAAAACTATTAGTACTCTTGTACTCTGCTTTGTGCTTTCCTGAAGCTTCCTGCATCACCGGTCGTTCCTGTTGGGCTGCCCGCTGTGTGTTCATCTAACTGCTCGCGGAATCCGCTTCACGGGTCCCGCTTCGTGAGGAGGTGTGTCCCAGGATTCAGCTGCTGTCACCGGTGAGCGTAGGGGCAGGGCAGGGCTGCGAGCGTGAGTGCGGGGACTCCATTTCCCAGGAATCCCTGCTCGGCCAACTTGGAACACCTGGCCCGCTCTCCCTGCCAGCCCCGCCCCCTGTGCACCTGTGATCCGGCCATAAAATCACCTTCCTACTGCTGACCCGCGGGACTCTTGTACTCTGCTTGTGCTTTCCTGAAGCTTCCTGCATCACCGGACGTTCCTGTTGGGCTGCCCGCTGTGTGTTCATCTAACTGCTCGCGGAATCGCTTCGTGGGTCCCGCTTCGTGAGGAGGTGTGTTCCAGGATTCAGCTGCTGTCACCGGTGAGCGTAGGGGGAGGGCAGGGCTGCGAGCGGGAGTGCGGGGGACTCCATTTCCCAGGAGTCCCTGCTCAGCCAACTTGGAACACCTGGCCTGCTCTCCCTGCCAGCCCCGCCCCCTGTGCACCTGTGATCCAGCCATAAAATCACCTTCCTACTGCTGACCGGCGGGACTCTTGTACTCTGCTTGTGCTTTCCTGAAGCTTCCTGCATCACCGGACGTTCCTGTTGGGCTGCCCGCTGTGTGTTCATCTAACTGCTCACGGAACCCGCTTCCCGGGTCCCGCTTCGTGAGGAGGTGTGTCCCAGGATTCAGCTGCTGTCACCAGTGAGCCTAGGGGCAGGGCAAGGCTGCGAGCGTGAGTGTGGGGACTCCATTTCCCAGGAGTTCCTGCTCGGCCAACTTGGAACACCTGGCCCGCTCTCCCTGCTAGCCCCGCCCCCTGTGCACCAGTGATCCGGCCATAAAAATCACCTTCCTACTGCTGACCGGCGGGACTCTTGTACTCTGCTTGTGCTTTCCTGAAGCTTCCTGCATCACCGGACATTCCTGTTGGGCTGCCCGCTGTGTGTTCATCTAACTGCTCGCAGAACCCGCTTCGCGGGTCCCGCTTCGTGAGGAGGTGTGTCCCAGGATTCAGCTGCTGTCACCGGTGAGCGTAGGGGCAGGGCAGGGCTGCGAGCGTGAGTGCGAGGACTCCATTTCCCAGGAGTCCCTGCTCGGCCAACTTGGAACACCTGGCCCGCTCTCCCTGCTAGCCCCGCCCCCTGTGTTCTTCACACCCATTAAGAACAGGAATTATCACCCGCTGCGCGGGAGCGCGCTGGGAGAAGCCAGGGACAAGGGCGGGCCCTCTAAGGCCCTCAGAGACCAAGTGAGGCCGGGCTGGGCCTACTTTCTTCCATTACTACTGTGGTCTACACCTTCAAGCTATCCCCCTGGCAATGGCGCTAAGTCCTGATAAAGCCACTATGGAAAAACCAGCGGCAATCAATACTGTTGGGACACTTGACAATTATTTTACACAGGCTTCTATTGACCCAGTTAGGGAAAAGTAATTGGCTGTGCGCCGAGCAGAACGCCGTCGCTCTATAGAAAGTATAAAGAATAGGATTTCTATAGATCCCCCACCTCATGTTCCACCCCCCACTCTAGGCCTAACTGGTAATAATGATAATCCCCTATCCTTGGAAAGCTTCCCTCTTTTGTTGCGTGATTCCACCTCGACACCCTCAGGCCCCATACACCAGCCATCTGCTGACACCTCCCTTTCCAGTCCGATTTTAATAGAATCACATCAGACATCCTTGTCTGTGGTCCGAACTAAACCAGTTATAAACAAACCTAAAAAATCAATGCCTGTTAAGGTACATGGCCCTCCACCTGTCAAGAGAAGACGGAAAGGGGGCATTCCTCAAAAGCTTAAGATCAGACATACTGACTTCAGCAAATCTTCAAGGCCTACTACTACACCTACTACGGCCTTAATGGCCGCACCAACTAATTCACCAACCCTGATACTTCCCCGCCATTGGAATTACCTTCACAGCCAGTGAATAATACGCCTCAACCTGGCAATCCTGCAGACCCTATGCAAAAGGGCACTACTCTTGCAGTCTCTCTGGATAATATGGAACACCTAATAAGGTCTTTTATCTTACCCATCATAGAGAGGCTGAGGAGAGTGGAGAACAGCCTCGAGGATATCGAGTCTGTACTCAGTAAGCATGTAGGATCATCCAATGGATTGGTGAGTAGCATTGTCCCGCCCCCAGCTGTGACTACATCAGGCATTCCCATTCCTCCCATTCCCTCCAAATCATCGGTCAAATCTACTGATTCAACACGCCCTAAGCAACCGATGGCTCCAGCGGCTAACGAGAGCTCCAAATCAACTCTTAGTTCAGCTGGTGCATCTAATAGGGGACCAGGAAAAGTATTCGTGGGAAATACACAGGAAAATACACGGGAGATTATACGGGGTCCCATTAGAAATTCCAGGTCACCGTCTCGTACACTTCCCCCAGTTGAACTATCCCCGGAAGCCCTCCCCTATGTGGTTGTCCAGACAGGGGTCCCTAGATTATCTGATAACAAGAGGAAAGGGTTCCATCAACTGAAAAATAAAATCATGCACTGGCTCAGCCATTTTAGACCGCTTGCACAAAATATCAATGGAGAAATTGTGCATGTAAGGCGTTTGCCTTGGCTGGGTAATAGGACCAAGGATAATGATGGGGATGTGGTCGTCATAAATTTTAGAGGCCTGCACGCGGTTAATTATATACTAAACTGGCCCCTAGGCAGTGGCTCTAATTCCATTGTCCCACGCCCGCTGACTTATTTTTATCTGAGATCCTTAGTGCTCCCACATACCTATTCTGGTCCCATGGCTCTCAATTATACTGCTCCCATACTACCTCTTAATCCTGGATATCCGTTACAAGTTCCCCAGCCTCTACTCGCTGCTGATCCCTTTGGGTGGAATATGGTACCTCCCAGGCCCAATAGGAACTTGAATAGTAAAATGGATCATCTGAGACCTTTCACACCACTGGAGTCAGCAAACAGGTTTGGTGTGCTCTCAGGTTTAGATAACTGTGATTGAAGTTCACAGACTCAACGGAGTATGGGCACTCATTCAATCGCCACCAGCGAGGGACTGATTGAACCACAATCCCAATCCACCAAACCCCCCACTGTGCTGGCGGATTTTATTGATCCTTCTGTACCCAACTCCGTTGTCACTCCATCTGGAGACCGCATAACCTGACTTTCCATTCTTTCATGGAACTTGGCGGGACTTCAGGGTAAGTTAGACTCCCCTGAGTGGGGGTCTTTTATCGATGATCAGGATATATGTCTGTTCCAGGAGACATGGGCTCGGAAGGACACATGGCGCTCTGGGTATGCAACTTTTGCAATCCCAGCTAAATATGAGGGAAAAGGACGGCCCTCGGAAGGGCTCGGTATATGGGTGGCGTCCCATTTGGGATGCAAGGCTAGGGTCCTCCACACTAACTCTTTGGACATTCAATGTGTGCTACTGGAATGGCCAAATCACAGCCAACTTGCACTTATAAATATATATTCCAGACCATCAGGTATAACAAAGCCTTCACCCACCTGGGATGAGCTCTCCCTTTTTCTCCCCAGAATTCCCTTGGCTGCTGGAATTGTGCTGGGTGGAGACTTTAACGGCCAGTTTGAGCCACTTACCCTGATCATCGAGGGTGCACTCATGGAGGAGGATGACCAGTGGGGAATTCCACAATTGGTTGGCCCCCCACCAAAGCCATGGTCCCCCCTAGCGACACAAATCACGGCACTAACTCTCAGCAACTCCCTGAGAGCTTGGAATGTCGGATTCAAGAGTGACATCCCTGCAAAACCTACCTTTAACAAATCAGGGCAAGGGTCTCATTTGGACTATATCTTGGTCCAGACATCTAACTGGAATAGGGTCTCTGATTTTGTGGTAGTTGAAAGAACCGACAGTGACCACAACGCATTAATTCTCTTTCTTATCGCACCAAGCGGGTTCTTGGGCAACCCACTGGCAGAGGCACCCCCAAATCTCAATTTAATCCTCACAAACAATAGGCGTAGAGTGAGGTGGGCAAAGCTTGTGAACAATCCTGCACACATTTCCGAGTTGTATGCTCAGCTAATCCCCATATTTGAACGGGTTGGGGATCTTATTAGTCATTCTCCACTAGAAAATATAGTCCGCAAGCTGGGCATCCTCCATGTGGAATTGGTGGCTACCCTCATGGAATTTTTAAACCCAATTGTGCGGAAGGGGAACTGTAGGGCCAAAAGACTCTCCTGGTATAATTCAGCCTGCAAGAAGGCAAAGGCCAACCTCCTCGCTGTTCTGAGATACCCTAGGGATACGGACTTAATTAAGATAAAAAGGGAGGAATTGAAGCAAGCAATCCACAATGCAAAGGTGGAATGGGATTATTCCAATTGGGACAATATGTTGGCTGCTCTCCAGACTAGAGATGCCCGTAAGTTCTGGCAGATAGTGAGAACAGGATCTGCCGAGCCGACTCAGGCTGTGGAGGCTAATATAGCGGCCTCAGTGTGAGAGGACCACTTTCGCAGCCTTTATGAAGAGGCTGGTTCTAGTTCCTCCGACAATTGCGATGATGTGATGCCCGAACACCATTTACCTTCCAGTGGGCTCACAGTGCACTCCTGAATTACGCAGGATGCTGAGTCACTACAATTTACCCTAAAGGAGGTCCATAATACAATATCCAAATTGCCCTCAGGCAAGGCCCCTGGGATAGATAAAATACTGTGTGACCTATTTAAGCACCAACCCAGGGTTTGGGCCCCGTATCTGTTGGAGGTCTTTAACGCAATACTTGGGGGAATGGCAGTCCCTAGTACTTGGCTGGGAACAGAGATTGTACCTATCTTCAAGAAGGGCTCTCCTCTGCTCCCAGCCAACTATAGGCCAATCAGCCTCATCGATGTTGCACAAAAACATTTTTCTAGGCTGATACTTGACCGCCTCCAAGAATGGATGATGGATAGCTCAGTTTTAAGTACATATCAGGCCGGGTTTAGGTCCAAGGTCTCGACGATGGACCAAATTTTTTGTTTGGCCCTTTTGTTCTGGAAGACGGTGCATGTGGAGGGGGGTTCGCTGTACACTGTCTTTGTCAATCTCCGCGCAGCCTTTGATTTGGTTCCGCAGAGTAAACTGTGGGCAGTACTTGCCGAACTAGGTGTCCCTCCTGCTCTTCTAAACATCATTGTTCGATTGCATACTCAAAATTATGCTCAGGTTAGGTGTGGGAGGTTCGGTACCCTCTCACAAAGATTCCCCGTTGGCAGAGAGGTAAGGCAGGGATGTGTTCTTGCACCAACCCTGTTTTGCCTCTGTCAACGGGGTAATCGACTACCTAGATAATGTTCCCAATACAGATGCACCAAGGCTTGGTGGCAGAAGGGTGCCCGCAATTATGTTTGCGGATGACACCCTCCTGCTATCGAAATCCCCAATGGGGATTCAGCGCATTCTGGAGGGCTTTGAGGCATTTTGCCAAGACCACGGTCTTGAAATAAATGCCCTGAAGACTAAGTACATGATTTTTAATCTCCCCAAAAAAACACGCCCTAATCCCTCTATAGGCCCCAATAGGCTTGAAAGAGTCTTCACGTTCGATTACCTGGGTGTGACTTTGAATGACAAACTATTAGTATTGCTGTGTCCAGCTACAGTGTTGCTAATACAGCCATCCTGACACTCCTAGAATTATAAGTGTTGCTGTGTCCAATTACAGTGTCGATTTATATGACCTGCGTAGTGCACCAGAGGGGTAGCATGTTAGATGTGTTCATGCTCATGAGACCAGAAGCCGAATAAGTTAAAGGCTGGTGAGATCTGCCCCTGCGTGTTACTCACTGTTTGCTAATGTATTTGTGTTCAGGTCAGGGAGAGGGGAGTTTGCTTTGGGGTTTCTTTATCATGAAGGGGTGGATTTTCTCTACTATGCTTAGTTGTTGGCTGCATAGCGTGGAGGGGAATTTATAGTACAAGTATCAAGATAAAGAGAACCACTAAGGTATTGTTGTGCTAGCTGATATAGGGAAAATTAGAACGTTAAGAATGCTACTATGGCAAATTCCAATTCCTCAATTGATGTAATACCTAAATTACTCAACAGAGATAGATTTATGACTTGGAAAGTGAGAGGGTTGAATGACCATAGGAAAATACGCAAAGTGATAGCATACCTCAAGCACCACCAAGTTGATGTAGCTCTTATTCAAGAAACACACTGGGCCCACCATAGTGATATGCTTGCACGTAGACGGCTGCAGGGCAATTTTAATGCGGCTGGGTTCACTTTACACACTAGGGGTGTTCTCACATGGGTCAACTCATAGTCTGGAATTACTATGTGGATCCAGGAGGTAGATTTGTCATTTCTAGATGCTACAAAGAAGGACTAAATGCCAAACTGGGTATCGTCTATGGCCCAAACTATGATGACCCCCTCTTCTACCACACAGTCGTCACTCGTTTCCTCAAAGGCCCGATCTCTCTATAATCTGGGGCAGTGATTTTATTTGCGTGCTGGATCCTGATCAAGATTGCTCAAGTGGCATGCCTCAGAAGCCTTCTGCAGCAGCTAGGGCTATAAAAGACATTACTGAGCAGCTAGGTCTGCTTCACGTATGGCGCTAGTGCTCACCTGATGCTCCAGGGTTCTCCTATTAATCTGCCCCTCATGACATTCACAGCAGGATTGACTTCTGGCCACTGTTCGCAGTAGGCCGCGCGCGTGCGTTCCTGTGCACCACTGTTGCCGTGGTCGTGCAGTGCCGTGTGTGGAGCCCGCACACAGTACATGATCCCATAACAGCATTAGCGCCGCTGCATTTAGTAAAGTGAGCATCACGTATTTCCTGGGCAGAATAGACAGGGGTGTGTTATTTCCTAGCCCACCACTTACCTCAAGTAAGCGCCACTGCGCTGCTTAAAGGTGGCTCAGGCCATGCCCCTTTTTACACCACTCTGCAACGCAGCTCTGTGGCGCCTATTGGAGGTAAGTGGTGGGCTAGTTGGCCCCCAGGGACCCTCGGGACTCAAGGGGATTTAATCCCCCAATTTATAACGCACCAGGGGGTGCGTTTGCGCAAGTGGTGCAGGAAGGGGCCTGATCTGAAGTGACAAGTGTGGAAACGCACCCTGTGGCATGCTTTAAGTTGAGGAATTAAGTCCCCTTGAATCCTAAGAGTACCTGGGGGCCAACTAACAGACTAGGTATGTCCAGTAAGTGCCAGAGAGTTGCATTGCAGAGAGGTGTAAAATGGGGCATGGTCAAGGACCACCTCTGTGCAATGCAGCTCTGTGGTACTTACTGGAGGTAAGTTGGACCCAGGGACTCTCAGGATTCAAGGGGACTTAATCCACCAACTTAAAACATGAGACAGGGTGCCTTTGCGCAGTGGTAAAGGGATGGGGCGGGGCCAGAGGTGACGTGTGCAAACACACCATGTGACGAGTTTTAAGTTGGAGAATTAAGTATCCTTTAATCCTTAGAGACCCTGGGTCTAACTAGCCCACCATGTACCTTCAGTACGCACCACAGAGCTGCGTTGCAGAGAGGTGGTCTGAGGTCTTGCCCCTTTTCACACCTCTCTGCAATGCAACTCTATAGCACTTACTGGACATACCTGGTGGGTTAGCTGGCCTCCAGGGACCCTCAGGATTCAAGGAGACTTTATCCCACAACATAAAATGGCTACAGGGCATGTTTGCACACATATCACCTCAGGCCCGCCCTCCCTTCACCAGTGTGCAAACGAGCACTATGGTGCGTTTTAAGAGGTAGTTTTAATCCCCCTGCCCTATTATGTACTAGGGACTTACAGAGGAGGTCATGCTAATCACAGGGGTACCCCAGCGTATAGTGTGCCCTAGTGTATGTAGGTGTTTTCATTGTATTCTATGGGTCTTTTAGCATACCACTGGCTCTAGGCCTGGATCGTCAGAGTCAGTTACCAACAGTACCCATCTGAAAAAGTTGTTTGCACAGGATGATTTTGTAACAAGGCCTCTTTCTGCTCCTCTGTTGGTTCTTTCGGCACATGCCTTGCTTCTTCCTGCACTTTTCTTCGTCTTTGAGGACTTCTATTGCTTCTTTCTGCATTTCTTTTGCTTCTTTCTGTGCATTTTTCTTCTTTCTTCACATGTCCTACCTCTGTAGGCATAGTTAGAAACTAGCATCTAAAAAACCTTTGAAATTCACTGAAAAAACCATAGGTTTCAGGCACCTTTTAGTTAGAGATTAGCATTTAAAAAACCTTTGATATTCACTGAAAAAACCATCGTTTTCAGGGGCATTATAGTTAGTTGGACATTTCACTCAGGATCAATAAGAGAAGGTAGTAGTGTCCAAAACTGGAAAAGTCAGCAACATTCATAAAGAACAATATATTTCAATAAAAAATTATGCGTTATAGGTGAACATGATCAAGATAATGTACAATGGGTGCTTAAGGAACTCAAAGCACCTACTACCTAAAGGTGCTATATCGGTGCACAAGAATGTACAACCAAAAACATTGCTTAGAAGGTGAGATTCTATTAACAGCACACCAAAGTCTATTTTAGATTGTTTAGGTCTGTATGTGCGTATTGCACAGATGAAAGGTTGAACTATCGTCACCAGTATAGTAGGTAGAGCAACATAGGATTCACACAAGATAAGGATAAACAATAGTCCAATGTAGAAAAAATAGGACCTCTTCAAATAGCGTTAGTTTTGCTTATTCTTCTTTATTCAAAGATCATTAAAAACAACTATTGCTGGCGACAAGGTGTTATTCTAGTGCTGCTGCTTTAGATTGCAACTTATCAGGGTTGCGTAGTCAGATTTCCTATACCCTCCAGGGAGTCCGGTCAGAAGTATTGTGTTATTCGTGTCACTTCGTTTTTTGTACAATTCGGGATTCGGACAGCGTCCATACTTATATATTCTATTGCACATGATACATCTTCGTACTAACAATAAGGATACGATTGTCAGGAATACTATACTCATCCTCCTATTGAAGTGAAACCAGCTATGTGGTTACCTCACCCTTAATTTGTGATATTCCACTATCAAAACTTTCAGCGCTGTGTCCTCACTTCATTGATGGAAATTTAATACCTTCCTACTACTATCTATGCCTTGATGAAGTCTCTGTGGGAGACGAAACACGTGTTGGCGATGTGTATGCTGGGAAAAACCTGTTTTTAATGATCTTTGAATAAAGAAGAATAAGCAAAACTAACGCTATTTGAAGAGGACCTATTTTTTCTACATTGGACTATTGTTTATCCTTATCTTGTGTGAATCCAATGTTGCTCTACCTACTATACTGGTGACGATAGTTCAACCTTTCATCTGTGCAATACGCACATAAAGACTTAAACAATCTAAAATAGACTTTGGTGTGCTGTTAATGGGACATTTCACTCACACAAAACCATAGAATTCCCCCGTTATAGTTAGTTCAGCTAACTATAACTTGCGCGTCCGCAATGCACTGCTGATGACATCACATAATACATCACTCATGACATGGTCATATATATATATATATATATATATATATATATATATATATATATATATATATATATATATTCACACAAATATGTTTTTTTATTTTAACAATTGGATAGGTATTTATCATAGAGGGTGTATCTCAAGTCCAGGTTCCATATAATAGACCACTCACATGCCTTTTGCATAACATTTTACTTATCAAGTTCAAGTTCAAGTTCAAGTTCGGGCATTTATATAGCGCACTACTCACTCAGAGGGTCTCAAGGCGCTTGGGGAATGGGTTAATTATTTGTCGAATAGCCAGGTTTTGAGTTCTTTTCTGAAGGAGATGTGGTTTTGAGTAAGGCGGAGGTGAGTGGGGAGTTCCAGGTCTTGGCAGCAAGTAAGGAGAAGGATCTGCCACCCATGGTGGATTTTCGGATGCGCGGGATTGCGGCGAGGGCTTGATTGGACGATCTTAGTTGGCCGGTGGGTTTGTAGAAGGACAGTCGATGTTGAGGCATTCGGGTCCTAGATTGTAGAGGCCCTTGTGTGCGTGGGTGAGAAGGCCGAATGTAAATCTTTTGTTGACGGGAAGCCAGTGGAGGTCTTTTAGGTGTCCGGTGATGTGATCTTGGCGAGGGATGTCTAATATGAGTCTCGCTGATGCAGTTTGGAGGCGTTGGAGTTTTTTCTGTAATTTTGCTGTGATTCCGGCGTATAGTGTGTTACTATAATCCAGTCGACTTGTGACCAGTGTGTGGGTGACAGTCTTTCGTGTCTCGAGGGGGATCCAGCGGAAGATCTTTTTGAGAATGCGAAGTACGTTGAAGCAGGAGGATGAGACTGCGTTGACTTGTCTGGACATCGAGAGAGAGGAGTCTAGGATGAAGCCAAGGTTACGTGCATGGTCTCTGGGTGTGGGTGCTGTGCCCAGAGCGGAAGGCCATCAAGAGTCGTCCCAAGCAGAGGGGGAAGATCCTAGGATGAGCACCTCCGTTTTGTCTGAGTTGAGTTTTAGGCGGCTATGTTTCATCCATTCGGCTACTTCTTTCATGCCTTCGTGAAGATTGGTTTTGGCGGTGTTAGGGTCTTTGGTGAGGGAAAGGATTAACTGGGTGTCGTCGGCATAAGAGATGATGTTAAGGTTGTGTTGACGCGCGATGGAGGCGAGTGGACTCATGTAAACGTTGAAGAGGGTGGGACTGAGTGAAGATCCTTGTGGTACGCTACAGATGACTTCAGTGGCCTCTGAGTTGAACTCTTTGAGTTCTCCCAGCGAGGAATGAGATGATCCGGTCCAAGGCTTTTCCTTGTATGCCGATGTTGCTGAGGCGTTGTATAAGGGTGCTGTGGCAGACTGTGTCGAAAGCGGAGGAGAGGTCGAGTAGAATGAGGGCCACTGTTTCTCCGTTGTCCAGTAGTGTTCGGATGTCGTCAGTCGCTGCAATGAGGGCGGTTTCGGTGCTGTGTTTGGCTCGAAATCCGGATTGAGATGGATCGAGCAAGTTGTTGGATTCAAGGAAGGCGGCGAGCTGGCTGTTGACGGCTTTCTCAATGACTTTGGCCGGGAAAGGGAGGAGGGATATGGGTCGGTAGTTTTTAAGTTCAGAGGGGTCTGCTGTGGGTTTCTTCAGAAGGGCGCTGAGTTCGGCGTGTTTCCAGCTTTCTGGAAAGTTGGCAGAGTTGAACGAGCAGTTGATGACATCACGGAGATGGAGTGCGATGATGGAGTCAGCTTTGTTGAAGATGTGGTGGGGCCAGGGGTCGGTTGGCGAGCCAGAGTGGATTGAGTTCATTAGGCGGATGGTGTCTTCAGTGGTGATTGGGTTCCAGGCACTAAGGTTGTTAGTTGGTGGAGTAGGATCTGAGGGGGGTGGGGATGGTTGATCGCTGGGAGTATTCTCGAAGCTGTTGTGGATGTCGGCAATTTTGTTCTAGAAGAAGGAGGATAATGCATCGCAGAGGTCTTGGGAGGGAGTGATGTCGTTAGATCCTGCTGTGGGGTTGGTGAATTCTTTGACGATGTTGAAAAGCTCCTTTCTGTTGTGAGTGTTGTTGTCGAGACGATCCTTAAATGCTGATTTCTTGGCGGATCGAATCAGTTGGTGGTGTTTGCGGGTGGCTGCCTTGAGGGTGGCCATGTTGTCCGTTGTTGGGTTTTTTCTCCATGTTTTCTCCAGGGTGCGGCATAGGTTCTTGGATTTTTTAAGGTCATCATTGAACCAGGGAGCCTTTTTGCTGGCTGATTTGATCTGGTGCTTTTTCAAGGGTGCTAATTCGTCAGCACTGTGGGTGATCCATTGCTTGAGATTGGTGGCCGCTTGGTTTGGGTCCAATGAGAGGGTGGGAGGGTTTTGGTTGAGTGATGTGACGAGTTGGTCGGAGGTGATTTTGTTCCAGTTTCTCCGAGGAATAGGTTGTGGGCGGTTGTGGTTCAGGGTGGTTTTGTAGCTGAAGTGAACACAGCTGTGGTCCGTCCAATGGAGAGCTGTGGTGCGAATGAAGGAGATGTGCTTGCTGGAGGTGAAGATAGGGTCGAGCGTGTGTCCGGCTCCATGGGTGGGGGTGTCAACAAGTTGTTTGAGTCCGAGATTGGCCAGGTTGTCCAGAAGGGTGGTGGTGTTGCTGTCGTGTTTGTTTTCAAGGTGGTAGTTGAGGTCTCCTAAAAGAATGTAGTTCTCGGAGGCGAGCGCATGTGGGCTGACGAAGTCCGTGATGTCATCGCTGAATTGAGTGCGGGTACCTGGAGGCCTGTAGATGAGGGTGCCTCTAAGTGTGGTCCTAGGGTCGGTGTGGATCTGAAAGTGGAGATGTTCTGCGGTTGCAAGGTTATCGTCGGAGCTGGTCGTGATTTTGATGGTGTTCCTATGGATGATGGCGATGCCTCCTCCTGTTTGAATGGTGAGGTCTTTCCAGATAATCTTGTAAGCGTCCGGTATGGCTATGGCGATGTCGGGTGCTGATGATGCGTTCATTCAGGTTTCTGTAAGGAAGGCGATGTCCGGTGACGCAGTGTCGAGTAGGTCCCAGAATTCAGTTGCGTGTCTGTGGACAGAGCGGGTGTTGAGCAGGATGCACTTTAGGCGGTTGGAGTCGGAGCTGTGTATGGAGGAATTGGATTTCGTGAGGGTCCTGAAGCAGTTGAACTTGCAGGAGAGGCAGGCGAATGGGCCGTGGGTACGTCCTGGGGTGGCTTCGCAGCATTGTGGTGTGTGTCCGGGGTTGAGGGCAAGGAGAGTTGCGGCATCATATGTGATTCTAGTGGGTTGGGTGCGGCGGGGACCAGGGGGTCAGGCGCTGGGCGCGGTCCAGGCGCGGACGGGCGTAGACGGGCTTACCTTTGGCGCACCTTCGGCGTGCATGGGGCGCGTGGACGCTGCGCGTAGGTCCATTGGTCATAAATGGAGAGTGGAGGGGGGCGAAGCGTGGGAGGGTCAGCTGGGAGGCAGGAGCGAGGTGGAGGAAGGGTCTGGGACGGGCCAACAAGCAGAACAAAATGGCAGTAACAATAACAAATACTGCGAGGGTACAGGAACTATTTTGTCAATTGAGCGCTGTGTTACAAATGATTCTCAAGGCAGCAATGGGAAAGTGCTATGCGCTCGGCGGTAGGCAAGCAAAGTTGCACACACAATGAAACTGCACAAAAAGCAGAGTAATGCCCAGCAGTGTCGAGCGCTTCAAAGCGCTTCACAAACTCAAATGCCCAAGATTGAAATGCAGTAATTAAGCAGACAATCGCAATGATCAATAATCAGGCAGGCGGTCGCTTCAAAGCACTTCACAAACTCAAATGCCCAAGATTGAAATGCAGTAATTAAGCAGACAATCGCAATGATCAATAATCAGGCAGGCGGTCGCTTCAAAGCACTTCACAAACTCAAAAGCACAAGATTGAAATGCAGTAATTAAACAGATAGTCGCAATGATCAATAATCAGGCAGGCAGTCGCAATGATCACGATACCAGAGGTGAGGAGGTGAGGGGAGCGACCGCTTCTGTAGAAAACAGGACGGTCACAGCTTCCACGAGGGCGAGGGCAGCTCCTAGTCTCTATGGGTGGGAGGGGCAGCTGGGAGGCGGGAGCGAGGTGGAGGGAGGGTCTGGGACGGGCCAACAAGCAGAACAAAATGGCAGTAACAATAACAAATACTGGGAGGGTACAGGAACTATTTTGTCAATGGAGCACTGTGTTACAAATGATTCTCAAGGCAGCAATGGGAAAGTGCTATGCGCTCGGCGGTAGGCAAGCAAAGTTGCACACACAATAAAACTGCACAAAAAGCAGAGTAATGCCCAGCAGTGTTGAGCGCTTCAAAGCGCTTCACAAACTCAAATGCCCAAGATTGAAATGCAGTAATTAAGCAGACAATCGCAATGATCAATAATCAGGCAGGCGGTCGCTTCAAAGCACTTCACAAACTCAAATGCACAAGATTGAAATGCAGTAATTAAACAGATAGTCGCAATGATCAATAATCAGGCAGGCAGTCGCAATGATCACAATATCGGAGGTGAGGAGGTGAGGGGAGCGACCGCTTCTGTAGAAAACAGGACGGTCACAGCTTCCACGAGGGCGAGGGCAGCTCCTAGTCTCTGTGGGTGGGAGGGGCAGCTGGGAGGCGGGAGCGAGGTGGAGGGAGGGTCTGGGACGGGCCAACAAGCAGAATAAAATGGCAGTAACAATAACAAATACTGCGAGGGTACAGTAACTATTTTGTCAATGGAGCGCTGTGTTACAAATGATTCTCAAGGCAGCAATGGGAAAGCGCTATGCGCTCGTCGGTAGGCAAGCAAAGTTGCACACACAATAAAACTGCACAAAAAGCAGAGTAATGCCCAGCAGTGTCGAGCGCTTCAAAGCGCTTCACAAACTCAAATGCCCAAGATTGAAATGCAGTAATTAAGCAGACAATCGCAATGATCAATAATCAGGCAGGCGGTCGCTTCAAAGCGCTTCACAAACTCAAATGCACAAGATTGAAATGCAGTAATTAAACAGATAGTCGCAATGATCAATAATCAGGCAGGCAGTCGCAATGATCACGATACCGGAGGTGAGGAGGTGAGGAGAGCGACCGCTTCTGTAGAAAATAGGACGAATTATCTGTCTGAGCACTGTACCACAGATGACATCATAAGTGTATGTCTATTTCAAGATACGATACAGCAAACGTTTTTGCTTCTCACCAATACAGCACAACCATACTTAATTTTGCCCTTGGTGTCATTTTGAAGCTGAACTTCTTGAGCCACAGCTCAATGTGATAGTAAAGAGCATTAATTCAAATCATAGCTTACCCTAGTCCAAAGGGACTGCCCTCCCTCTGCACTGACGACTGGGTAAATCTGAAATGATTAATTTTGATTGACCACTTAAAATAGTGTAACATCGTTTATACACACTCCCAAAAATGGTCATTGATACGCCCCCAACGTTTCGGAAACAAGAGGTTGCGCAATATAGTAGTCTTACTGAGTGGGCATATGGTTTCCTTTACTGTGGTTGAAGCGTCTTCTAAAGTGTTGTTTTTACATTACTTTATGTTTCTCAGAAGACAATTAATCAGCATGGTGATGTTATGAATGAAAATAAAAGTTGCAGAATGAAAACACCAAGGGGAAATAAGACCATAAGATAATGTGTTCACCTGAAAATTAACTAGTGTTAATATATAGCAGTAACATGAACAGACATTTAAAGGTGACTGATGTAACAGAAAAAGTGTTCTTAAAGACCGAATGGAGACACATTTCCAAATGATTCCTTGTATTTTCACAACGGAAGTAGATTAGAACAGCAGACTTCTGTCTATTATCTGTGCTTCCCTTCGCATAGGAGATGGGGTGATTATGTGCTCAGAAAATAGCATCCTGGCCACAAAGACCTTGTTTTGAAATCAGGCAACATTAACGCACAAAGTCAATAATTCATGGACTCTTTTATCTAAAGTGGCAACCTCACACCAGCAATTTATGGAACAGCCACTTCTCTGAAGTGTATGTGATGATAATAATGGATTTTCTAACAATACACTCCCAATGCAAGGTCACTATGCACAGAGGCAGTGAACATCAGGATGTGACCTAGGTCAGCAAGAAAAGCTTTATTATTCAGCCTAATTATGAACGGTCATGATAATGGTCTATACTTAACTGTTTCTTTGGAGATTGTAAATATTCTTTCTACATATCTCAGATATACATACATTTTAACATTGTATTATGAGTCACGTTACTAAGGTATTCTGCTCCACAGCTGGCATAACACAATTACATGAGTTTGAAAATGCTTTATCATCACCCTCATATTAATGTAGTGCATGAAAACGGCATTAGATATTAGGATTTGAAATGCTGCTACAATTTAAAAAAATGACAAGGGAGAAAGAAAATGCCAACTAATTTCTTTGGGTAATTTTGTAGAATGGTGTTAGTGCGAATTGATATATATATATATATATCACAGTGGCAGTCAACACGGTAGAAATATGTAAGCCAGACTTTTCATGGAAATATTTTTTTTTTGTTTGGCTAAACACTTTTCCGCCATTACACAAATCGTCAAAACCTTGCAAAGAAAAGTTGATCCACATTTTTGCAGCATGAAGTGTGCATACAACTTGTATTCATGCGCTTACTCTCCTTACTACTCTAGCAGTACAGAAACATTTTACCATTAGACAGTCTAAAGTGTTGATCGTCTGATAAATGTTTCTTCCTCGGTAGATGGGGTGGAAATTAGGGTGACCAAACTCCACGTTAGCTGTCAAATGAGGACCAGTAATTAACAGCCAGTTCAATAGATAGAAATCAAATGTAGGCACACCACTCAGTAGGAATAAATAACATGCTGCAGGAATAATGATAGCATCTGGAAGACCCAACCTCCTGAAGAAGCAACATCGAGTAAGGATCATGCAAACCACAAGCTCTGCAATTGCAGCACAGAATAAAAGAAGTAGAACCTGATATTCTGATAGAGCTCGCTGATTCTTCCTAGAACGTATTTAAAACATCATGTTGTCTTAAAAATGAGTTTTCTTTCTCTTCACTTTTTAAAGCACTTCTTTATGGTACTTCTACCACGCTTGTCTCTATAATATGTGTCACAGTGTCTAACGTGTGCAACATATACTTTCAACCTTTCGTGTCTTCTGTGTGTAAACATGTCAGGTATTATGATTTTTAAAATTATGCTGCATGGACATCATCTCCTTCCTGTAAAGTTTTAGGCTGATGTGTCAAGCAGGAATCGCGAAAAATGGGAAGGGGTCCCAAAGTAATTTTTTCCTCATGCAATTTCAGTAGGGTGTTTGAACAGTGAATCAAAATAAATTACTGAATAGTATTACATCAACTTTGGCAGAAAGCTTGAGCTTAACTCAAAAAGTGTGCTTTCTGTTATTTAATGTAAATTTAATCAGCTATTTTTTATAATGGATCAAAAAAAAATACCAATATTTAGTAAATTGTGACTCCCGCAGGAATCATGGGGGAAAATATGTCAAGATATAGCAAATAAAGTAATCTGATTGGCGCAACCGACGGGCGGGACTCAAGAACATGGGAAAGACAGCTGTGATTGGCTGGCCGCAACATTAAGAGAAAGGTTGCACCTGCCATTATAAGACTCATGGACTTTGTCCCTGAGTCCTCAAAAATGGAATTATAGGGGAATAAGGTAGGCATACCCTGACCCCATAGCTCCTGGAGGGATTGCAGAAATGAAGAAAAAAGTTTTAGACAGAGATATTTGGCACGTTGGCCAACTGTGGGTGGCTTAGCCCATCCCACGGTGACTGGATTGGGTGCTGAGCATTGCCACAGACCAGGCCATGTGGCCTACTTGGCAGAGGATTGGCCTCCAGGGGGGTTTCAACCCAACGCCAGCCTGAAGCCCAAACAGCATGACATTCAGAGTATGTCATGCTGCGATTGGTTGTAGAATCATCAGGTACTGTACTGTGATAGGCTCACAAAGATGGATTGTGTTGGAAATGGAACTGAATAATGATTTGTACAGAGCTATGAATTGAACAAAACATTGAAATTAATTTAATACATGATTTTTTATTCATTGTTGAATTTCTGTAATCTTGAAATGTTTTAAAGCTTTTAGAAATTTAATGAGAGCTGATGTGCAAGTCTCTGTCCATGAGGGCGAGGAGATTCCACCAGAAGGTACGCCAGGCCATTATATGGTGACAAACCGAGGGCTTCACACATGTTTGTAGGCTTCGTCAATGGCACAAGACCACTGAAAAAGAAGAAGCATTAATGTTTCCGCAATGTGGTACTTTTGATTTGAAGAATATTGAAAATTTCAGTGAAAAGCTATATTAAATAAAACCACCTCCTAGACCCACATATGAAGCACTAAATGCTTGGGAACAAGCATCTCATACCAAAGGTTAAGAAATGTATCAGAACAATGTATAGAAAGCAGCACAAAATTATGCAGATGGTAAGTGGGCTAAAGAAAATCAGAGATAGAGGAAATGCAAAGTTTGGGGGTATAACTTATCAGATGCTCTATTGTCCTTGCATCTACCACCGTATGTAGCTCCAGCATCAGGCATAGAAAGTGTTGCCAGCACCAGCAGTACAGTGGCTATAACCTATGTTGATCCAAATGTGAGTCAGACTGGGGAGCCACCTACAAAACATTTGATTATGGCGGTCCCTCCTGAAGTAGGTAGTACTTTAATTGCTGCAGTGTTACAGCTTCTGTTCTGACTGTTTCTGGACCAACGTCACAAGTTGTGTCAGCTCAGACTTTAGCAATGCCTGGTGCAACTGCATCAGTTAACATAACATAACATAACATAACAGTTAATATTGTATTGAATCCTGTGGTTCCAGCAGCTGTAGGAGCAGCATCCGAAACACGGTTTATCACATCATCGCAAAACTCCCATGCAAAAGGGAGGAGAATTATTTTTACAAGATCAAGTGCACAGGGAGAGGCAGGATTATTTGATGATGACATCTTTTCACCATGGCTTGGGGAAACTCCTGAGAACAAAGGTACAGGAGATAAATAGAGACCAGCTGCTAGCCAAGAAAATGGGAGATCCCTGGATATACTAAAAGTGAAGGTGGAATTGGAAGAGAGTATTGGGGGATCAAGAAAATGAGCTGATCTACTTGAATAAGGAAACCACTAGGTGTGCAGCTCCCACACATGATAAATTGATTGAGTTGATAGGTAAATATGAGGTTGATCTCACCAACAGCATCCCCTTAGTGAAAAGCTTAGGACACAGTTAGATGGTGAAGCAATTGTTGGCGTGCTATCCTCATGAATGAGTTGATAGGTAAATATGAGGTTGATCTCACCAACAGCATCCCCTTAGTGAAAAGCTTAGGACACAGTTAGATGGTGAAGCAATTGTTGGCATGTTATCCTCATGAATGAGTTTGCACATTGCTGAATTGATGAAGTGTAATCGCATATGGAGTGACAATTCAAAATTGCAGAGGCAAATAGTAAGCCACTACAGGCACCCCCAAATGAAGATTAGGCTTCAACATTTGCTATGAGCAAGATACCATATGAAAGGTATGTTCATGTACCATGGAAGGATGTACGTTGTTACAACGCATGCTTTTACCACGCATGCCTTTACAACGCAGGTTTTTCAATGCAAGTCGTTACAACGACTTGCGTTGGGGGGTGCTGGATAGTGAATAGTTTAATTTACTATTCCAACTCCAGTCTCCATGGATAGTAGGGAAGGTGTTGGATAGTAAATAAACTATTACCGTTCCTACAGCGCCCCCCAGCGCAATTTGTTGTAATGGCTTGCGTTGAAAACCTGCGTTGTAAAGGCACTGCGTGGTAAAAGTTGCGTAGTAAAGGATGTTTCCCACCATGGAATGGAGGTGATCTTGGAACATTCACAGACAACTTTCCAAAGTTCAGAGAGAATCCTGCCTAGTGGGATACACAGATTGACAAATCTGTGAAGATTCTAAAGGTTTGTTGGCAGACTTGAACACCTTCTCTGATATTGTGGTACAAAGTCATTTATGGGCTGAATGTAAGATAGCTGTGCAGTGGCCCCTGACAGAGCCACCAAGAGATGCATGTACTCTTGCACCCTCACCTATAGTGATCACAATGTACAATAAAGTGATTACCTTTTTGAAAGGGATTCAAGTGAGAGATACTGATTGGCTGAAAATAAACAGAACTACTCAAGAATCTAAAGAGTCAGTGGCAGCTTATTAGAAATGATTGTTGTAGGTGTGTTATCAAACAGTAGACAAGAAGATCCGAAAAACAGAGATTTGGGGAGTGTTGTGTATTAGTCCATTCTTGAGTTACTGTCAGAAATTAGTATGCACATTCAACACAATGTGATATTTACAAAGATTTGCGTTCCCTTAATAAAAGAAAACAACTTCCATTCAAAGTTCGTTAATGATTCTTTCTTTTATTTCATTGGTTTTGGTGATGTTCTTTTTTACCATTTGATTCAAATTCCTTCGTAATTATATTCATCATACACAATCAAGCATTATCTTAAGCGTGTCCAATGCATTTCGGGCATTAATGGCATGCCCTTCATCAGGGAGTAGACACTAGAAGCAATAATACGAGTCAACATTAGAATGGAAAATAATAATGTTTGCAGGGTATCAATAAAAAAACATAGACAGTAAATGTGCATACAAAATCCAATATCAAGTCGTTTTGTGCCGTTTGGAATGGTAGGTGAAGGATTGTGAAACCTCATGCATAGTGAATATAAAAAGTGTAGGTAGCAGTCGTTCACTTACATGCCTGTGTTTAGTCAGTGTTGGAAATCTAAAAGGAATCAGTAAACGGAAAAAAGTACGTCAATGTCTGTGAACAAAACTGGCTAAAAGGCTCTCCAGCATGTTTTGCGAGCGGTAAAACTAACCTGAATGGTTAAGTGTTGAAGGATTCTATCCGGTACGTATCTCCAAAGAACAAGTAAAGTTCATCATCCTAGAAACTGTACTCAAACGGCACAAAACGACTTGATATTGGATTTTGTATGCACATTTACTGTCTATGTTTTTTTATTGATACCCTGCAAACATTATTATTTTCCATTCTAATGTTGACTCGTAATATTGCTTCTAGTGTCTACTCCCTGATGAAGGGCATGCCATTAATGCCCGAAATGCATTGGACACGCTTAAGATAATGCTTGATTGTGTATGATGAATATAATTACGAAGGAATTTGAATCAAATGGTAAAAAAGAACATCACCAAAACCAATGAAATAAAAGAAAGAATCATTAACGAACTTTGAATGGAAGTTGTTTTCTTTTATTAAGGGAACGCAAATAAGTGTGTGCCATACTAGGGATGGGACCAGAGTTCCTCTGGCCTCACACCACAAACATTCAAACCGACGTCGTTGGACCCTCGACGCCTCCTTATTGAGCACCACTAAACCAACATTAACTAACCAACAACAGCTAAATCAAATCAAATCAAAATAAGCGGTGCATCAATCCAACTACCACTATATTTACAAAGATCTCATTAAAGGCCATCATAGGGATATCGTTGCAGAGAAGAAACTGTACTTCTCTAGAAAAATTGACGCGGCGGGTAACATTAGCAAAGAAATGTTTAAAATTGTCGAGGAGTTTCCCTCCCCTTCCTCCTTAATCCCAAAATCCTCCCCCTCAGAATCCTGGGTCAAGCAATTGGCTTGTTTCTTTCCCAACAAGATTCTAAGCATCCAGGCCTCTTTTTTGCCTACTGTTTCTACAAGTGATCCTGGCTCAAATCCTTCTGTAATGTGTTCCCTCCTGAAAATCATATGCTCTTAACTTTTCCCCCTCTATCTCCCCAAATGTCACTGGATCTGCTATTAAAATTAAAATCCGGCTCACCGTCTGATCCTTGCCCTGCTAAAATCCTGGCCAAAATGGCACATGTTATCAACTCTATTGTTAACCCACTCCTCAATGCCTCTCTCGAAACTGGCACCGTCCCTAGTGTATGGAAAAATGCGCACATCGTTCCACTGCTAAAAAAAACTAATTTGGACCCCCTTAGAGTACTCTAACTATAGACCGATCTTGCTGCTCCCTGCTTTGGCTAAAATTGTGGAAAAGCACGTTCACTCCACTCTGTCCAACTTCCTTGAAACCCGAGATATCCTGCACCATACTCAGTCCGGTTTCCGCTTAAAGTTGAGCACTGAGATTGCGTTATTGGAATTCACCGAGTCTATTAAGGAGGTGTTGGATAGTGGAGGGAAGGCGATGTTGGTGCTAATGGATTTGTCGGCGGCCTTTGATACCGTCTCTCATGGTCGTCTTCTCTCAAGACTCCAGGAGATCGGACTGAGAGGGACGGTATTCAATTGGTTTGTGTCTTTTTTGTCTGGCCGCCAACAAGCGATCTGGGCCACTCCCTTTTTGGCTCACCAACGACCCTGCCACCACCAGAACCAACCTACACGAAGGGATGAAAGAAGTAGCCGAGTGGATGAGAACAGCCGCCTGAAACTGAACTGAGACAAGACAGAAGTCCTCACCCTTGGATCATCACCCTCTGCCTGGGACGACTCCTGGTGGCCCCTGGCCAGGGCAGCGCACCCAAACCAACAGACCACGCACCCAAACCAACGCACCCAAACCAACGCACCCAAACCAACGGACCACGCACGCAACCTGGGTCATCCTTGATTCCTCCCTCCCGATGACCAGACAAGTCAACGCCGTCACCTCATCGTGCTTCAACACCCTACGCATGCTCCGCAAGTTCTTCCGTTGGATCCCGACCGAGACCAGGAAGACGGTCACCCAGGCACTCGTCACCAGCCGACTGGACGACGGAAACACCCTCTACACCAGAACCACAGCCAAACTGCAGAAAAGACTCCAACGCATCCAGAACGCCTTTGCACGACTTATGCTGGGGCTGGAATCACACCAGTGATTTAAAAAAGTGCCTCAACATGGTATCTTGAAAGACATAGTGAGAATTCCTTGCAACTCGCCAAAAATGGGTTTACATTATCCCATGGCAAGTATAGAACTCTAGAGGATCTTAAAAAAATTATCAATGTTGTGCTTCCATGTTGAAATCAACAAAAGGGCAGTGAGGTATCCACTGCACAAAATGTTGGTGGTTTTGCTATTTTAGTTCTTAACACTAAATTTGGTGTGCATTCAAAGGGAATCTAAACAGCCACGCCCTGTGCTGTTAATTAGCAACTGATAGCAATTGCATATGTTTAAGAATTTCTTAAGGTTCCCTGAGCAAAAAGTTGTAGTCTTGTTATATCATACAAACACAAGTTTCCAAGGATAATATCACAAGAAATTCAAGAGAAAATATAAGTCTGTGGTTTCTTTATTTGTCATATTTTTGTATATAGTCTTCCACGAGGTCTTGTTTAACAAGTTCTCCAATCCTGGATATTGAAATCTCTACAGCAATACAGCAACACAGCCAACACACGTGTTTCGTCTATGGAATTGATCCAAAAGACTTCATCAGGGCTGTAATAAAAATTATATATAATAAATATACTATCCACTCTATTGGGAGCTAAGCCTCACCTCCACCGAGTAATAGGTGAATAAGTTGGAAACCGAGAAAGGGAATATTTAAGAAAGAGAAAAGAAACTGGGGGCAGAACAAAAAGAAACACCCGACTGTGCACTCGAACCAATCACCAGTTGTGCCATGTGACAGGGAATCTTAAGAAATTCTTGTACTTCCATGTTGTTGCATTGTATCGAATCTAGCTTTCATACTATTTCAAATTCCCTGTGATGCAGAATGATTTACTGTTGCAGATCTCTGCGAGGCCTTTTTCTCTGGTCAATTGCATGAGGACAGTCAATTCCTGTACCCCTTTGTGTTCTGAGATAGAATTATGGAATGGTGGTGGGTTCCACAAAGGTATACAGAGAGCCCTTCAATCTTTAATTAGATTTTTTTATTTTAAATCTTGAGACATTACAAATACCATGTACGTCATTTCTCGTGCAATATATTAATGACCTACTTGTGGTGTCAAAGAAACAAGAAGCATGTAAACAAGACACAATTGCTCTTTCAAACTATTTGGTTTATAATGGACATAAAGTGTCCCCAAGCAAGTTGCAATACTGCCAGAAAGAGGTTCTATATTCAGGACATCTCATTGAAAATTGGATGAGAAAGGTGTCACAAGGTGAGAATCACAACAATTTTTAAAATGAACTGACCCAGGATGTTATTGGGAAAGGTGGGCTACTGTAGACAGTAGATATCTAACTTTCCCTAGTGGTCAACCATTTACAGAGGCGTATGCACAAGAATGTGCCTGATCCACTTCGATGGGACAGCAATAGCTTGAAAGTGTTCCTGGATCTAAGAGAAAGTCGCTATGATGTGCTGCTTATGACCTCACACATTACATCACTGAAGATATATAAAAGGTATTGAGATATAAGATATACATAAGTCAGTTACTAGTAACCGATGAATTTCAGTAGTTTTTACCATTTACAGAGGCCTATGCACAAGAATGTGCCTGATCCACTTCGATGGGACAACAATAGTTTGAAAATGTTCCTGGAGCTGAGAGAAAGTCGCTATGATGTGCTGCTTATGACCTCACACATTACATCACTGAAGATATATAAAAGTTATTGAGATGTAAGATATACATAGGTCAGTTACTTATAACTGATGAATTTCAGTAGTTTTGGGGTTTTAAAACTGTAGTTTGACTTTATTCTTAAATGACCTACATATAACTCAATCTATCTATCTATCTATCTATCTATCTATCTATCTATCTATCTATCTATCTATCTATCTATCTATCTATCTATCTATCTATCTATCTATCTATCTATCTATCTATCTATCTATCTATCTATCTATCTATCTATCTATCTATCTATCTATCTATCTATCTATCTATCTATCTATCTATCTATCTAACTATCTATCTATCTATCTATCTATCTATCTATCTATATATCTATCTATCTATCTATCTATCATTCTGAGACAGATGTAGAGATAGATAGATAGATAGATAGATAGATAGATAGATAGATAGATAGATAGATAGATAGATCGATAGATAGATAGATAGATAGATAGATAGATAGATAGATAGATAGATAGATAGATAGATAGATAGATAGATAGATAGATAGATAGATAGATAGATAGATAGATAGATAGATACATACATAG
This sequence comes from Lissotriton vulgaris, assembly GCF_964263255.1. Classification (NCBI taxonomy): domain Eukaryota; kingdom Metazoa; phylum Chordata; class Amphibia; order Caudata; family Salamandridae; genus Lissotriton; species Lissotriton vulgaris. The sequence goes on from NC_141687.1 coordinate 2,083,052,497, forward strand.
ATAGATAGATAGATAGATAGATAGATAGATAGATAGATAGATAGATAGATAGATAGATAGATAGATAGATAGATACATACATAGATAGATAGATAGATAGATAGATAGATAGATAGATAGATACATACATAGATAGTTCACAGTACATTCTGCTCTCATCTGCTATATGCAGCCCCAAAGACCAAAAAACTAGGAAAGACATGAATAGTTAAACTATGGCCCTAAATGATTTTAGACAAAAAACATATTAAATAATGGTTTTTGCTTGATGGTAAACAATATGATCTGTGTATGATGCAATGAATTCATGAACTAATCATATTTGTTACACAGACCAGATAATAGCAAGAACTATGTATATGTTTCCATTGTATTGTCAGTTTTCACATGGGAATATTTTGATGTTTTAGCAGAAATGCCAAGTTAAGTAGTGTGTATTCTCCAGTAAAGATGTATTTTTCATGTATAATATTTTATTGGGTGTTGTAGGAATGCCACATCACCCTATTCTCTAAATTCTTTCCCAGACTTCCATACACCTTAATCATGGAGCTCACACATATTTTGGCAGGTGATTACGTGATTGGTACAGCTGCGCCAAACTCTCAAATGGACTGCCCACCATATTACAAGTTGAACTCATATACATCAGATGGTCCTTCGTCTTTCACATTGCGTGTCTGAAAAACTGGCACTGCAATGTGATTGCAAAAAAAATACCAGCACTGCATGGACGGTGACGTCCATGCGATGTTTGGGCTTTTGTCGAGACAGGCAGGGGGCACAACATGGGGGGGGGGGAATGTATTCCCATGGTGGAAGGCATCAATGGGGGTTCCTCCATCACCAGCCTTTTCATGGCACCAGCCTTTTCATGGCGGGGCTCCTGCCATGCAATGGCTGGCGGTGACGCAACTTGTTATATGCTTATTGGGACTGAGCCAGTCCCACTGAACATCTTACTTTGTGGCCCAAATGTGCCACCACCAGAGAACAACTGTTCCCTGGCACATCGGGTGGTCCTCCAACCCAATGACTTTCAAAGTCGAGGACAGACATCATGAGTCTGGCAGTTGCAATACCGCCAGACTCAAAATTAGGCCCTTGGTTTGAAGTTCTAATGAGTCGTAGAGTGACTGTATTAGCTTTTCTTATGTTTTTGTCGGATTTGAGTTAAAAAAAAAAATATCACACACTCAGTTGAATCTCCAAATAGACACCCTCACAACACTAAATATAATATTACAACTATTTAACAGAGCACTTCAAAAGAAATTGGCAGTAGGGAAAAGATGTGCAAAATAGTATTTAAGTTCTTGACAATATTCCAAGCTAGCATATGGTCAAAGGTGAGGATACAACCACTGCCAAATGTTGCAAAAACAGGTAGATCTAAGTCAACCCTAAAGCACAAACACAATTTCCAACCTGAGCAACTCTAGCATATATAAATGTCCATGCCAATAACTCTTTTCCAAATTGTAAGGTTTTTCGTTTTCTTCCTTATTGTTCCAAATTCATGTTTTCTTCATAATATATCTTTTCATTGTTCAGTCTGACCACAGGGTAACCAAATCTTAAAGAGTTCTTCAGCAAATGGAACAAGCCAAAAGATCTTGCCAACACGTTTACATGTAGAACTCCTTTAAATACTGTGCATTGCCCCAAGTAATTGTTCCCTGATTGGCCATTTCTTCCTCATGAAGAAGTTAGAACATATCTCCCAGATCATACACATCAATGAAGCAGTGTTGTAGTTCTTATAATTTGACATTTTTAGTAAGCAGTAAGCTGGAAGATGCCTCACTGTAGAGTTCAGTGACTTGTTACATAATAAACATACATACAAAGGGGATCACTCTTATTCTATCTAAGAATTTGGATTTGATTAAAGAAGTAATCACAGCAATCCTCATTCATTTGTCTACTTTATTTTGTACACAGTTATTGGTATGCAATCTTCTTTATACATAGATTTCAAAAGAATACTTAGATGTGTGTTCATTCTACTTTGTATTTCTTTGATAAACCAGTTTGTAACAATCACTCATATAATATTTTTACTGTAAACAATCTTTAAAAAAAGAATATCTGTACATTGATTCAGTGTTAATCATTACATGTTCTTGTATAATGTGAAATACACAGGGATGTTTCACCCATGGGTTCACTAGATCACCCACATTGAACATCCAAATTACCTGTTTATATAGACACCTATTGGCAAATGCGAACAATTGAACTGCCTTTAGAGTTACCATGTGGGCTGAATGTTTGCATTTAGGGCAAATGTTAGATTGATTTTAATTGTATGTGGCCATACACTCAAATATGGCAGTAATAAAGTTAATTACTTGCTTTATGATTGCAAGAGTTGTGTTTCAAGTCAGATTGTGGCAATATATAATATGCTGATATTGCAACTTGTTTTACTTAATAGTTACATTATAATTCAAGAAAACATTGAAACTTATAGTTCTGGTAAACACTGGTATTATATATATAGAACCAACGTATTGTGCAGTCAATAGACAATGGGACACAGTCTAGTTTTTTACAGCACTTCTCTGTACAACAGTCAATTTCACTGGTGTGCAGTTGAGCACCCTTATCTTAACAAGCAAATGCAGGTGGCTGCTATTGGTACACTACATTTCCCTAAATGTAGACTTTATTGGGTAGATTGGGTGAGTTTTAACTACAGAGAAATCCTGCCTGGTGACGTTTTCTCGTGGGTGCAGCTCAATTGAGCACTATCCCTGCCCTTCCTGTGATCACTTTTTTTCCCTTCTTTCTTCTTCTAGGAACAGCCTAGTCGCGTTTGTCAGTTGCAGCTCAATTGTGCAATGTTTCATGTTTGTTTTTGCAGTGGATGACATATGAAAGACTTACAATTGGTGAAGAGAAGTCTTCTTTCTTTCCCTGCGTAGCATATTATTGCTGGTTATAAAGGATCCCTTTTTTTCTTTGAGCATTTGTCATTGTGAGCCCAATGTAGAAAGAGAATATAAATCATTGTCTACATGTTTGTTTTCAATATTACCTTCCTAGCTGCCCATTTGCTGGTAAACCATTTCAGTCACTTGTGATATTAGCTTCTTAGACTTTTGTATGCTAATTCACATTTATCTTTTTTCATTGTTCTCTGTGCGACATTAAACATTTTAGGTTGAAATGTGTTTACTTGTTGCAGTATATGGCAGAGTTGAGGTAATATAATCTCTGACGTAGCATCAACATTTAACACCAGTGCTATTAGCAATGTATATAAAGCAGAAAACCCAAACACTACTCCCCCAAATCTCACCCACCCTAACCAATGCCTCAGTTGCTTGTATAAATATATGTTGCTATGTGATCATGATTGTAATACTCTGGATGGACTCCAGCCGCTGGGCGTATTTATGAGTTAGTCAAGCGTAACAGTCTGAGATATCTAGGTCAGGTTAGTTCTATGAATTCATGTGACAGCAGTGAGATAAATGGCTGCCAAACCTTCCAAAATGTATCGGCCTGGGATTGTAGTATCACTGTGATTTTTTCCATCCCTAATACATGCCAGATACGATGTATTCACCCCAATTTTGTTGGAAGACTGTCAGTGCCTCATAGGGCTAAAATCTTTTGATGAGTGGCCCTCATTGCCAGCGCTATGTGTCGACCTCTCCTTGAAAGGTTAGCAGGTTGGGGAGGCCCAATAGTAAGTAGACCGGGAATCAGGGGAGCTGGGTACCCAGGTGGTTATCTATCTCTGATAGCACATTGTCCCAGAATTGAGCAAAAGATGGGCACTCCCAAAGGATATATAAAAGCATTCCCTGTGCTCCTTTGCATCTACAGTACCAGCCGCTATGTTGTGGGTTCACTCAGTGTAGTTGGGCTGGAGTCAGGTACCAATAGTGAACTATCTTTGTTGCTGTGTCTATACTGGCTACATTAGTGGCTGTGTGTTGTACTCAATAATAGATATCTCGCCACTCCTGGATGGAGAGCTCGTGCCCTAGTTCCCTTTCTCATCTCAGCTGCACTACAGATCTAGAATCTGAGGGCTTATCAAGAAGCATTTTGTATATGTATGATACTAAATGTCTGTCCATATCTCTGCCATTTTGTCATAACTAGTCAATTGTCTCTGAGCTGGCTGCGTTAGACAGTATCTAATATGGAGGTATTGGTATCTCTTTTTCTTATGTATATCGTATTGAAAGGTGTGGGCCTTTATTGTGGATAGATATAGACTGGGAAATTGATGTTTCTTATTTAGAAAGGGAACGTTCCAGAGGGATATGCTGCCAAGAGCCCTTTCCAGCTTTTCTCAGATTCTAGGCAGGCCCGCTTCACTAAAAACCTAGCTTGTGCTGCCTGGAAGTAGAGTAGAATACTTGTGATCGCCAGTCCCCTCTACCCGGTGTCTGCCAGGTGAGTTCCCACCACATTCGAGAGTGCTTACCTCCATATGCAGTTTTTAAGTGCTTTCTGTAGAGTTTGAAGCATCCCAGGATGGGCCAGAGCAAGGGTGTCATAAATATATATAAGATCCTAGGGAGGACTGACATTTTCAAAGCTGCGATCATTCCAAGCCATGATAAAGGGTGAGCTCTCCATCTCGCAAGATCTGTATAGACTCTGCTAACCAACTTGTGATAATTTATGTCTATTACTTCCTGAATAGTCGACGCCAATAAGAACCCTAGGTAGATTATGTTGTGTTCCAATTAGACGGACAAATTCTGTGCAAGGGTGTCTTTCAGGCTCTGTGATATTGATAAGCCCAGTGCTTGGGATTTAGCTAAGTTAATTTAGAATCCAGAGATCTGCCCGAATTTCCCAACCTCTCTTCAAAAGTCCAACAGCGCCACTCATTGGAGTACAGACGAATCAAGTGCTCCTCTCCCCTGAATCGTATGCCAGTAATATTAGGGTCATCTCTAATGTGCTGCACAAAAGGCTCCATATAGAGTGCAAAGAGAAATGGGGAGAGGGGCACCCCTGTTGTGCTCCACAATCCACAGGGAAGTTTCTATACGTCCTACTGTTCACACTGTCAGATGGCGACGGTCCTTTATACCCACTAAGATACCAGGACCTAAATCAGTCTCCCAGGCCGAATAGTTTCAGAACTGCCTCTAGGTAGGACCAATGGACGCGATCACGTCTTCGTAGAAGAGCATTGTGTGTCGTTGGCAGTGTGATGCTTTGTCTATAAGATGGAGAATTCTCTTAGTATTATCTGAACTCTGCCTACCTAGTATGAATCCAGCCTGGTCTGGGCCTACCAGTCCTGGCATATAGGTAGCTAGGCATATGGCTAGGATTCTTGTGAATAGTTTAGCATCGCTGTTCAGTTAAAAAATTGGTCTATATGATGCACATAAACGTTCTTCCTTCCCGGATTTAGTTATCACCACTATTAACTCCTCTCTCATGGAGGGGAGAAGTTTCCCTGCTTCTTAAATCTCATTAAAAAGTCTGGTGAGTAGGGGAGATAATATATTATAAAACATTTAATAAAAGGGGGCCGAAAAGCCATTGGGCCCTGGGGAGTTGTGGGGCTTCAGTCGTGAAATTGAAACAATTACCTCTTCTATTCTGATAGGGCAAAACAGGTTCGCTGCCTGGTCCTCTGTCAGGCTTGTAACGTTGGAGTTTTCCAAGTAATTAAGGATCGCGTGAGGTAGAAGGTCTTGCACGGAGTGTAGGTCCTTATAATAGTCTCCAAATCTATCCGCCAATTCTTTATCTCCAGTAATCTTTTCCCCATCTGCTGTCAATAGGGTCACGACTAAGTTGGACCACCTTTGGCCTTTGAGTTTATTTCCCAAAATGTTCCCCTGTTTATTGACTCCAGCAATCAAAAACATGCTTGAGACATAGTAAAGAGTACTCCTTTCTGTCCAAATCTAGAATTGCCAATTGTTTCCTGGTCACCTCTAATTGGCGCCAAACCCTAGGGCCACACTTCTATGATGTATGCGCTCCAACTTGCATGTTTAATACTGAAACTGGATGCGCTTTTCGCAGCGCTCTTTGTTGTCTGCAGCTGAGATCACAATTAGTTCCCCCCTAAGCACAGCTTTCATTGCATCCCATATCATTGCACTTGATATCTCTTGTGTGTCATTAACCTCTAGGTACTGGTAAACTTTCACTCTCTACCTGCTTGATTACTTCTGGCCTTCGCAGAAAAGTCTTCCGTAATCTCCAGAACCCAGTTCTATGTGTGTGGAAGGGGAGCCACAGATCTAACAAGATTGCTGAGTAGTCTGACAAGAATCTAGGGTCAATGTCAATTGCTTTTGTCACTGATAGGACCTCCCCAGACCCGAGAAAATGGTCTAAACTTGGGTAGGATATGTGTGCAATGGGAGTAGTATGTGTAATCTCTAGTGTTTGGATGCTTATGCCGCCAGATATCACTTAATTCACACTCCTGCAACTTGTGGGCCACTCCCCGACTGATTTCTTCGGATGCTCCCTGTGTCTGGGTTTTGTTGAAGACTAAGTTTAAATCGCCTCCCGTTATCACCCATCTATCAGGTGTGGTTGTAATGTCTGCTGCAGCTTCTTGTAGGAATCTATCTTGGCTCAACATTATACATTTTAATGTCGTACGTGAATAAGGTGGGTGGAGGGTATGAGCTAGAGGAAGGGCCCTAAACTGGATCTATTCGTTATTAAGGAAGGAACTCAGACAGTGCGAATAACTCTCTTTCAATCATCAGGCAAGAAAGTTTTCAATAGAGTTTGTCAGGGCCTGAGCCCTGTGCCCTTGAATTTATATGTGCTCTGCTTGCAGGTTTCGTTGGTTCTTTTTTATTTATTTTCTATGTATTATTCTGCTGACACACAGTTCATTCTCAGATTGAATGGTAACACAAAGACGGCCCGCAAATCTTTTTATTCATGTCTTAGTGCTGAGGCTTACTGCATTTTCAACATTTGCCTAAATTTAAACTCTAAAAAAACCAAAGCAATGGTTATGAGTTCAGTGGTTAAGAAGTGGCTGTCCCTTGTTCTGGTATTTTGGCTGACAGCTAAAAATCATTTAGAACTGTCTGTCTTCAGTGTGGATAGTTAGAAATGTATTGGGGGGGAATGTGATGTGTACCTCTGTTTTAGAACTCGTTTGCCAATGACTACACCGCATGCTTTCTCCACAGCAAGGTTTCAGACCCACTTGCCCATTATACAAGCATTTGTAGGTGCTTGCCTGGACTATGACAATGCACTGTATCTTTCTCTGCAGAAAAGTATGGTTGCAGAACTTCAATTGGCGATGAATGCAGCAGCTGTTTTACTTCTCAAATTGCCTTGTTGTGTTTCCAACAAGGGCAACTTTCAGGCTAAGGAATACCTCCTCATAGTAGTACATTACATTTAAAAGCCTTTGCATTTACTTTGAAGCTCTTCACATTAGCCATCCTTTATTCATCAAACTATTGTTCACATGGTTTTCTGAAATTAGCTCTAGATGTGCTTTGACTAACATTTTACTTTATGAGAATAAACATTAATAGTGATTAATTGGAACTAGAATTAATTCAGGAACTGATTATCCTTGAATGCTTAGACTAATGCTTCAGTAGTATCCTTCTCTCCTTTCTAGCTGCAAGGACTTGCTTGATGCTTTAGAGGCCATCCAAAGTTATAGGAGCGGTGGATATCTTCCAATGTTTTGCAGTAGAGTTCATACTGAGAAATGACATAATATGACCTTTAACACTGACTCCTTGCACATTGTTAAACAAGATCTTAATCCTGATAAAATTATAATAATTGATATCACTGAAGCCTAGCTCACTGTGAAAAAGTATTGCTTAATCACAGGGAGATGCCCAAGAAAGAGATTTAAAAGAACAGTAGTGGTTAGGCCCACTGATACTAATTCGTAGGGACTATAAATTATGGTATTGGCTTGATTTACTCCTTTTCCTCGATAATATATTGTGATTTATCATTACTTGTAAGGAACTATCACAAATGCTGAACACAGAGGTGATGGATAGTTCAAAATCCTATTTTTCCAAGTGTTCACAATAATGAACTGCAGCAATAATTAAAAAAAATGTTTTTTAAAATTTGATTTCGTGTTATCAAGAGTCTGAATTCCACTACTGAATTTGTTTATTTATAACTTAAAATGTAATTTCTCATTAGAATCTGCAGAAGGCAAATTATGTTCATTAGAAGATTGTTTGCCTTCTGTGCTTGATTCTGTTTTGCCACCCTTGAGTCCAGGGGTTGCAAAAGGAGGACTAGAGATTGCGAGAGGCAAGCCAGGGGTTTCAACTGTCAATCTCGGTGACTCCTCCATGATGTCTATGTCCCCATTCGCACATAAATAGTGTGGAAATTACTAGAGCTATATGACTGAAATAATGACTATATACAGATAACTAAGACAATACATAATACTGATTACAATTACTGCAATCTTGCCTGCTACACATGAATCCACTACTGGAGGCATTAATCTGCAGTCTATAAAACTAATATAAGAACCTCCCACCGGTTAGGGAAGAAATGCCCTATGGGTTGCACAGCACAGAAAAAGTGCACCAGAGATATATGATGTACCCCACAATTACTTTTCTAGATAAGCATAGAATTATGCCTATGCATTAAGCTCTAGGTCTGGTACCAGTAGAAGACACATACAATGGAGGGCACCCCATCATTTGCAGTAAATATTTATGTTTTAAGGGTAGTACAGGAAAAACACCACACATCTCTTCCAGTTGATCTTGATATAAGGTTGATTGGAAATATTGATACAGTTGCAGCAATATTAGCAGAATCATGGAAGATGCAATAAATCTAGCTGTCAGAGAGAGAGAGAGAGAGATGTGCAGATGTTGCTCTTAAAACAAGGAAGCTGATCTCCCCCAAATCATTTCACATGCCGATGCCACTATGAGCCAAGGCTTCTAAACTATAATTGATATATAAAAAAGTTGGTGCTGGTTGATTTGTTATCTAAGAAATGCCATAAGAAGTAATCTAAATTTGAAGTTAAATAATTTCTAGAAAAAATTAGGTCATATAAAGATGGTGACACACAAAGTTAATATAGCTTTAGAAGTAGGAAGAAGACCTTCTACAGATTCTAATGGGAAACAAAACTTTAGGGCTTATTACAATAGTGCTCGGAAAACCTCTGATCTGTGGTCAGAGGCTCTCCGACCACCATCGTCGGTTTCAAATCTAACCGGCTGATTATGAATCAACTAGATGGAATTGAAAACGGCTGGTCATTCCAGCTGGCTTCCAACAGGATCAAGGAGTCCATCAGTCAGCCGGGGCTGGCTTGTAATCCTAAGGGGCGGCCTTTCCACCCTTGGGATTACGATGGATGGTTTCCAGCAGGGTTTACATGGCGGCCTTTCTAACATGCAAACTCTGTCGGAAAGCGTGTTTGGGGGACTCTTGCAGGGGCCCATTGTGTGTGTGGCTCTGGTTGGGGGCCGAGGGGGAACCTATTGTGCCTGCTGTTAATCCATGCACCCCGTGGCAAGCACCTTGGGGTGCCTGCCAAGGGGTCAGGGATTAACACCACTTCCCATTTCCCTATGAGCGTACGTACTGCTGCCAGTTTACGGCTGTTACACGTGCTCCCATAGAAAAATTTCAGAATGCGACTGAAAAGTGTTCAGTGGCATCCTAATCAAGCAGTCAGGACCGCTGACCGCAGGTAGGTCGGCCCCATTTATGAGATGGTGTCGAGTGGACACACATTAGAAATACATACATTCAGATGTGGAATTCATACTTTTGATAGTACAAAATATAATTAAACAAACTGAAAAAAAACGAATTTTTTAAAATATTGGCACAGTCCCCTATTGTGACTACTTGGAAAAATATGTTTTTTGAACAGAACTATTCGTCCCCTCTGTGTTCAACATTTGCGATAGATCCAAGACATTGAAGAGTTGTTTTGTTTTGCACCATTTGTTATTGTATTGGCCTTGATGAAGGTGGAAGTGAAATTGAGGTTTATCCACGGAAACATGTGTCAACATTTTTAATCTGCCTACTGATGTTGGTCACACAAGGAGAAAATAATTCATATTGTTTCCTTGAAATTTTGTCTATGTATCTACATCAAGAGCCTTGTTTGGACTTGATTGTTGGTTTGAGTAACTCTGTATGGTTTGGGGGTTAGTCTGCCTATGTTAATCTTTTTGCTTTGGTATTCCTATATATTTTAGTTAACATATGTTTGATTACTGATGAATTAATGAATATTCTTCTAAAACTTGAGGCATTGGTTCATTAATGAAAGTGAATGAATAAAATCATGACTTTATTGAAATAATTGGACTTAGTTGAGCTGTTTGTTTTGTTTTACATGACAAGAGGGTACTCGTTTGCTCTAAAAGAAACACTTCCTGTTAGTTTGTGAAGAAGGACATACATCCACCATCTTGACAGTACTTCGACTGCCAAATTTTATCATGACTACCAACTCAGTGATGATCACTGTACACTGAAGGGAAGCTCCATTATGGCAGTTCACTTCAACGTAGTAAATGTTTGGAGGACTGCCACTGTTAGTTTTTCCTGGCGCTGATGGACAGGAAAAAGCCATTACACCATCCACCCTAAATGATGCCCATTCTCCGATGTCTGCTACTCCTTCGGGCCGTTGAATGAAGAGTTCCATTGACAGATCCAACAGTGGCTTCATCAGCAGAGTACTTAAGTTCTGTTCATCTATGAATGAGGCAGGTGGACCGAGGGTTTGCCTGCAGGGTACTGTGTCACATTTGGGGTGGCATAGCACCACGTCAGAGGGTTGTTTACCTTGCAGGCAGCACTGCCACCCAGGTGTGCAACCCTAGGGGATCTTCAGCAAAGAGGAGGTGGCAGCACTAGCGCTTTTTTACAGCTTCACCTCTCCTTAATGCTGGCAGCAGTCAGTTGGCCGAGCAACGGATACCCCCTGCAGGACCATCAGCTGCACTGGAAGAGGTTGCGCCTGTGTGTACAATGCACCAGCCAGGTTCGGTGCACTGTCCAGAAGCTAACCCACCGCTGGGCGGTTATCCTTGACCGGGAGCAGGACTTCTCGACCTGCTCATTGTCCAGATTCTAAGGCTCAGTGAGTATTAAGTATTTTTGTGTTTTTACAATGGTAACATTTTTTTCTGAATAGCAGCTCACTCTCAGAGGTAAGTTAAGTTTAGTTTATGTCAAGAATATTATTATGTGATCCAGTTTCTAGTTTCTGCTAAGCAGGTGCTCAGCGCTACCTAATCGTACTCATCATTGGTGCTCACTTTGGCTGATTAATTGAGAAGCAATTGCAGATGCTTCTGTCCTCCTGTCAACTTAGTAAATCAGTGATATCAGTGAGTTAGTGTTCTCTATGACTTTGTTTATGTAGCTCATAATGTTCCAGACTGTTTCACAGTGATGTGTAGTATGCATCTATGCATTGCTAAAAAAGAACACAGTGTTGTCCATAAAGGGAGTTGAGAAATGAGAATAGAATCAAAAATCATTTGTTTCAATAGAGTAGTTCCAAATGTAGATTTTGTGAAGGAAATTTGGAATTACTATGGCGAACTCAACACTAGACAATAGCCAGGAAACTAGTACTATAGGGGATCTGTCTTAGAGAAGTACAATTTTGTGATTGAGTTTGCCTGTCATAATATGTTTGTGGCGATTAATTAAATCGTATTCTTTCAATTTTTTTAACTTCTTCATTTCCCCCATCAGCACCCAAGCGTAAGAAGAGAGACATTTCAGAGAGTCCGGGAGTAGCTGGTCAGCAGGAGACAATGACCATTAGGGGCACAGTCGATGGCTCTGCTAACCCTAGTAAGTCCTATTATTATTTTTCCCTAATGATAGGTTTTATTATTGTTGTGGGCTTAGGGCAAAATCAACAGTTATAGGAATGTTGGTGCTGGGTTTCATGAAGGAAGTTGCTGCCTGGAGACTGCTGTTGTTGGTGAGATACAAAGTTGCTCTGATAACCTCACCTTTCAAGTGGCGACAATGATGGGATATGAACCCACTCATGCTAAGCACAATGGATTACATTTTTGATTCATTCCTGCTATTCCTGCATTATTTTTTTCCTTATAGTACATGGTTTTTGTTTTTGGTAGCTGATGTTTTCTGGTCTCTAGTCTCTAGTCCCCTTCTCCTATATATGGTGTGATACTGTTGGAGTAAGACTAAGAACACATTTTTGGTTCTCTACACTCTACTATGTAGATTGCAGGCCAAAATAAGCTATGATAATATTCACTATGTGTGTTTATTGAGAAGGCTTTCTTTTTCCTGCTCATGCTCTAACAGTTGAGTTTATGAGAGAGTGCCCAGGGTCATAGACCCCCCCACCCAAATGTGGTGTGCTGTGTAATTAATTTATACAGTTTACCAGCAGTTTCCATGACCATGCAGCATGGCTGAAAAAAAGTATGAGGTCCTATTGGCTTTGCAAGCCAACACCATGTGTCTGTCATTGTCTATTATTCTACTCCTTCATTGTACTTCAATGACTTAGTCATCATGATCATCATATGTTTTAGCTCTGCCCCTCTATTATGAAAAGTTTTTTTTGGTTGGCTTCCCTACCTGCCTTGTCTAACATCGTCTACCAACCAAATGCTCAGAGTAATATTTTTGCTAGAAGATACTGCAGTTCTTACCAAACTACAGTGATGTATTGAGGTTATATTATTTTGTTTGAAACAATTATGGGGAGCTGTATCTAGTATCTAAAATATTATGTATAATGTTTTATTCAAGCCACATAGTAGTGCCGCTGCTGGATGAGAGTCATTTGTAGGAGGAGAAGTGGTGGCAGGGATGTGCACTGGTAGGTCACATAATTTCTTTCTTATTTACAACTACTTTTATACTCACTAGCTGGTACTAGGGCGTCATCAACTCATGACCATGAACCACCCAATCTTTGCCAACTGCAGCAGTGGTTGAATTATTAGGGCCTCTTCTATCTGCAACTCACCAACACTCACATAATGAGCGTTGATGGCTTGAGGGAAACATGAAAGAACAGAAGGTTAAAAGAAATGAATATGGTGTTTGAGTGAAAATGTAGGATGGTGAAAGGGTGTATGGGTGGGTAAATGATTGGATGGGTGAAAGGATAGTTGGAAGAAAGGGTGTATATTGAATGGATGGATAATGAAATGGACATTTTGGTGAAAGACTGGATAAGAGAAAGTAATGCTTAATCATGATGGCTATGGCTCAAAGCGGGGGGTATTTTTTCAACTTTTGTTCTACTCCTTTGACTCACTGTATTTCTTAAGCAAAGCAGATATATCACACCCATCATTCATCAACCCCCTCACTACCCATTGCCTTTTGCAAACTATCACCACAGTGCAGTATGGTTCAATTCAGGACTGCAGTGTTGGCTGTGCAATGTGCATCTGCTTCAGTTATGTGGCATTTACAAAGTTTTCAATGCATTGCAAAACAAACAGTTGTATTCCCTTCACCCACTCAGTCACCTCTTAGTACATCACTACTTTATTTTGTCCTAGTTCTTCCATCCCAGCCTACCAATCCATTCAAAAACCCATTCTTTGCATGTGCCATGTTTGATTTTATAACCATGTGAAGTGATTCCAAAATATATTTCATGGATTCCCATAAGGGATTAGTTTAATGACTGGTCAGATTTTTCCCTATCAAATTTCGTCGACTAATACAGTGACTGAATAAGCCACATATCATGATTTGACAATCTGTGTAGTGACCCCTCTATTCTATATCAAAGGACTACCCTTCCTGCCTAATCCCTCGACCCTACCCTTCAGTAGAGTAAGTCAAGGTTCATTTCCTTACTGTCCAACAAATGATTTTGTTTGAAATAATGTGTGGTGGTTGATGAGGGCAGGCAGTAAAGTGGGAGTAAATGTATTATTTGATGTCAGGTTTGGCATATAGGTTATGCTGTGATGAACATTCCAAATACAGTCTATGTAGCCCATTCCTTTCCCTGTAGTGCAGTGCACCACTTTCCCAAAAACGATATCTATGGCAGACAGGAGGATGTCTGCATTTCATACGTGAGGTGTGTGACGTAGTATTGTGTTTATTATTCGTCTGCCTCTTTAGAGTCAGGGTAGAAAGAGAAACGCATTTGGAGAAGAGCAGAGCCATTGGAATTAAACATAAATAATTGTCAACTGCAGGTTTTCCAGCTGGAGATAGTAGCAAAGTACCCGATCTGCTGACTAGCAATTAGCATGGCTCTGTTAATTTAGCACAGCACACAACTTGTACTCCATACTGCATAATGCCTTGCTTAATGAAAGGTAATTTATTTTTCCACTCAAATTCTCTCGTTAGTTACTTTAAAAGCCTGAAGAAGAAAAAACATATCAAATCATTGTTTTTTTTAATTCAGTGGAATTCTTATTCTGCCTAATATTTTTCTGCCACACAGTTAGTGCCTTTTATGCAAGGCTGTCTGGATAAAACATACAATTGTCCTTGTGACTCTCCTAATCATAATCAAATCAAATTCCAATGACCCAAGGGAACCAGCAATGTACTGCTACTGCGCAAACCACTAATTTAAAACGATTGTTTGCACAGAAGATTACTTACAATTTGTCCTTTTTCTTTTCTTTTTTCTCAATATAGATACTATTGCTATTCCACCCATAGCACACAACAGGCAGGAGATAGCAGTCCGTCTGTGGCAGCTGGGCTGTATCTAGCAGGAATACCGGTGGCTGGTGGTCCTAGAGGAAGAAGAGGCAGAAAAAGCTGCCTCTCATATGGGCCGGGATGCCTTCCACCCCTTCCACCACCAATCCCCAATGGGAGGAGACAGACACAGTTTGAACTTTTGGAAGGCGGCGGGGGCCTCACGACCCCCCCCCGGGCCGTATTTATTAAAATATGAAACAAAATTTAAAACTTTAAATTAAAAACGTTTCATGTATCATGTACAAATTCAACTTCCATTACATTTGATGAAGACAGGTATTCAGGCTAACCTTAACAAATCTCTAATACAAAGATTTCCTAACCGAGTCTAACATCATGACATAATGCATTCATACGAATTTGTACATCCTAATGTTAGGGGCCAACGGCAAGGTCTTAACCGGTGTCAGGTCCCTATCACCAAATTCCCGCCCTCACGTGTGAGTGGCGCAGGCGCAGAGGACTTTACCCTCGTAGCCAACTGTAACTTCCCTTGTCGTGGGGGCCCCCTTTCACTCGACGCCATCTTAAGGTCGTCCGAGTTCCCGTGCGGGGTATCCGTATGAGGGACAGTGTGGACTCCCCCCCTTTCTCCGCACTCTCTTCCGCCGTAGCGGATATCCGGCCCCGAGAAATTCTGGGGAGGGGCATATAGCCGTCACCCCCTGGGAGGGGCCTATGGCCGTCTCCCCCTGGGCGACCCATCCATAATGGGTGCTGCCCCCCCATAGGAGGGGCCAATGGCCGCCTCCCCCTGGGCGCTTCCATCCATAAGGGGTGGCGCCCCCGCTAGGGACCTTGAAATCACTGCTCACCGATCATGACCTTACCGCCACAGGCCAGATAGTTGACCGACTATCTGGCCCCCCACACCTCCTATAGGTCATGTCCCCTCAACCCCACTAGCCAAGCTATCATGTCTCCTACAAATAAGTCATTCCCCACCCTGGACAGGTGAACCCCATCATCAGAATAACAGTGATCGCCCCAGATGCACCCATGAGCTATGCTTTGAAGATGAGCCGAGCAAAACAATTTCTCCATTTTATTGTTGACCCTCTTTACCGAATGGTTCAACGCTGTTGTGGACAAACCACCCCGCCATTCCCTCCTCGGAATCATGTGAGAACAAGCTATTGTACATCCCAGGAGCGTCTTTGCTAACCAACTAACTGCAGAAAGTATGTGCTCAATTAAAGCTCGCCTGCCCAACCTTACCAAGTCGTTGCCCCTAATGTGCACTATGACTACAGATGGCGGTGACCTGTGCCGCCCTAATAATTCTTTGACAAAACTTTGTAGTTGGTCAATACTTGGCCGCCCTTACCATGGAAGGAGACCCTGAAACCATATTCCTCAGATGTGTGGATCGCATCAACTGCCTTGAATATGTCCCCGGCACGTCTCACGTATGAGTGGCCCACGACCCAGACCACTCGTCTTCCATTCCTTGTTCCTGAAGCGGTGGTTGGCTGACACTGGGCCGGTCCCAATTTCCGCCCTGCGTCACAGGCTCGTGAAACTGCAATCCAAACAAAAGACAACAAGCGTGAGTACGCTTCTTCAGTAACTTACAACATGTGCAGTCGCACGTACCTTCTGAAACAATTCGAGGACCAGCGGCCTAATTGTTTAACATTATCTACCCGCAGACCCCCAGCCGTTGCTTCTGTTGTGGCCCCTATCCTGAATGAATGGGTCCCTGAAAAGCCCGCAGCTGCAATCGTGATTGCCAGCACCCTCTGAAACTGAAACTTCGTTAACGGGTGCCGTCCGTATGTCGCAGCAAGGGCCCCCCCCCACGTTGTCAACCTCTGTTTGAGGTAGGCCTCAACATGCCTCACTGGACAACAGGGACTACCTGGAGCGCGCTGCAACACAATGCTACTCCTCTGGGCCTCCTGATCTGTCTTTGACCTGGCTATCGTGATCAGCAGAGAATCCCCCTTCAGTTGGGTGTGATCCCTGCGGAGACCCCCCTCCGTATCTTTTTTGTTGGTAGCCACTAGTTCGCTCACCCACAGGGCCCCATAGAAAGCCAACACGAACGCTGCCCGGAACAGTACAACCTCGCTAGGTGAGGAGCAGGTCTCCTCCAATTTAGCCAACAAGGAGGTTAACTTGTCAAATCCTATTGGGTGCCTGTTATCCTTTTTGCACCCTTCTAAGCGCCGCCAGCCGCGCAGCGCCTTCCTGACTATAAAGGAGTCTGTCGGGTCCCTGATCCCCTGGAGCTGAGCCATAAACGATATGGCGGCCTTATACCGATTAGCGGTTGCCGCCGACCGGCCCTCCTCATGGAGTGCCACTAAAAATTGGGTAAAGGACCCCTCCTGACCCCATCTATCCTCCCATGCCGGGCACAAAAAGGCGCAGTACGAGCGAAACGCCCCTTCATAAGCTTTCCTTGTCCTGGGCGCTAAACTGGCTGCCACAAGGTTTTGTAGTCCCGGGCCCCGATTTGCCATAATGCTTCAGGAAATGGCGCTGCCACTAGCTCCGCTGACGGTAAGCAATCCCTGTAAGCCTGCATTTTGAAACGAGAGAGCACATCAGCTGCATTATTCAGTACACCGGGCACATGTTTTGCCCTGAATTGTACGTTTATTCCCAAGCATTTCAACACAATTTCCTTCAACAATCGCAATATCCATTTGCAGCGTGCTGCCTGCTGATGAATGCACTCAACAACAGTCATGTTATCGGACCAAAATATCACCGAGCGGTCTCTGAACTCCTCCGGCCATGCCGATAGAGCCACCCAGATGGGGAAGAGCTCTAGAAAGCCAATGTTACTTGTCAAACTGCTTATTTCCCACCATGCTGGCCATCTTTTGGCCGACCAACGGTTTCCAAGGATCGTGCCAAACCCCACACTGCCCGCCGAGTCAGTCCATAAGCCTAGTTCCGCCGACAAGGTCGGAGCTTTGCTCCAGACCACTCAGCCATTGAAGTCCGCCAGGAATGTCAACCAAATAAGCATGTCTTGGCGAACCTCTGCCGACAGTCTCCTGCGATGGTGCCCTTCCTTGAGGCCAACCATGGCCTGGGCAATGGACCGTGAGAAAGGGCGAGCCATCGATATCACCCTCAATGCAAAGTTAAGCTGACCCACTGTTTGCTGCAATTGGTGCAGTGTCACTTTCTCATTCCAAAGACACTGCAACAGGGAAGCCCTGAATTTGGCGATCTTCTCCGCCGGCAAGCGGAAGCAACACTCCATGGAGTCTAGTTCGATGCCCAGAAACTCCAGGGAGGTAGTCGGTTCCACCGTCTTACCTGGCGCCAACGGTACCCCGAAACCTCGCACGAGTACGCAAAAATCCTGCAATGCCCGTGCACTTTCCCGAGAGCCCGCTGGGCCGAGGAACAGGAAGTCATCAAGATAATGCATCACATGTTGGTGCCCTGTGGCCTTTGAGAACACCCCTCCAGAAAAGAGCTAAACATTTCAAAATAGGCACACAAAATTGAACAACCCATTGGCATGCACATATCCATGTAGTATTTCCCCTGAAACGTAAAACCCAGTAAGTGCTGATCTTGGGGATGCACCAGAAGCAACCTGAATGCAGATTCAATATCCGATTTTGCTAACGATTCAACATTACCACTGCGTCATCAAAAGATGCATACTTCACGCTTCAAATGTCAGGATCGATTGCTTCATTAACGGAAGCCCCTTTGGTGCCGACAAATTATGGATGAGCCTATACTCCCTCGGGTCCTTTTTAGGCACTACCCCTAATGGGAAACACAAAAAATCGGCCATTAGTGGGTCACAAAAAGGTCCTGCAACCCGCCCGAAGCCAACCTCCTTGGCAATCTTTGTGGCGGCAACCGCCGGGTTGCGCTGAACAGACAATTGGTTCTTGCATGACGGGGCCCCCGAAAATCACCCGCCGGGATCCTGAAGCCATATGAGAAGCCATCTCGCAGGATCCCAGCGGACGCATGATATGGGTATTTGTTCAGCCACAGGGTCAAAGCCAGGATATCAACGGGCGATGGTGTGAACTTCTGCAGCGCCGTATCAATCCTGCTTAGTACCCCCTTTACCTCCGGTACCATTGGCTCTGGATCGGCAGCTAGTTTTGGGGGTGAGGTATTACCACAACTAGAGCACGCATGCCTGAACCTACACGTTCCTTGCGGCCTGCTACACGTTCCCCTATTGAAACCCCAACACACTCCTCTCTTATTCCTGTTTCCGCCCAATCTGGGCTGAGACTCCCCCCGTAATTTGGTCGAAAGGGCTGAGGCTGTTTTTGTGGAAAGTCCCTGGAGCCGTTTGTGCTCGACCCTGAACCACCCGCTGATCCCGGCAAGAGCTGCGCATGCCACGATACAGTATCCAAACAATCCCACATCAGTGTTTCATTAAACTCTTTCGCTTTTCTAAAAGCCATGTCATACCCTTTCCATTCTTCTCCTCCATATTTCTCATGGAAGCTTGTGATCCTGTTCTGGTAGCAAGCCAGGTCACTCAACAGTTCCGGTGTTCGTTCAGCGATAATCGCTACAAAAATACAAAAGGCCCTGATCCAATTCATAATGGATTCTTCGACCCTGAATTCTGCCATTTTTGCCCGCCATACACTTGGATGCCATAAATCCTTCTGATTCTTAGCATATTCTAACTCACGATGATCAGTCAACAATGAAAACATGTTTATATATTTATTGGCCCACACCAGTTCCTTAGTGGCTATGGGAATATGTTGCGCCAATCTTTCCCGCCTTGAGGGTACCGCGCCCTCCCCCATCATTGGAAGTGATCTCTTACCGGCTTCCGCCGCACCTCCCGCCGTGTCCGTCGACTTATTCTGGTTTTCGACAACGACCACCTTCGCCACCAGTGGAGAAATAGAAGGCACATTTGCTGCCCCAGCACCCCTTGTCTGTCTGAGCTGCTCAATAATCAACCTAGCTTCTTCGGCCGGGTCTTCCACAGCTGGGGATCCCCCGCTTCCTTCTTCAACCAGGGTAACACATCCGCCAACTGAAGCGCTAGTTCTGGAGGCATTTGGTTGTCATCCAGCGGTGTGATAACCACAGGGATTGGCAATCCCCCATCCGGTGTGGGTACCGGGCTGGACGCTGGAGCTACTGGGACCGGTGGGACCTCCATCGGGACTGGGGCCTCGCTAGGACCCGCTTTTCCCTTCCTCTTTTTCCCCTTATCCCCCCCTGGGGTAATGTTTGGCAAAGCAGGCCCTACGACCCTCTTAGGTCGTCCTGAGGGCCCTGCTTGGGCCTCCACTTGTTTCCGGAGGGCCGCCAAGCCACGACCCAGCTGATCTACTTTACCGAATTTTCTGTCCATCGCCGACACTTGGTTCACCAATGTGCGCAGCATTCGTTCCATCTCGGAGCTCTTTCCACTCTTCTTGCCAGGCATATCTGCGCACAGCTTCTACCTCTGCCTGTTTATCCAGCCGCGACTCGAACCCAGCTATGCCCTGACGACTGAAACAGAAAAAACAAGATTACACGTTCAAAAAACTGCAGCTTGTTCCCTTGAGGGCTCACGAGTGACGAGTGGTGCGGCCTTCAGAGCGCAGGAACAAGAGGACGCTTCCCTAGATTCCCGCGCCTTTTATCCAGCAGCGGGAAGGCGGGGCCGCGACCCCAGCCTGCCCATAGGTCCACGGACTTCCGGGCGGGTGTTTAGGACAACCCTTTTAGGCTGCAGGGGAGTGCTCTGACCACGCCGCTATGGGCATACCAGCCGGGACACGCCCCCTGCCCGCAACGGTTTCCCAGGGGATCGGGGCACCCGGCCATACGTTTGGGGTGACCGAGTGGTCTCCCCTTTCCAGTCTCAGTCAGGCCCAATACAGCCATTCCCCTTCAGCCTCCAGGTTCCCTGCCATCCTATTGTCAGCAATGCCGCCAGCTGGCCACAACTGCTGGTGCCCCCTCCTGCTCTGCCATGCCATTACTACAGCACCTCCTGCAGTGACTGGATGCTATGGAGAGCCGGCTCATCAAGATGGAGTAGAGTCTGGACCAGCTCAGGAGCCAAATGCACAATTCCCTCTTCTAGTCGTTCTTCATTTTTTTATTTTTATAGGGAGGGGCTTGTTGTGGGTTGAGAGGGTAGGAAGGGAATTGGGACCGTTTTTTTTATTCATTGGACATTTCATATTTTTGGACCTTGGTAGTTAGGTTAGTTTGTTTGGGGGTGGGGCTGTTGTGGGTGGATAGAGTGGCTTTGTTTATAAAACATTATGTTGGAAACATATTACATTTTATCAAAATTTATGCCTGAAGTAGTTTGTTTTACTTTTACTTTGCACTGCTGCCTTACGTTTTTATACAGCCTGTGTATTTGCTTGTACGAGTACACTGCTTAGTTAGAGATATGCCTCTCCAACTATCTTGACCATTAGGGGGTATGCTGCCATGACCTATATTGTCTACAACAATCTAGGTAGATGATCACTTGCAGTAGCAGTTGGTAACTTACTTACTAACTTAACTAGTTCACTGCTCTCCATAGCTGTGTTTCCTGAATATAAATGAAACAAGAACAGGGAAGCCATCACAACTTCACAAGCAAGGTCCAACTTCCACCCAGGTGAGCGCCAACTGTAAGTAAATTTGGCTAAATATGAAAGGTTCTAGTTCCAAACACGGTATTAGGTACACTATCTCCCCTTTGATGGAAGCAACAGTTTGGAAATCAAATGATCAATCATCTCAGGCAGCCCTTCAAGGTGATGAAAAAACAGAAGGAGTGGATCTTACAGGTTAATTAATGTCTACCATGAAGGTTTGTAAAGGCCAATAACCTCCAGGAAAAAAATGATCACCCATCACATAGGCCCAAACCATTGCAAATCATCTCATGCAAGATCCCAAATCACAGTTCAACACCCTCTCTCACTGTTTTCCACCACATGAGTCATGAATCATCACTCACTCACTGTTTCAATAGCTTTGGTTACCTTTTCCAATCCAAGCGTGGGTAGGTTAGGTAAGATGTACACAATTCATCTTTGACACAGGCAACACATTGTAACTTGGTATTGCTATGGCTAAGTAATGCAAAAAAGGATAGGCATGCAAGGGGCAGGCATTGTCTCCAATGTCATGAAGGAATTGTGGAAGCTGCTTTAATTCACACTGGTCCAACTGCAATCTAGAAAAAAATGACTAAAAAATGGTGGAGCAGCATAAATATGACACAAAAATAATAATGCTGCAAGAGCCCCTTGCTTTATTCTACAAAGATAGACGTTCAATGAAAAATAATTTGAAGGTTCTATGGGGGCACTGGCATACTCAGTCCGGGAAGAAGAGTTCATCCTCATACTCAGGTGATTCCCTCAGATGTCGTTCAGCTAACACACTTGATTCTGACCAATCATCCTCCTCCTACTGCACTGTTTTAGTAATGGTGCAATTGTGTGGTATGAAATACTGGTTTATTTTGATCAGAGTCAATCTCTCCATGTTTTGAGGTGAGAGACTAGTCCTTCCCATTCTAACAACACACCATCTGCCCTGACTACACACAGCAGACACAAGGGCCAAAGGATATGCCAGATACTTTATTACCAGTCTGTTGAGCTCTAGCCATTGGTGCATCTACCCATACCAATACATCAATGGGTTCTGATCCACCAAGACCTCTCTTGAATCATCCAGATATTTCTGGAACATCCTGTGGATGGTCATTAATGCTGTCACTTGCTCAACGTCTTTTGTCTTTGCAACTGCACTGGATTTAAACCCTGCAGCTTGAGACAAATAAAATACAGAGGTTGGATCCGGTCCTTCTGTTGCTGTTGTTGCTGATGTTCTGGTTAATGGTGTTGTTGGCTGATATGAGACAAGACTGCCCTCTCTGGAAGTTGGAGGCAGCACCCCAGAACTGCGGGGTGCGCTTCAACTGGTGCTCTATTAGTACACTGAATCCACAACTGCTTCTGCGCTTTAAAAGACAGGCTGCAAATATTGCAGATTATTCTGAAGGTGGTCAGCATGTTGCTGACTATGTCTTCTTTTTTGAGAAAGTCTTGCAGCACCAGGTTGATTCAATGGGCCAAACACAGGACCCTGAAATAGCCTCTGTCTGACATGGCCTTTACTATCTTACGACCATTGTCCGTGAACTCCGAGGTCGCAGCCATTCATACACCTTGCTGTTAACTTTGTCAAAGATGTTTCCAGTTTTATGTGATTTCTCCTTGGTGAATATGGCCACTGTTGCATGTCGCCGAACACTCTTAAACTTTTTCAGGCCCAAGACCAGCAGATATCTATTATTTTACTCCCACAAAAGAGAACCAGTGTGCAGTGATGCACATGTAATCAGTCGCCTGACAACAAGTCCACATGTCTGTCGTTAGGTGGATAGTGTGAACAACACTTGGCTGCAAAGCTTGCCCAGGCAACTGCAATACATTGTGATGCAGCGCAGGAGCAGAAACTCTTGAAAAACAGGTCTGACTTTGTATCATCCATTTTGGGAAGATGGCTGTCAAAACCTTTAAGAATCCCACTTCCTCCACAAAAAAAGGGATGGGATCCAGCACTAACATTTTTGTCAGTTTCCCATTATATAAGCATGTGCTTGGGTGGTTCTGATTGTAGGTCCTCTCCTGCTTAAACATGTCTGTAATATTAGTCTGGATTTGCTTCTTTTATGTAATCACTGATGCAGGCACCTTTCGATAAGAAGATGATGGTGGAAAACTCAATGTGCATCACGGTGGGGCAGTCACTGAATGCTATGGTGTCTCCATCTCACTTTGAAACTTCTTGTGCCATTGTAAAGTCACTTAGGTGGGTAATTCTGCCGGCACACGGCTGGGGACAAGGCTGCTTTGCATGAGGATGTCACCCTCTTTTTCCTTATAATTAGCTCCCACCCTTATTAGACTTGTCACTGATGTTCCCCGGCTCTCCTCACCACCACAAACACATTCAGCAATTTTGTAAGGTGCTCCTCTCAGTGGATTGTGTGATGGTTTTTCATATGGCTTGTTTAGCCTCAAGTAATATAATGTAAACCATGCTTCTCTCAATAAATATGTGTGTTGTAAATAAATGCTACATACTGCAATGTGCTCCCCCTGTGTGCTAAGTCCCAAACTGGGGAGAAGTACTTTTTTTTACAGTGCTGTGGCAAATGCCTGAAGAAGAACTGAAGGTAGGTGAGAGTGTCGTCAAATGCCTCTGCAGTGAGTTCTGCTCCTGAGGTAGGGGTTTGTGCAGGTCTCAGCTGGGGCTTTGCAAATATGGAAGCTGGCGGTGCTACCTGTGCCATATCCCTCAGAGAAGGTTGAATAGCAATGTTGGAACCTCCACTGTGCCTCCTTCAACATTGACTGACTTGTCATCCTCCTCATCATACCCTTTCATAAGTGTAAAGCTTCATGGTACTTTTTTTTCCCTTGCCTCTCCTGTGCTCTGCCTGGTTCCACGCCATGTCCCTATCATCATAATCATAGGAAGTGATGTTTGGAGAAGATGGTGGAGAAGTAACTTGAATTTTCCTTATTGGGGGTCTCGGAGCCAATGATTCTTAAAGAGGAGGCTCTTGTTCTGCAGGAAGCTTAACCTCCTATTCTGCTCCAACATCAGAAAAAAGTACTATTGCTGGCTGTGGCTGCTATCCACTGTGCTCCTATTATTGAAACGATTGGGTACTTTTTGCAAAAGATACAAATCTAATTTAGTGTCACTGCTCATCACTGTTGCCATGACTGCAGTGTCCCGCTCACTGACAGACATGATCTTGGGCTTAGGTTGGGGTGCTACTGTTGATTTGGGAGTACTGCTCTCAACCTGCTCCCCTGAGGCCGCTGCGGCAGGCCCATGAAGTGATGGCCCAAAAAAGATTTAGGGTAACATGTCACGAGTGGGAGGCTGCTTTTTCTTAATGACCACTAGCATGGCAGCATCTTTATTTAGGGCCAGCTTAAAGCTCCCACTGGGTAGTTACTGGGTAGTTACACTAACCTGCACAAGCAGAAGAGAGATGAGGACTGATGTGCGACTGCAGAGGCATTCTTTTTGGCAGTACTGTGGATGATGCAAACAAGCAAGAAAAACCTTTTGGGCCTGATTGCGCCACTGGTGGTCCAAGGAGCCCCAGACATGCAGGGGTGGACTTCCGATCACCCTATTACAACTAGGGGAGTCGGACCATCATTGCACTACTGCAACCGTTGGGGTTTAGAGGTCCCTGTGGTGGTGGCCTCAATATGCTTGCTGGGACTGCTGCGGTCCTAACAAGCATATTATGACATTTGATGTCTCCACCATGGTTTTAGTGGCGGTTCCTACTCAATGCAAACCATGGCAGAGATGACACCAAATGGGCCCTAAAGTTGTCACTGGGTCATGAGGTGCTTTCAGGGGGGCACATGTTGTGCCCCCCTGTGTGCATGCACCCCAGTACCTGCACCAGTCCTTGCCATGCAGGTACTGACTTTCATAGGCACTGCCATGGGAACACAAAAGGACTGCCCGCCAGTGACTTAAAAAGTCATATTATGATGGGTGGTGCACACATGAGTTTGCTAGTGTGGGGTCGTGGCAGTCCTGCATTCGCACTGATAAACCGGTAATCAGGCCCTTATTGTGAAACTCACATGGCATTATTTGCAGTTTGAATTAGTACAGAGGAAGGCAATATTAGTGTGGTTGTTTACCTAGGAGATAAATAATAACCACTTCAAAGTCAAACAACACCACCATACCATAAAATATAATTCCCCATTAGAATAGCACACACAATAAATATACCAAATGAAAGAGCTCTTTCCTTTATGTCCATATATTCTAATAGAGTCACCAGTGGCACTCAGGGAACTGCATGGGTAAATGGAATAATAATCTTTTACTAAAATTAAAACTAAGGTTAGGGTGTGCCTATGGCACAAAATGTGGTCCAGGGGGAAATATAATAATGATCATTACACAAATGGATGATGCTGATGTATCTATATAGTACCGCAGCCAGGGTGTCCTGGAGGAAATGAAATTATATATATAAAGAACTAAATACTGTTGAGTGCCTGTACGCCTAGGGTGGCTAGATGGACAATGGATCGACCTAGGCAAAATGTAAAAACAAATGTAAATTAAAAACCAAATCAAAATGGAAAAAATAGAAAATGGTACAAAAATTAAATATTCAAAAACATTGAGAAAATTAAAATAACAACAACATTTGAATTATAATAAGAAAGCAGAATTAAAATAAAAAACTAAATAAATAAGTGAAATAAAAGTTATTATGAGCACACTGGCTGACTTGACAAAAGGGCTAGCAGCCACTTGGTCAAACAACAACCAGGAGGCATGACAAGCACATACAGGTCAATGGACACTGTCTAAACAAAATAATGTGCCCTGACCACATGGCAAACAGACTCACACACTGGCTAGACAAAGGAGGCATGGTAACACATGGGAAAACATACGTAATTATTTTTTCATACAAGACACCTCCTCAAAAGGCATCAAATATATTACCCCACCTACACAGTTATTGTAGAGATACATGAAATATCCCACAAAAACACAGGTTACAATTTAATCCTATGCCATCCATGGCCTAAATGATGTTCTAATTCAACTGGCTGGAAGGGCCATTGGCAGACTAGGCCACATAATGAATTGCGTGAATATTGCAAATTTAAAAAAGAAAAATAAACTGTGCAACATTTTTCTTTTGTAAAACAACAAAAGTTGCATGCAAAAAATACCAAGGCCCCTAATGAAATAAAACACTTGTACACCAGTTTTCGAACTTACTTGTAAAATCTCAAAAAGAAATTCCTTAAATCCAGTTGTATATATATGCAGCAGACAAGAAGAGTGATAATTCCAGCTCCAAATCAAAATGAAAAGTGACCAGGAGATGGACAAGGCGCTGAGAACAGGAAGTTGGAGTCTCTGAGGCACTTCCTTCCTGTTTGAAAAGAAAGGTTTTTAAAAAAGGTTTCTAGGACAAAAAAAACAACTCCATTGGCCTTTAGAGGAAAACCAACTCAAAAGGTCTCTCAGCTGCTTCTCGAGCACAAAAGCTGCTCAAGCGGTGAGTTCGCAATCAGCAAAACATTGGTGCCGTCGCAGCTGTAATTTATTTCTGAGTTTGTAAAGCGCCTGGTTACACTGTCAGTGTGTCCCCGCGCTGTCAGAAGAGCTAGTTGTTCCGTCAGGCAGACAAAGACGGGCTATTCTTTAGGAAAGAGGAATGTTTTAAGTTTCCTGCGGAAGATGAGCTCCGATGTTTCCAATCTTAAGCTCAGGGGAAGAGAGTTCCATTTATGTGCCGCCAATGAACGAAAGGATCTACCCCCCATTCTGGCTTTCTTGTGTCTGGGGACAGCGAGGAGGCCTGCTCCTAATGAGCGGAGTTGTCGGGTAGGCGTATAGGGGCAGAGGAGGTTCCGAAGGAAGGCCGGGCCCTTGCCATGGACGATCCTGTGACCAATACATAGGACCTTGAAGTCAATCCTTTCATTGATCGGAAGCCAATGGAGTATTTGTAGGGATTTTTTTGAGGCGGCTCTTCTGGGCAGCCGGAGGACCAGGCGGGCTGCAGCATTCTGGATTGTCTGCAGTCGACGCCGACTAGTGGCGTTGGCGCCTAGATACAAGGCATTGCCGTAGTCCAGTCTCGAAGTGACAAGAGCGTGGACCAGGGTCTTCCTTGAGGATTCTGGGAGCAGGTCCAGGGTCTTACGGCGTTTCCGTAGAATCGAAAAGCACGTACCAGCTACCCGTCTGGTGTGGTAGTCATAATTAAGCTTTGAGTCCACCCATACTCCAATGTTCTTGACCTGATCACTGGGGGTAGGGAGAGGCCCAAGGGTCTGTGGCCACCAGGCAGATGACCAGACTGAGGGGGGTTTTCCTACAATTAGCACCTCAGTCTTGTCTCCGTTCAGACGGAGGCAGTTCTTCGCCATCCATCCAGCAAGCTCTTGGAGACATGATGAGAAGTTCGCGGCGGCTTGTTCAGCAGGTTGGGTTAGAGCGACCACCAGCTGAGTGTCGTCTGCGTATGTCACTACTTCCACCCCATAGCGCTCCGCAGTAGTAGCCACGGGGGTGACATACAAATTAAAAAGGGTTGGACTGAGGCTTGATCCCTGAGGCACTCCTTGACCGAGGTCAAAGGTGTCGGAGCGTGCTCCTCCTTGCTCCACCGAGAAGCTACGGTTAGTAAGAAAAGATTCCAGCCATAACCAGGCCGTGCCTGTCACCCCTCCTTTCTTCAGACACTGTAGCAGCGTATGATGTGCTACAGTGTCGAAGGCTGCGCTGAGGTCCAGGAGCACTAGTGCCGCCACATGCCCGGCGTCCACGTGCTTCCTCAGTGCCTCAGTCGAAAAAAGGAGGGCTGATTCTGTGGAGTGGCGGGCCCGGAAGCCCGACTGGTTGGTATGCAGGAGGCCTCTGGACTCTATGTGTGCTGAGAGTTGTTGGTTGACCAGCTTTTCCGCCAGTTTTGAGAAGAAGGGTAGGAGCGAAATGGGGCGCAGGTTGCTAAGCTGGGACGCACTGATATGGGGTTTTTTCTTAAGAGGCAGTACGACTGCCTGTTTCCACGCGTGTGGGACCTTGCCAGTGTTAAAGGAGGTAGACAATATATGGCCCACATACGGTGCCAGAAGACTCATGGCACTGGCCAGGAATTTGGCAGGGGCAGGATCGTGAGGGGAGCCTGATTTAATTCCTTTAGCAGTGGCTATCAGTAGGTCCTCCGTCGGAACCTGGTATACTGTAAGGCAGTCTTCGATCTTTGCCTTCCAAGTCGCTTCTTCCTGAGGGGGTAGAAGGTTGGAGCCAGTTCTGGCATCATCAGGGAAACTGGTGTAAATGTCACGTACTTTTTTGTGAAAAAATTCCGCAATGACGTTACAGGATTGTACTGAGGTATCGGCCTGCTCTAAAGAGGGGGGAGGTGTAGTGATCTCTTTATAGATCCTAAAGAGCTCCTTGGATGAGCAGTTAGCACTATCTATACGGTCAGCGTAGAAGGTCGCTTTGGTTTTCCTAATTTGGAAGTGGTATTTTTTTATGCTAGCTTTGTACACCTCTCTTGCCTCTGGTAAATAGTTCTTTCTCCAGGCGCGTTCAAGCCTCTTGCAGGCTGCCTTGGTTTCTCTGAGAGCTGTGCTGAACCAAGGTGCAGTTTTGGTTTGCCGCTCCGGGCCCTTATTGGCCCAAGGGGCAGTGATGTTTAGGGCTTTAGTGATGTGTCCGTCCAGGGCCGTGCAAGCCTTGTCAACATCAACTCCTAAGTCTGTGGGGGAACCATTCAGTAGGAAGTGATATTCAAAAGAGTCCAGGGAGAAACGGGCCCATTTCCTTTGTTGTTTATTAGCACTATGGTGGGTTTGTTTATGGTGAGTCTTGACTAGGAGGTGAAAGGGGACTAGGAAGTGGTCGGTCCACAGCAAAGGAATGGGAGGGTCCTGCTTCAGATCCTCCAAATTACTAAAGATGGGGTCAAGTTGGTGCCCCTGTCGATGGGTCGGGAGGAAGGAGGCTGTTTCTAATTGTATGGTTTGCAGCTCTTGACGCAATTCTTGAGCAGCTGAATTGTTGAGGTCCTCAAAGTGGAGATTAAGATCCCCTAATACAAGGAACTTCCTGTATCTCATGGCCAATGGGGTCGCGTTCTGGATGAGACATTCCGCAAAGTTTCTGCTCCTTCCCGGGGGTCTGTAAATTAATAGGCCTTTGATGACCGTATTTTTGTCGATACCGATGGAGAAAGCTCCAGTTTCGCTATCTTTTATATTAGCTGGTTCGAGGGAGCAGGTCATATTCACTCTGTAGATTATGGCAATGCCACCTCCCCTTCCCTTAGGTCTATCCTGCCTGCAGATTGCATAGCCGGGGGGAAGGGCCTCCCTGACTTCAGGGTCTGAGTCCTCGTCCAGCCAAGTTTCAGTGAGGCATAGTATGTCCCATTTGTTGTCTATTATAAGGTCGAATACTTCTAGTTTGTGTTTTTTGAGAGAACGACAGTTAAGCAGAGCGCCGCTGATTTTCCTACTGAGCCCTGGTCGGGCGTTGTCATTGGGCGTGCTTGCATTGAGATGCTTATTGAGGGTGAAGCCACAGTGTTCACAGGGGTTTGTGGATGTGGAAGTGAACGTGAAGTATCTAGTGAGCTCGCTAGCGGTCAGATATCATCATGGCACTTGCAAGCGAGTGCCTAAACAAATCGCAAATGGAAATTTGAACCCGGTAAGGCGAAATCCAGGAACTCTATGCTCTTCTGCAGAGTGCCTGAATTCTGAAAACTCCACAAGAAGAGCGGAGTTTACTACCTGGGACTAGTTAAGAGCAGGTCAGCCAATAAAGAGATCTTATTCTCCATTGAGCCAAAGGTGATCCCCTTGATGTCGGATTTGGAACGTTTTCTGCCCACTAGGGATGCAATACTGAGCCATACAAAAGATTTGCGCCTACTCCATTCACCATGACACTAAACATGGGTGACACATAGTTAGCTCGAATCATAGTTATAAATTGATCACGGAAGCTGTAGCATGTAAGAGTGTGAAATACGAATGGCTAATCTACCCGATCAATTGGCTTCATCGCACCAAGACCTAACAGTATTGGGAGTATTCGTTCGTTTCTGGCCTTTTCCATCAGATGCAACAGTCTCCTCGGATTGTCATGTGTCTACCTTCAATTTATAGAACTGGATTGATCAGGGTGGATCAAATCTGGCATCAAGTCATCCTGTCTGAAGGTCAGAATTGTAAAGCTTAGATTCGAGATTCAATGGT
Source organism: Lissotriton vulgaris (assembly GCF_964263255.1). Taxonomy (NCBI): domain Eukaryota; kingdom Metazoa; phylum Chordata; class Amphibia; order Caudata; family Salamandridae; genus Lissotriton; species Lissotriton vulgaris. The sequence continues at coordinate 2,083,082,988 of NC_141687.1, forward strand.
GCAATAGGTCCATACGAAAAAAACGCATGATGATCTTTTCCCGGTATTGGGATCACAGAACTCAGGGCCTCACTCATAGATGGCATAAAGCTAGTGTTCTATGATGTAGTTAAACAGGGAGGTCAAGTGAGGGACCAAATCAGAACTGAAGTTTTATAAAATTGGGCAATGAGGCCACCGGGCAGTGGAGACTTGTGGAGTTTCAGAACTGTTGTCAGCAGACAAACTTCATCTTCACCAATAGGTTCACCCAGTATTTCATTTTAGGGGAGAGTCATCCATGGATGCTTCACCTATTCCAAGTTGTCAATCTGGGCGGTATGATCATCCGTATTTTTGCTTGTAAATATCGCTGAATATTTGGGCCTTTTCAGTGTCAGAGCTGGAGAAGTCGACCAAAGGTTGGTTAATGTCCCCAATATCCTCTCTCTCTTGCTTGACCCTGAGTTGCTACGCCAGCTGAGATCAAATCTTATTACCTTATTACCCTGAGATCAAATCTTATTACCTTATTACCCTGTTCATAGGATGTGTGCCGAAGGCACAGTACAGAAAGTTCAGCCCTTTTGGCTTAAATAGAAACAAGTTTCCCCCGTATGACTGTACCGTTTCGCTGCAGAGTGAGGGTTGGTCATTCCTTATGTTCCTGCTCCAATGCATACAGCTCTGTTTCCAGTTCTAGGCAATCTTTCACTCTCTGCCTGTTCAGTGAGGCTAATAAGGAGGCAGACTTCCCTCTAAGAACAACCTTAAACACATCTCCTTGAAAATATTCCAGTATGGCTTTACTCAGGTCGTCTCTAAAAAGGCAATCCATGATGAGGGAGTTAGGGAAGAACCAACAATGATATCTCCTTGCGATTTGTGTCCCCAATCCAATATTGCCAATACTGGCTAATGCTCAGAGACTGTGATTGGGTAGGTCGTTTCAAATTTTGGCTAAAGAGTACATAATGCAGCCTGGAAAGGGTACGTTGCGAGTGTGACTGGGAATTTTTTTTATAATCACAGGAGTTTGGGTGAAGTGGGATTTTTTTTTATAATGGCAGGAGTTTGGGTGAAGTGTATGCCAGGTCCTAATGGGCCCCAGTGTTTGTATTGCTTGCTTCACCGCTTTTGGGAAGCCCCAGTGAGTAGCTTGTAGGGGCGAGTACTGTCAGAGGCCGAGTTACAAAGGAGGTTGCAATCTCCCATTAAAAATATCCCATCTTGCACATAACCCCCCCCCCACCCCCCCCCAGCAATGATAAAAGTGAGGGCACAAAAGGGGATTGTGCAAAGATAGATGGAAAAGTAGTCACTCTACTCCTGAGTGCTCCCCTTTACTAGTACTATCCTCCCAACCCTGTCCATTTTATATCCCTCATGTTGAAATTGCATTGATGAATGAAATATATTCGCCCCCAACATTATGTTTTGTGGAGGCTGAGGATTTATATATCACTGGATAATATTTGTGCTCTGCAATCATCCAAAATGTCAGACGGAGTACAAAGTCCAGAAGGTAAAAGATTGAAGTTTAATCTTCAGTGGCACAGTACCTTGCTGCAGCCAGAAAGTCAGATGGCAGACTTACAGTTCTGTTTAGAACCCCCCCACTCCCCTTCAGCTGGCATGTGCCAGAATCAAATATATACACAAAATTTAAAAGGAAAGGGACAAAGGATAATTATATACAGATACAAAACATTTCCCCTCCTAAAAGAAATAAGTACAATTGAACATAGGCTTCCAGACATTATGATGAAATGGCAAATTAAAACAATGGACCAAACACCCTCACACATTCCTACTCTCAAGAGGACTGGCACTCATACTTGTAGCCACTCTTCTGGTATTCCACATCTTACCATCCTGCGTGATAACACTATTAATATTGACCTTTGCTATGTAAAGTGGACTCTCATATGTCCTAAATGAGTGTTTCCTGATACCCTTCCAAAGCCATTCCAATTTATTGCTATTGTACAATGGCAATGCCAGGTTGAAACGTCATCCAGATGTTATGGATGTTACTTTCTTGAAATCAATAAAAATCATTTTTTTTAAAGAATGATCTTTACCACTTTGATGAGTTTCCCAAAGTTTGCCTCCCCTTTGACTATGAAACCCGGTTTGTGTATTCTGACCAACTCCCCTACAACAAATGTAGGTTGCTACACTTTCATCTTTACATCATAAAAGTGTTTATATCTCCTCTGCATTTCATCCACTGTCACCACTACGTCTTCATTACTTCTTCCAAAGGAGGTTTCACCTCTTTTTTTTCTTTAAAATAACCAAGGACACCACTTGGAGGTAGGTTTCAATAACTTGAAGTGACTAACCTCAGCAGTGGTATGAGGAGTTATGCAGTATAACCTCAATTTCTCTTCCAACTTGGCCTTCCATTTCTCACCGAAACCACTTACTCACAAAATAGGATGTTTCAAAACTCTGTTATACCTTTCCACTTGACAGTTACCTTGAGGTTCGTACAACGCAATGGTAACATGCTGAATATTAAAATACCTAAAAAAAGTCCTCCATTCCCTGGGATTTCATCTGCACTCCATTGTCCGTAATGATTACCTCAGGATATCCTTCTCTAGCAAATATTTCTTTAAAAAACTCAATAACAGTATTGTCCTGTGGTAAGAATTTCACTTCAGGCCACTTTGAATGAAGTCTGGGTACCAACTACATATGTTAACCGGTGTGTATCACTTACAACGCAACTTTTACGTCGTAATGCTGTTACAACACAGCTATTACAACGCATGATCCATTACATCGGATGCCATTACAACGCATGGCATTACATAGCAGATGGTATTACAACGCATACCATTACATCGTAAGTATTGGTAAGTATATAATTTTATTTTATTTTATTTAATATTATTTAATTGATTTAATTATTATTAATTATAAATAAAAATAAATAAAAATATTTATTTATGTTTTTAAATATTATAAATTAAATATATTAATTTAAGTAATTTTTTTAATAAGTATGAGTATAGGAGTATATGTTTTGGGGTACTGAGGTAAATGTTTTGGGGTTGTTGGGTATTTTTAGGTTTTAGGGCAGGGTTTGCGTTTTGGGGTACAGGGGTGTTTTTAGGTTTTAGGGCAGGGTTTGCGTTTTGGGGTACAGGGGTGTTTTTAGGTTTTAGGGCAGGGTTTTGGGTTTTGGGGTACAGGGGTGTTTTTAGGTTTTAGGGCAGGGTTTGGGGTTTTGGGGTACAGGGGTGTTTTTAGGTTTTAGGGCAGGGTTTTGGGTTTTGGGGTACAGGGGTGTTTTTAGGTTTTAGAGCAGGGTTTTGGGTTTTGGGGTACAGGGGTGTTTTTAGGTTTTAGGGCAGGGTTTGGGTTTTGGGGTACAGGGGTGTTTTTAGGTTTTAGGGCAGGGTTTGGGTTTTGGGGTACAGGGGTGTTTTTAGGTTTTAGGGCAGGGTTTGGGTTTTGGGGTACAGGGGTGTTTTTAGGTTTTAGGGCAGGGTTTGGGTTTTGGGGTACAGGGGTGTTTTTAGGTTTTAGGGCAGGGTTTTGGGTTTTGGGGTACAGGGGTGTTTTTAGGTTTTAGGGCAGGGTTTGGGTTTTGGGGTACAGGGGTGTTTTTAGGTTTTAGGGCAGGGTTTAGGGTTTTAGGGTACAGGGGTGTTTTTTTAGGTTTCAGGGCAAGGTTTGGGTTTTGGGGTACAGGGGTGTTTTTAGGTTGTAGGGCAGGGTTTGGGGTTTTGGGGTACAGGGGTGTTTTTAGGTTTTAGGGCAAGGTTTGGGTTTTGGGGTACAGGGGTGTTTTTAGGTTTTAGGGCAGGGTTTTGGGTTTTGGGGTACAGGGGTGTTTTCAGGTTTTAGGGCAAGGTTTGGGTTTTGGGGTACAGGGGTGTTTTTAGGTTTTAGGGCAGGGTTTGGGTTTTGGGGTACAGGGGTGTTTTTAGGTTTTAGGGCAGGGTTTGGGTTTCGGGGTACAGGGGTGTTTTTAGGTTTTAGGGCAGGGTTTGGGTTTTGGGGTACAGGGGTGTTTTTAGGTTTTAGGGCAGGGTTTGGGTTTTGGGGTACAGGGGTTTGTGTTTTGGGTTAATTAAATTATTTTTACCATTTTTAAATTAATTAAAATATATTTAATAAATTAAATAAATTTTATTTCATTAATTATATTTTTTAATTAAATTAATTAAATTAAATACATTATTTCAATTAATTTAATTTAATATCAATTATAAAAATATGTACATTAAGTTAATTTTATTATTTTAATTAAATTAAATTATTCCCATTTTTTTATTGAAATTACATTTATTAAATATATATTATTTTATTAAATTAAATTAATTGCTATTTTAAAATGTATTTTATTTAAATTAATTAAATTAAATTATTTAATTTAACTTAATAACATTTTTTAAAAAAGGTATACTTACCTATACTTACGATGTAATGCCATGCGTTGTAATACCATCTGCTATGTAATGCCATGCGTTGTAATGGCATCCGTTGTAATGGATCCTGCGGTGTAAAAATTCCTTTGTAACGGAATGCGACGTAAAAATCTGCGTTGTGCTGACACCAATCCATGTTAACCATATCACCTAGACTTTTGTGTATGGCATATTACTGACACGCTAGTCTCAATATATCGCCACCTTTAACTCGCCGTAAATGTCACTATTGTTGTTTATTTTCCTCACAAAATTGCAAACTATGTCTCTAAATAGAGCTTTTTAAATTATTTTTTGATAAACACAATGAATGTTTTTTGATCAACCACTACTTAACATTAATTTGTTAAATGCCACTAGTTACCCCTTTCTCTTTCTAATTTTTTAGGTGACTCTTAAGAACCTTAATGGGTAAGACTATTATGTTAAATTGACCCATCTACGTCACAAATAGTGAAAGTAGTTTTACACTGTGTTTTGTTTGTTTATATGTCCTGACGAATGCTCTTAGACCCACGGGCCAAGAGAGCAGAAACATGTTGACGTTTTTTTGTCCTAATGACATATGCTAAGGATTCCTAATTTTCCCCAGAGCATACCTATATAACTTTTTAATTAGTGGTCCAGCGATTTGAATAAACAGTACTTAATCGCCTGGAAACTATTTTATCTATATTTTTCACTTTCAGTGGGGTGACTCAAACTTTCTCTGGATACTGCCACGATAAAACCAGAGATTGCCTCGGGTGAGGCTGGCAAGATACTAATTGTAAAACCCAATGACTGTTGCCATAACGTCTGTGTGGGGCGGAGAATAAGATATACCGCTTCTCGAAATACACAACGTTTATGAGGGTTTTTCAATATATCTCTTGGTATAAGTGGTTACAAGTGTCCTATCCACTCTTGATAAAATTCTACCTAGTTCTGGGGAACAGATAGGACAGCCATTCCTCTTCCCTCACATTGATAAAAACTCACTTTGAATGATAATCAATCATTATAAAGGCAAATCTGCAATCACGAGGCAAAACATTTATTTACCCCGAGATGTCAAACCCCACCTTTTGCCATGAAAATTCTGGCTACTCCAACGGTTAAAATGTGCAGGGCTGATTTTAAGCAAAATTTCACAACTAACAAAATCAGAGTATTCTCTGACTTCTCTATCTACAAATCTATCCAAACCATGCCACCAGAACAAAGTTCTAACTAATCTCTTAATGGAGGACATACCCAGATGCCTTTATGAGCCACAGCCAAAATGCAACCCTGCAGGGATAGGTATGCATTTACCTTGCCTGAAAATAAGATCTCCTTCCATTTCTAATTCGCCTGAGACTTTTTAAAAAGAAAACAAATCTGCTGGAATCTCTCTCCTAGAAGACCATCCTTCTCTAACATACGCTATCACTTCAAGTAGCAAATTATTGTCCTCCATAGCATCTCTCCACATCCTCTCTGTAACGATGCCAAATCTACCTGACACCACTTCCTCAATGCTGGCTACAACCTATTCGTCACACCTCTTCTTTCCTATGTCACATGGCAACCTGGAGAGACAATCTGCAGTCATATTAATTCTCCCTGGCATATATTCCAAATGAATGGTGTACTCTTGCAAACTGGACATTAACCGTGACGTGCGCACAGTAACTCTCAAAACTCCACCCGGGGACAGAATGGCAAAGAGGGGCCTTTTGCCTATGGTCCATCCTCCAAACTAAATGTGCCCCCCAAACATATTTGTGGAAATGCTCAACTGCCCACACACAGGCAAGTAACTCTCTTTCAATCACTGCATATCTTCTCTCAGTTTCATTTAGAGTACGAGAAGCGAATGCAATAATTTACTCCTCCTTACCGGCACGTTGTGACAACCCTCCCTCAAATCATTTAAGCTAGAATCGACCGTAAAAATGCAATTCTTATTAATAGAAAAATGTTTTAAGGTGGGATCATCCTTGCATACAAGCGCAAAATGACCAATCCTTCCACATTTAATGCATTCCTTTCCAACAGCAGCACAGTGTGGAAATGATGCTACATGGTTGACACTACCACACCTGAAGCAAATGATACTTTTGTTCGGCTTTTGCCTCGATTGAGCATACTTGCGAGAAGTATTTACTACACACACCTTGTCTACAGTCTTCTCATTTTTAGCTCCAACTCCTTCAAAAGTTTTCATCCACCTCTCAGATTGCTCAAATGAAGTTACCATAGTATCAAGCAAAATTAGGATTACATAACACCCAAAGTTGTTCCTGTGTTTTCTTACTCCTACAATTCACTATAATTTGATCCCTGATCATTTCAATATAGATACCCCCTGAATTGCAGCTAATGGCAAGTGCTCTGAGGGCAGTTAAAAAATCATCAAAGGTTTCTGTTTCTCTTTGTGCACAAGTATAACATTTATATCTGTTAAGTAGGCTTACACCTACATTCTCTTTTTGTTGGTCGTATGACCCCTTTTTGTCGAAGATTATTCCTAGGTATTTATACTCTCTGACCACTTCGAGTACACTCTCGCCCAGCTGCCAATTCTGTCGTTTTGTTTGCACTGGGCTGGTTTAGCACCATCATTTTATACTTTTCTAGGTTTATTTCTAACCTGTTGTTTGTAGCAAAGTTATTTGTAGTATGAAGTAAGTGTGTAAGCCGACTGGAGTTTGGCTGATTAATATCAGGTCATCAGCATACAATAAATTTGAAAGGGGGAAGCCGCCCAGATTTGGTGCATGATGGTTGCAGTTATCTAGTTCAGTGGAGAGGTCAGCCATAAAGAGGTTAAATAGGGTTGGAGCAAGAATGCAACCCTGCTTTAATCCTTTGGTCGTTGGAATCCACCTGGACACAATCGTGCCGCTCCCCAGTTTTATTTGAACCCATGTTTCAGTGTGTAATAGAATTAGTTGATTGAGGAGAGCGGAAGGGATTTCCCATCTAGCTAGCTTTGACCATAATTTTCCTCTGTCTATGCTGTCAAAAGCGGCTTTATAGTCGATGAAGCAGACAAATTGTGTTTTTGCTTTGTGGAATCAGCTAGGAGCGAGAGGGCCAGATCATTTGTGGTGGTTCCCAAGTTTTCCTGGAACCCTGTTTGATTGATTGGGATTAATGATTTTTCCCTGGCCCATTCCTGAAGTTCGGCCAGTATAAAGCCTGCGTAGAATTTGGCCTCAATGTCGATAATAAGCCTATAGTTTTTTGGGTTGCTCTTACAGCCTTTTTTATAGATAGAGGAGATAATAGAGCCTTTCCACAATTCTGGGATTGCTCCTGTGTGAGCAATGTTGTCAAAGAGTGGTAGTAATGCACTGGACCAGTATTTTGTGCCTTGTTTATATAATATTGGTGGCAAAACTTTGGGCCCAGGCGCCTCCTCTCGATGGCTTTGCTGAACTCTGCCCTCGATCATTTTTGGAGAGCAGCTGAGTGGTAATCCATTCTCTTGGAGGGGACGGTTGTGCGACGTGATGCTCAGCTGTTTTTTGCAGATTGCTATATGGATCTACATTAAAGTAAGTTTGCAAATATTTTGGCCAAACGTCCTCCGTTATGTGTGAATTAATCCCAGGTGCCAATGGGTTCTCAATGCTCTTAACCATTTGCCAGAATCTTGCACTGTTATTCATTTTAGCGTTGTACAGTAATTTAGCCCAGAGTGATTCCGTGTTGTCCTTTTTTGCCCACCAAATAATTTTCTTTTTCCTAGTCTGAAGCTTTCTTAGTGCGTCTACAGTTCCGTCAATTGGGTTGTCTTGGCAGAGGGAGCAGATTGCTCTGTTTATATCTACCCTTATTTGTCATAATTCGACATGCTGACTCTATGAGAGATGGATGTGCTGGCTTGTTTCCGCTCTGATGCTTTGTTTTTGCTGATACTCTCTTTTTGCTTGTTGTGTGGCTGCCGAGGGGGTGGGTTGACTTAGAGCTTTGGTGAAGATTCCTAGGCGTGGACGGTGTTTCCCTGGGAGGGTTTAATTTTCTCCCACAGTGTTTTTGCAGTGGCTAATTGCTTTGAATACAAGAGAAAAGGAACAGCAGTGACCAGCAGCAGCTCACATTCTATTTCTGTGCTCTTATTTAGGCTTTTTTCCCCTAAATTACGAGAACAGCCATAATCACATAGTTATCAGGATTTCAAGTCACAAGGGTAAATCAAAATTATCAAAATTACTCCGATTACGCTGGTGTAATAATAATTTCACCCGTGTCTGGTATTTTCTCAAACATCCAATGGGAATAGTATATTCTTTAGGGATTTGGTAGTACGTCTGATATTTTGTAGTTAACGAACTTAACACATTTATGTAATTAGTTCTAGCCCTACTTTCCTAAATATTTTAGCTGATCCAAACCTCTAAAGATATTCACGTATTACATCTGAATGGATCAGATTCCTTCGCCTGGTGAAGTCCTTGCTGATGCAGCAAACAGGAATAATTAAAATATAAATTTTATTCCATTGTGCTTCCCAATAATAACATCTGAAGTAAATTATATTTATATGATATCCTTCACCCATTTACTAAGTGAATATGACCAACTGCACCTGGCCTTTGCCTGTGCACGGGAGGATTTGGGGACAAGACCACTGTGTTGGTAGAAGGAATTTTGCATTTTCTTTGACCATTCACAGTGGGGATTATATGCATGTGTCAATCAAAGGATAGGTCTAAACTCAGGCGACGCATCAGAGGTTCAATACATGGAGTTAGGAAAGTACCCTGTGTGGTAAAGCTAAAAATCGTTTAGCACAATGTAGCTACACATAGCAGGCTACGTGCTGTGATTTGAGCACGATTCACCTCACGTCCTTGCCAGAAGCTGGCTACTGTTCAATCATGGACCAGCAGCATTACCTTCATTGATGGCTTGTGTACTTAAACATTGGGCACAAAGAGCATAGGCTGCACGGTTAAAGGCACAGTCTATCATTTTTCTACTTGGATTATGAACACGTCTCTACTCCATTCATTACTCATTCTAGAACTAGTTGGTCTACTTTTTGGTATCACAACACTTTAGCAATTACTGAAAGGTCCTGCTCTGATGAATGTTGAATGCACACAAATCTGTTTTTTATTCTTCTATCTGATACTGAGTTCAATTGGTCTTCACTTTTTTTATGCTTGTCTCTCTCACAATAATTTGAGGAAGATCTCTAATACCACACCCTTTACCCAACAGGTTTGAGTTGCGTGTGCACCTTAGGCAATTTGCCAAGGACAGATGGCTCACAGTGCCTGACTGTTGCGGATGAGTGGCTTTAATCGTAGACATTCTGCTACGAGGTTACAACATTTTTTATAATTACATACATTTTTTCATATTAGATGTATGAATAACTGTGTTTTGTTTTCTACGCATTTTTGAATTGACAAATATGGGCTGATGTACATCACATTTACAAACTGACTAAATTGCGGGATATGTTGTTTATGTTTCACACACAGGTCCTACCGGTGAATCCGTCCTATTGAATTTCCTGGATCACTGGTTTAGTATTCCTACTCAATACAACAATGCAATATTATGTTTCATGGTTTTTGTTCACTTTACATGGCAGTAGCCAAAATAGAGATCCTGAAGAAAGCCACAATACTGGCAAGGTCATTGGCTGAAACATGCCGATCACTAACAAGTACGGCTGAATCTAATGGTTTCAGTCAAATTTTTTTTTAACTCTAGCACAAGGTAGCCAGAATAAAGGTTAGGACGCTAACCTTGTAGTTAGTTTTAATTCACTCAATTATTTGCACTGCACCTCGCATGACACCCCACTAACAACCCCTCTAATATAAAACATCCCTGAGCTCCTCCCTCGCAACAAAGGGGTTGTAGCCCGCATTATGACTTAGCTTCATGGTGCAAGGAGGATTCCCAATGATGAAGGATGACACCATTGATGTGTGAGCGAAACCGTCCTTAAAAGGGACAACCCCGTAGTCAGCCCCTTTTTGCGTTCTCTTGTTGTACATGACCCGAGGGCTCTATGTGTACTGAGTTATTGTAGCTGGGGAGTTTTCCCTTGCTGGTCTTTTAAATCTCCTCAGGCCCCTCCTGTGCATATAAAATCTAGAATTACCGCTGCATCCTTAACCATACTAAGGACACCACACTCTGTATGAGTCTTCAAGACTGGAACAATCCAGGATGCCTAAACCAACTGCATGTTATTTATTTTGAGAAAAAACTTGTCCGTCAGAACTTGTTGAGCAGGGTAATTTATTTGGAAATTCCCCCCCCCCCCCCCCCCTAGTTCAGAGGTGTATTTCAATGTTTGTTTTAATAAGTCGTTCACAGTACTTGGGTTTTGTGTCATCAAACACCTAGAAATGTGCCTGGCATATTTTATTTGAAAAGTTTTATATAGCGCTGGCTAGACCCGGAGGTATCAGATCGCTTTACATTAGGACGAGCATTGGTACAGAGCATAGTTACAAGTTACATAGTTACAAGTTACACAGTTTCACAGCATAGTTACAAGTTGCTGGAGCATAGTTAAATGTGTTAAAAACCTACATGTAAGTGAAAAAGATGGCAAGCGGAGATATTCAGTGGAGAGGAGAGAGAAACAGGGGAGGTAGACAATGAATGAAAGAGGGAAAGAAGTGGGGTAGGGTGAAAGAAAACAAACCGGGAGACAAGGAAAAACAGTGTCTAACGTCTGGTGTGCTGTGATCTCAGTGGAAATGGTGTCATCCCCACACCTCCGCTGTATGTGGCTCTGTTAGAAATGGGGATTCCCGGTAGGCTAGGGCATGAGCCAGAGCCAGGCAGAAACCCCTGGTCTAGTCAGGGCGAGGAAGCTACACCCTTGGTAGCTTGGCATGAGCAGTCTGGCTAATCCCAGAGGCAATGTGTAAAGCGTTTGCGCAACACACACACAGCAGCGACACACTAGGCACACTAAGAAAGAGACTCCACACAAGTTTATATAAAAATAGCCTTTGTATTATAAAAACACATTAGAATCACAGACATATACACTGTGCCTAAAGGCACCAGGACATTATTTACAGGGGATTATGTACAGGGCAGCGCCAATCAGATCACTGCCCGAACCATCACACAAGGACACGTAGTAAGTATAAAACAACCAGTAATAACTGCACATAGCTAGTGGTAAATTAACAAACTTAGCATCCTTGCAATAAGCATGAACCACATTAGCTCAGGCAAGAACCTAATGACTTGATGGCAGGCATCCCCCTAGCATAAATTCAACATTGTAAGGCATAAACAAATACATTGTGCAATAACCTTAGGGCATAAATCACATTTCCATGAGGCATCATCCTAAAACATCCTTTTTAAAAAATATTTTCATTAAAATTTATAATTTTCTCCCAAGGTATCGGCACAGTAAATTACCATCATAAACAGAAGGAGATAAGAAACAGCAAATCATAATACCAGGCAGAGACTTAGGCAATATTACCAGAGACAAGCAACCAAATCTACCAAAGTCACGCAATGTAGGCAATTATCTGAACAAAGAATATACCATAAATCATATTCAGCATAATTAAATTATACTTGAGCAATTTAAAACAGCCACATATTGGGTTAATCCGTAATAATTTTCTAGTCAATCTGATTCTTTCCATCTTACTAAGGGGCCCAGATGTTCTGACCCAACAGTTTGGCTTTCTTTCCCCTTCTTTCATAAATCGCCCTCTCTAGAGTATATATAGAAAGTAGTCGGGCCAACCATTGCTGAAAGGTTGGGGGGGAGGGATCCAGCCATGCACAAGCAATGTTAATCCTCAAAACCGCCATAGCGATAAAAAGAAAATGGGAAGCTATCTCATTTGGCCGGTTACTGCTAAGTCCTAGCAGAATTAATTCAGAGGTTTGCACCATTTTTAGGCCAAGTGAGTAATCTAAAAATTCCCTGATTGCTTACTGGATCCCTTGCAGGCGAGGGTAAGATGCGAACATATGCGCTAAATCCGCATCAGTTCCCCCGCATCTAGGACATGAGGTCCCTGTTAGCCCGCCCCACTGGGCTATTTTAGCCGGAGTGTAATATAACGAAAAAGCAGTTCTGCAATGTTGCGCCTGGAGCCCAGCAGAACACAAGGCAGTCTCAGCTATCTCTAGAGGTTTTATAAGTGCATCCAGAGCGGCCCCCACACGTTCAGCCCATTTAATCGCATGCTTGGTTAGGTCATTTGGATTCAAGCTAATCAATTTCACATATGTTAGCTTAATAGATCCCCGGGACTATGTGGCATAATATCAATAAATGCATTGGTATGGAACCCACTAGGCCCCCTAATTTTCTTACCAAAAAAACTACGCAACTGCAAATATTTTAAAAAATTACCCCTTTCCAACCCGAACTCCATCTGAATATCACTAAAATGGCGGACCCCTTCAATCCCAATTAAATCCCCAGCCTTTCGAACCCCTTTTGTAACCCATCCTGCCATGGTCTCATCTGAAAAAATTTCAGGAAGGGAGGGATTTTTATAGAGCACCGTGTAATGACAAAGTCTCCCCAGGCCTAGCTTCTTCTTTAAAGCCCCCCATATCTTAAAGGCTGCTAGTAAGGTCTTATATTTCGGCCTTTTATAGTAGCAGCATTTTGGCATCTTCACCTAATAGTAATTTGTGAACATTTGGGAGCTCAGTTTCCCCTTCCATATCCCCAGAGCTTTACCCTACTAAAATCCCCATATGTTGCAGTGCGGCTGCCCAATAATAACTAAGGAGCTCAGGAACTGCGAGGCCCCCTCTTTTCACGTGGCAATGACATAAATCATAGAACCCTACTGGTTTTACCATGTGCCCACATAAACCGATTGACCAAACCCTCCAAAATAATAAACCAAGATTTTTGAAATTCCAAAGGGATTGCCCTGAACAAATAAAGAATCTTTGGTAAAAACATCATCTTGATGACATTACAGCGTCCAACCAAAGAAAGACGAAGAATATTGAGTCTATCGAAGTCCAGCCTCGCCTTCTGAATTACGAGTTCAATATTTTTAGCCACCAACTTATACAAGTCAGAAGTAACCCTTATGCCTAAGTATATTGCAGATTCCATGACACGGGGATCCTCATAATCAACAAACCGATTCTATATTATTTGAGTTTTGGATCTATTAAGTGCGTATCCACTATGTATCCCAAACTCTGATGAAATAGACTCTACTGCATCCAATGCCATAAGTGGATCCGTGGTAAGGATAGCCACATCGTCCGCATAGGCGAGGATTTTCGATTTAACCCCCTGGCTCACGACTGGGAAAATTCCGATACTGGACTCAAATAGCCTCATTAGAGGGGCCTTATTAATAACAAATAGCAATGTTGAAGACGGGCACCCTGTTGTGTCCCTCTTTGTAAATTGAAAGGGAGAGTGTACTTTCCATTTAGCCTTAGACGAGCAGTAGGTTCCACATACAGCATTTGTATAGATTTAATGAACACTTCACCCAGCCCAAACCACCTCATTGATTCCCACAGTAAATCCCAGGAGACCCTATTGAATGCCTTCTCAGCAACTAATAGCAAAGTTGCCATAGGGTCTCCTGAGATTTCCATTGCATGAAAGCGAGTGATCACCCATCGCACATGTTGTGTGGTTCCCCGGCCCTGTATAAACTCATGTTGACAGGGGTGGATAGTCCTTTTTAAGATCCCATTTAATCTTGCTGGCAAAACTTTGGAGAAGATTTTTACATCACTATTCAATAGCGTGATAGGTCGATATGAGCCCAGCTCTCTAGGTGGCTTGTCTTTCTTCACAAAAACAACAACATCAGCTCCCCCCCAAGATTTAGGAACCGACTCACCATTTTGGGCTGAAAGCAGGACTTCTGAAAAGTCAGGGCCGATTGAATCTTTAAAAAGCGGAATCTGATCCGGGCCAACTGCTTTCCCAGAGGGCACATTTTTCACAGCATCCCAAATCTCATCCTGAGAGAACACCTTCTCGAGTTCCTCTCTATTCGAAATGTCTACCCTCTGTATATGTATCTTTCCTAGAAATTTGGTCCTCAGCTATATAAATGCTGGTAAAATAGCCCGAAGATTTCCCGAATACCCAATGCATCAGTTAACAGCTTTCTGTTTCCATCATAAACTTCAAAGATCTCCCCGGCTGCCATTTTTTGCCTGACACTTACAGCCAGAGAGTGTCTCACCCGCTCATTCGTAGCAGTGCTCTTTCTTGGCCAGGTATACCCCTGCTGCCCTCTTAGCGATATGTTCTCCCACATCAGCCTTCTTTATAGCCAGTTGACCTAGTATGCCATCATTCCCTTCTCCAGTGTGAATAGCAGTAGCTAAGTCTTCCTCAAGTTTATTTAGCTCCTCCAGAACTGACTGTGCCCAAAGTCAATCAGTCTTTTGGCGGCGCAAGCTATAACTTAATGTTTCTCCTCTAACCCCCACCTTAAAAGCATCCTAAATAATACTAAGACTAGTACTCCTCCGATTAAAGTCCCAAAAATTCCTTAATTCACCCTTTCAGAAATTCTACATAATCATTATCACATAGCAGCTTCGGTTCGAAAGTCCATGCCACACTTTCCTTCTCTGTCATAATAAAATTGATGGTCAAAATTAACGGATTATGGCGGGCGAAGATGGCGGTTGCAGCCTTGTAGAGCTCCCGCCGGCCCGGACACAATTTGCTTATTTATCCTGGCCCCCGAGCCCGTTAGTGGTACTACCTGTGTGGCGAGCGTCTCTGGCGATACCTGGGACTCTCCAGAGTGCCGAGCTGTCCTCCCGGGCTATCCAGTGAGCTGGGGTCATCAGCGGTGCAGTGTGGCCTGGTGCCCGTTGGCGGAGCCGGGACCTCGATTTTTAGGTTGCCGAGCGGAGGACCGGTGGACAGCGGCCGGGGGACGGACCGGCCGGGCGACACTCCGGATCAAGATTCAGGCACCGGGAGTCGGTGGGGCCATGGCGGTGCCCTGTGGTGCCGCCCTACACCTCGGGGAAGCGCCCAAAGCAGCGAAAAGACACTGAGGCCTGTGCGGACCTCGGGCAGCCGGGGCCTCGAGTTTCGCGACCCAGAGGCCGGCCCCGGGCCCGGACTGAGGTGGAGCAGCGCTGGTGCTACCAGGAGTTGGTGGGGCTGTGGCTGTGCCCCGAGTGGCCATCCGGCACGTGGAGGGGGTGCCTGAGGCGACGTGGAACCGCTGTGGCCTGTGTGGACTGCGGGCGGCCGGGGCCCCGGATTTGCCTTTGGAGCAGACCGACAGCGGGAGCTGTGTGACCGCGGCCCTAGTGTGGGGCAGCGCGGATTATTGGTGCAGCTGTGCCCCCCCTGAGGCATCTTGTGGGCCGATGAGAGACCAGCAACAGGATGCTGCCCGGGGACTCATCGTGAACAGTGAGTGACTCTCCTGGGATCGCCGAACGGTTGGAGCCGGCTGTGGGGCAGCGAGGGTCGAGTGCTGGAGTGGGCCACGGGACTGGACACACGTGGTGGCCGGCGCAGTGAGTGCAGACCTGGGCCAGCTCAGACTTAATTTGTGGCGCATGGACGGGTTCGGCCGGAGGGCCCGCCTGCAGCCGGAATCCGTGGAGCCGCGGCCGCCTTCCCCCGGGGGTTGAGGGGAGCCCCCAGTGCTGATCGGGGTTGGACACCTTTGGCGATCAGAGGAGCGCACGCAGACGCAGATACCTGTGGTGTGGTGGAAGTGGGACTCCGCGCAGCAATGACCAGGGGAGGTGGCGGTCCGCCCAAGCAGGGTCCCATTAACAAGTTTACAGGGCCCAGTGGAGGGCCCGGTACGTCCAGTGGCGGCAATGGAGCGGGGCCGGACAACGCGGCGCTCATGGCGGCAATCACCCAGTCCAGGGACATGCTGGACGCCAAGATTGGGGCAGTGGGCGCGGATGTAACTCTATTGCGCCAGGATCTGCGGAATGC
Source organism: Lissotriton vulgaris (assembly GCF_964263255.1). NCBI lineage: Eukaryota > Metazoa > Chordata > Amphibia > Caudata > Salamandridae > Lissotriton > Lissotriton vulgaris. Next base: position 2,083,099,329 of record NC_141687.1, read on the forward strand.
GGTGGCACGGATCACGGAGACAGAATCCAGGATCTCGGTGGTCGAGGATGACGTTGGGACCCTGAAACAGAAATTGGCGGAGATGGAGCACGTCCAAAAGAATCTCGCGTCTCGAGTGGAGGATGCAGAAGGGCGTGCACGCAGGAATAACCTCCGCTTCATAGGATTTCCAGAGAGATGTGAGAAGGACGAAATGGAGCAGTTCCTGTCCCGGTGGCTGGAGAGCTGGCTCCCACCGGGGGCTCTCTCTAATTGCTTCGTGATGGAGCGTGCCCATCGGGCCCTAACACAGAGGCCGCCGGAGGGTGAGCGTCCTGGACCAGTCATTGCCAGACTTTTGAATTATCATGACCGTGATGTTATATTGCGGGAGGCGAGAACCAGAGGCTCCATCTCCTATGAAAATTGGAAGATTATGATTTTTCCCGACTACACTAAGCTTGTACAGCAGCAACGCCAATCCTTTGTGGCTGCCAAAGCCAAGCTGCGGGGCCTGAAACTCCAGTACTCCTTGCTATACCCGGCCCGCCTGCGGGTGGTGTACCAGTCCCGGACCCACTTCTTTGATTCCCCGGAGGACGTCTTCAAGTGGACCGACGAAACTGTGCGGATCAGGCCGCATGCCCAGCCGGGTCTGGACCCAGGCGGCTCGAGGGGATCGTCACAGGAGCGGACAAACCGACCGGCCCGGGGGGGACGGCATCGGAGGTCCCGATCATGCAAGAGATCCGCCTCTGCCAGCGCGATGCAGAACAGTGGAACAATAGAGTCCGATCATTCTGAAAATGGTTGCTGAACCCTGGGGGGATCTGCTTTTCTTTACAGGGGTGTCGCCTTGAATTTCTGGGGGTCCCACGGCAGGACTGCATCTTGGGGGGTTCCGCTGATGCCTGAGCTGCCTGAACATATATCTTGGGTTCGGGTGGCGACTAGATAGGGGCCTCCAACCTCTACACGCTGTGGGAGTTGACTAGGGGGGTGGGGGGGTGTAACCTTACGGTTTAAGGGGTGTTGGGATCCATTGGCATGGTTGGTCCTGGGTCCTCGGTTCTGGGTCCGGGGCTATCCATGCCGCGACAGGTACTTCAGTGTTCCATGAGGTATAGGGGTGGGGAGAGTTGGGGACAGGGGGGGTGGGATGGGGACTGGTGGGGTGGTTAGGGACTGGGGTTGGGCGGGGGTAGCTGTTGCTGTTGGGGGGTTCTGGGATGGGTGGGGGGGACCGCACGTGCTGTTTTCTGATGCACTGAGTAGGGTGTGGGGTGTGTTGGGGTGCCGCAGAGGGCCTGATTGGAGCAACCAACTTGACTATGGCTGAACAGTCCACTACGCTCCCTAACGAGTCTCTGCGTGTAGTAACCTGGAATGTTCGGGGATGCTTGATAAGATGAAACGTGGGGCGGTACTGCGCTGGGGGAAAAGGGAGACAGTTGATGTGCTTTTGCTTCAGGAGACACATATGCTGGGTTCCAAAGTACTTAGCCTACAGAGGTTTGGCTTCCAACAGGTCTTTCATGCCGGATTTACTAGAGGGTCCAGAGGTGTTGCTATTTTGGTGCATCGCAGGGTGGCTTATGTGCACGAGAAGCAGTGGGCAGACCCGCAGGGTCGGTACATCTTTGTCAAAGGGATGGTGGGTGCTGAACCAGTGGTCTTTGGAAGTGTCTATGCCCCTCCCCCTCTGCAATGGGCCTTGTCGGAGAGGCTGTTTACCATATGGGAAGACATCCCAGAGTCCTTGACAGTAGTTGGGGGGGATTGGAATGAGGTGATGGATGCCTGTATGGATCGTCAGAGGAGACAAGCAATGACTGCGGGTGCTCCACCTTCCCTCCCCCATACCCGGTTGCATGCGATGGTAGAGAGTATGGGCTGGGTGGATGTGTGGCGCCATATGCACCCTGCAGCGCGTGAGTACACGTATGTATCTGCGGTACATGGCTCCTTCTCGCGGCTGGATTATGTGTTTATGCCCGGTGCCTGCCTGAGCAGAGTGCGGGAGGCGGCGATATTGCCAAGAGGGCTATCCGATCACTCCCCAGTTTTCATCAAGATAGAGCTTCACACAAAACGACAACCATTCCATTGGAGGATGTCCTCGTGGCACCTACAACAACCCGAATATGTCCACCACGTGCGAGAGGCGGTAGATCATTACTGACGGGACAATCTCGTGGATGACGTCGACGCTGTGGTGGTTTGGGAAGCGATGAAGCCCACTATACGGGGGGTTGTGTGCTGCCGCCCGCCAGAAGCACCGGGAAGTCATTACCGCTGCAGCTGCACAGGTCGAGGCCCTAGAACAGCGAAGCCGGGGAGGGGGCGACGCGATTGCGATACGGTTGCTCCTGCAGGCACAACAGTCCTATGCTTCTATCTTGCATGACGAGGCTAAGCAGGCGTGGCTTGCCACGCGGAGTAGAATCTACCAGTGGGGTGATAAGTCCTGTACGATGCTTCGCCGGCTATGTCAATGCAGTCTTCAACTAGTTACACTGCCAAGCCTCACGCCGGATGACGGGACAGTGGTGACAGACCCGGCTGAACTGGCGGCAAGTTTCGCCCGATACTTCAAGGAGCAGTATGCCCCACGAGATTGTCTGGAAGCGGATGAGGTAGCCAAATTCCTTGATGACCTGCCGCCGAAAGCGGTCTTGGATGAGGCCAGGACAGCGCTCGACGCTCTGCTTACGGCCGAGGAACTCGGGGAGGCTCTGGGGCAGCTTAACACCGGGAAGGCACCCGGGCCGAGTGGTTACCCATGTGAGTTTTTTAAGAAATTCCATCTCCTGTTAGGGTCCCACTACCGACGTGCGCTCGAGGCGGTGCGGACCCGGGGCAAGCTACCATCTGATTAGCGTCATGCGGAAATTGTAGTGTTTCAAAAACCAGGTAGACCCCCTGACAGACATGACTCGTATCGCCCCATATCCCTGCTAGACATTGAGGCCAAAATCCTAGCAAAAGCTCTAGCGAATCGCCTCCTTCCGTATATCACGGACCTGGTCCACCCTGACCAGGCCGGGTTCATGCCTCATAGGGCGACGGGTCATAACATCCGGCGGGCACAGGCGGCGGTGGACGCCATGGGGGCCTTGGGTGAACAGGCGGCTTTGCTGTTGGCAGACATGGACAAAGCCTTCGACTCTGTTAGTTGGACGTACCTCTTTGCACTCCTGCCCCGTCTCAACCTGGGCCTGGTGTTTTTGTCGTATCTTAAGCTACTGTATACTGACATCACGGCCTCGGTACGGGTCGCTGGGGCGATCTCCGAACAGTTTCAGATTGGTCGGGGAACCAGGCAGGGATGCCCACTGTCCACATACCTGTTCGCCCTGGCTATGGAGCCCCTGGCCTCTTGGGTGCGCCTAGATGCACAGATGCGTGGGTTTGTGTGGAGTGGGGATCTAGCGGACAGAATTGCATTGTATGCTGACGACGTCCTCTTCTTCCTTACGGATTTGCAACGCTCCGGGCCCCGAGTGCTGGACATTATGCCTTCGGCTGAACCTGCATAAGTCCACTCTGTGGGTGCTGGGAGGTGGAGTCATAACGGACCCCTGGGCGGCAGGACTACGAGTGGCGTCCGATGGGCTGAAGTACCTTGGGGTGTTCCTGTCGGAATCAGCGACAATTGCTTGGGAACAGAATATTGTGCCTGTATGGGAGCGAGTTCAGGCTGATACCAAAACGTGGTCCAGAATGCCTTTAACCATATTCAGCAGGTCCGCAATCTTCAAGATGGTGGCGCTCCCACGCCAGCTGTATCAGTTGCAGAACTACCCCTACCCCGTCAGCCCGCAGTGGTTTCGTCAAGTCAATTTGGTGCTGGGCCGCTTCCTATGGGCTGGAGGAGCGGCCAGGGTGGCGCTACGGACATGCTTCTTGTCCACTTATTGTGGTGGCCTGGCCATCTCTGATCTGCTATCTTATTACCAGGCCTCTCAGTTGCTTATTCCTAATGAATGATGGTATGGCGATAGGGGGGACCCGGCCTATGCTTTGGAGCGCTCGCTCATGGGGGAAAATACGCTACACACAATCTTATACTCAGCCCGGCTGCGGCGGGCGTTACTGTCTGTCACTAAAGTGGTTTTTGCTGTCTGGAGACAGGCGCTGCGCCGAATGGGCTGGTGGGGCAAACTGACGGCAGAAACGCCACTGTGGAACAATGGCCTGCTCCCGGAGCTTTCTACTCTGGCCGGGTTTGAGGGCTGGGAAGCCATTGGGATCTCGTTGCTGGGCCAAGTAATGTCCGGCACTACCCTCAAATCGTTTCAGGAGCTCGGTGCGGAGTTCCACATGCCTCAATCTCAATTCTTCCACTATTTACAACTGCGTCATGTACTGACCCCCAGTATCGCTCACTTGAAGTCTCTCCCTGAGTTTAGCCCGGTTGAGGCGAAGGTCTTTATGGGAGACCTGGGGGATAAGAAGGTCTCCCGCATCTACCAGACACTGGTTACTCATTGTTCCTCCTCATTGCTTCCCCTCCGGGCGGCATGGGAGGTGGATGTGGGCCCTCTGGATGAGGATGATTGGCGGGAGGCCCTGGAGTCCCCGCGAGGGGCTGCTATCGCAATGCGGCTTCGACTAATTCAATTTAAATATCTTCATAGGGCCTATTACACCCGAGAGCCATTGTGGAAGGCGGGACTGATTGAGTCTCCAGAGTGTCTGCGCTGTGGGGCTGCACTGGGTACGCTGCTGCATACGGTGTGGTCGTGTGCTAGACTGTCTGGCTTTTGGAGAGGTGTATGGGGCTGCCTGTCCGAGGTCCTGGGTTGGGATCTTCCCCGCACCCATAGGCTGGGGCTGCTCCATGTCATTGAGGGTATCAGTGGGAACATATACAAGCGCCACTTGCTGTTGTTGGGACTTGTTGTGGCCAAGAGAGATCTGGCCAGGGCATGTAAGGGAGAAAGAGCCCCCCCCTTGTCTGCATGGAAGGCTGGCCTGGATTACTACATGGGGCTCGAGAGACCGGTGTTTGAGGCAAGGGGATGCCCCCGTAAGCATTTTAAGATCTGGAAGCGGTGGGCTGATTATAGGGGGCTGTCATTGGATCCCCCAGTAGAACGGGAGGAGGACATATGATTGAGATGTGTCGTATAGGCCTGAGTTCTGTGGCATGCCTGTCACATCGCACCCAAGAATTGCCTGCAACTTTTTACTCACGTGCGTGGGGTGGGTGGGGAATTGGGGGGGGCTTGGGGGGTAGTGGAAGTTGGTGGGGTAGGGGTGGGATACGGGGTTATTCTTCTTGGGCCTTTCTCCTTTTATTGATTGGATAATTGTGCTTGCATTATAAACTGTATCATAACTATTGGTGGTGTTCTCCTGATTGTGGAGAGACACAATTTTCCTCTGCTTTAACTGCTCAATAAAATCTGTTGTGAAAAAAAAAAATATATTACGGATTATGATCCGATATGATACGAGGGAGCCTCTCTATACTGGAATTAGTAATGATTTGTTTTGAGACAAACAAATATTCGAGCCGGGAGACTGCCTTATGCGGGAAGGAGAAGAATGTATTGCCTGGCTCAAAAGGTTTCAGACATGACCACAGGTCGGTCAAGTCATTGTTCCTGACTAAATTAGTTAAAGCATCGCCAACCTTTCTTTTTTTCCCTGAATACATGCTTCCCGGCAAGCCCCAGTGTGTACCTAAACCATTAATATTAAAATCCCCGCACATAATTATTGGTGTAGGCCATATTGCCAGGGTGGTACCTAGGGTTTCTAGAACTTCCGGGTCGTCACATGTTGATCCATAGAGCGAGCATAGTGTAAATTTAAAATTATTAAGCAAGCATTCGATCATTACCCACCGGCCCCATTGGTCTGCGAACTTTTTGAGGATCCTAAAATCCCTCCTCCGTGTAAGGATTGCCACCCCACGAGTTCAAGAACCTTGTGTAGTATGTGCCAGCAGTTTAAACCCGAGCTGTTCCATTATACGAGCTCTACTGCCCTCTATATGTGTTTCTTGGACACAAAGGATGTCTTCCTATAGGGATTTCAGCAACCTTGCTACTGTATTCCTCTTGTTCTGATCATTGAGCCCACAGGTGTTCACTGTCAGATCCGCAGACTCATCTCTTCAGCTTTCTTTGATCCTTCCAATAATACCTACTTACAGCAAATCTCTTACAACCTGCCTTTTCATTCGTGCTCATTGTGTATGCCTCCTTGAATAACCTGAACAAACCATTTTGTGTCAAATTCTGCTGCCCCTTTATTAGCCTCATGATTTGAAACTCCTTAACCTGTGCTGAGACCCCACCCTCGTTCTTCAATGAGACCCCGTTCCTCCCCCCCAACCCCACCCCCCAAACTTCCCTTATAGGCAATTAAGCCACTTAAGTGGCCGATCCTAAAACATCCAAGCATGACATTAGGCATGAAAACATTATGCACCTCCTTAGGCATAAAACCCATTAGATTAGCTATAAGCACCTTAAGCATGAAACCAGCAATGTAAACATTAGGGGAGAAGCATCAGGTGCCATCATTAGCATAAATACATTAATCAGACATCATGGCATTACTGAGAGAGGGAGACAACCAAGTCATCAGCATCAGTACCCCATGCATGTAGCATTACCACCAAGGGCAGATGTGACCCCCACTATAGGACTCTAGCAACAGACTTTGCCCCAAACGTTGCAGCTGACCACTGTCCTGCGGGGCAACTGTGCAGGGTACCACCAGTTCTGCCATATTGGAGCCCTTCTCTGGGACTCTCAACTTACAAATATGCCCGAACGTTATAGCGGCCCACAAATGCGGTACCGCTGTGTGTCCCAAATGAGTCTGGTGCATTGGAGTCCCCCTGTGGGACTCTAGAACTGGTTGTGCCCACAACTTTGCAGCAGCCCACACTTGCAGCGCCGATGTGCAGCCCGAGAAACACTGCCCAAGTTGGAGCCCCCTCCGTCCGTGACTCTTAAATCCAGGATTGCTCCTCGTCGCAGGTGCCCGCTCCCGCCTCACCAACCCAGACCCCAGCCCCACTCACCACTCCATGGGGGCTCGGCAGGTGAGGTCACAGCCGGTTTCACCCTCCATCATCGTTGCAGCTCGCTGGGCTCTCCCCAGGCACCCGGGATCCCTGCTCGGCGCGTGCAGACTTCCGGGACGGGGAAAGCAGAAGTGAACCCACAAGGCTCCACCCACAGTCAGGCACAACACTGCCTGGCTTCCTGGTCGATGCGCGATCGTGGCGGCCATGTTTCCTTGTTATCCTGGGTTGCGGCGGTGACTCGTTTTTCTTGGCAGCGATGAGGGGTAGGCTCCCTCTTAATTTAAAGTGTAGAGCTGGTGGGCGCCAGCTTCTTGGTGCTCTTTGGCGGCGGAGCGCGGTAGGGGTACCCATCAGTTATGCTCACATGCGGGGTGGGCACCCGCTGAAATTGATATCCAAAGGAGCAGGGTGGGAACCCACAAGAAACCAGCAATGATGGGGTATCCCCACGCTGGGGATTCCATCATAAACCATGTGCAGCACACAGAAATACCACCTTCTAAAAGTGGCATTCCTAAAATAGAAAAAAATGAAATGTGTGCACACCATTGCCAGCATTTATAATTTGCATTCCACGCATACCAAACATGCCATACTTATTTTGTTTGTTTTAGGAATTATCCCATAAGGGTGGAGTTCCCAATGTTAGCCTATGGTGGGCAAAGAGCACACGCGCTCTGCACTGCTAACCAGTGCTAAAGTTCTCAGAGTCCTAAAACCACAAACACCACGTCAGCAAAAAGGCTAGGAGGAAGGCAAAAAGTTTAGGGATGACCCTGCTAAAAGGGCTAAGTCCAACAGGCTCCCTTTATGCTGTGGACTCTCTCTGAACGGTCTCTGAGAAGTCAAGGCATACATACTGGATCCCTCCCCAACAAGGGGAGAGGGAGCGCTTTGGCAAGTGGTGCCATTCCCACACCTTCGCTGTGTGTAGCTCGCTTGACCCTGTTGACTCTCTCAGAGGGGACTCTGATACTCCAGGGTATAAAGGCTGGATCCCTCCCCAACAAGGGCTGAATGAGTGCTTTGGTAAAGGACACATGGTTACAATACTTAGAGTTGCAAAGTCCAATAACAGAAGAAACAAGTCCCCAGGAGATGAAAGAGGGAAGGGGAGGGGACAGGGGGCTGGGAAGTGGGTCAGGTCTGTCAGATCAACAGTGGGATTGAAAAACCTTGTGGGGGCCCAAGAAAGTAGAGTAAACGGGCCAAAAGCTTAGATTGGGTCTCATAGTCATACATTGAGTCTGGGCGCCATTTTAGAGTCAGGCAAGTCCAAGGTAAGGAGTGATGCTTAAGGGGGACTGCTTAACCCTGTGAATCAGCAGTTTGTCTTTTTTTTTAAAGAATTTGGAGGGGGCTGGCAGGAGGGCTCTATTGCCTTATCCTGCAGTGACACATCACCTCTCTGCCCCAGCCCCTTCCTTCCTGCACAGACCTCTGGGATAGTTAAAAAGGCCACATGGTCTCTCAAAAGCCCCTTTTTGCCCTTGCTGCCTTCATAGTCCCTAGCTGCCCCGGTACCTGACACCAGTTGACAGCTGCTGATGGATAACCTGCAGCTCCACCCCCTCTTTCCTTCCTGGAGAGGAGACCTTCGTCCATAGGAATGCTTGCTTTGAAGGGCTAGGCCTCTGATACCACAGCTCGGGGAGGAAGACAATGAATCCATCCTGGCAGGGTCACACCCAGCCAGGCTCTGGTTATGAGCTGACTCCGAGAAATGTGACATTCTGGATGAACCATAAGCAGTAAAGATATGGCTTTGGACTCAGCAGAATACTTCTTCAACTTACAGTGTACTTTGGTGCGTGCAGGGCCGGACTGGCCATAGCGGGCACCGGGCGTTTCCCCGGTGGGCCGCTAGGGTGGGGGGCGATTTTGGACCCCTGGGGGGCCGTTTTTCTGTTACCGGGGGTCGGCAATATCGGCCCCCAGTAACAAAATCGGCCGAAACCGGCCCTCGCACACTGCTTTGCTGCACTCCCCTCACCCCAGGGGGAGGATGGCTGAACAGTGTGCCAGGGCCGGTTCGTGTTCCCAGTCCGGCCCTGGGTGCGTGTCTGGAATTTGTAGGCCCGAGGGAAGTGAAACTGTCCCATGTGGTCCCTATCTCCATAGGAGAATAATGGAGTGTTCCTACAGTGAAAACAATAAAGCACACTGACTTTCCCTTACATGTGTCTTCCCCTTGTATAAGCCTGTTCCATGTCACCACCCAACTCGGCCAAATTCTTGACACTTACTACGCGAGCCGGCTTAGTGGCATATAAACACTGGACCTTAAAGTAAACTTCCATACTACTATATTAATTGAAATATACATTTCAAGGGCAAACGTTCCTGAAGTAGCAATTATTTCAGAATGAGAATGCCACAATGGGATAGCACCAGAATAATACATTCTAATTGTACTTTTCATGCCAGTGTGGTACAGCCGTGGCCACTTTCATGTGAAATATTTATAGAAGCAGACACATCCAATGGCTGTCTACCAAAGATGGGAAGAGAATTATTACGAGATACTACAGAGAGGAATTGAATCCTATTTTCATTTCGTCTCTCCCTTCCTTTGTGCACCTTCACACGTGCCTGTGTTAAACTAGGAATGACACGATCCTCCCTTATTGAACACCGTCACTGTTCTGTAAAGCGAATAGTTCCGACATCCTTTAGCCATGGGGACAGTACCCAGTCTAGCATGCTCATTATTGGCTTTCTAAGTCGCCATTAAGCGTATTAGCGTTAACTGCTTTGCCACAATAGAACGTCCTCATTGGAAATCTGATAACCTACTCAAGTACTGGCTATACAAATTAAGTTCACAGTCATCTTTTTTATCAAAATAAAAAATCCCTGAAATGCAGACATTAAAAATGTGAATTTCTTTCTAAACCATGCAACATTTTCCACAATTCAGCATGGTGTTATTAATTGCATGCATGTGTTCTTGCGGTGCAAATGTATTTTTTTAAACAAAGATGCTGCATTTTTGTTACATGTACAGCATTCCTAGATTACTAGAGAATACTCACTGACTGTGCATTTTTTTTAATAAAATGACTTTCTATTAGAGCATTCCACGTATTTCTATTGATTTTCTCTTGTATGTATTGTTAAACAGTTAGCATTTAATAGAGAGTGTGTGAGACAAGTCATGAAGAATATTAAAGTGCTATGCACGCACATTCTCCGTCTGTGTTGCTCTCCTTAAATATGTTGGAATTAAGTTGTTGGTTACTTTTTTCGTGCCACAGCTGCACAAAGTTCCTATGTTTGCGACATTCAAATTATTATGTCATGAGAAAATTATGGCTCAGATGATTCCAAGAAACAGCAACATGTAATAATGTCACTACAGGAGCTCAAAATCCTATCAAAAGAAGTCAACAAAACTAAAAGCAAGCTGCTTGCGGCACAGTCAGTAATAACAGTCTCCTGATAGCAGGCCTCAGTAAAACGAGACTTGGGATTCTCACGCTGTATGAAAGTGATGCCGCACATTCATTTTACATTCAAGGAGTGAAAACCGTTTCTGCAAAAATGCCAGCTGATGACAGAGGCACATCCGTACTTTCAAACGGCACCTATCACTTTTGAAGCAGTCAGAAAGGCCTGGGTTACTCTAAGGGTCGGCAGACAGGTTCTCTCTGCACTGGATATGAATTTCATGTTCAGTTTCAGACTACTGTATATCACTTTATAGAAGCACTGCGCAAATGATGATGAAACACCGTATTATGGGACAGATTTACAGGCCCCTAGCGCCTCTTCTATGCTGCCGTTGCGTCACTTTTGTGGCGCAGCGGCGGCGCAAAAGATGCGCCATGGTGCAGGGTATTTACAACGTGGCGCATCTGGGTAAAGCCTCACGTTGTAAAGCCCTGCGCCAGAAGGAGGTGTTCCTGCACAGGGGGAGGAGTTCCGGCGCAGGAACGCCTCCCAAAAGTGGCTGAGTGAAATCTACAAGATTTCACTCAGTCACTTTTAGGCCAATGCTGCGTCAAAACCCTGCGCCTGCTTGAAGCAGGCGCAAGGCTTGATGCAGCATTGGAAGAATAGGCCCCACAGAGCATTGCTGGAGCTGCGTCGTGCTTGCGACGCAACTGCAGCAATGCGCTGCCTTTACAGCACAGATGCGTGACGCATCTGTGACGTTTTTGCCCCATGGTGCGCGGCATTGTAAATGCGGCGCATTATGGGTGGCAGAGCTGCGGCGCACAATTACTGGCGCATCCCTGTTAATTTGCAGGGATGCGCCAGTAATTGTAAATCTGCCCCTATATTTCTATTTCATTGTCCAAACATAGACTTCCAAAAAGTTCCACTATTTCGACTACCACTTTAAAGTCAATGTAAGTAGATGTGGAGTTAAGAATACTGATCTGCATTTATGTATATATGCTTATTTTGACAATAGTATGTCATATTTTTGTAGATCAATATTTCAGTCAGATATAGTGCGTTCAACCGCCAGAGAACGCTGAAATTGAAATATTACACGCTATGATGCAATGGACTACCTCAGTATTTGAAAGGTTTCAAATACTTCGGCTTTGCTAGCTTCGCTCTGCTAGAATATAGTAGCGCCTCTTACTATCGCTATGTTGGGCTTCATAGCGCTTGGTGTTAGCGCTTGGTGTTAGCGCTTATACTATTGAACTTCTGGGCTTCATAGCGCTTGGTGTTAGCAACTGTACTAATGAACTGCTGGGCTTCATAGCGCTTGGTGTTAGCAACTGTACTAGTGAACTGCTGGGCTTCATAGAGCTTGGTCTTAGCGCTTACACTATAGAACTGCTGGGCTTCATAGCGCTTGGTGTTAGCAATTGTACTATTGAACTGCTGGGCCTTATAGCGCTTAGTGTTAGCGCTTTACTATTGAACTACTGGGCCTTGTAGAGCTTGGTGTTTTTATTTCACTGATCACCGAGTATACTTTATCATTGCTAATTTAGTCTAGCCTCGACCTACGGGCTGCACAATTACATAGCTTAGTGAACTTCACCCAAGTACTGCCTTACCTCGTAGCGCTTTATCCTCCCCCATTAACGCTCCACTATATTTACAGCTGGTACCTAACATCGTCCTGCCTTGCAACATTTGTTTGTTTACTGTTGCCGCCATTTTGTTTGCAGTGCCGTCCTCCCACACCGTCACTCCACCTGACTCCCCGCCTCCCAGCTGCCCCTCCCACGCTCCGCCCCCCCCTATCCATTTATAGCACATGTCCCAACGCGCAGCGTCCACGCGCTTCGGCCGCGCCGAAGGTGCGCCAAAGGTAAGCCCGTCTACGCCCGTCCGCGCCTGGACCGCGCCCAGCGCCAGACCCCCTGGTCCTCGTACCACCCACCCCACCCGCATTACATACGACGCCACCGCCCTCTTAGCCCTAAACCCCGGCCGTCTCCCCAACTGCGTCCAAGCCGCTCCCGGACACACCCATGGACCCTTCTCTTGCAACTCCTGCAAGTTCGACGGCACCAAGAACAACTCCTCATCCACTAACACCAAACAGATATCTGACACCAACCACCTACAATGCATCCTACTCAACACCCGCTCGGTCCACAGGCACGCCATCGACCTTTGGAATCTACTAGACACCATCTCCCCGGACGTCGCCTGCCTAACAGAGACATGGATGAACGCCTCATCAGCCCCAGACATCACCATTGCCATCCCGGAAGGATACAAGATCATTCGTAAGGACCGCACCGACCAAACAGGAGGAGGCATCGATATCGTCCATAAGAATTCCATCCGCATCTCAACCAGCTCTGACGTCAACCTTGCTAGCGCCGAACACCTTCACTTCCAGATCCACACCGACCCCCAGACCACACTCAGAGGCACTCTCCTCTACCGGCCTCCAAGGCCCCGTGCACAATTCAATGACGACATCACTGACTTTATCACCCCACACGCCCTCCCCTCCGAGGAATACATTCTATTGGGAGACCTCAACTTTCACCTGGAAAAGAGCAACGACAGCAACACTACCACCCTTCTGGACAACCTCGCCAACCTCGGACTCAAACAACTTGTCACTACCCCCACCCACATTGCAGGTCACACACTCGACCCTATCTTCACTTCCAGCAAACATGTCTCTTTCAGTCACACCACAGCTCTCCATTGGACGGACCACAGCTGCGTTCACTTTATCTACAATAAGACCACAACACACAACCATCCTCAACCTACTCTGTGAAGAAACTGGAACAAAATCACCATCGACCAGATGTCCTCAGCGCTTCTTCAAAACCCCCCTGCCCACCCCTCAAACCCCGACCAAGCAGCCATTAACCTCTCCCAATGGCTATCCAACAGCGCCGACATCCTAGCATCGCTGAAAAAACGTCAAACCAAACTAGGCAGCAAAAACGCCTCCTGGTTCAACGATGATCTTAAGAAATCGAAGAAACTGTGTCGCTCCCTCGAGAAGGCCTGGAAAAAAGACCCTAACACTAGCACCAGGGATGCCTTCAAAAACGCCACCCGCATACACCACCAACTAATCCGGTCTGCCAAGAAAGCCGCTTTCAAAGACCGACTAGATAATAACGCCCACAACAGCAAGGAATTATTCAACATCGTCAAAGAATTTACCAACCCTTCAGCCAACTCCAACGACATCACTCCCTCTCAAGCCCTCTGCAACTCCCTAGCCTCATTCTTCCACAACAAAATCGCAGACATCCACAACAGCTTCGACAACAGACCTGGAGACCAACCCACCCAACCTTTTGCAGGACCCTCACCCCCCTTGAACATCCTTAATGACTGGAACCCAATCTCCACTGAGGACACCATCCGCCTGATGAACTCCATCCACTCAGGATCCCCCACAGACCCATGCCCTCACCACATCTTCAACAAAGCAGACTCCATCATAGCACCACACCTCCGAGACGTCATCAACTGCTCCCTCAACTCCGCCACCTTCCCGGAAAGCTGGAAACACGCCGAACTCAGCGCCCTTCTGAAAAAACCCACAGCTGACCCCACCGAACTCAAAAACTACCGCCCCATCTCGCTCCTTCCATTCCCGGCCAAAGTCATCGAGAAAGCTGTCAACAACCAGCTCGCCGCCTTCCTCGAAACCAACAAATCCCTCGACTCCTCACAGTCCGGCTTCCGAGCCAAACACAGCACTGAGACCGCCCTCATCGCAGTAACAGACGACATTCGAACCCTACTGGACAATGGAGACACAATCGCCCTCATCCTCCTTGACCTCTCCGCAGCCTTCGACACAGTCTGTCATAGCACCCTGCTACAACGCCTCAGAAACATCAGAATCCAAGGAAAAGCACTGGAATGGATCACCTCGTTCCTCACCGGAAGAACCCAGAGAGTCCGCCTCCCACCATTCAAGTCTGAGGCCACTGAAGTCATCTGCGGTGTACCACAAGGATCTTCACTCAGCCCCACCCTCTTCAACGTATACATGAGCCCCCTCGCGGCCATCGCATGCCAACACAACCTCAACATCATCTCCTACGCTGATGACACTCAACTGATCCTATCACTCCCCAGAGACCCCAACACTGCCAAAACCAACCTACATGAAGGAATGAAAGAAGTAGCCGAGTGGATGAAGCACAGCCGTCTGAAACTGAACTCAGACAAAACAGAAGTCCTTATCTTAGGTACCTCCCCCTCCGCCTGGGATGACTCTTGGTGGCCAGAGGCCCTTGGAAAAGCACCCATCCCGACGGACCATGCACGGAACCTGGGCGTCATCCTGGACTCCTCACTCTCTATGAACAGACAAGTCAACGCCGTCTCATCATCTTGCTTCAACATTCTTCGCATGCTCAAAAAAACATTTCGCTGGATCCCCACCGAAACTAGAAAAACAGTCACCCACGCACTGGTCACGAGCCGCCTGGACTACGGAAACACCCTATACGCCGGTACCACCGCAAAACTCCAGAAAAAACTCCAACGCATCCAGAACGCTTCAGCCAGACTCATACTAGACATCCCGCGTAAAGACCACATCTCTGGTCACCTGAAAAACCTCTACTGGCTTCCGGTCAATAAGAGGATCACTTTCCGCCTCCTAACCCACGCACACAAAGCACTTTACGATCTGGGGACCCGAATGCCTCAACGCACGACTCTCCTTCTACACCCCCTCACGCCAGCTACGATCCTCCAACCAAGCCCTTGCTACTGTACCTTGCATCAACAAAACCACCATGGGAGGGAGATCCTTCTCCTACCTGGCAGCTACAACCTGGAACTCACTTCCTACTCACCTCCGCCTCACTCAGAACCACCTAGCATTCAGAAAGCAACTTAAAACTTGGATATTTGACAAGTAATTTCCCACCCTTCTTCAAGCGCCTTGAGACCCTCTGGGTATGTAGCGCGCTATATAAATCTTTTTGACTTGACTTGACTTGACTAGCAACGGCACAGAGCTGTCAAGCTTGCCTTAACGGAAATGTGTAAAGCATTTAGAATTACCAAAACAGTAACCTGTAAACAACAAAACCCAATAAAAATCCCCAGTCAGTCAAATTTAGAAAAATAGAGAATAATGTATTGAACAAAATTACACCAAAATCACGAAAATCAAATAAGGGTAACCAGAGAGTTTTACGTAAAAATAGAACCTAAAATTGTAAAGCACCAATAGTAGTTATTGATTGCAATAGACAGGGACCTAGGTGCGACTTGAGGCCCTCAGAGATGGAGACTGGATCGGATACACCAAGCAGATTGGTTCTGCTTGAGCATGAAAGTAGGAAGATTAAAAAAAAAATCGTCCCAGTTTAAAAAGGGAACGTTTGAGAGGGGCGAACATCTCAGCTTGGGATACATCTGGAATTCAAAACGACTCTGTGGAAACTGATGGTCAGATTCTTTTCCCAGTAGATCTCCTTGAAGCTCAGGGGCAAAATATTTTCAAAAGGTTTGAAACTTCTTTAATGTTTGAAAAAGATACACCAGTACAGGATTATGGCCTCCACAATGTCAGGGAAGCACTTAGAGACTCCCAAGTTGTCAGGCAGCGACCACCAGCAAAGTCTATTCCACATTCTATTTGCCAATGGTCAGCTGGGAATTTCCTGGACAAGGCATCTTGCAGCTTGTTGTGCTCCTACAGCCACACAGTAAATTATACATTTGATCCTTGAAGTTCACTTGTTTGTGTAGTGTACCAGGTGGAATAGGTCCAACCTTTCAGGGCTCTTCTTAGGTGCCAGACATCGGGTATAGTCCTCATCTGTTCTTTTACAGATCCAGAAAGTGTTCTGGGGACGAGCCTTTTGCTGTTTCATTAACGCCTTGTGCCCGCTAATGGGTGGGGTGACTCCTGGTAAAAGTTCCTGGGGGTCAACCCGATGACCTCAGTAGTTTCTATTTGCATTACTGCAAACAGCCCCAAACATGTGGCAGGACAATGCCATGATGGCTGAAGTATTCAGCCACACTTAACTTGCACTCTGAAAGCTGGGGGGTATAAGGAAGCAGTGTGTGGAATTCATCATTGCCCACCAACAGCTAACACTAACATCTAGTCTGAAAAAGTGCTGTACCCGCAGCAAGAGACAGAGGTTTTGTATCACAAAAGTAGGTTCCCAAAGCACCAGACAATGGATACACAAGTATTGTCCCGGTATCCAGCTTGGTCAATTTCAATTTCAAGTGTGCAAAGTGTTACAAGTGGATCAAATAGGACTGTCAGGCAGGATTTAACATTGTGGTATCAAAAGAACGCAAGGCGGGCGCGGCCGAAGCAGCAAACATGGCGGACGCAGCCTAAGTGAGCTCCGTCCCGCCGCCAAAATATCCGCTATCTATCCTTAATCCCCCAACCCTGAGACATCTCAACACTGCTATACTGGTGTTGGAGGTGGCGGGGGAGCTCCGACGGTGATTTGCGGGGCTCCGGTCGCCTGCTGGGCGGCGGTCTGGAATCTGCGGAGGTGCGGCCTGTTCATCCTGAGGAAGCCGGGACCTAGAGCCCGAGAGTGTCCGGGCGGAAGTGGGACGTGGCCAGTCCTTGTGGAGAGCAGCAGACGGTGTCCTGTATCCGCAACACCGGGGTCCACAGTGAGTGCCACATCGGAGACGCAGAGCACCCGCTGCCGCACCCGGGTGCCTGGAACTGCACGAGCTGCGGGGCCGGGGGAGTGTGTGGGGGCTGGATCGGCCTTATTCGGCGGTTACATCGGACCGCGGAGGGTGTCGGCTGCATTGCGACTGGCACGGGGGAGATATCTTGTGTTCCCCCCTTCTTCCCCCCCTCCCGACAAGCCGAGAAAGACGGCGGCTGCATTTACGCGGCGGGGGCAGGAGCAGCGGGTGGCTCCCGGCTGAGACCCGGATCTGATCGTACGACCTGTGAGGCGGGCCGCGGCGGGCGCCCCTCCTGACGGCGCGATCGAGCTGCAGGGGCGACCCCCGAAGAGGTGGTGCTGGGGACCACACGTCTGGGCCTATATAGACACTAGCTGGTCGAGAGGTGGAGGGCCTGGTGGCAGGGCAGTCGATCGAGCACAGGCTGGTAACTGCTGGTGAGCCCTGAGACCCGGGCCATTGTGGTGAGGAGACCGCACTGCGGGAGTACGTGGGGCCCCCCGCACCGGGTTTGAAATAACGGCCGCTAGAGAACATTGCTGGGGTCATTGAGTCACGGGAGCAGTGAGTAGTGACACTATAGGCGGCGCATAAGACTAAGAAAGGCTTGATCATAGTCCTGCGACCAAAGAGATTGGAGTGGCTGACTTGCAGCCCCCGTGGTGCCCCGAACCAATACCCATATCAGGTGGCAGCTATGACGAGGGGTGGCAACAGTGGAGGCGCCTTGAAGCAGGGCCCAATGGACAAATTTGCTGGGCCGACTGGAGGGGCCGGGCCATCCGGAGGCGCTCAGATGTCGGGCCCGGACAATGCGGCCCTCATGGCGGCGATTACGCAGTCCAGGGACATGCTAGATGCAAAAATAGGGGCAGTTGGAACCGATGTGGCCCGCTTCACTGAGACTGAGACCAGGATTACCGGTGTAGAGGACAACGTGGCGACACTTAAGAAGAAGGTGGCCAATATGGAAGGGATTCAAAAGGGCCTTGCGATGCGAGTCGAAGATGCGGAAGAACGTGCTAGGCGAAATAACCTGTGATTCGTGGGATTTCCGGAGGGTTGCGGGAAGGGAGACATGGAAGCCTTCCTGACCCAATGGTTGGAGGGGTGGCGCCCTCCGGAGTCCCTTTCGCACTGTTTTATAATCGAACGCGCGCATCGAGCACTGACCCAGAAGTCGCCCGAGGGAGCTCGCCCACGGCCCGTGATAGCCAGACTACTTAATTATCACGACCGTGACACGATCCTGCGATAGGCACGAGTGAAGGAGCCGCTGTTATTTGAAAATCGCAAAATTCTCATCTTCCCGGACTACACCAAGTTGGTCCAGCAACAACCCCAGTCCTTCACGGCAGCTAAGGCGCGACTGCGAGGCCTCAATCTCCAATATCCTATCTTAAGTGTGAAACACACTTAACCTCGATGCACTGTTGCTATATGAGGTTCAAAGGATGAACAACACTTCTTTTTAAACTGTTTAAAATGAAGTGTTGTTCATCCTTTGAACCTCATATAGCAACAGTGCATTGAGGTTAAGTGTGTTTCACACTTAAGATAGGACTTTAATTCAGGCACGGTTAGGACAAACGTGCTACCTCAGTTGCACGCTTATGTTAATAAAATAAAATCCAAGTTTAGTTCAAACATTTTTTTTGTAAAAGCTAAGGAGTGCTCCTCTCACCCACTAATTACTCAATCTCCAATATGCCTTGCTTTACCCGGCCCGCTTGCGCGTGGTCTTCCAGTCCCGGACTCACTTTTTTGATACTCCAGAAGAGGTTTTCGCCTGGACAGACGAAACGGTCCGCATTACAGTTAACACCCCTCTGAGCCGAGACTCGGATTCAGCATCCACAGGGGCCCCCGAAGACCCCACGGCGCTCGCGGAGCAGGAGCAACTGGAGGTCACGCAACACCAAGAAAAATCCTCCTTCCGATGATGGTGTGGCGGAAAGGACCGAGACTATGGGCTCTCAGAATCCGGATGCATGAGACCCAAGGACAATTGGCAGAATGCGGACGAAGCTCTGGAGAGAGGTCAGGGGTCGGCACTAATCTCTTGAGTGATGGAGCTCCCTTACAAGCTGCTATCTAAGATGCCAGATGCATCAGTACTTGGACAACCCTGAGACGTGGGTTGGGGAGATACTGACGAGAAGGCGGGCATAACCCCTCGGTTGGAGGAGTTGGTTTAGTGAGGGGTAAGTTGGGATTGTGTGGGTAGTTCATGGGGATCCATTGGCATAGTGAGTCTCTAACCTCCCGTTGGAGGTCGGAGATAGCCTATACCGCGACAGGTACTTCAACGTTACTGGCGTATGGGGTGGGGGGTTGCGGGGGAGTTGGAATGGTGACCGGATACGGAGGGAAGACGGGGGGGTCAGTTGGGTGTGTGCTACAGTGGGGTATGGGGGGGTTATGTTGTACTGCACAGTGTTTGTTGTGGTCCTATTGAAGCGAGATGAGTGTGTGTGGCCTCTAAAACATGGACTGTTTGATCTTCTATCCACGAATAGCGGTTGAGGCTTCCGAGTCAGGCCTACAAAGGGCATCGATGTGTGTTATGAGCTGGAATGTATGGGGGATGCTAGACAAGATTAAAAGAGGTGCAGTCCTGCGACAGGGAAAGAGGGACAGGGCTGATGTGCTGTTATTACAGGAGACTCACCTCATGGGCTCCAAGACCCTTAGCTTACAGAGATATGGCTATCAGCAGGTGTTTCATGCTGGGTTTGTGGGGGGATCCCGGGGGGTGGCTATCCTGGTGCACCGAGGGTTGCCTTACACTCACGAGACTCAGTGGGCCGATGCTCAGGGCAGATATTTGTTTATTTAGGGCAGGATTGGCACTGAGCAGATAGTCTTTGGGAGTGTTTATGCCCCGCCCCCGCTGCAAGGTGCCCTTATAGAAAAATTATTTGGTGTGTGGGCCGAGATCCCTAATGTTATGGCGGTGATTGGCGGGGACTGGAACGACGTGATGAATGCACGAATGGACCGATACAGGCTGGGGGGTGAGGTGCCAGCAGACACGCCTCCTAAACTGAATGGCATGGTGAGAGGAATGGGATGGGTAGATACATTGCACCACCAACACACCCAACATTGTGAATACACGTACGTCTCAGCAGTGCACAAGTCATTTTCTAGACTCGATTACTTGTTTGTCCCCCATGCCTGGGTCGGGAGGGTGGATGCCACTACGATATTGCCGCGTGGTCTATCGGACCACTCTCTGGTGGTGCTTGCCCTACTTCTCGATAGGAGACGGCAGCCTTTCAGATGGCGCCTCTCCACATGGCACTTACAGCAGGAATCCTATCAGTCCCACATGCGAGAGGCTATTGCTCACTACTAGAGTGATAACGATCGCTCAGACGTGGACGCCATGACTCTCTGGGAGGCTCTGAAGCCCACGCTTCTCGGAGTAGATGTTTCTTGGTGCGCGGACACGTAGGGAGGACCTGGTGAAAGCGGCAGACCAAGTCAGTGATCGAGAAAATAAATGCAGTGCTGGCAGGGGCGAGGAGGATGTACGACGACTTCTGCTGACACAGCAGTCATACGCCTCCTTGCTATTAGATGAGGCTAGACAGTTGTGGCTGGCGACTCAGAGTAGGATCTATCAATGGGGCGACAAATCCAGCTCGATGCTATATAGACTCTGCCAGAGTACTTTTCATGCACAGTCCCTACCGTGTCTTCGAGACGCGACGGGAACGCCCATGACGGCCCCGGCGGAGCTGGCGGCCAGCTTTGCATGTTATTATGAGGCTCAATACGCCCCCCAGGAGCTCCTCTTGGCTGACGACATTGATAAATTCCTGGCTGATCTTCCGCCACGGTCCATTTGGGACGAGGGGCGGGCTAGACTTGAACTTCCCTTATCGGCGGAAGAGCTTGATGCGGCCCTCGGGGAATTGAACACGAGCAAGGCCCCCGGACCTAACGGATTCCCTTGCGAATGTTTTAAGAAGTTACACCTCCAATTGGGTACTTACTATGGCAGAGCATTGGAGGCAGCCAGAGAATGTGGCCGTCTCCCGAGGGACTGGCGACATGCTGAAATTGTGGTCTTCTGCAAACCGAGAAGACCTCCAGACCAACCCGAGTCCTACAGGCCAATCTCATTACTAAATACCGAAGCAAAAATTCTGGTGAAAGCGCTGGCCAATCGCCTTCTCCCGTACATCACTGATCTCATCCACCCAGACCAGGCCGGATTTATGCCCCATAGGGCAACAATGAAGGAAAAAAGAAAGTGCCCACACCTCAACAAATGAACAACTTATTCAAGGAAACACATGTAACTGAATGACACATGTGAAGGTACATTTATTTATACCAGCAATTCATGTTGTTTATGGATTTTACAACAGAATATTTAGAAAGCAGAAAAAGAGGGATAAACCCAAACACTCAACACAGTGATTGAACTAATACAAACAGTAATTGACAGTGGTAAACAACAATAATCAATGAAAAACATGAAAACACAGAGCAACGATATTAGAATTTAGCACATTTGATAATTCATAGTTCCATATAAATGTCAAGTTTGTAACCACCAAAGCGAAGTGAAACGAAAAGGGGAGCAAGAGCTTGTATAAAGTTCATTGGCATGGATACATTTAATGTATTACTATGCTCTTGCGCAGTGCCGACGCGTTTCAGGTTCGAGCAGAGCGTAATCGAACCCTCATCAGGGCTTTGTAAATTGTCTGTGTGAGAAAGAAAGATTAAAAAATGTTGAAAGCCAAAGCTCACAAGACTCATTTAGTTCATGAGATTGTAAATAGGGAAAGGGGGGATACCTGTGGTTATCAGGCTCAGGAGTACTGATCACTGGACAGGGGGCGGTACTTCAAGGGTTTTAGTTCTAAAAATGAATGGAGCACTTGTTATTGAGGAAATTACGTGTGGTCGCAAAATCATTTGTGTCAAAGAGATTGGAAATCACAAATGAATGCCTACCTCTATGTGCACCGTCCGGCGCCTCTTAGAGGGAGGAGATCGAGGTAAAAAAGACTTTGTATCCTGTCAATAAGAGGAAAAGACTCATGTTGTGGTATAAACCTCAAGCGGATATGTTAGTCATATGAATAAAAAAATGCATGAAACATGCAGCCCCATACCTTGCGTAAATTCGTATTCGGAAAACGATTTCCCTCTAAGCTGAAAGTCTCGTGGTGAATCTACCTAAAAAATGCAAGCGTGTGTCACAACGGCTGCAAGAAGCCAGCATCAACACAATGAATGCAAAGCGGGTGGAGAGTAGCCTACCTGGGTTTGCAGCGTGAATCGTGGCGGCCCAGGGTTTAAGAAGGCGGTCTTTGTAATGCTTTAAGTCCGTGGACGAGGCGCGCTGCAAAAGTGAGAACAGAAAGCGCGAGTGAGTTAAACTGAACGAAGCAGCAATAATCGCCTGAGTGCGAGCTTCCGTGGAGAGCGGTTCTCTTACCTGTCCGTAGACAGTCAGTCTCCACATGTGAGGCTTCGGGGTGAATGCCAAACGTTACGCGGGGCCATTTTGGAATTGTTTAATGAAGGGAAAAAAAGGAGTCCTATAGGATTCTGGGATATGTAGTCCTGATTTTACACAATGCAATAACGCGCCAAAAGAAAAAAGCAATAATGCGCCAAGAACAATAAAAAATTGTACAAAGTCACGTGTGCTACATGTTGGTGGGGATCTAGGCAGGCAGGGCAGGGCCATTATGTGGGGGCTCATGAAGGCTTAACATGAGGGTCCACCTTATAGAGAGGAATCAAAAAGCGCAAGGCAGAGGGGGACAAAAAGTAGTTCGAAATGAGGCCATTGTCAGGAAAGGCAGCTATATTCTTGATAGCTCGGACATACTATTTAACCCTGTAAGGGTACTGTTGAACTTCAGAATCAGGTATGCTTCCTTCTGGAGTAATGCCTTGTCGACATCAGCAGGGCGCTGTATTGTACCAATTGAAAAAAGTACTGACCATTTAAAATCAAGTTCAGAGTGGGATTTATCAATGAAATGTTCGACCATGGGAGCCGAAAGGACTTTCTTCCTTATCCTGGACCGGTGTTGACTGATTCGGAAGTTAACTTGCTGGTTCGTTTTACCAATGTAAATCTTGGGACAGGGACACTGGATGACATATACGACATTCTTGGTTTTACAGTTGGTGAAACCCGAATGCTTCCATTTAATCCCCTGGTGTTCAAATTCGTTGCCCTCAATTGTACTGGTGCATGCCACACAATTGCCGCACCTATGGTGTCCATCAATTGGTTTCAATTTCCAGCACGACAAAATGTCGTGTTTGGATTTTGGCAAGGATACATCAGCTTTGACGATTTGTTGTCCAATGCTTTTGTTTTTCTTATAGGCAAAGATAGGCCGGGGAAAGGGGCATTCTAAACCGTCAAGGAGATGCCAGTTTTTTAAAATAGCTTGTCTCATTTGGTGTGTGTCGGGACCGAATGTGGTGACACATACCAACCGGTCAAGTTCTTTCTTTTCTTTTATCTCCAGCAAGCACTCCCTCGGAGTGCAACGCGCTCTTTTGAAAGAATTCTTAAGTAACTTCTTGGGGTACCCTCTGTGTGTCATTTCCCCACAGAAGATTTCTGCATGGTGGTCAAAGTCACTAACCTCTGTGCAATTTCTGCGAATCCGCAGTAGTTGTCCATACGGAAGGTTGGTCTTCAGGTTTCTCGGATGATGACTGCTATGGTGCAGAATGGTGTTTTTATCAGTAGGCTTCCTGTAAAGGGAGGCCTTCAATAGTCCATCAGCGCATTTGACTTCTATGTCCAGGAAAGTCATTTTGGTTTTGTCGGAATCCATGGAGAATTTTATATCGCCGTGTCTCGAATTGATCCATTCGTGGAATACACTGAGTTCGGCCTGGCTCCCCTGCCACAGGAGCCAGACGTCGTCAATGTAGCGCCACCAATGGATGATGTTACCACTAAATGGGTTATTATTATCGACAAACTTCATCTCATACTGTGCCATGTAGAGCACTGCCATTTCTGGGGCATAAGGACACCCCATGGCAGTGCCCTTCACTTGCATGAAGTACTGGTCGTCAAATACAAAATAGTTCTTCTTGAGGGCAATTTCTGCCAATTTCAGAATGAAGTGTGTGGGCACTCGGTGGGGACGCTCTCGCATCTCGAGATACAGCTCGATGACTTCAAGGGCCTCTTCCTGGGGGATCTGCGTATATAAGGACGTCACGTCCATTGTGACCATTATTTGTGTGCAGGGATCGAAGGGGGTACCTTCTACCTTGCTCAAAAAATCAGTAGTATCTCTCAAATATGACTTGACGTTTTTGATAAAAGGCTTCAAGAAAAAGTCGACATATTTAGAGATAGGTTCCAGGCAGGAGTCGACACCAGATACTATGGGTCGCCCAGGGGGGTCAACCAAACTCTTATGAATCTTCGGGAGAAGATATAAGATTGGGACGCGTGGAAACTTTTTTGTTAAGAAATCGAATTCCTTGGGGCCGAGAAAGCCTTGTTCTTGGCCCTCACTCAGTGTCTGTGAGATGAGACTTTGTATGTATTTCGTAGGGTCTTCTTGTAATTTGCGATACCATGTAGTGTTGTTGACATGTTTCATGCCCTCGCCGATGTATTGATCTCTCGGCCACAGGACAACTGCTCCCCCCTTATCGGCCTGCTTAATGATTAGAGAAGAATCTTCTTTAAGGCTCTGGATCGCTTTTCGTTGGTGCTGGTTGATATTCTGTGGTACATATTTTTTGGATCTCTCCATTTGATTAATGGACGATAGAGAGATCAATACATCGGCGAGGGCATGAAACATGTCAACAACACTACATGGTATCGCAAATTACAAGAAGACCCTACGAAATACATACAAAGTCTCATCTCACAGACACTGAGTGAGGGCCAAGAACAAGGCTTTCTCGGCCCCAAGGAATTCGATTTCTTAACAAAAAAGTTTCCACGCGTCCCAATCTTATATCTTCTCCCGAAGATTCATAAGAGTTTGGTTGACCCCCCTGGGCGACCCATAGTATCTGGTGTCGACTCCTGCCTGGAACCTATCTCTAAATATGTCGACTTTTTCTTGAAGCCTTTTATCAAAAACGTCAAGTCATATTTGAGAGATACTACTGATTTTTTGAGCAAGGTAGAAGGTACCCCCTTCGATCCCTGCACACAAATAATGGTCACAATGGACGTGACGTCCTTATATACGCAGATCCCCCAGGAAGAGGCCCTTGAAGTCATCGAGCTGTATCTCGAGATGCGAGAGCGTCCCCACCGAGTGCCCACACACTTCATTCTGAAATTGGCAGAAATTGCCCTCAAGAAGAACTATTTTGTATTTGACGACCAGTACTTCATGCAAGTGAAGGGCACTGCCATGGGGTGTCCTTATGCCCCAGAAATGGCAGTGCTCTACATGGCACAGTATGAGATGAAGTTTGTCGATAATAATAACCCATTTAGTGGTAACATCATCCATTGGTGGCGCTACATTGACGACGTCTGGCTCCTGTGGCAGGGGAGCCAGGCCGAACTCAGTGTATTCCACGAATGGATCAATTCGAGACACGGCGATATAAAATTCTCCATGGATTCCGACAAAACCAAAATGACTTTCCTGGACATAGAAGTCAAATGCGCTGATGGACTATTGAAGGCCTCCCTTTACAGGAAGCCTACTGATAAAAACACCATTCTGCACCATAGCAGTCATCATCCGAGAAACCTGAAGACCAACCTTCCGTATGGACAACTACTGCGGATTCGCAGAAATTGCACAGAGGTTAGTGACTTTGACCACCATGCAGAAATCTTCTGTGGGGAAATGACACACAGAGGGTACCCCAAGAAGTTACTTAAGAATTCTTTCAAAAGAGCGCGTTGCACTCCGAGGGAGTGCTTGCTGGAGATAAAAGAAAAGAAAGAACTTGACCGGTTGGTATGTGTCACCACATTCGGTCCCGACACACACCAAATGAGACAAGCTATTTTAAAAAACTGGCATCTCCTTGACGGTTTAGAATGCCCCTTTCCCCGGCCTATCTTTGCCTATAAGAAAAACAAAAGCATTGGACAACAAATCGTCAAAGCTGATGTATCCTTGCCAAAATCCAAACACGACATTTTGTCGTGCTGGAAATTGAAACCAATTGATGGACACCATAGGTGCGGCAATTGTGTGGCATGCACCAGTACAATTGAGGGCAACGAATTTGAACACCAGGGGATTAAATGGAAGCATTCGGGTTTCACCAACTGTAAAACCAAGAATGTCGTATATGTCATCCAGTGTCCCTGTCCCAAGATTTACATTGGTAAAACGAACCAGCAAGTTAACTTCCGAATCAGTCAACACCGGTCCAGGATAAGGAAGAAAGTCCTTTCGGCTCCCATGGTCGAACATTTCATTGATAAATCCCACTCTGAACTTGATTTTAAATGGTCAGTACTTTTTTCAATTGGTACAATACAGCGCCCTGCTGATGTCGACAAGGCATTACTCCAGAAGGAAGCATACCTGATTCTGAAGTTCAACAGTACCCTTACAGGGTTAAATAGTATGTCCGAGCTATCAAGAATATAGCTGCCTTTCCTGACAATGGCCTCATTTCGAACTACTTTTTGTCCCCCTCTGCCTTGCGCTTTTTGATTCCTCTCTATAAGGTGGACCCTCATGTTAAGCCTTCATGAGCCCCCACATAATGGCCCTGCCCTGCCTGCCTAGATCCCCACCAACATGTAGCACACGTGACTTTGTACAATTTTTTATTGTTCTTGGCGCATTATTGCTTTTTTCTTTTGGCGCGTTATTGCATTGTGTAAAATCAGGACTACATATCCCAGAATCCTATAGGACTCCTTTTTTTCCCTTCATTAAACAATTCCAAAATGGCCCCGCGTAACGTTTGGCATTCACCCCGAAGCCTCACATGTGGAGACTGACTGTCTACGGACAGGTAAGAGAACCGCTCTCCACGGAAGCTCGCACTCAGGCGATTATTGCTGCTTCGTTCAGTTTAACTCACTCGCGCTTTCTGTTCTCACTTTTGCAGCGCGCCTCGTCCACGGACTTAAAGCATTACAAAGACCGCCTTCTTAAACCCTGGGCCGCCACGATTCACGCTGCAAACCCAGGTAGGCTACTCTCCACCCGCTTTGCATTCATTGTGTTGATGCTGGCTTCTTGCAGCCGTTGTGACACACGCTTGCATTTTTTAGGTAGATTCACCACGAGACTTTCAGCTTAGAGGGAAATCGTTTTCCGAATACGAATTTACGCAAGGTATGGGGCTGCATGTTTCATGCATTTTTTTATTCATATGACTAACATATCCGCTTGAGGTTTATACCACAACATGAGTCTTTTCCTCTTATTGACAGGATACAAAGTCTTTTTTACCTCGATCTCCTCCCTCTAAGAGGCGCCGGACGGTGCACATAGAGGTAGGCATTCATTTGTGATTTCCAATCTCTTTGACACAAATGATTTTGCGACCACACGTAATTTCCTCAATAACAAGTGCTCCATTCATTTTTAGAACTAAAACCCTTGAAGTACCGCCCCCTGTCCAGTGATCAGTACTCCTGAGCCTGATAACCACAGGTATCCCCCCTTTCCCTATTTACAATCTCATGAACTAAATGAGTCTTGTGAGCTTTGGCTTTCAACATTTTTTAATCTTTCTTTCTCACACAGACAATTTACAAAGCCCTGATGAGGGTTCGATTACGCTCTGCTCGAACCTGAAACGCGTCGGCACTGCGCAAGAGCATAGTAATACATTAAATGTATCCATGCCAATGAACTTTATACAAGCTCTTGCTCCCCTTTTCGTTTCACTTCGCTTTGGTGGTTACAAACTTGACATTTATATGGAACTATGAATTATCAAATGTGCTAAATTCTAATATCGTTGCTCTGTGTTTTCATGTTTTTCATTGATTATTGTTGTTTACCACTGTCAATTACTGTTTGTATTAGTTCAATCACTGTGTTGAGTGTTTGGGTTTATCCCTCTTTTTCTGCTTTCTAAATATTCTGTTGTAAAATCCATAAACAACATGAATTGCTGGTATAAATAAATGTACCTTCACATGTGTCATTCAGTTACATGTGTTTCCTTGAATAAGTTGTTCATTTGTTGAGGTGTGGGCACTTTCTTTTTTCCTTCATTATAGTATGGTCCAGCCCCCCTCAGTCCCGACCAGGACCTGACTCCTTCTTTTCGCCCATAGGGCAACAAGGCACAATATTAGGCGTGCACAGGTGGCGGTAGAGGCGGCCAGAGCGGCAGGGATTCCTGCGGCCCTTCTCCTGGCCGACATTGATAGGGCCTTCGACTCTGTGAGCTGGGTCTACCTCTGTGCGCTCCTGTCCCGTCTGAATCCGGGGTCCCACTTCTTATCCTACATACAACTACTATACACGGACCTAACGGCGTCGGTGAGAGTGGCTGGGGCGGTGTCTGCTTCCTTCCCTATAGGTAGAGGCACCAGACAGGGATGCCCCCTATCACCGTATCTATTTGCCCTGGCCATGGAACCGCTGGCAGCATGGGTCCGGATAGACGCACAAATGCGGGGCATTGAGTGGAGGGCGGGACCCTCCAACAGAATAGCACTCTACGCGAATGATGTCCTATTTTTCCTCACGGACTTGAATAGGTCTGGGCCGTGTGTCCTTGACATCATGCGCATTTTTGGGGAGGTATCGGGCCTTCACCTGAACCTGCGTAAGTCAGTACTGTGGGTGATGGGAGAGAGTCGGGACTTAGGACCTTGGGCGGCGGTGTTACAAGAAGCGACAGGAGGCATTAAATACTTGGGGATATTTTTGACGGACTTGCGTAGGGTTTAATGGACGCGCAATGTCGTGCCCGTATGGGAGCGTATCCACTCGGACATGACTATGTGGTCCCGTATGCCCCTGAATGTGTACGGCCGCTCGGCCATTTTTAAAATGGTGGCCCTCCCGCGTCTCATATACCAATTGCAAAATCACCCATACCCTATATCTCCACAGTGGTTCAGGCAGGTGAACTCGGTGCTTAGCAATTTCCTCAGGGCTGGGGGAGTGGCGAGAGTGGCTCTCCGCACGTGTTTTCTTTCCACATATTGTGGTGGCCTTGCAACATCCGACATCCTGTCTTATTATCAGGCATCCCATTTGCTAATACTGAATGACTGGTGGTACGGGGATCGGGGCGACCCTGCCTACGCCCTGGAGCGATTCATAATGGACCCTGATACGCTACACACTATACTATACTCAGCTGTTAAGAGGAAGAGGCTTCCAGTAGTCACTCAAATAGTATTCCAAATATGGCGTGGTGCACTCCACCGCATGGGATGGTGGAATAGGCTGACGAGAGAGACCCCATTGTGGCAGAATGGGCAACTGCCGGCGTTACTGTCCCTACAGGGGTTCAGTGGCTGGGACGCAATCGGTATCTCGGCCCTGGCCCACGTGGTCAAGGGCACGACCCTTAAGTCGTTCCAAGAGCTACGCGACGAATATGACATGCCCCAGACCCATTTTTTTAGATACTTGCAGCTCCGCCACGCTATTACACCCACCCTGAGGGGCCTCGATTCGTTGCCCGAGTTTAGTCCC
Source organism: Lissotriton vulgaris (assembly GCF_964263255.1). Classification (NCBI taxonomy): domain Eukaryota; kingdom Metazoa; phylum Chordata; class Amphibia; order Caudata; family Salamandridae; genus Lissotriton; species Lissotriton vulgaris. The sequence goes on from NC_141687.1 coordinate 2,083,129,089, forward strand.
CTGGAAGCTAAGGTATTCATGGGGGAATTGGAAAGCAAAAAGATATCATCTATCTATCAAACACTAGTTACGCATTGCTCAACGTCCCTAGACACACTGCGAACTAAATGGTAGAAGAAGCTGGGTGCATTTGAGGAGGAAGACTGGAGAGAGGCGCTGGAGGCCCCAAGGGGGGTGGCCATTGCGGTGCGACTGCGATTCATTCAGTTCAAATACTTAAACAGGGCCTACTATACCAGGGAACAACTGTGGAAGGCAGGCTTGATTGTGTCCCCTGACTGTCTGAGATGTGGCAGAGAGATGGGCACGTTTCTGCATACAGTTTGGGCATGTGATGGTCTACGGCGGTTCTGGTCGGGAGTGTGGGACTGCCTGTCGGAAGTGCTGGGCTGGGACCTCCCCCGTACACCACAACTAGGACTCCTCCATATCCTAGAGCAGGTGGGTGGGAATGTCTATAAACGTCACTTGCTGTTGTTGGGTCTCATGGTGGCCAAGAGAGACGTGGCCCGAGCCTGGAAAGACCCCAGAGCCCCCCTATGGGGTGTGTGGAAGAGGGGACTGGACTTTTATATGGGATTGGAACGCCGCCCGATCTTTGAGGCCAGGGGCTGCCCTCGGAAACACTACAAGATTTGGAAGAGGTGGGCAGATTATAGGGGGTTGTGGCTGGAGCCTCCGCCGCATGATGAACCTGAAGAAAGACATTTGGATATTGAACCCGTGTGATGGGGAGTACACACTAAATGTATTTTGCTATGCCATTACTTATGGACTGTGTAGACGCTATGCAGGGGGTGAGAAGGAGGGGTTTTGGGTGGGGGGAGCGAGGGGGTGAAGGGAGGGGGGACATAGGGTAATTTCTTATATTTAAACAACTATTTGAATTGCTTGCACTGTGCTTATTACTTTCATGCTCACAGCTTCTCCGGGTTTTCGGGGCGCTGTACGTATCATGTAACTTTTCAACAGCATAATAAAAATTTTGTTCTGAAAAAAATAGAACGCAAGGCCCTTGCCCTTTGCTGAGCTTAAAGGAGTGTTCCCTGCCCAGTCATGTTGACCTGTTAATCGCAGTGACATATTTTGTAGCTCCTGGGAGGAATTTCACACCTCATTCAGACCAAGTTCAGGCTGGGAGTTAAAGAGGAGTTATTGTAAATAGCCTCTAGGAACTTTAGGCAGGGAAAAGTTAACTTTTTACAAGATACTTTTACACAATCTTTAATAAAAATCCTACTTAAAAATACTTGTTGAAATATATTTCTAGCGGGTTCCATTCCTGAGATACAGTATTAGTATTTTAATATATAATTACATTTTCTACATAGGACAGCCAGAACATGCCACTGTGAAAATAGCTTTTGGAGCATTTTTGCTATAGGAACTGATTAATCTTCTATGTGCCTCACATGTTGTAGGGTACAAAGAGAGCAAAGGGGTGACTTACTAATAATTTAACTAGATGAGTTTACCTGTCAAAGTGATGTTGTTTTAACAGGTCATACTGCAAGTTTCCCACTGCAGCAGCCAGGCTAAAATGATAGACCTGAAAGTCTGATTTCCTTTGTCTTGCATGGCACAATACATGCTACAGGCCACAGGTGGTATTTACCTCTTTATGCCATGGGCGTATTTCAGTACTGTATACTACGGCCTTTTAGAAAATTAAAATTTTCAATAGGAGTTTGCTAACTTTGTCAAACTTTAAAGGTCACGCCCTATTCACTGGCGCTTGTTTAGTGGAGTCCCTCAGTCAGTCATAAAACCACCAATAGATGTCAGAAATGTTTTTGGGAGGACACAAAAAGGGCATTTTCTCACAATTACCATTGGTACAATCCAAAACTCAACCAAATGCAACAACGCTCGTGATCTCACACATAAAGAAATATGTTTTTCCGGCTCATTACTGGCCTCCCTAAGAGTACTCCCTTGCTGCCGCTTAGGTATGATCTGGGCAGGAAGGCTGTTGTTGATTTGGCCAGGCTGCGCCCAATATTGTACTGGCGTAGACTCTGGGCTACACCTGAACTTTCACATTATGCTGAGGGTTTTTTGGACATTATTAAAGCAGATGTGTTCCACAAAGTTGGATGGTTGAATGAACTTAGAAAAATGCTGGGTGATCTTGGTCTTCACATGCTATGGGAAAACCCAGAGGTAGCTTCATTCCCACCAAAGAAAGTCCTTAAAGAAATCTATTGGGAAAAGGTGGCCGCTCGAAACTTGAGCGATACTAGTACAGGGACTATGGCTGGAAGATTCCTAGAAGCAAAGCCCAATCCCAGCCTGAAACTCTACTGGGATGCTATAACTAGTACGAGGGATAGGAAGTTGTTCTTCCAAACCAGAGCAGGTGCCCTTCCCCTTAGATCTCTGACAGGCAGGTGGGGTGGTCCATCAATTAGCAATGGCCCCTCTTGTGGAGCACACAACAAAACAATTGGCCATTTTTTATTTGCTTGTATGATCTATGCAGAGCCAAGACGCATCTGGCTTACCCCAATGTGCAAGAATTTAGGTACGACTAGTAGTGTGGTAGCTTTAAGAATTATATGCACTAGCACTTCACTGCCTATAGTAATAGCCACCGCCAAATATCTTGGTAGGTCATGGACTATTAGTCAGAAGTTTTTAGGCAGTTGATTGTTTCTTTTAAGTCAGCTATCTCTTTACCTTTGTAAATGATGTATTGCATGAGTGTCTGCATTTTATCTGTAAATTCTTATCTCGCAATGAAATTGATGTATTTTATCTGTTTTAAGTCCTACTTTTCACACAAACGTTTTTTTTTTTTTTATTTCAAATCTTTTTTATTGAAGAATAAGGATAAAAATAAAGACAATACAATAAATCTTTAAAGGCACAAATGAACAAATTCTTGGTATCATGACACTTACAATAATCAAAAAGCAAATCAAGGGAAGAAGATAAGAAAAGGGAGAGAGAGAAAGAGAGGGAGAGGAGAGAAAAGATAGAGGAGAAGAAAAAAAAAGAGGTGAGAAGAGAGAGGACAGGTGTATCCATAGGGCAATAGTAGTTGGTTTACCCAGACTTGGCACACTGTGTGTGTAGCAGAGAATATACAGTAAGTATACAAAAACAGAAGCAAACACCTCAAATTCCACCTAGATTCTGTCTAGGAAAGCCGAGTATTGAGATGCATATCATGGTGGTTCAAAGTGGGAGGATGACGCATCCAGGGATGTCCAGAGTTTTTTGTTCGAAGGCTTCCAAGTGGCTGACTGTAGTGCAGGATTATCTGCCCCTCTTAAAAATGAAAGCCATTCCAGCCACATTTTGAAGTTGACTTCATCAAATTTTTTTTTTGATGAACGCCAATGTCAGCATAATATCAAGCAATTGTCTGTCATGAATGTCCGGCAATTGTGTTTCCAGAGGACCTAACATGACATATATGAATTCCTGGACAGGCGTGATTCCAAGCACCTGTTGAATGTATGTAAATATTTTACTCCAAAATGATCGCAATAGGGAACAATGAAAAAACATGTGTGCCAAGTCACCAGGAGCTTCTTGGCAGCTCCAACAGGTATCCCTCAGTTTACATTTAAACAGTCTCTGGGGGGGTCCAGAACACTCTATTTAACAGCATATATTTCGTTTGACATAGGATCGGGATATCTTGTTTGCCAGTGCGGTGTTGTGTATCACCTCCCAGTCTAATACAATGCCTGTGGAATTAGGTTCCGATTCCCACTTACTTTCGGTCAGCCTATGTGGTTTCTTGGGTAGGGGGAGGAGCAATTTATATATTCTTGATACAAAATGGTCAGCATGGTATAGTATCCGTAGCCGGGTCACAAGCCAGGGTAAGTCTGTATTGAGGGGACATTTGGAGATAGCGGCCTTCAGTTTTAGGAACTGGTAAAATTCTATGGGTGGTAAGCTAAACTTTTCTTGCAATGTCGAAAAGGGCAGGGGTCTGCCATTATCATATAGGTCATTCACTATGTGTATACCTTTTCCAGCCCACACTTCCCAATAAAGGGTTTTCCCTTCTATCCGGATCTTAGGGTTATGCCATAATGAGAGTAGGGTGGATCTCTTAATCACCAGAGCAGTCTTATGGTACTGGTCAAGTCGGAGAAGTGCTCTTCTGGTATTTAGAAGGATGTATTTAGAGTGAGGTATATGGGCCAGATCCATGGTGAGGAGAGACGAGAGGGGTGCATCTGCCATTAACGACCGTTCAATAGTTAGCCATACTGGAGTGTAGGATGTATCCTCAACCAGCCAAAGGGCCCCTTGCTTACAGAGGAAAGCCGTTTGGTAGTTCCTAAACGAGGGCAGGCCCAGGCCGCCCTTATCTTTTGCTAGTTGCAGCTTTTTAAGTGATATCCTGGCTTTTTTCCCTCGCCATAGGAACTCTCCGAACAGCTTGTCTACCTTCTTAATAAATTCGTCTGAGAAAGTCATGGGGAGCATGCTAGCCAGGTAGTTAACTAGAGGCGTGCACATCATTTTTAGAGTCTCAACCCTACCCCACCAGGACAAAAATTTTGGTGACCAGCTGTCTAGCAAAGTGGATATCTTTTTTAATGTTGAGTCTTCATTTAACTTCAGAGTCGTAATCAATTCCTTCTCAAAGTCTAGGCCCAAATATTTGAAAGCTTTCGGTTGCCAGGTAAGGCCAGATGCTCCCAGAATTCCTTTATCCCCGATGTTGTTTAGTAACTTAACCTCTGTTTTATCCTTGTTTAATTTATATCCTGAGACTCTAGAGAACCCCTCAATTGTGTCCATCAAGGCCGGGATAGCCTCGTCAGCTTTTTCCGTCAAGATCAGGACATCGTCGGCGTATGCAGTCAATTTTACAGTGCAATCACCAAATGGAACCCCAGCAATGGCTTCATTGTGTCTGATATGCCACAAAAAGGGTTCTATTGCCAATAAGAACAGAGAAGGCGATAATGGGCAGCCTTGTCTCGTCCCTTGTTTTAGGCAGAAAGAGGAAGAGAAGGAGCCGCCCGCTCTGACCTTAGCAGTAGGCCCGGCATACAAAGCCATTACGAGTTTAGTAAACGTCTCTCCTAGGTTGAAGTTGCGTAAAACTGCCTCAAAGTAGGACCAATCCACCTTGTCGAAGGCTTTTTCCGCATCTAGTGTGACTGCCACCGTGGGGGTTGTCAAAAGCTTCGCTTTTTCTAGAGCATGGGCCAGTACTCTGGTGTTATCACTAGATAGTCTATGTTTTAAGAAGCCCGCTTGAGACGGATGTACTAGGGTAGGGAGGACTTTTTGCAGACGGGCTGACAAGATCATGGCCAGTAATTTACAATCAAGGTTAATCAGGGAAATCGGCCTGTAGTTCTTTGGAAGTGACGGGTCTTTGCCGTCCTTAGGCAGGACTGCAATAGTCGCCTCTGCCAGCGTGCCTTTGACTTCTCCTGACTCCGTAAATTCGTGAAAGAGGTTTAGAAGAGGATCAACCAAGTCCGTTGCAAAACTTTTATAAAATTTGGCCGTGAAGCCGTCCGGACCTGGTGCTTTCCCACATTTTAACCCCCTGATCGCTTTTTCCACCTCATTAGCCAAGATCGGCCCATTCAGACTGAGTTGCTCCTCAGGCTTTAACTTTGGTAGTACACATTCTTGGAGATATTCCTGAATTTTGTCCTCCACCACCAACTCGTTTTTAGCGTATAGGTCCTCATAAAAGTCTTTAAAGACCTCGGTTATCTTTTGGGGGTCCGAATGAGCGACTCCCGCCGAGTCCCTGATAACATTAATAGCATTCTTTTGTACTTTAAATTTTAAGTATGCTGCCAGGCTCTTACCGGCTTTATTAGATTCACATAGCTTAAACCTTCGCTTCCTATCCAGCCACACTCCCGCCCTTTCGCTCACTAGCTTGTTATATTCGTATTTTCTGTGGGTCATGATATTGAACGTTTCCTGGTCCCTTGTCATTTGGTGTTTGTTCTCTAAAGTAGCTATCTCAGCTTCCAATCCTTCTAACTTCGCATTACAATCCCTATTCATTGCTGAACGGATTTTGATGCACACCCCCCTTATTGTACTTTTCAAGGCCTCCCATCGCACTAGTTCTGAAGTGTCCCCTCTCACATTAGTCTCCAAATAAGATCTAATAGCCTCCAAGATTTTAGTCCTATTCTGTTCTTTGTGCAGGATTTCTTCATTGAGTCTCCAGGACGTGTGTTTAGGGGACGGTTTAATGTTACTGATGGATAGAGATATACATGAATGGTCCGACAGTACCCTCGGCTCAATTGAAGTATCCTCTATCCTTGCTACGCCATTTTGTGTAATGAAAATGTAGTCAATACGGGAGAACGAGTCGTGAGGGGGAGTGTAGAATGTGTAGTCTCTATCAGTAGGGTTTTGTATTCTCCACGCATCAATTAAATGGAATTGTTGGCATAGTTTGATGAAGGCATTATGTGACTTGTTTGGCTTGAATGTACACCTAGAGTCCCTATCTAAGGCCGGGTCAAACGGAAGATTAAAGTCACCCCCAATTACGTGTATCGCCGTATCAGGTACCGTTGCAATCTGCTTGACTAAATCCTGCCAGAATTCTAAATCATTAGTGTTAGGTGCGTAAACATTAGTGACAAAGAATTCCGTGTTATCCCTAGTGAGTTTCACCGTAACCCAGCGACCTTTTTCATCTGATGAGGATGACAGTAGCTCTACCTTGGACTTCTTTGACATTAATACCAGAACCCCATTCTTTTTACCGAGTGCACTAGATCCTACAACCTCTGTATAAAACTTGTTGCGCAGAGTATAGAATTGTTTAGCATCCAATTTGGTTTCTTGCAGCAGAACAATGTCCCCCTTTTGTCTCCGCAAATAATCTAATATCTTTTGTTTTTTAACGGGCTGATTCAGACCCTTAACATTCATGGATAAAACTTTCAATCGATCAAGAGAGGTTGTACCAAGTGGAGTGGACAGTGTTCTATGTGACATTTACAACGGTGTATGTGTCATGGTTGTACCAAGAGAGCCAAGGGAAAACATAGTACTCGGCGCATCATGTAAAGGACATATTGTTCTGCTACTTAAGATGAAATACAGTCGAGAACCACAACCAGATACTTGGGTACCCAAGGATATAGCACGCCTGGTCTGAGTATAGATATACAAACACATCATATGCATGATACAACTTGTCCAATCAAGAGCAAAGAGATAGATCAGAAAAGAAAGAAGTGGTACGGAGAGGAGAGGAAAAAGAAAGAAGGAGAATGAATGAGAAAGAAGGAAAAATAATACAAAACATAGAACAAAGCACCCATCCCTCCCAATCCCATGCAACCCCCCACCCCACCCACCCCAATTGTGATACAGAAGCATGGCGACGTGAGGAAAACCGCAGTAACCCCCCCGCCTAAACTTAGTCATGTATAGACATTGGAACAACAATACATAACGAAAAATGCATATAAAAGGCTATGCAAGCAGTGGAACGTTGGAATGATGCAGCAAAACCGACATGTGATCAACAGCGCACACTCACTATACATTCCTGGTAAATCAGAATAATTTCTGAGTGCTCACTAAACTATGATTATCGAGCAGAAATTTGAGAATACAACCTCATGGCCCATTGGAAGATATTATAGCGTCATATCCCACATCAAAGGCACGAAATGGCTAGTAGAATCTAAGTCGTCGCATCAGTGGCAAATAACCTAGGCAAAGAACAGTAGAACATCAGTAATCAGTAATCAAAGAGACACAGTATTGCCAGAACGAATCCGGTCTACTCCGAGTAACCTGACAGTGTACCAACGTCTGGAGTTAGACAACACGTTACAATGTATATATCACCGGCCATCGTTTCATTGGAGCCAACAAGGCGAGCCAACTTTAGTCAAGAGGGTCAGATCAATAGCAGCTGGACCACGCCAGCTTGAACCAGAAAGGTAAATTAAAGAGACTTCCAGGACATCATATAGCTTCTAGTGATGGGAAGTTTCCGTAAACTTGAGACCTATCCTGTAGGAACCCAGCAATAGACAAGCGCATCAGGCTTTTAATAACAACAGAGCACAGAAAACTTTATGATAAGACCTAACGTGGTCACTTGTATCCTGAAGCAGAAGCCGAGGCCGATAGACCATCCGAGTTATTAGTTTCCATGTCGCGCTCCATGTCTCGTTCTTCCACATCCTCAAGCATGCGTTTGAGCTTCATTGGGTCCGTAAAGTAGTGAGCCGATCCTCGTATCGTCACCCGGTATTTCGCTGGGCCCACAAAGCCAAATTGGTACCCCTTTACTGACAGATGTGGACGAAGGGCGAGGAAGGCCTTCCTTGTTTCGACGGTCTCCTTACTGTAGTCTTGAGAGATGTAGACCTTGGTGTCCTTCCACAGAATATGATTGTGTTTTCTCACGAAGGCTAGGATTTGCTCCACATGTTGGTAGCGTAAGGGTTTACATACGATGGGTCTTGGTCCTCTCTGTGTTTTAGTGATTCTCCCTGGCACTCTATGCGCTCTATCAAATTCCAGAGGACTTGCAAAAGTCATGTTTGTGGCTTTAGTGAACCAGGATTCCAAGAACTTGATGCATGAACCTTCCGACTCTTCTGATCCTTCCGGAATTCCAAAGATGCGTAGGTTCCCCCTCCTGTTCCTGTCCTCCAACTCGGCTAGTCGTCTGGTTGTCTGGTCAGAGGAGATGTGGAGGTGTTTCAAGGCCGTTGAGGTTTTAACCTCTATGTCTTCCAGGCGACTGATCCGGGATTCTGTTTCTGTTAGACGCGCGTTAGTGTCTCGGATATCTTGACGGATTGCCACCACTTCCTCCTTAGTGACCTTGGCTAAGTCCTTCACCTCGTCTAGCCTATTTAATATCATATCCAGTGCATCCGGAGTAACTTTCTTTGGCTTGTTTGGTGACCCCGGGTTCGAGTGGTCCGATTTAAGTCTCTTAAGGGTTCCTTGATCTTTGGTATCCATTGTAACCTTCTCTGGGATGCTTAGGTGTTTAGGCAGCAACTTGAGAGCTCTCTTCCGGCACTCACGCAGCGCAAAGCAGACAGCACCAGCCTAAATAGGAGATTAGTCAGCCAGCACCTAGATCACTGACATTGATAGCATTACGCAGCAGACATCTGAGGAGTAGAGCGACCCATTTGTTCATTTATCATGTGCACATGGTGTTAGTTGAGACTGGGACATTAGGGAGCCCCCTGTGGGTTGATGTCGAGCAATACAGGTGTTCACTTCAGCAGACTTGGGTTTCCATGCGCAGAACATCAGCCAGCATGAACAACACGTGCATCGGAATCATTAGAGAGTGCTTTGTAGGTTAATGGTTTTGTAGGTTAATGATATACATTCCAGGCACACAGAGCAGCAATTATCACCTCTCTCTGGAATTCTGAATGTGCAACTAAATCCTTTCCCACATGTCTAATTGGCTACCAGCAGTGCTCGCCTGGCGTCAAAAACGGTCTATTTAGGTAAAGTTAATGTGGGAAGAGACCTTGCTTCGGTGCTCAGGCATTACCGAGTGGCGGCCGCCATCTTGGTAAAGGTCAGTGAAGTCTCTGTATGGCCGATCCCACTGCACTCATTCGATCGGCAAAAGTCAGCTGTCTGCCCCCGTGCGCTAATGTCCGTGAACGCGCTCACCTATTGCAGCTTTCCTTGCGCTGCCGGGTTTTCCGCTGTGTTTCTGTGAGAGCTTACTTCGCGCTCCGCTGTCCGTCCCTCAGCCGCGCTGCCACCATTAATGTCCGAAGCCTCAGTCGGTGCAGCTCTTGATCCGCTGCAGCCCCGGACACGGAAATCAGCTCATCACGGTCAGGGAGTGATCCGATGCACAAATCTTCGGTCACATCCCCGCTGCAGGTATGGAAAGGCGTTCCAATTTTAGGTAAAGACGCTCGTGGCGGGAGGAGAGACGCTTCAAACCGCCATCTTCCTCGGCGTCCAAATGTTTTTTTTAATGGTTTTACTGAAGATGTATATGCTTTTATGAGTTAACCTCGAATAAAGCAAATTTGACTTGATAAAGAAAGTGATGCCATTGCTAAAGTGGTGAATCATTTTAAACATTAGATTACATACCAGATTACCTTTAACACTTTACAGAGGTTACTATGAATGGCATATCAATAATTGATTTGATCAAGTGTTGTTGTTTAACTACATTTCACTCTTAGATGTTATTTATTGCTAAAGTATTGTAAGGTTCATAGTATTTCATTTGGTGTGTAAGTTTTTGTTTACATGGTGGTATTGCGGGTTATGGTTTGGGCTCCTAAATTTACCTTCAGAATTTCAGTGGTTTTCGGTTTTAAAACATAACCATATTTGCACCTTGACTGTTGCTTTTAGGTGAATTTCAGAGGTTTTTTTAAGCAATCCTCTTTGGGTAGCCAACTCCAGCTTGGCACAGCGAATGTTGGCTGCAGTGCCAGGCTGGAGGCTAAGCCCTGCTCTGACCTCTCTACTTGCAGCCAACATCCACAGTGTACAGCATTCCTGTCGTTATCAAGAGGGATTAGCAAAATGGCCTGGCCTCTGGCCGGATCTATCCAACACTCCGCAGACCTAAAAAAAAGGCTGCTGTAGGGCCTTGCCTCCAAGCTCTGCATCCAACCCTCCACAAGCAGCCAACCTCACTGCTCAGTTCATTTATGCAGTGTGGATGGATTCACCGACTGTCCAGTGGCCAGGCCTTGTTTTCAACTTTCGATGGTAGTCAACACCCACGTGCATGGCCATATGCCATGTGCAGCAGGGGTTGGTTACAGTTGTTATATAGACACCAGGCCGGTGCCAAATACTAAAATTGGGGCCAACACCCTTCCGCAGTGCAATGTTGGTTGGTTCACAGACCCTGCACTCAACCCTTTGCAGGCAGCTAATCCCAATCAGTCGTGCATGACCTGTGGCCAAGCACTGTATTTTTGTACTGAATATTTTTACATTTATTTTACAACATTATGCCAAGTCCAAAGGCCCACAGGGGTATGCAAGAATAGGGGAGGGCTCGGGATTCACAAAGTCTTCATAGTATGCATATATCCTCCAATAAATATATATATTTTGTATAATTGTTTTACTGTTGGGGGTCTTTTTGGGCTTTTGGGTTAGATTACCCTTGCCCCTTATTCCCTTTTCTTTTTTTTACATATATGTTGTGGCCACCTATATGTTGGTGGCCACAACAGAAATCTTTCCATGAGTTTACATAATTGCATAAAATGTCACCAAATTTACTTGTATGAATATCTGTCATTTTGTGCAATATTTTAACGTGAAATGCATCCTCACTTACTTTTTTGGTGTGAAGATGCATTTAAACAACGTTTGTGGTAATTTTGTACTGTGATGACGCATTTCTCAGAACATTTTTTATGTCAATTACATGTATTTACACTATGGTGGTATGGCATAATTTTGTGAATCCCACACAACAAGCTTAACATGAAATTCATGAAATTAGGTGAATATGCCGGTATTATTTGAATTTCACCCAGGTTTAAATCTAACCTTTTCATACCTGGAACACTTGGAAAAGCTAACTAGCATTTACTGCAAACCAGGTGAAGGCACTTCCTTGAGTAAAGAAGCATTCCCAGTTGGTATAATTCCATAATTCCATCCTCATCTGCAAATATAGACCGATCTCTCCATACGAATAGCGGAGACAAACCTTTCATTTCAGTAGAGCGTAGAGTCATGCTTCATATCATCATGTTTATCTTTGAAACTCAATAAAGATTAAGTACAATTACATGTACTTATAGTGTAGAATATTTAGAAAATTTCTAACATTGTTGCCAGAGTAATTGTAGTGAAAACTATAGTGAAGGCTTTTTTTCACATCTGCTTCAATATACCATAACCTATGGATCGGAGTGGTTTTATAATCCTGTTTATCATGGTAAAGCATGGTTAGGAATGAGAGCATAGTTCAGAAAAACCCACCTTTAGCTACTGAGGTGATATATTGTGTACTGTGTAGAACTATTAGAGTGCACGTATCATAGGTCTCAATTAAAGGACAGCCTATCAAATAGTACTGACAGAATTAGGTGTTCTTTCTTGTTCCGCACGGCAGTGACACCCAAGAAGCGGCTGCAACACGCAGCCCGACGAGTGAAGATCCCCGAAATTACAGTGGCAAAAGCTCTTCACGGTCCGCCGTTCAAAATACGAAGATGTTCGACTGAATGGAAAATAAATTATCTTTAATGAACACACCGGAAAACACAGTCTCAGGAAAACGAATTATCAAGTTGACAACCCATGGCATTGACGTCAGCGGTCAGTAAACGCAACCTTGGGCATAATCAAGACAAGTTTCCATGGATCCGACCAATACCGCCCTGATGAGAATCCTGTGAATCAGTCAGCGGGATTCGAAACGCGTCGGCATTTTCCCTGTAATGACATTCAATGCCATTTCATTCTGGAAATGACATTGTCCTGAATTGATCGAATACATTTTGTTTTCAGGAATTGGGGTGTGACCTTGATTAATTTGCCACGCCTCACGCTTTGCATTGTCATTTGTGATTTTTTCTTAAGTATTTGATTAATTATTCCATGACACGCTATAATCATAAGCAAAAAAGTTTTCTGTATGTATAAGTATATGTTCACCATTGTGTTTATTTCACTGTTTATTTAAAAGATTTGTTTGTTTGAATTTAAGTATATGGCAACACATGAAGTTGATAACGATCTTGTTTCTGCACAAAAGAAAGATTCTCACAATTGAGGCATAAATAAACGACATAAATCAATGTCGAGATAAAACTAATAAAGTTGGTTTATCCCTCAGCCAGCATTCATTGTCTGAATTCAGCATTGAGGTTTAGGTAAACTGTTTGTTTCAAAATATTGTGCTCCACAACAAAGCACCAGGACATGGCCTCAGGGGGAAGCCAGCTTTCCAGCCATTGTGTGAGAAAGCGTTCCATGTTGCCTTCTTCACAACACTCCGGAAATCCAACAAAGCGAAGGTTATTGCACTGGGCCCGCCCCTCTGCATCTTTGGCCCGAAGCACCAGACTCTTCTGCACTGTCTCCATGGTAGCCATCTTCTGCATCAGAATTGCGACGTCGTCTTTCACTCCCGAGATATGGGTCTCAGCTTCAGTGATGCGGGACACTGCCTTGCGCAAGTCCTGCTGCAACAGGATAATGTCTGACACTACTGCTCCTATTTTGGCATCTAGCATGTCTCTGGATTGAGTGATAGCCGCCATGAGGGCTGCTTTGTCTGGCATGGCCTCCCACTGGCCCCCTGTGGCCCCAGCCACTATTCCCGGGCCAGTGAATTTATCGATGGGCCCATGCTTAGTCGATCCGCTACCACCTTTGTCCCTTGTCATGGATGCCCTCCGGAGCCGTCCGCTGGTCTAGGAAGAGCCAGGCAAAATGCAGAAGCTGCGATCCCTTCTTGTCCGGCCCACACAATCCTTCCTGAGCCCCACACAGTCACCTATGGGCAGTCACCCCTGATCCAAGGCCAGCAATCCACCTCTAAAGCCCAAGTCCGCAAGGGGCCCCTCGCGATGTGCACGCGGTCCGACTGACCTCCGGTCAGATCGCACTTTGAAACAACAGACGTGGTGGGCCCAAGCACTCTCCAGGCAGGGTATATCTGCTGTGGGCAGCCACAACCCCAACTGCGGGACCCAGGTGGGCCCATCAGCCGCAGCTATGTGTGTCCCCGGGAGGGGGGAGTTCTTTAAAGTAGGGCAAGGAGAGCAGATGTCAAGTCCAGTAGCCTGTTCCCACGTGGCCAGGCAGTGCCGCCGATCCCCCACTGCAGCTTTGGGTATGGGGGGGTGCCACGGCAAGCCGTCCAAGTACCCGCATCTCCAGCCTCCCTTTCCACTAAAGTGCTCACCACCAATATGTGTCCCGACGGCAAGGGGACACAATCACAGGTGGCACCCTACCTGCGCGGCCCGGTCCAACTGCCGTATCTCCCTCTAAGATCGTGTCGCAGGCCGCACTACTTAGCTGCGGGGCAGCGGTCAATCCCCCAGTCACCAATATCACGAGAGGAGCCCAGGCAGACACCTATGTGTGGGCCGAGGTCCGGGTGGCCGCCAATGAAGATGCCCCCCGGGGGAGAGAGAAAGATGGCCCGCTCCGCGTGGAAGGGAGGAAGAAACGAGCAAATGGTGGTTCCCATAGCCCCTCCCCCCGAGGCCCGGCAGCGCCGCCGATCACCAGTCTCAGTTCTGTGCAGGGGAGGAAGCCGCCATGCAAATCAGTCCAAACACCCACCAATCTGGCCTCTCTCATTGCAGTGGCACTGACCGCCAGATATTGTCCCGGTGGCTGGGCGGCTCAATCCCAGGTCGCGGCTCCCGCCTTACCGCGTCCTCCGTCACCCACACAGTCCAAGCCGGCAGCCACGCCTCCCCTGCCGTCCTCACACCGGCCGCTCCGTCGAGCAGGGGGGTGGTGGATTATCCCTCAGCTGCCGTCACTGCCACCTGATGTCACCGGAGCATTTTGGGCCCGCCACATCCACAGCGGGCGGGGCCAAGATCTCTGTGCACCTCACGGCACGCTCAGAGTGTTGCAAACTACAAACCCCGGCTCCTCTGTCGGCCACTAGACCCGACTCCACACTGCCGCGATCTGTCAGGCACCAGCTGTTCCGGGCACCCAAAATGTCACACTGGGTTTAGTGATGCTGTGGAGTCATCTCAAGGATCCCCCGGGGGGTGAGAGAGTCAGGATATATGCTTGGTTCAAAGCAAGCTGGATGGAGCTCGCTTAGCACACGTCCGCCATGATGGCTAGCTAAGCCATGCCCCGCAGTAGTCCAGTTTTGATTGGACCAGTGCAGTAACCACCAACTTTCTGGAATCCGTAGGGGATATATGGCATGATTTTCTTCAACTTTATTATTAAAAAATGGGAGGCGGAGACAATAGCATTAGTGCTTCTTTAGTGTCAATCCACACGCCTAGGTTTGTGACCTTTTCTGCCGGTTTGGGTGCTTCACACAACTCCGTCGGCCACCAAAGATTGTCCCATCTAGGCTGCAGATTACTGAAGATAATGATCTCAGTCTTTTCAGAGTTAAGCTTTGGGCAATGCAAACCCATTCATCTACTTACTTTTCTCATGTAGTTCTGAACCTGTAATGTGGGTGAAGCTTGTTTCCTATATTCTGCAACGACTATCTGGGTGAGTTCTCCAACATATATATTAAAGAGAGTTGGACTCAGGGAAGATACCTGAGGCACTCCACAACGTAGGACATATGGCTCTGATTGGAAGCTATTCATTGTGACTGTTAATCTCCTTTCCTTTAGAAAGGAGGACAGTAATGACAAAGCCATATCCTGGATCCCTATCGATTCCAGCCACTGTTGCAATACATTATGATCTACAGTATCAAAGGCCGATGAAAAATCGAAGAGGACCAGGGGGGCTGTCCCCCCTCCATCCATCACTGTTCTAATTTCCTCAGTAAGATTGATCAGAGCGGTCTCTGTGCTGTGCCCCTGTCGAATTCCATATTGAGCGTGGTTGAGCAGATCATTGTCCCGAATTTATTGAGATAGTTGCTTGTTAATAATTTTCCCAACTATTTTAGCCGGGAGTGGTAGACGGGCAATAGGACGATAGTTAGATGGATTGGCAAAATCTAAGTTGTGTTTCTCCAGCAAGGGGAGAATGGAGCAATATTTCTATATAGACGGGAAGTTGCCTGGACCAAACATGGTATTAAAGATCTGTGCAAGTTCAGGACTTAATACCTCCACTATCTTTTTAAGGACTGCAGGTGGACAGGGGTCAGTTGGTGACCCAGATTTAGCTTCTAATATAAGCTTTACTACCACATCAGAGGATATTGGGGAGAATGAATCAAAATGGTTCTTCATGGGTTCTGCACATAGAGGCGATTTTATAGATCCATAGTTGGATGTGGCTAAAAAAGCGTCGTAGATATTCATCACTTTAGATTTAAAAGCCAATGCAATCAGATCACAGAAGGTTTGATCACATTTTATTACGTCAGTCTTTGGTGTCGATGCTAAATTGTTTACTACCCTAAACAATTCTTTAGAGGTATTTTTAGCTTCCTCGATTAGTTTATTAATCCCTTTTTGCAGTTTGTAATGAGTTTTTATAATGATTAAAAGCAACTTGATATAACCCTTTTTCCGTTGTGTCATAGTTTGCTCTCCAGAGCCTTTCCGCTTTATGGCACATTTGTTTTTCCTTGCGCCTGGCGTTGGAGAACCAGGGGGGCGATGGTGAGCTCCGATTCCCAGAAGTTTTCCCGGTGGCCACTGAGGCATTAATTGCTTCACTAAGCCAATCTGTATAATTAGCAGCATCTAAGTCAGAAGATAGATCAAACTGTGGACATGTTTCCTCTAGATAAGCCTGGAACAAAGCAAAATCTACCTTGCTCCAAGCTGTGTATTTTGATGAGGGCATTTTTGTAATCTTTACTGGCTGAGCTATGGGAACTGCTAGATCAAATCTAATTAAGAAATTATCTGTCCATGTTGTAATTTTCCTATCGTGGAGGTGAAGATCCCATTGAGTGTATGTCCTGCCTCATGAGTGGGGGAGTGGACCATCTGAGAAAGGCCCAGAACCCCCAACGCCTCTAAAAGAGCAACTGTCTCTTTGTCCTCAGTATCTTCTAAATAAACATAAAAGACACCAAGAATGGTAAACTCATTACTAGTCAGAATGGGTTCCAAAAGCCCATCCAGGTACTGCACTAATGTGCTTCTAGCACTGGGGGTGGAAGGCAATAAAGTAAAATGCCTCTAAACGTTTTCCTAGGAACTATATCAATGGTTAAGTGCAGGTCTTCAAATAAGGGAGTGGAGGCTAGGAGGAACTTTTTTATTGGCCTATCTACTCTGTAGGATTGGAAACCCTTGGGTGCCGCTATAACAAAATCCAGATCTGAGGCAGCATCAGCCCAGGTTTCCGTAATAAAGAGAACATTAAGTTTACTGGTGGTGATAATCTCCGCAAATCTTATGGATTCACAGATGAGATAGTATCACCTGGACAGTGTGGACATTTGCAGAATCTCAAGCACTGTGTCTCAACACCAACAGCATATATCACACACATAGTAGAACCCAACAAGCAGAACTCCTAATTTTCTTGGCATCAGAGATCAGTGGTATTTTGCATGGACTCATTGTTCCTGGGCATCATAAGAAACTGAAAGAAATTTACATCTGCAAGCTGCGAGTCTCACTTACCTGGGGATGTCCCTCTCATGCCCTTGGGCTCCTGGTTGCTTCTCCTTGCTTCTCCTGCTTCAAAACGTTACCCGTTTGAGAGTTTGAAGTTGCCTTTTAAAGTTGCTCCACTGCTATATGAGCTAAGGTTTGCATTCTCTTTTCCTTTCCTGTTCCATAATGGCTGTCTCTTCCTTTGTTTCTTATTGTTTTTCCAAATCCATCATTGTTACTTGTATGTGATGTTTGTTTTCATTTCCTTTTCCTGTTCTTTTGTTACATAAAGGCTTCTGTCTGATTGAAAAGTGTATGGCAACAAAGCCATTGTCCTTTGCTAATTTCCTCCTATTATCCACTTGCTGGTCCTGGCTCTTTGCTCCAGAAGAATTCCAGTGATGGATTCCTGATTCCTACTTGTTAGACTTGGCACCATTGGTGTGGGTCTCCCTTTCATTTTTTGCTGTTGCCTCCTCTGTTTTTGCTGGGAAAAGTCCAGTCTGAACTGCCAAGCCAGTTCCTCCCTGGGCAGGAAACAAGCATCCTGGGACAGGTTTTTGGACATCACCCTTCATCAGCTAGGCTAGCTTGAATCCAGTGATGTAGTGAGCATGGAACCCCCGTCTGAGCATACCCTTCCACTCAGGGCGGCATATGCAAAAGAAACAATTGATGGACGGAATGGTGGACAATGGAAACATTCACCCCCAGTCTAAAGGATCTGGGTTAAATCCATCAGTCTTTTGCTCACCACACCACCCCAGTTTGGACCCAGCCATATGAAAATCAGTCTTGACCTTGTTCCTTGTGTGAACAGTCTAGCCCGAACTGCCAAGCCAGGTCCCCCCTGGACCGGAAACAAGCATCCTGGGACCAGTTTCTGGGCATCACCCTTTATCAGCCAGGCTAGCTTCAATCCAGTAGAGTAGTGAGCATGGGACCCATATGCAACATATGCATATGCATATGAAACAAGTTTCCAGTCTTTTGCTACCAACACCACCCCAGTTTGAACCCAGCCATATGCAAATCAGTCTTGACCCTGTTGCTTGTGGGAACAGTCCAGTCCGAAATGCCAAGCCAGGCCCTCCCTGGACCGGAAACAAGCATCCTGGAACCATTTTCGAGGTATCATCCTTCATCAGCCAGCTTAACTTGAATCCAGTAAGGTAGTGAGCATGGGACCCACTTTGCCACTGGATTCAAGCTAGCCTGGCTGATGAGGGCGATTAGCCCGAACCTGGTCCCAGGATGCTTGTTTCCGGTCCAGGGAAGACATGGCTTGGCAGTTCAGGCTGGACTGTTCGCATGAGGCACTGGATCGATACTGATTTGCCTATAGCTGTGTCTGAACTGGGGTGGCGAAGTGAGCTAAAAAACGATGATGGACTCAACCCAGATCTGTGACTGGGAGAGAGTGTCTGAAAAGTTTCAGCAATCCATCCATCATCTCCTGGTGTTTGCTTTGTTCGCCTTAAGTTGTCCGGGTATACTCAGACGTGGGTCCCTTGCTCACTTTGCCACTGGATTCAAGCTAGCATGGCTGATAAAGGCTGTTAGCCCGAAACCGGTCCCAGGATGATTGATTATGGTCCAGGGAAGACATGGCTTGGCGGTTCAGGCTGGAATGTTCCCATGAGGCACAAGGTTAGGACTGATTTGCATAACTAGATAAGCTTGCAGCAATTCTGTTAGAGGCGGGTTCTGACACACACATTATCGGGGGTGACTTCAATGATGTGATGGACCCCACAATTCACCACATGACTGTCATGACGAGAGATCCCAAAGAGACACTGCTTAAACGGTTCGCAGACATATTAACACTTACAAACCTATGGTGCAGGCAGCATCCCTAGACCAGAGCCTATTCCTTCTACTCAGGGGCCCACAAAGCCTTTTCAAGAATAAGACTGCATATTCGCCCTGGTACATGAAGCAGAATTTAGGGCAAGAGGCCTCTCAGATCACTCACCCTTGTGGCTCACAGTAGGCACCTGTACACTCTGGCAGAACAGGGAATGGACACTTAACGCTTGGGAATTAAAGGACTCTCAGGTCACAAAGGAACTCAAGACAGAAACAGAGCTATATTTTAACGAAAATTTGGGCTCGGTAGACTCGGCCACTATGGGAGGCACACAAACCCGTACTACGGGATAGGGCGCAAAACATTATAGCCCATGAAAAACGGAAAAAGGAAAAGAGATTACCGGGATTGAATTCAGATTAATAGCTTGAAACACAAGCAACCATGGGCAATGATCCCTTCCTGCTATGCAGTTTACAACTTTTTAGACAGGAACATGAACATTTCCGCTGGCCAGAAAAGATGCACAACATGCGATACAAGCCATGCACCGGCGACTGTACGACACTGGTGATAAGAAAGGCAGATTGCTTGCATGGCTTAGCAGAAAAGAGCTTGACAGTAGATGGGTACCCCAGATACAAGAGGAGGATGATAGGATTCATGTGACTTTACACGTAGAAGGGGAGAGGGTCTAGAAAATCACTCAACCACCCGAATCCCCATTGATTCTCATTTAAACACACAATGAGGGGTTGGGAGCACAAAACAACACTTACAACAAAACAGAAAAACTCATCTGATTAGAAAAACTGCCCTCACTCACATACCGAAGTATGTGACATGCTTCATCATTGGGCCTGCTTACAAATGTGTAGCCACATTCAGGGTGAAGCATAAGGGAGGGGATAAAATAATAAGTCAAAGAAAACGTAAGACCACAAAACTCAACACTTAATACACGTAACATACAAAGTGATAGAATAGTGCATATCACCAAGTGACTGGAACTAGTGATGCGACAAAAAGTGCAGTTAATAAGGATGTGATTTAAAACTGGTTTGAGGATACCAATCCAAACTTTATTCCAAGGTTCCCCCACCAGGATTAAAAAAGAAGGATGGGTAGTGTCTAGAAGAGAAAATGAGGTTTCTCAAAACACCCCTCCAGGTACTGCTAGTGTCAACATGTTTGGACCGACTTACTGTGCCTGAAAAGGTCACCCCGGTCTTCTTCAGGACTGATGTCGCACCCAGTACCACCTCTGGCCCCACCGTACTTCGGTCGGTATAGCCACTAAACACGAGCCGGTCTAACTAGATCCTGGACCCTCTCGTCAAGTGCTCCCAATATTATAGGAGAACATAAACAAGTTTATATAGTATATAAACTAAAACTGGTGTCCGGCAGGAGGGTATCCCAGGAGCACAACTGTTCCGTAGGCTTGCCCTGTCTCCTCTGCCTGTTTAGCAGACAGTGAGTCAAAGTCCTTAGACACTAAGATTACAAAAGAAGCAATCATGACAGCCATTGGCCTGTTGAAAACTGGGAAGGCCCCAGGGCCTAACGGGCTCCCCATCGGAATTTTTTTAGCAACATGTGATGCTCTTTAGCCTGCACCTCCTCCAACTATACCTGGAGGCACACGAGATAGGGAGTCTCCCCAGAGACTTGAAACTGCCACGATTGCGGTAATCCCTAAGAAAGACCGCCCTCCACAGATGTGTAGCTCATATTGACCTATCTCCCTTATAAACTTGGAGACCAAAATACTAGCCAGAATATTAGCAAATAGGCTCACTCTGGTAATCTCTGGTCTCATCCACAGAGACCATTTGGGCTACATGCCAAAACGGTAAACAAGGCTCAACCTGAGGCGATTGCACAATTGGTTGGAGGTGGTGATCCACACCTCATCTTGTCCTTTGATGCCGAAAAAGTATTTAACACTGTTCATTGGCCCTTTCTCATGTCCGCTTTGGAGGAATTCGGCTTTGGACGGGTGTTCCGGCAATGGATCGCTGTACTTTATGACGGACCCATGGCAAGAGTTAGAGTCAATGGGGTGCTATCACGGGAATTCCCCATCGGCAGGGAAACGTACGAGGGATGTCCACTATCCCCTCTGCTCCTTGCTTTGGTGCTGGAAACACTCGCCTGTGTGATCTGAACGCACTCGGACAATAACGGGATTCCGGACAGGAGAGATAGCAGAGACTGACAAATGCATACCTTTATACGCTGATGACATATTAAAGTATGTAACAAACCCGACAGAACACTCCCAAGAATTATGGAAAGTTATGAAATGTACGGCACTCATGCTGGATATAAGATCAATTGGGGGAATAATATGTATATCCAGCAGATAAGAGCAGTGGCTATACTATAGGCTCAAGCCAACTTCATCTGGCTCTAGAGGGTATAAAATACCTAGGGATTTATGCCACGATGAATGCAAAAATCTCACTGTATCGTAATCTCTATAGGGTGCTCAGGGAATTTCACGTAGACATGGAGAGATGGAGGACCCTGCCACTGACCCTACTGGGCAGGGCAGCTCTGTAGTAGCAAGCCTCGCCAGGCCTACCAGTCCAAGGGACTGCTCAGAGTCCTTAGATCAATAAAAATAAGTTGGCACAGAAACTGGAATAGAAAAGACAGAGTTTATTAAACCTCATGAGGTGGAACTACATTCACACAACACCCTTCGGTAGTGTATGAGGTAGCACACTGACTGGAAGGAGCTTGGTCCTTTTATACCCACACAGGGGTTCAAAAGAAGGCAGTACAAGGTACAGAATGCTGGTTTCAAATACATACAAGGCCATACAGAGAGTATGCTAGCAACAAGTTGGAAGGGCTGACAGTAAGCTAATTCTGGTGGACACATCCTGGCAATTACAAGTTAGGGACAGCTGTAAGCTCTACTGGGCATGTGCAAAGCAGAAGAGGATAAATATATCTCATCTCTAGGCAGATTTCAAGAGCAGTTAACAGGAAGGTAGGACAGAGCACATGGTGAGCACATGGCAAACAAAATGGCTGCCAGAAATACAACATGGATTCCGCAAAATGGACAAGATAGCCTCTAAATACAAGATGTCTTCCGCTAATGCTTAATCTATTCACTGCTAAATTACAACAGACGACCCTTTCAGCATTAGCTGAAGACATTCATTTATCTAGGGTAATCTAGATCTGCTTCCTCTACATTGATGTTCATCATCTCAGTAATTTCATAGTTTAGCATTTGTTGTTCTTTTGCAATATTTCTTTTGGCAGGTGTACAAGCAGTGATGCACATGGAGCAAAGCATAGGACCACATTGTATACAAGTACAGCATGTAAATAGTATCACCAGTAGTATATATAAAATAGTCAGTAGTTTCCAGTCCCAAGTAGCAAAGAGTGTCCATATCCAGTTTGAAAATGTCCATGTACAAGTCTCTGGGTGAATTTCTGCAGCAATCTTATGCAGTTTAGAGATTGCATCATAAACTGAAGGTGAGTGATCAGGTATAAAGACGCAACAACTGCTACCGATGATGCAACATGCGCCTCCTCGATCAGCCAAAATCATGTGTAATACCATCCTATTTTGAAGTGCTGCAATTCTTGCAATTTACAGTTCCTCTGTAATGTTCCCAAGTGCCATAGCTGTCTGATTAGTGACAGCTTCCACAACACGAGTTAATCGCCTTATCTTTCTGCTATTCAATGCAGCAACCACAAAAATGAACAAACCCAAATTGAAATCGACATATTGTTGCAAGGTGGTGTCTGTCTGGTCAACTTCATCTGTACTTATTGTTCGTTTGTATGATTTCTTAGAAATATCATTGTACAACTTCAGGTCAAGGTGATATGATGCAGGTGCTAAAAACACAGGGGGTAACAAAAATGATATGTAACATACCCCTGACCAACCAACAGGTAATTGATAATACCCTTTATTACAACACACAAAGTAGGTGTTGCGCGAGGATGTAAAACTACTGTTATTAGCACCTTCAATAGTTAATGTAGAAATACATTCAGTCTGTCCTACGGGAATTCTCCCAACACTGCCAATACATAAATCTGCTTTAGCTCTTGTTACAGATATCACAAAGAGTCCATTGTTTTTGATAGTCCTCACATTTGTGAAGACATATGGTGTAGAAATATTGTCCGGTTGGTACTCTTCCCATTCCCATTTAGTCCCTTTGGCTTGAGGATAACCTTCTTCATCTTGGTAGCATTCTTTATTCAACCGAAAAATGATTCTACCTACTGAGGGCTTTCCCAAAGCAAACAAAAGGGCATACCAAGCTTAACATGAACCATTATGGGGAAACTGTAGAGGAATAAAAGGCGTTCCTCCTTTCTTTTGGTGTGCAGGTATCATCCCACACACCCAACAATTGGTAGTATTCGTAGCATTGTGTGTATGATGCAACATCTGGATGAATGTGTTATTCAGGTAAGATTGTCGATGCTTCTGCTCATCATAGGGAAGGGTATAGTAGTGATGCTCCAGTGGTACTGGAGTAGTTGCAACAAAAAGCTGTCGAGCAGGAACCACTTTCTCAACAAACCAAGTGGTTATTGCCAAAATCACCAGGGCAACAACAAACTCTACAGCATAAACGATTCTTTTGTTATTCATTAAAATAACAGCGATGATCGGTCTTTCTAAGAACCTGTTGAAAACAATCGTTGGAGCTCTTCTCCCTTGGGTACCCGTTGATTTCTTCACCACGGGCCAAGACGGTGTCACTACACTAATGCAAGGCTGATCTCCCCCCCTTGCCACATTGGCTCTCCGTTTCACAAACCCAGGGTGGTAGCTCAACCAGTCTTGTTCAATACTGCAGATTCTTTTTCGGTCTCAAGTGGTATCGCGATGCTTCAGGAATCATGTGGTCTGGGAAGACTTTTGCAGATTCGTCAGGTGAGATAGCTTGACCTTTCTCCGTCTCCAGAATTTCTCGATGGTCGGTCAGCACAGCAGGTTCCACAAGGCGGGTGATACGCGCTTACAGTGCGTGGTGTGCAGCCAGTTCTTTTTGTTTGTCACTCGAACCGCTCTTCTTGTAGCCAAAAGCACCTGCTCCGGGCCTCGCCACCTCAGCTGCAAGCTGTTTGAACTGTTGGTTAACTGTGCTAAATAATCATTCAATAGAACGAAAGGTACATCATTTATGGGGCGTGGCTTAGGAACTCCCCAAATGTTCATCGGTCTCCCAAATACCACCTCGTACGGTGTAAGACCTGATTGTGAGTGTGCCACCAATCTTATGGATAACAGTGCCAAAGGCAGTGCATCTGGCCACTTTAGGGACGTGGAAGCCAGTTTTTTTGCCAACTTCAATTTTAAAGTAGTGTTATACCTTTCCACCAATCCTGCTGATTGCGGGTAGAAGACTGTATGGAATTTCTGTTTGATCCCTAACCCTTTCAGGACAGACTCAACAACTTGCCCAATAAAATGAGGTCTGTTGTCACTCCACAAAATTTTACAAACACCATACCTAGGAAAATATTCCTTCAGAAGCACCTTTGCTGTGGTAAGAGCAGTATTATCCTTTGTAGGGTACGCCTCTATCCATTTACTGAAGGCACATACCACCACTAGGACATATTTTAGATTATTGCAGTGTTCAAGTTGGATGTAATCCATCTGCAAAACTTCAAAAGGTGCTGTTGGTGTAGTAAACTCTTCTGTAGGAGTTCATGTCCCTTTTCCATGATTATACTGCCAACAGATCAAACAAGACTGTACTATTCTTTTAGCTGTGCTAGAAATTTCAGGATGTTCCCAAACTTGTGTAAGCAATTTAGTTATTGCTGGGGCTCCAACAAGTGCCAGCCCATGTGCCATTTGAACCATAGGTTGTAAATAGGCTGCAGGCAATTTTCATGTATTCATTTATTTGTTACGCCAACAACCCTCATCATCTAACATTCCTTCTTTAGACCATTGCTCAAGTTCTTCCACAGAGGCATATCTCTGTATATCCAATACTTCCTCTCTAGCATCATGTCAACGCTCAGCTTGTGATTTTACTACGTACATAGATGTAGTGCTTCGCTGCATCGCAGGCTCACGAGCTACGTGATCTGCGAAGGCATTGCCTTGTCCTATTTAATCAATGGTTTTCTTGTGTGCGCTGCACTTCATAATGGCAACTTTCTTCGGATATGTAAGTGCAGTCAAGAGGTTATGTACTAATTCTCCATGCATTATCTGCATCCCCTTGGATGTAAGAAAGCCTCTTTCCTTTAAGAGTAGGCCAAAATCATGAGCCTCTCCAAAAGCATAGCGGCTATCCGTGTAAATGTTCACACATAAGTCAGTACTAAGCTCACACGCTTGTGTCAAAGCTATTAGTTCAGCTGCTTGAGCCGACTTCTGATGTATGCGAGCTGTTTCTACTACTGTCTCAAGCATGGTAATTGCATATGCGGCTGAGGTTGTGCCATCTGGTAACTTCAGACAGGACCCATCAACCCACAGCTCCCCATCTACATCTGGAAGGGGCGTATCTTGCAAATCGATGCGACCCTTTGTCTGTTCCTCAGCAAGGAATATACAACCATGAGGCTCCTTTGATTGAGACTGAGTCGCAGGATATGGCAACAGAGTACCTGGGTTCAGTGTCGCGTATCTCTTCAACGTAATATGAGGTGGAAACAGTGTCAATTCATATCCTGTCAGGCGGGCACTATTGAGTGTTGTGTCTTAGTCTGATTCAAAAGGGCATCTACTGCATGGGTACTAGCACCAACAGTTTGTGTGACAAAACTATCCCTTCACTCTCACGTATAGACACAGCTGTCGCTGCAACGGAATGAAAACATCCAGGCAATGCACGAGCAACAGGATCAAGAACTGCAGAAAAATATGCACAGGGACACTGCTTGTCACTGTGTGTCTATACTAAAACTGACAATGCAAACCCATCTTTCTCGTTTACATAGAGTGTAAAAGCTTTTGTGTAGTCTGGAGTGCCTAACACTGGTGCAGAGCAAAGAGCTTGTCTTAACTGACGAAAAGCATTTTGCATTCATCTGTCCATGGAAGGGGGATCGGAGTGTTCTTAGTCAAAAGCGCTGGCAGGGGTTTAACAATGTGTGAAAAGCCCAATATCCATTGCCTACAAAACAAAGTCAAACCAATAAATGCACGGACATCTTTCTGTGTGGAAGGTACTGGGGTGTCTAAAATTGCTTGAATGCGATCTGGTGTCAATGCAAGGCCCTCCTTAGACAGAAAGTGTCCTAAATAGGTCACCTTTGGTCTACAATATTGCAAATTCTTTCATGACACTTTATGATAGTGTGTAGCAAAAAAAGAAAGCAAAGACAAAGTACACTCTTCACATAGTTCTGGCGTATCCGCTGCCAACAAGATGTCATCGACATATTGTATGAGAGCCACCCCTTTAGGCAAACTAAAGGAATCAAGCTGTCTCTTCAATGCTTGACTGTAAATACTAGGACTCTCAGTATAGCCTTGAGGAACTCTAGAAAATCTACATGATCGATTATTCAAAGTGAAACCGAACAAATATCGACTTTCAGGATGAATAGGGATCGAAAAGAAAAGCATTTTTCAAGTCTATAACAGAGAATGTTGTTGCTGTCGGAGCAACCAAAGTAAGTAGTGTCGTTATGCCAGAAATCACAGGGTACTGCGGTACTACAATCTTGTTGACCTCTCTCAAATCGATGATAAATCTATAAATCCTAGTGTCGGTTTCTTTTTTCAAAATGGGAAGAATCGGACTATTGCAAACATTGTAAGGAACTTCTTCCACAACTCCCACTTTAATCAAATCATGAACAATGCGTGTAAGTGCTTCTTCTCCTTCTCAAGAAATTTTATGCTGAGGCAGTCTTGGCAATGAAGCACCCTTCTTGACACTAATGTGCACTGGCAAAATAACCATTTTCCCTACATTGGTGTCTGAGTAGCCAACAAAGTACTAGGGAGTGAGGCTAGTGCAATGTCCTCTTTAACAATACAAGATCTCTCAATCACGGGGTAGTTGTCATTCAAAATAACCCATACTCCTTCCGGAGAACATCGTATCATAGCCCTGAAATATTTGAGCATATCAAGACCCACAATATTGTCTGGTGTGTTTGGAGAAAGCAAAAACGGACATGGAGCAGTAAACTTATCAACATGGAATGCAAGTGGTTGTGACAATGGGCTAAGGGAAGGTGTTCCATCGAAACCTATCGATTTAATGGTTAAGCCAGACAGGGGAGCTCTTGGAATCATGTTTTTAGACAAGGCGCTACAAGTAGCTCCTGTATCAACCAGAAACTGATCAGTAGAACCCAAAACATGTGCTGTAACATAGGGACCCCTCTGATCTACTGGAACTTCAACTGATTCCTTACCCCATCCTAGGCAATCCTATGCATAAGCAGAATCTTGCAAATCAGACGGCTCAGAGTGAGACATTTGATATTGGTTCCGTCTGTCAATAGTATTAGACCCCTCCTGTCCACGTGTATCAGCATCAAACCTAGCCCGATCATTTGTGTTTCCTCTAGGCCCTGAATGTCCAGAACGATTTCTCATTTTCCCCGAAAACCGGGAACGCTGCTGAGCACGCAGTACTGGACAGTCAGAAAGCCAATGTCCACATTTTTTACAATACGCACACTGATCAACAGAAATTTTTGAACAAGTATAGTGAGGAAAGGACGCACCATAAGACCCATGTCCACCTCTATTATTACCTCTACAAGGTGGGCCATAAGCCTGACCCATCATAACCCATGTTTTAACTCTTTAGATTTTTTATCCTCTTACTTTTTGCTTCTAATTCTTGTCGTTCATAATACTGATCTATATAACAAAAAAGAAGGAGTACCACCATCAAGAAAGCTCAAAGGGGGATTTTTGGTGGGATGATTTTCTAATGAGGAAAAAGAAGAAAGTCCTTCTTTGATTTTAATAAACCCCTCACTCACCGACCTGGTCGGTGACATGCTTCATCATCGGGGCCACCTTGACAGCCGAGTGCCATAAAGGTGTGCTGCGACACCTGGAATACAGTGGAGCGGGTATTTGAGTGATGAATGCAAGAAAAAAAGGTGGGTGTTTTAAAAATTGTCCTGGCATGGCTTATATGTGAAAAATGTATTCTTAAGACTACTGGACAATATTAAAAAAGTGTGTGTAGATACAATAAAGGTTTAATTATGACCAAGTGTATCTGTAATATAAGTGCAAGGTCTACATGTTTCAAACCGAATGGAAAATGCCGGTTTTTCTTCAGGACCAGAAAGGAAATGGGTGGTCAGGGTACACTAACGCTCTGCCATACCTGCATTCCTCTGTTCCCTGTTAACAAAATTGGTTACAGGGCAAAAAGGAGCTGTAACCCGGGGGTGGTTACGCTAGTAGCGAAAAAAACCTGTAAAGAAAGAGAATGTATAAGTCACAAAAACTCGTTACGTGCCTGCAACGTAGTGAAGTGACGAAATCTGCTCTCTCTGTGAATCATCCCACACTGAATTAATGCGGACTATTCAAGTGCGATTGTGCTGCTCAGATAAAGGGAAATTTCAAATTGGCATAATGCATCCAATATTGTTTCCTGGCACACCTATCAATATATGTGTGCTTTGTAAAAACGATCCATGATTCGTTTATCACTCGCTACCATGGAATATAGGTGCGTGGCTATGCAACATTCATATCCTTAAAAGTGAAAAGGAATATCGACGTGCTATTGCTTCAACATGATCCAACCAAGACAATACACGACAAACACTACATGTAACACACAATATAAATAAATCGTGCTTACTGCTAATCAGGGTTCGTTTGGCTGCACGGGATTAGAGGGAAGGGAGGCCACAGTGAAAAAGCATATTCTACAATCGAAAGGGGAGATAAGCTTAGTACCCGATGGTGTACTCGCAGGTACTAGAAAGGTTCTAAACGGAACCTGAGGAGTTCACGTTTCGCTGGCGAAAAGCCAAGGTCTACTTACAGTTTATTCGTGGTTAGTCAGGCTGTATACCTATTTTACCCCTCCATACGCCCGTGAGGAAGCGAGAGGAGAGCCGGGTTTTTAGGCAGTCACCATCGGAGTCGGGGTGGGCGTGGTCTCCGTAGTGTGACGACGTCACGCGCTTCCCTAGAACTAGTATGGAAGCCTGTGAGGCACACACAGGGGTGTAACTATGGAAACGCTATCGCGTTTCGAGGATTAATTTTCAAAGTTACGGGGAAAAAAAGGAAGAGGTTCAAGGGAAATGCTGCATTAGACACGCAAAGGAGCAGGGAAGTTCTAGGTAAAAAGTATTAGAATATTAAGACAAAAAAGCTAGTGGTAAAAAAAACCACATTCGTGTTCCCCACATTGCTACATGACAAGATCAGACTTTCGACCTACTGTTTTTAACGGAAACATGGCTATCAGATAGCACCGACTCGGACATCGTCGCGGCCCTCCCCCCAGGGTATCTCTGCCAAGCTCTTAACAGACCCAAAGGGAGAGGAGGCGGGGTGGCTATAATTTACAGGGAACAATTTACTTGCAGGACGTCCAACGCCTGTATCGAGGATTGCGAGAGTTGTCAATTCTCCATCCAAATCTCCCCTGCCCACTCCCTGGCAGGACTACTGATCTACCGCCCCCCAGGTGCTCCAGGCAATTTTATCAGTGCCATCATCGAATCTGTATCACAACTAGCTTCGGCCACCTCCAACTTTCTTATGCTAGGTGACTTAAACTTCCACTTCATGGACCCCACGGACCGAGTAGCCTCGGACCTTCGACATGATTTAACATCACTAAAGATCCAACTAGTGAACAACGAGCCTACCCATGAGAAGGGCCACCTACTGGACCCCATCCTCACCAATATAGCAACTATTACCACTAAATCACCTGTGACCCTCCCATGGACGGACCATTTTCTGGTCCCTATTTCCTGGGAAATCCCCACACCGATCCTCCCATCCTCTAAAACCCAGGTTATCGACCGACAATGGTGCAAACTGTCACCTGAGAAATGGGCTGCCACCCTTGCAGACTCCATTCTCGAGCTCTCCTCTGACCCCACTACGGCTGACAAACAGTTCAGTGAATGGATCACCTCATCCCTAGACACTATGCTTCCGAAAACTACCACCTTTAAACAGTCCAAAAGATTATCCCCCGCTCAATGGTACACTCCAGAGCTCAAAGCTCTGCGCCAAGAGTGTAAGAAAACCGAACGCTCATGGAGACGTGACAAATCAGAAATCAACAAAAACATCTACTCTACTTCCCTGCTTACCTATAAAACCGCTATTCGCAAAACCAAAAGCGTGTTCTTTCAGGAGAGAATAGAGAAAGCGGGATGCTCCAGTAAGGAAGCATACGTCATCCTCAAAGAGCTTTTAAAAACCCCAGAACAGGGACTGGGATTTCCCTCTGACCCTAAAGCTGACCAGGAGAAATGCAACAACTGGCTAATTTCTTCCATGATAAAATCCGATCAATTTTGGATTCAATTCCCCCCTCGAGCCCATGGGAAGAAACCATTCCTTCATGCACGACGTCTTCCACTTGTCTCTCCACGTGGGGCCAGGTCACTATAGATGAAGTGAGAAACACGTTTAACTCCATGAAGAGCAGCTCCCCTAGGGACCCTGCTCCTCTCCGGATCCTCAAGGAGGTAGCCCCCACAATCATCCCCCCTCTCACTCATCTGATCAATGCCTCACTCCAACAAGGAGTTGTACCTCTGAGCTGGAAGACGGCCGTCGTAAAAGCCCTATTGAAGAAACCTTCGCTCGACCCTGAGAATCTGGCGAACTACAGGCCCATTTCCCTACTCCCAGGAGTCAGTAAAATTGCGGAAAAACTAGTCAATAGGATACTCTCGCAGTTTCTGGAGGCCAACAATAAACTAAAAAGTTCCCAGACGGGCTTCCGACCAGGGCAGGGCACTGACATCGCCCTCCTGGCAGCGGTAGAGGAGGCCAGAGCACTATTGGACGGGGGAGGGTCAGTGGCAGTGATCCTCCTCGACCTTAGTGCGGCGTTCGATACCGTTGACCACCAACTCCTCATCGAAAGATTGAAAAGAGTTGGAGTGGAAGGTACAGCCCTATCCTGGCTTTCATCCTTCCTGGCCCAACAAACCTATCAGATTTGGGAAAAGAATGCCCGCTCCTCCGAAATGCCCCTCCAATGTGGTGTGCCTCAGGGCTACTCCCTGAGCCCCACATTATTTAATATCTACATGTCCACATTGGAGGAGGTCATCACCCCATTCGGAGTGAGCGTTGTCAGCTATGCTGACGACACTCAACTAGTGGTGTCTTTGTCCCACCCCAAGCAACAGAAAGCTGATCTATTTAACTGCCTTTCGCAGGTCCACCAATGGATGAATAGATCAGCCCTAAAGCTAAATGGGATGAAAACCGAGGTCCTCATACTTGGCCCGAAAGGAACCTCACTCCCCCGGGACATCTGGCCAGCCTGTCTTGGTCCTCCCCCTGACCCAAAGACAGAGGTAAAAAGTCTGGGGGTGTGGATTGACTCTGATCTCTCATTCGCTACGCAAGCGAAGAAGGTGGCAGGGACCTGCTTTGGTCTTCTAAAATCTCTGAGAAAAGTCCTGCCCCTTCTACCCCCCAAGTCCCAAAAACTGCTAATCCAAGGTCTCATAATATCGAGACTGGATTACAGCAATGTGATTTATCTCGGCGCTCCTGAAGCAACTCTCAATAAACTTCAGAGAATCCAGAACACTGTTGCCCGGATTATCACAAACACCCCGGCCAGATCATCTGCTAAACCTGCTCTCAAACTTCTTCATTGGCTCCCCATAAGGGAGCGAGTCAAATTCAAGGCCTTATGCCTCGTCCACAAAACATTGCATAACCAAGGCCCCCCGGTCCTTAGCAACTTTATCACCCCTTACAAAACCACTAGATCCCTTCGCTCAAACGCAGAAAACCTCATCAATACCCCAAGATTCAGGAAAGCCCGATCAGGAGGAAGACGCTTTTCGGTACAAGCTGCTCGCCTGTGGAACTCACTCCCTCGCGACCTGCGTCTTGAACCACAATATCTGCGCTTCAGGAAGCAGCTTAAGACGCACCTCTTCCCCTAGTTTTATATATGCCCCCCTCTTTCTGAATCAGTATCCCTCCTTTCTTCATGCTCTCTGCTCCTGGTTCCTCAGGTCTGTAGTATTAGGGTTCTTAGCGCTGGGATACCTCCGGGTGACTACGCGCTTTATAAAAAATAAATAAATAAATAAATGAATGTCTATTGTGGGAAGGTCAATAAAGGGACACGAGTAGTAGATGACTCAGTGATCTTAGAACCACGTAAGATAGCTACAGGGTGAATTGACTCTTGCCTGATCAGAGTTAAGGACTTTAATCTGCAAGGGCAGAACAGCTGGGAGGTGGCCTATGGGCCAAGCAGATCATGAAAAAGAGGGGGAGGGGGGTTGATTGAAATACAGTAAGCCCATGGGATCTATGGGCGGGATGTAATCCGTAAAGAGGAAGTCTCACAAAGTCGGTGGGCCAGTCATTAAAGAACATTCGCCCATGGTATATTATCATTTAGACCATTGATATGTGTAGATAGTCTATACACCCATCTTTGTTCCTTTTCATACAGGCGTTTCTGTAAGTTGGGTCCTGGTGATATTTGTTCAATGATGGTCCATACCATATCGTTTGGTGTGTGATTTTTCTCTATAAAGTGGTCTGTTAGCCGGGTTGCATTTTTCTTGCAGCGGATGGTGCTGCTCTTCGCTTCCAAGCCGAGTGGTCGCTCCCCTGCTGTTACGGTATCGTTGTGCTGCGCATATGATACATTCTGGATTCTGACTCTTAATTACTGCCTGCTGTGTGCTCTGATTGCCGCCTGCGTGCTTTATTTACTGCGCTGCCCATTCACATAGTTTAATTGCCGATTTGCATTGTGAAATTGACAACGTAACTTTGTTGCAGATTTTTTTGATCATTTCGCCGCTTTGCTCATTAGCATTTTGACTTGCTAGCGTGACTCTGTGCAGAAATTGCGTTTTACCCCAAGCCCTCTTGCCGGTCTGACCCCTCTGCCTCCATCTTGTTGTTATTGTCCTCCTCCTTAGCCCGCCCCGCCTCCCAGCTGAACCGCCCTCCCACAAACAACAAACAGCGCTTCCTTACCTGGAAGCGCCGTGACTTGCTCTTCGCTTCCAAGCCGAGTGGTCGCTCCCCTGCTGTTGCGGTATCGTTGTGCTGCGCATATGATACATTCTGGATTCTGACTCTTAATTACTGCCTGCTGTGTGCTCTGATTGCCGCCTGCGTGCTTTATTTACCGCGCTGCCCATTCACATAGTTTAATTGCCGATTTGCATTGTGAAATTGACAACGTAACTTTGTTGCAGATTTTTTTGATCATTTCGCCGCTTTGCTCATTAGCATTTTGACTTGCTAGCGTGACTCTGTGCAGAAATTGCGTTTTACCCCAAGCCCTCTTGCCGGTCTGACCCCTCCGCCTCCATCTTGTTGTTATTGTCCTCCTCCTTAGCCCGCCCCGCCTCCCAGCTGAACCGCCCTCGCCCCTCCCCCTCCACTCTCCATATATGACAGTAGTTCCCGCGCGCAGCGCCCACGTGCAGCGACCGCGCCCCAGCCGCGACGAAGGTGCGCCAAAGGTAAACCCGTCTACGCCCGTCCGCGCCTGGACCGCGCCCAGCGCCATACCCCCAGCCCCCCGTCCCTCCCAGCCCCCCCGCATTACCTACGACGCCGTCACCCTCCTAGCCCTTAACCCCGGTCGCGCCCCCAACTGCGTCCAAGCTGCTCCTGGACACACCCATGGACCTTTCTCCTGCTACTCCTGCAAATTCATCGGCACCGACAACATCTCCGCTACGACCACACCACAGATTCCTGACCCCAACCACCTACAGTGCATCCTTCTCAACACTCGATCGGTCCACAGACACGCCATTGAACTATGGAATCTACTAGACACCATCTCTCCGGACGTCGCCTTCCTAACTGAAACTTGGATGAACGCATCCTCCGCCCCAGACATCACCATTGCCATCCCTGAAGACTATAAGATCACTCGCAAGGACCGCACCGACCACACAGGAGGAGGAATCGCTATCGTCCATAAGAAATCAATCCGCATCTCAACCAGCTCTGACGCCAACCTCGCTAACTCCGAACACCTTCACTTCCAGATCCACATCGACCCCAAGACCACACTCAGAGGCACCCTCCTCTACAGACCACCAGGACCCCGCGCAAAATTCAGTGAAGACATCACGGACTTCATCACTCCTCACGCGCTCCCCTCCAAAGACTACATCCTTCTGGGAGACCTCAACTTTCACCTTGAAAAGATCAACGACCGCAACACCACCACCCTCTTGGACAATCTCGCCAACCTCGGACTTAAACAACTGGTCACTTCCCCCACCCACATCGCAGGTCACACACTCGACCCCATCTTCACCTCCAGCAATCATGTCTCCTTCAGCCACACTACGGATCTCCTCTGGACTGACCACAGCTGCGTCCACTTCACCTACAACAAACCAAAACCCACCAACCACCTCCAACCAACTCTGCAAAGAAACTGGAACAAAATCACCACGGACCAGATCTCCGCATCGCTCCTTCTAAACACCCCAGCCCACTCTTCTAACGCAAACGAAGCCGCCGCCAACCTCACCCTATGGCTATCCAACACCGCCGACACCCTAGCACCACTGAAGAAACGTCAAAGCAAACCTGGCAGCAAAAAGGCCTCATGGTTCAACGATGATCTTAAGAAGTCCAAGAAACTCTGCCGCTCCCTTGAAAAGGCCTGGAAAAAAGACCCAACCACTAGCACCAAGGACGCCTTCAAAAACGCCACCCGCACTCACCACCAACTAATCCGAAAGGCCAAGAAAACAGCATTCAAGGATCGACTTGACAACAACGCCCACAACAGCAAGGAACTTTTCAACATCGTCAAGGAATTTTCCAACCCCTCGGCCAACTCCAACAACATCACCCCCTCTCAAGCCCTCTGCGACTCCCTAGCCTCATTCTTCCACAACAAAATTGCGGACATCCACAACAGCTTCGACAACCAACCCGGAAACCAACCCACCCTACCTTTTGCTGAACATTCTCCCCCCGTGAACACCCTTTTCGACTGGAACCCAATCTCCACTGAGGACACAATCCGCCTGATGAATTCCATCCACTCAGGATCCCCCACAGACCCATGTCCTCACCACATCTTCAACAAAGCAGACTCCGTCATAGCACCGCACCTCCGAGACGTCATCAACTGCTCCTTCAACTCCGCCACCTTCCCGGAAAGCTGGAAACACGCTGAACTCACCGCCCTTCTGAAAAAACCCACAGCGGACCCCACCGAACTCAAAAATTACCGCCCCATCTCGCTCCTTCCATTCCCGGCCAAAGTCATCGAGAAAGCTGTCAACAACCAGCTCGCCGCCTTCCTCGAAGCCAACAAATCCCTTGACTCCTCACAATCTGGCTTCCGAGCAAAACACAGCACTGAGACCGCCCTCATCGCAGCAACAGACAACATTCAAACTCTACTGGACAATGGAGACACAGTCGCCCTCATCCTCCTCGACCTCTCTGCAGCATTCGACACAGTCTGCCACAGCACCCTTTTACAACGCCTCAATAACATCGGAATCCAAGGAAAAGCACTTGAATGGATCACCTCGTTCCTCACCGGAAGAACCCAGAGAGTTCGCCTCCCACCATTCAAGTCCGAGGCCACTGAAGTCATCTGTGGCGTACCACAAGGATACTCTCTCAGCCCCACCCTCTTCAACGTATACATGAGCCCCCTCGCGGCCATCGCCCGCCAACACAACCTCAACATAATCTCTTACGCGGATGACACTCAACTAATCCTTTCTCTCACCAATGACCCCATCACCGCCAAAACTAACCTACACGAAGGAATGAAAGAAGTTGCCGAATGGACGAAACAAAGCCGTCTGAAACTGAACTCAGACAAAACAGAAGTCCTCATCTTAGGTACATCCCCCTCTGCATGGGACGACTCCTGGTGGCCGGAAGCCCTCGGAAAAGCACCCATCCCGACAGACCACGCACGGAACCTAGGCGTCATCCTGGATTCTTCACTCTCAATGAACAGACAAGTCAGCGCCGTATCCTCTTCCTGCTTCAACATTCTTCGCATGCTCAGAAAAACATTTCGCTGGATCCCCACCGAAACAAGGAAAACAGTCACCCATGCTCTGGTCACGAGCCGACTGGACTACGGAAACACCCTCTACGCAGGCACTACCGCTAAACTCCAGAAGAAACTCCAACGAATCCAAAACGCCTCAGCCAGGATCATATTAGACATCCCACGCAACGAACACATCTCTGGTCACCTTAAAGACCTCCACTGGCTACCCGTCAATAAGAGGATCACTTTCCGACTGCTAACCCACGCACACAAATCACTCTACGACATCGGACCAGAATGCCTCAACTCACGACTGTCCTTCTACACCCCCCCCGGAAACTACGTTCTTCCAGCCAAGCCCTAGCCACTGTACCTCGCATCAACAAGACCACCATGGGAGGCAGATCCTTCTCATACCTGGCTGCTAAAACATGGAACTCACTCCCCGCTTACCTTCGCCTTACCCAGAACCACCTAGCATTCAGAAAGCAACTTAAAACGTGGATATTTGACAAGTAATCCTCCTCCCCTTTCTAAGCGCCTTGAGACCCTCTGGGTATGTAGTGCGCTATATAAATTCTCTGACTTGACTTGACTTGACTTGATGCTCAAAAATCCTTTGCTTCACTTTTCGGTTGGTCATTCCTATGTACTGTTTTTTGCAAATACATTCAATTAAGTAAACCACATTGCTGCTGTTGCAATTAGTGTGGGAAACTTGTCTCCATGTTTTTCCTGCTTCAAGGTCCAGTGTTTTTGTGTTTCTCGTCAAATGACATACGCTGCAATTTCCGCAGCGGTAGTGTCAGGTGACATCAGGGAGGCCCCAAGTTCTGGTGATGGATTGAGCAGCTGGAACTGTCCTTGTTTTTGGCCTGGTGTTGACCAGAGTGTCCTTGAGACTGTAAGACTTTTTGAATGAAAACAGTGGTTTCTCCCAGTGTAGATTTCCAGTGTTTATGATTGCCCAGTGTTTATTTATACTTCTGGTCACCTGATTTGATACTGCATTGAACGTAGTCACGCATGTCAAGGGTATAGAATCGTTGACGTTAGTTTTTTCTTCGAGCAGTGCCTCTCTGGGCTGATTTCTGGCCCTCTTTTGACATTGTTAACAATTCTATTTGGGTATCCGCGCTTTTGTAGTTTCTCAGATAAATCCTTTGCTTGTTCTTCATATTTACTGCAGTTTCTGCGCAGTCTAAGAAATTGCCCATATGGTAGGTTTTCCCTCAGGGGGCGAGGGTGGAAACTCTCAAACTTTAATAAATTGTTTTTTGCAGTCAGTTTATAGTGAGTTCTTGTCTCCAGGTGGTTGTTCTCCTTAGTGATAATCACATCCAGAAACACAATCTTTTCCTTGTCATAGCAATTAGTGAATCTGAGGTTGTTATCGCAGGTGTTTATCCAGGTAATAAATTGGTCCAAATGTTCGACTGGTCCTTGCCAAATCGCTAGGACGTCGTCGATATAACGTTTCCAAAAAGTACGATTTTCGCAGAAAGGATTTGCCTCATTTAGGATGAACTTTTTGTCGAAATCATAAACATACAACCCAGCTACGCTGGGGGCGAAAACGCTTCCCATCGATGTACCCCCAGTTTGTAAATAGAGGGTACCCTCAAATTCAAAGTAGTTGCGCTTCAATGCCATCTTGGCACATTCCAGAATGAAAGCCTTAGGTGTATGAAAAGACCAGTCTGTATTTTCCAAGGTGTTTTCAAGGTCTTGAGGTATGCTTGTATAAAGACTTTCAATGTCAAAACTTAGTAGAAAAGTGTTTTCATCAACCACTAGATTTTGTAATAGGTTCAATAGGCTCTTCGTATTTTGTAGATAGGTGGCCGTGTTTTGGACAATAGTCTTTAAGAAAAAATCACAAAACCTAGACAGAGGCTCTAATAAGGAGCCTATGCCTGAAACAATTGGGCGTCCTGGAGGGGGTAGCCTACCCTTTTGCATCTTAGGCAGGATATCGAAATAAGGGATTTTCCCTTCAGTGGTACATAGGTAATCTGCTTCCTGTTTTGATATTCCTCCAGATGCTTCTGCAGTTTCCACTAGTTGGTGAATTTCTGCTCTCAACTCATTAGTGGGATCTGAATTTAGAATCTGGTAATTTCTGGTGTCACTGAGGAGTCGGGTGCATTCCTCACGGTAAGTAATTATATCCATAACCACTAAACCTCCACCTTTGTCGGCTGGTTTTATTATGGTGGTTTCACAAGCGCGTAGTTCAGTTAATGCTGTGTTCTCGGCTCTGCTCATGTTTTGGAATTGGGTGGAAGCCTGCATTCCTTCAACATCATTGTATACCGCCTGTTTGAAAGCAATCAATTTCACCGGGGTAGTGTGTAGGGGTGGCATGAAGGTGGATTTTACCCTTACCCCACTTTCATTTTCTGCTTCAGATTCTCTTGGAGGGCCCTGCTTCTCAAAGAAGGCTTTCAGTCTTAGTTTTCTAAAAAAGCCAGCCAATTCACAATGTAATTGAAACTTGTCCAGACGGGCTGTGGGGACAAATCCTAGTCCCTTATTCAAGACACCCTCTTCTGTAGGTGTTAGTGGTCTTGAAGATAAATTGGTAACTAGGGTCTCGCACTGCTGGGCCCTGCCTTGCTCTTTGTTCTGTTGCTCACTGGATCGTCCTCCTCCCAGTGTACTTGGTTGGGTTGTCTGTTTTTTCCTCTTCCCCGTCGGCCCCTGTGAAAAAAAGGAGGCTGAAATTGATTCTGTTGAAATGGGGGTAGTTGGAAATGTGGTTGGAAAGGAGGTTGCCATCCGTACATTGGGAAATTTGGTGATTGGTTGAAGGGGTCTTGAAACATTGGCGGGTTGAAATTAGGCCAAAAGTTTACCTGTCCTCTTCTACCCCCTCTGCCTCGCTGTTTGTTATTGCTGGTGTTTGACCCATTGCTAATGTTTGATGAGTTACTCGAAACATCAGAATCAGATGTAGGCTTCTCAGGTGGTTTAAAGTCGGGGTCAGAGTAAGGATAGGTTTTAACGAAGGAGAACCTTTTCAGATCCTTCTGGAATTTCGTGACTTTTTGTTGAGTCAGGTTCTCTTTATATTCATTTATCTCTTTGTTTATGTCATCAAGTTTCCTTTTGTACCCAGTGATGCTTGTCTTAATGTGTGTTTCAGTTTTTTAGATTTCAATTTGGATAGCCTCTGACAGTCTAAGAGCAGTTTTTAGAATACATAGCACGGCGGTATCAATAAACATATTACTTCTTGGTATACATATAATTTGCTATCATTTTTAAAATCAGAGTATTATAACAATTAAATAACTATACAACACCTCCTTAAACATGCAGTGCTTACTATTTTAAACACTACTTGTTTCAGACTTATTTAATATCGAGGACTTATATTCTTAGATCTTACTCTGTGCAGTTGAGGAACACCTTAACTTTTTTCATATATTTCCCCAAGGCATAGGCTATATCCAAGTTCCCCATTTCCATCAACAATTTAGCGGCTTGCATCCTGTTTGTAATATTATAATTTTAAAAAATCGGGCATAAAAACTCCTTTCGTATATCTAAAAACCACAAACAATCTAATAAAATGTGAATAATATTGCAGGTAGTGCCTAAAGTGCAAGTGCAATTCCCATTACATCCCAT
Organism: Lissotriton vulgaris; assembly: GCF_964263255.1. NCBI lineage: Eukaryota > Metazoa > Chordata > Amphibia > Caudata > Salamandridae > Lissotriton > Lissotriton vulgaris. Next base: position 2,083,168,952 of record NC_141687.1, read on the forward strand.
CATTTGATTTCGAGCTCCCTTATTAGCGTAATATGGGTTTATTCCAATTTTCATTTTTAGGACTTCCCTCCTTAAGCTATGACTTGGTAGCCGGTCTACATAGGGAAAATGTTGGTCAAGCTCCCAGGCTGATGCCATATGGGCTACCGAGCATTTTTGTGAAAGGCACTCCCGGTCATAAGTACGGGACATATCGGTTCCTTGAAGCCTTACTTCTTTCTTACCTATTATTATATGGTCTTGTATCGGGCAGACCTTCAGTTCGAGCACCCTGTAGGCATTCCTTATTGATGCTCTAGTCTATTTTGCCCAGGGTAGCTCACTCGTGGTAATTTCCTCTTTGGCCCACTGGGAAATTTTGAGGAACTCATCTGCTCCCAATCGCTGTCAAAATCGTACAAGGGCCATACAGGCAGTTATCGCCCACAAGGTAATTCCCAGCTCAAGTCTTGCCGCCTGTACCATAGAAGATTTAGGCAGTACGAATAGGCTTTTTAATATATTTCCCTCCTCTCTATCCCAGGAGGTCTTACCGCTTAAGTAAATTACTTTGGCTCCATACAAGAATTGAGGGGGCACCATTGCTTGATAGGCTTTCAGGACCGGTCTATCAGACATTTCTCCATAGGTATTATTGAATCTTTTTAAGCCTTTCACGGACGATAATGCCCTCATTTTTTATACTTGTAAATGAGTATACCATTTCAGGGTACCAGAAAACCACATTCCCAGATATCTATAATCAGCTACCCTCTCAAGCAATACTGTGCCCAAGTACCAAGAGAACTTTGTTTTCCTCCTACCAAAGCAAACAATTTTTGTTTTCTCCATGTTAACTACTAATTTTTTGCTAGTACAGTATTCTTTGAATCAATTTAATTTTCTTTGGAGCCCTATCTCCGTCTGATCCATGATTACCAGATCATCAGCATAGAGGAGGCACGATATCTGGTTTCCTCCCAGTTTTAGGTTTGCCCCTCTAACCTCTCTTAATTTTTGGGGTAGGTCTCCTAAAAACAGAGAGAATAGTAAGGTGGCAAGTACACACCCCTGCCTTAAGCCGTTCCCAATTGGGATTTTCTTCGTCAATCCTCCCTCCTTATCCAGAATTATCTGTGCCCAGTTTTCAGTATGCAGTGCTTGTATTAGGGCTAGCAGGTCACCCTGTATCTCATACCCAACCAGTGTTGACCACAGTTGCTCCCTGTTCACCAGATCGAAAGCTGCACGGAAGTCCACGAAACAGCAGAATAATTTTCCCCCCTGATCGATCGACTTCCGCGCAATGGAACAAAGAGCAAAGCAGTGGTCAACCGTTGAGTGGCCCTCTTTGAACCCCCCCTGTTCTGGTGGTACGATCTGTTTATCATACACCCAGTCCTTTAATAAACCCAAAATTGCTTTAGAAAAGACCTTTTCGCCTATATCCAGTAGGTTTATTAGGCGGTAGTTTTTTGGGGAGTTTACATCACCTTTTTTATGTATTGTCCTGACAATTGCCCCTTTCCAATTACCTAGGAACTTGCCTGTTTTTAGGATCTCTTGGAACATATTAGAAAGAAACTCAGCCCACCAATCTATGTTAGTTTTTATTATGATAGCTGGTAAATTGTCAGGTCCTTCAGCCCGTGTTAAGTTTTATTATACCTCTAATGGCATCTGGGGAGAAGTGTACTTTAATTTCTTCCCTTATTCCAGGCCAATCATTGGCCATTCTTCCCTCCATGTCTGGCCATATGCCATAGATTTCTTCCAGGTAGGTCACCCACTTGTCCTCTGGTACCGAGCAATGTAGAGTTCCTAAGACTTTCCCCGTACATTCCTGAACTAACTTCCAAAAGCCTCTCACATTCTTTTCTTCAATTGTCTCAAGTAAATTCCCCCAACATTTGTCCTTAAAAGCTTGGTCCTTTTATACCCACACAGGGGCTCAAAAGCAGGCGGTACAAGGTACAGAATGCTGTTTTCAAATACATACAAGGTCATACAGAGAGTGTGCTAGCAACAAGTGGGAAGGGCTGACAGTAAGCTAATTCTGGTGGACACATCCTGACAGTTACAAGTTAGGGACAGCTGTAAGCTCTACTGGGCATGTGCAAAGCAGAAGAGGATATGTTTGAAAATACCACTTTTAGGTATTTTCTTGCCTAATCATCCAGTGTGCCTCTGATAGGTTTGTGTATTACATGTCTGGCTTTTGGATGACAGGTGCTGGAGAAGGGCTGGGGCTCCAGAAGGCTGATGAGTCAGGGCTGGGCTGAATAGGCCTGGGTTACATTTAGAGTAGGGGAGGAGATTTCAGTTCACCTGCCAGGGCATGGTCAACCTTCAACAATGCTGTCTCCACCTCCTTCCAGGAAGCCGCACCAGAGATGACAGAACTGGTTTTGGCTGGGTACAGACACTCTCTGCCTTAAGAGAACAAAGGATTTGTGTGTATAAAAAGTATGGCCCAGACCCCCAGACTTTTAGATCACTTCTGTGAAATCAAGAGGAAACCTTTGCCAAGGAGAAGAGCCGGAGAAGCTGAGGAGGAATACTGCTCCTGTGCTGTTTGCTGTCTAGGGTTGGCTTGCAGTGGCTGCTTGCTGCCAAAGATAGGCTTTGGTACCTGCTTGAAGAAAAGATCTCCAAGGCCCTCAAACTGAGCGTGCCTCCTGTTATGAAGTCTCAAGGACAGAAGGACAGCTTCCCTTCTGTCCTGAGACCATTAAAGCGCGAAACATGTTGACCAGAACATATGCCCACTAGGGACATATAGTTACCAAGCTACCAAGGGACATAATACCCCCTTAAAGCAGCACCATACACTTTGTTTTAATAATGACAGAGGAATCACCTTAATAAAAATTAATCACTCTCCCTCCAGCCATTTTTTAATGCACCTTTACTGCCACTTACACGTACGCACCCATATGGCTTCATCAAAAGATCTCTGAAAAAGAAACCCTTCAGGGGACGGTAGGGCATTGCAGTGCCGGCCCGACGAGGAGAAAAAGCCCAATGATGAAGCATGACGTCCTTCAGGGTGTGTGAGGTCATCAAGATGAGGACACACTGCCCTCCACAATTAGAGTAGCACACGACGAGAGTACCTCTTATTACCCTTCTTTTTCTCTCTCTACTGAGGAACAGTGACTCCCTTTTGGTATCAGCTTAATGCAACAGTGAAAAAACGGACATACTCTTCTTTAGTGACCGGGCACAGGAGTCCTTGCAGTCCTTTTGTCTAGCGGATACTCTTCTTCTTCTGCACCAGGCTAATACAGTAAAGAATCTAGGCCTTAAGTTTGATGGTGAGCTATCCTTTCTGCTTCAGGTTATAGCTGTGGTTGGGACAGGTTTTGGTCTGCTTTGTGTGTTAAGAAAGTTTCTGCACCCTCTGTCTCTCTCAGCAAGTCCAAGCCTTAACAACATCTAGGCTTGACTGCGGCAATGCACTGTACAGGGCCTGCCTGACTTCTTGATTAGCAGACTGCAGGTGGGCCAGAATGCAGCAGCCCATAATCTTTTCAGTCTACTTTCGAGAACACATATTTCCCCATAATTAAGGGAACTGCACTTTTTAAAACCCTGTTGCTAGTACACTGGTCTCTCTATCAGTCTGAAGTGGCTCTTATAGTAGAAAAAGTTCCGTCAAAAACATTTGTGCTCACCCAACCTTTTCCACATATGAGATGATATTGATTCTGTGGGTGCAGACGACATCAGCCAATGGGATAATGTAGACATTAAAGAGGGTGGGGCTGAAGGAGCATTCTTGTGGGACTCCACAGACGATACTCTTGAGTTTGGAGGTGAAGGGCGGTAAGAGGATTTTCTGTGTGCATCCTGTGAGGTAGGAGGTGATCTATTTGAGGGCATTTCCTCTGATGCCAATGTAGTAGAGTCTGGTGATGCGGATGTGGTTGGAGACGGTGTCAAAGGCTGTTAAGAGGTCAAGGAGGATCAGGGCTGCAGTCTCACCACGGTCAAGGATGGATCTGAAGTCATCAGTCACGGCCATCAAGGAGGCTGTGGTTGGGGCGGAAGCCAGACTGGGAGGGGCGCAGAAGGTTATTTCCTTCCAGGTATCTGTGACTTGGCAATTGATGGCTTTCTCCAGGACCTTGGCTGGGAAGGGGAGCAGCGAGATGGGGCGGTAGTTCTTTAGTGTGCTGGGTAAGCAATGGTTTCCTTCCGGAGGGGTTTAATCTCTGAATCTTTCCAGGCCTCCAGAAAAGTGGCGGTGGTGATGGATGTAATGAGGATGCTGTTTAGTGCGCCCCTGATTTCCTTCTGTCCCAGGTTGAAGGCGTGGTGGGGTCAGGGGGCAGTTGGTGCTCCGGAGTGAATGGAGGTCATGACCGCTGCAGTGATTGACATGGTGATTGGAGTCCAATTGGAGAGGTGGATGTGGGAGTTCTCGGTGCGTGTCTGGAGAAGGCTGAGATCAGCTGGATGTGGGTTGAAGTTGCTGTAGATGTCTGCTATCTTGTTGTGGAAGTGCTCTACCAGGGAGTAGCTGAGGGTTTGGGAGTGGTGGATCGTGGTCTCGATGGCAGACAGGGAGTCCTAAGGGGACGTTCCCTCATTTTCCTAGGGGAGAGTTCTCTTTCCTTTTAATACATGGGCAAGTTTGTTACCTAAACAATGAGCAGTTAACTAACTGTTTCAAACAAAGTACATCTTCCAAGAAACCACTCATCCAAAGTAGCACAATCATTGTGATTGGGCCAATTAACCCCTTATGCGCTGCCGTCGGTCAACGGTCGTCGCATGCACTACCTTGGCAGTGCTGCGCACGCCCGTTGGCCGACGCGGCCCCACCCGTTATTCGAACGTTCAGCACTGGGCGCTGAACGTTCGACGCTCTAAACGGGTTAAATGTGCACTGTGGTGCAGACCATGCCAATGTACCCTTTCCACAATATGGGACCTTATGAGTAAGATGTGGGGAATGTGTGAAAAAAAACATATGTAACCTTGGTATTGTGAGGTATTCTGCAGTGGATGCACATCCCCAGCCCCTGTTACTCCAAAACCAGACAGTCAATACACAACTCAGTAGAGGCACATAAGATAGCTAAGCTAGAAAATGCACACATTCTAAAAGAGGCATTTTGAAACCAACATTTTAAAAATCATATTTACTAAAAGATGTTTTATTAAATTCAGAGTTCAGAGAACCTAAACTCTAACTTTCTACCTTGTCCCAATGGGAAGTTATACTTGTAAGATGGCACAAAGTATCTCCCATGCTATCCTATGGGACAGATAGCCTGCCAATAGAGAAACATGAAATACACAGTGTTGCACTATCAGGACATGTTACACACACCTATGCATGTCCTTCCTTTCACAAACACTGCAACCTGCCCAGAGGGGCACCTTGCACCTATCTGAGGCGTGTCTTAGATGCAAGAAACAGAAAGGGTAGGGCCTGGCAATTGGGTGCACTTGCCAGGTCAACCTGGCACATGGAAACTATGTAAAGACACTGCAATGGCAGGTATTAGATACATTTACAAGGCTGCTCATGTGAGCAGTACAATCAGTGCTACAGGCCCACTAGTAGCATTTGATTTATAGGCCCTGGCACACTCAGTGCACTTTAGTAGGGGCTTACCAGTAAATCAAATATGCCAATCATAATGATCATTTATACAGGGAGCACTTGCACTTTGGCCTTAATCAGCAGTGGCAAAGTGCCCAAAGCATCAAGACCAGCAAAACTGAACTTCAGCACACAGCAAAAATACAGGAGGCAGAGGGAAAAAGACTCGGGAAACTACGCCAAGGATGCTAGGTCTAACAAAGGATGATAACAATGAATCTACACCAGAAATTACAATTAATCTGAGGTAAAAAAGGTGAATTACTACCCACATTGTAGTTTCATATTACCATGGACCCTCTAAACTATGACTTTCAGAAAAAGAGGATTTACATTTCGCTCCAATGGACCTATTGAGTGAAGCACTTACTAGCCTTTGCCGATGACATAGCAGTACTCAGTAACACATGGAAAGGAGAGAGTACTAACTTGAAGATCATTGAAAATTCAGCACTGAAGTCCACATAAAAAGTTCAAATTGTATTTCAACACCGGGTTTCTAAGATGTCATTTAAACTGGAAATGGCAGGCACAGAAGTGAACACTCTTATTGAGTTAGACACACAATGAAGAAATATTTCAAATACCATCTCCCCCTTCCTACCTACACATGTGTTGGTATACTTTACTGAAAAAGGTCAAAGTACCGCCCACATCTACCAAAGCTGTGCTTAAATATAGGAAATGCAGCCTGAATTAAGTTTGAAACAGCCATGTTGAGGTGGCATTACAACTCCTTCGCCAAACCGTAAACTCCTCTTTCATTAAATATGTCATCCCTAAGGTAGAATCTAGGTAGCCGATAAGACAGTGTGTTGCGTAATTAAATGGCTGGGCATGTACTTTTAAGTTTTACATGTCCTAGTAGTGAAAATCTCCTAGATTTATTTTTCACTACTGTGATGCCTACACCTCCAATAGGATAACTTTGGTGATTCCTCAATACATTTAAAAAGCTGGAATTCCTCATTGGGAGCTGGTAGCTATTTCATGTTTGGTACCTATTAAATTACAATAATAAACTCTCTTTAATGGTAAAGTCAGATTATTCATTACAATTTTGTGAATGCCACTTTTAAAATGCTGGCATTTTCCTGCACCCCTTTGTGCCTGCAGCTTCTTTTGGGTCACCTCAATGGGTGCACCTAACAGTTAGACTTTGCGAATTCCTCTAAGACAGTCATACAATAGAGGGATGGGCCATCTCCTAGCAGAATGAGGGGGTGGAGCTGAGCACAGCTCCACTTACAACTGAATAGTCTATGCTCTGCCTACACACAAAGGGCCTAGCAACCCTGTATTGTCACTACAGCTAGCTTGGATATAGGGCAAGGCAGTCAGGGAATTCCATGCACTTCAAAGAATCTTTCCAAAAGTGCCTCTCACCTTTCCGAGGAAGGGCACTAGAGTACACATATAGGACCTTCAGACCCACTCTGCAGTTCATTACTAGACCTGCAGAAGGAATCTCAAAGGATTGGAAGCTGCTACCACCTGCTGTGCACTCAACCAGCCGGCGGCTGCACCTGGAAGGACTGCTTTGCTCCCTAGAGTCCCCCCTGCACCCTCAAAAACCAGCCCTATTTTATGAGCCCTGCATCTTTATCTGCACTCAGGACTACCAGAAGTGATTCCACTTACTAGTTTGTTGGCATCCTGTTCAGAGCCACAAGTACATAAAAGGCTCCCACCATCTTGAACCCACACCTGGACCCAGGTTGAGTGAGTCCTGAACCCCCAAGAGATATCCCACCAGTCCTGAACTCTTGGTTATATTGCTAAAGGTGCCCAGATGGCCAGCAATCTAAACTGAGGACACAATTTGACCCAAAGGTGCTCTGAGAACCAGGAGAACACTGGGACCAAACTGTATGCCACTCTGCCAGAGGTGCATCGGCGATCGGATTAACTATGCAGCTTCTCCCCCTATGTTCTTCTCCACAGCAGCAAATCGTTTTCACTGGTCCTTCACCAAAGGGGTATCCATCCCTCTGCCTAGTCTCAGAGGAGATTTTTTGACTTCCATTTTGGCGACTAAGTCCAAATGTAGAAATCTTCACTGCGTCTTCATCCCAGAGCTATCCAATGACAATGCTCCCTCCTTGGGCACCTCTGCAGTCCTGCCCCACTGAAATTTACCCTCTCAGACTTGCCCACAAAGTATCACCCATCCTTTTCCAGACAAAGTATATGCTCATAAATAGGTCCTTCTGGACTCCCGAAAAGCTATTTAAATGTAAATTACGTGACTCTCCGGAGTGCTGGCACTGCCAGTCAGGGACTGGTGATCTCCCTCACATGCTATTCAACTGCCCCCTACTGAGAGAATACTGGGAGAAAATATTTGTATGCATTCATCATGTATTTAAGATGAAGCCAATGAAGGAATATATATATGTCATTCTAGGGGGGCTGGAACCGCGATTAGCAGATGTGCATGATCGCCAGCTTTTGGATTTAATGTTGACATTGGCATGTAAAGTTGTTTTATGCAAGTGGAAATATGGCCGAGATACCCGCCACCCCCTCTCAACACAATCCCCAAGGATGGGAAACCGGAAACGTTCTGAACTTTTGGAAGACGGGAGGGAGTGACCCTCCCGGCCGTATTTATTAAAATATGAAACAAAATTAAAACGTTAAAAATAACAGTTTCATATTAATGTACAATTTCATTTCCACATTTGCGATGTTTGGCTAACCTTAACATATACTCTAATACAGAGGTTCTCCTAGCCGAACTAACATCCTACAAAACTTTAAATTGAAATTGTACATCCTAACGTTTAAGGGCCAACGGCAAGGTCGTAACCGGTGTCAAGATCCCTAACCCAGACATATCCCCCTCACTTGTGAGGGGCGACCGCACAGAGGCGTACCTCAAGCGCATTTACCAATTTCCCTTGACTTGACGGGGGCCCCAATAAACTCGACGCCATTTAACGGTCGTCCGAGGACTCGTGTGAGGTATCTAGAAGGTAGCGTAGACCCCCTCCCAAACCCCACACAACTTACCACATCTGCCGTCGCAGATGTCCTGGCCCCGGGAAATTCCCCAGGAGGGGGCTGTAGCCCCTCCTACCCAGGAAGGGGCCTTGACCGCCTTTCCTTTCCTTTCGGCGGCCCATCCTTAGAAGGGACCGCCTCCCCGTTGAGGGGCCAATGGCCACCTCCCTCGAGCGCTCCCATCCGTAATGGGTGACGCCCACCCATAGGGATCTTCCAATTACTGCTCACCGATCATGACCTTACCGCCCGACCAAAATAAATACGACAGTTCTAACTAAATGACTAAATGACTAACTTACTAAAGACAGTAACAATTACGACTTATAAAAAGGCATGATTACTGGTCAACGCTAGTGCATAATTACTTTATTTGCAAAACATACTACCATTTATTCATTCTTTATTGCATATTCAAAAGGTATCACGATGATCATCACAACCTGCAAAAATTAGAGTTATCATATCAAACTTTATTCAAAACCACTTGCTGTCCTCAGGGGCTGGTGGGTGGGTCAAAATTGGCTCTTCGTTCCGTCTCGAACTCACGTGCAGCGAGGAGGTGCAGCTTCAGAGCACAGGAACAAGAGGATGCTTTCTTGGCTTGTTGCTCCTTTTATCCGTCTTCAGGGCGGGCGTAAACCCGCCCCTGCCTGCCCCGAAGGGTGTGGCCGGCCGCGTCAGTGTCTAGGCCAGCCTACTCCAGGGCGGGAAAGGGCGCGCCCCGGCTACGCCGCTTCGGGCATACCAGCCGAGACTCGCCTCCCGCCCAAGATGGCTTCCCGGGGGGATCGTGGTACTCCGCCATACGTTCGGGGGGACCGAATGGTCGCCCCTTTCCATATGGCCGAGATACCCGCCACCCCCTCTCAACACAATCCCCAAGGATGGGAAACCGGAAACGTTCTGAACTTTTGGAAGACGGGAGGGAGTGACCCTCCCGGCCGTATTTATTAAAATATAAAACAAAATTAAAACGTTAAAAATAACAGTTTCATATTAATGTACAATTTCATTTCCACATTTGCGATGTTTGGCTAACCTTAACATATACTCTAATACAGAGGTTCTCCTAGCCGAACTAACATCCTACAAAACTTTAAATTGAAATTGTACATCCTAACGTTTAAGGGCCAACGGCAAGGTCGTAACCGGTGTCAAGATCCCTAACCCAGACATATCCCCCTCACTTGTGAGGAGCGACCGCACAGAGGCGTACCTCATGTGCATTTACCAATTTCCCTTGACTTGACGGGGGCCCCAATAAACTCGACGCCATTTAACGGTCGTCCGAGGACTCGTGTGAGGTATCTAGAAGGTAGCGTAGACCCCCTCCCAAACCCCACACAACTTACCACATCTGCCGTCGCAGATGTCCTGGCCCCGGGAAATTCCCCAGGAGGGGGCTGTAGCCCCTCCTACCCAGGAAGGGGCCTTGACCGCCTTTCCTTTCCTTTCGGCGACCCATCCTTAGAAGGGACCGCCTCCCTGTTGAGGGGCCAATGGCCACCTCCCTCGAGCGCTCCCATCCGTAATGGGTGACGCCCACCCATAGGGATCTTCCAATTACTGCTCACCGATCATGACCTTACCGCCACAGGCCGGATAGTTGACCGGCTATCCGGACCCCCCATAACACTCCTGCCTAAAGGTCATGTCATAAAGTCCTTAGCCAAGCTATCATATCTCCTATGAGTAACTCGTTCCCCACCCGGGACAAATGAACACCATCCCCCAAATACATACTGTCCCCTTTAATACAACCATGCGAAATAGAATGCAGTGTACTTGAACGGAACAATCTACTCACTTTATTATTAATTTTTCTTACTGAATGATTCAGAGCAGAAACCGAAAGAGCCCCCCGCCACACTTTTCGTGGGATCACATGGGACCATGCAATTGTGCACCCTGGAACTCTCCTCGCTAACCAACTTACAGTGGAAAGCATTGCCTCAAGAAGAAGTCGTCTACCAGTGGTCACCAAATCGTTGCCCCCAAGATGTACTATGACTATAGACGGCGGTGACCTCGTCCGCCCTAACAAACCCTCGAAAAATGATCGAAACTGGTCAATACAGAGCCCGCCCTTTCCGTAGAAGGACACACTGTACCCGTATTCCCCAGCCACGTGAATCATGTCACCTGCTTTGAATACGTCCGCGGCACGCCTCACGTATGAGTGGCCCACGACCCACACCTCCTTTTTCACAGCCGGTGATGTCTGACCGCTGGCCCGGTGTTGGGTCGACTGCACAGTCCGCCCCGCCTCGTAGGCTTGCGCAACTGAAAACCAAACAAAAACAAGAAGCGTGAGTACATCCTTACAGCTTCACAACATGTGCAACCGCACATACCTTTTATAACAATTCGAGGACCAACGCCCCACACGTTTAACTTGTTCGACATTCAGACCCCTGGCTGTAGCCTCTGTAGCAGCCGCTATCCGAAAGGAATGGGTCCCAAACTCGCCGGGGTTCAAGCCTGCGGCAGAAATCGACATCGCAAGCACCCGCTGAAACTGAAACCTCGTCAGTGGGGTGGCGTCAGCGTGTCTCAACAAGGTCCCCCCCATGATGCCACCCTTTGCGCTAAATATTCCTCCACGCATCTCACCGGGCACATGGAAGACCCGGGAATCCTCCGTATGATTATGCAGTCCCCCATCGCACCCTGATCGGTCTTGGACCTCACAAACGAGACAGTCATTGTCTCCCCCCTGACCTGAACGTGCTCTCGGCACAGTCCCCCCATGGTATCCTGCTTGTTCTTTGCCACTAGTTCGCTTACCCGCATAGCCCCATGGAATGCTAGCACAAAAGCGGCTCTGAATAACCTTGTTTCATACAGGGATGAACATGTTGCAGGGAGTACAGATAACAACAGAGCTAACTTATCCAGACCTATCGGGCGCCTTGCATCTACTTTGCGACCCTCAAGGCGTTGCCACCCACGTAGCGCTTTCTGCACAACGAAAGACGCGGTCGGGTCCTGAATCCCATGGGCCCTTGCCATAAAGGAAATGGCGGCCCGATGCCTCTGGGCCGTAGCCACTGATTTGCCTGCCTGATGTAACGACAGCAGAAAATCTACTACTAGTTCTTCCTGGCCCCAAAGCTCTCCCCTAGCAGCCCCCACAAAGGCCCAATAGGATCGGAACGCCCCTTCATATGCCTTCCTCGTCCTGGGTGCTAAACTCTCTCCCACGAGGTTCTGTAGTTCGGGGCACCGAGAGACCAGAGAGCTTCGGGAAAGGGTGCCGCCACCGGGTCCGCTGTGGGCAGAAAACCCCAGAAGGCCTGCATACGAAAACGAGAAAGCGCATCAGCCGCTTTATTCATTACCCCTGGCACATGTTTTGCCTAAATAGCACGTTCAATTGCATACACAATAACACAATTTCTTTGAGCAATCTCAGAACCCATTTGCATCGTGCTGCCTGGCTATTGATACACTCAACCACGGTCATGTTATCAGACCAAAACACCACAGAGTGATCTCTGAACCCCTCAGGCCAAGTTTTCAGGGCCACAAGAATGGGAAAAAGTTCAAGAAAGGCAATGTTACTTGTCAGCCCACACTCACGCCACCATAACGGCCATTTTTGAGCCGACCATCGTGTGCCGAATATGGCACCAAAACCAGTGCTCCCTGCCGAATCTGTCCACAGCCCCAGCTCCTCGGAGGACACCGCCGGTTTGTTCCAGACAATTCGACCATTGAAATCCGCCAGAAATGCCAACCAAATGCGCATGTCCTGACGAACCTCTGCCGATAACCTTGTGCGATGATGACCCTCCTTCAGGCCGACCATGGCCTGAGCGATCGAGCGGGAAAAGGGGCGGGCTATCGGCATGACTCTCAGGGCAAAATTCAGCTGTCCCACCAATTGTTGCAACTGGTGCAGCCTGACCTTGGACTTGCTAATACAAGCTTCCAGGGAAGCCCTGAATCTTATCACCTTCTCTTTAGGTAGTCTAAAACAACCTTCCCCAGAGTCGAGTTCGATCCCCAGGAACTCGAGGCAAGTCGAGGGACCCACAGTCTTACCTGGTGCCAACGGTACACCGAAATGCTTCATTAAAGTACAAAATTCATTCAAAGCCTGTCCACATTCCGGACCCCCGGCCGCCCCCAGAAACAAAAAATCATCGAGATAATGCATGACATGCTGTAAACCAGTCTTCTTTGTGAAGACCCATTGCAGAAAGCAACTGAACTGTTCAAAATATGCACAAGAAATAGAGCAACCCATTGGCATACATCTATCCATGTAAAACTGACCCTGAGACATGAAACCAAGGAGACGCTGATCGTCTGGGTATACCGGGAGCAACCGGAACGCTGACTCAATATCTGACTTTGCCATCAGCGCCCCGGGCCCTAGGCGATTCAACATGGCTACGGCCTCATCGAAAGATGCGTACCGCACCGAACACACATCCGGGTCTATTGCATCATTTACGGACAGACCACGTGGAGCTGATAAATTATGTATCAGTCGGAACTCACCCGGGTCCTTCTTAGGGACCACCCCCAAAGGAGAACAAACAAAGTTAGCACACGGTGGCTCGTCAAATGGACCGGCGACTCGACCTCGAGTAACCTCCTTCCTAATTTTTTCTTGTACCACGGTCGTATGTTGCAAGACCGATAGTTGATTTTTACATTTTCTTACACCCCGAAAGCCCCCCACTGGGATGCGGAAACCATATGAAAACCCGTTCCTCAACACCCCAGCGGAAGCGTGATCCGGGTATTCGCTGAGCCAAGGAATCATTGCCATGGTATCAACCGGAGTAGGTAAAGGCGCCCCTCGGACTATTTTTGACCTGTTTGGCGCCTCCTCTCCCCCCGTTATCACCCGTTTTGGCTCTGCACATGGACTCCGGATGGGATGGCTGCCCACACCCTCCACATTCGTGACGAAATTTACATGACCCCTGGGGCCTCGTACATTTTCCTCTGTTGAAGTTCCAACAAATCCCCCTTTTACCTGTGTTGCCGTTCGGCCTCGAGTTGTATTCGTTACCTGTACCTGATCGAAAGGGGGTCCCGGCATATTGGCGGGAGGATTCACCCCCGCTACTCCCTACTAATGGTACTTTTAACATACCAGTACTCTCCATTTTTGACCATGAAACAGAATCGTAACAATCCCAAGTTAAGTTTTTATCGTGCTCCTTGGCTTTTCTAAAAATGTTATCGTAACAGAACCACTGATTGCCCCCATATGATACGGAATATTCCATGATCCGTGTCTGATAGATCGGCAATTCGCACAGCAACTCGGGTCTACGTTCGCCCATGATGGAGGTAAAAATTCCCCACGCCTTCCCCCAAGTGCCAATGTTTTCATCAACTTTAAAGGCGGCCATCTTTGCGCGCCAAACACTCGGATGCATGAGCTCCTTTTGGCTCTTAACATGCTCCATCTCATAATGATCAGTAAGCAACGAGAAGATGTTTATATACTCATTTGCCCATATCTTCTCCTTAATAGCCAGAGGTTCATGTTGACCCAACTTTTCCCTTCGTGAAGGTGCAGACTCATCCCTTGCAATCGGCAATGGCCGCTTACCTGAACCGGAAGCTGTATCTGCAGCTGGAGCTGTTCCTGTTGGCTTTTCTACTGCCGCAGCCGGCGTGATAACTGGCGATGATGCCTTCGCCGCCTCCCTCGTTTCACGCAGTTGCTTCATCAACACTCGCGCGTCGTCAGCCGTGGCGCCCTCGCTATCTTTACCCAACCACGCTGCTAATTGTGCTGCCAGCTCGGGCGGCATATCCTCCCCGGACACGGGGGTGACCACTACGGGAATCGGATTCCCCTCTGCCGGTACCGGAGTTGGCTCTTCGAGTGGCGCACAGGGAACCGGGATGTCCCCCCAGCTGCTCCCCTTCTGGGCCTTTTGCCTTTTCCTCCCGGAGCTGCTCCCGCCAAAGGACGTTTCGGTCCCCCTTCTCCGTCTCTATCCGCCACCCGCTTCTTCAAATCGGTTACTTCTTTCATGAGTATCCGCAGCATCTGGTCGGTAGTCATTCGCTTTCCGACCTTCTTAGGCATTCTCCGACAGAGTATCTGTAATACAAAAAGAAAGATTACCACGCTCAAAATTGGCATTTCGTTCCGTCTCGAACTCACGTGCAGCGAGGAGGTGCAGCTTCAGAGCACAGGAACAAGAGGATGCTTTCTTGGCTTGTTGCTCCTTTTATCCATCTTCAGGTCGGGCGTAAACCCGCCCCTGCCTGCCCCGAAGGGTGTGGCCGGCCACGTCAGTGTCTAGGCCAGCCTACTCCTGGGCGGGAAAGGGCGCGCCCCGGCTACGCCACTTCGGGCATACCAGCCGAGACTCGCCTCCCGCCCAAGATGGCTTCCCGGGGGGATCGTGGTACTCCGCCATACGTTCGGGGGGACCGAATGGTCGCCCCTTTCCATGTGCTAAGGAAGTAAATTTCAAGATTTGGCAGGAATGGCTGTCTTTCCTAAGAGGTGCCACGAATCAGGCGCTACAGTCCTCTACGTGGTGTCCATCCAATAAGAAGGTATGGAAGTCACTAGACAATTCATCCCTTCATTTTGAGCCGCCTTGAAGTGATATGACCTTGTAATAGTACCTTAGATGTATGGGTGTGAACCTAGTCCGTATGTTAAGCTATTCCCATTACATCCACACGTCGGTGTTTAACAACTTAATCAATAACCATGTGACAAGCAAGAGTGTTTCTTCTCTTTATCTTTATTATTTGTAGTTTCTGTACTGGTCTGACAACATCTGTATCAATTCACTTTTGATGGAAGATTTAATGTAATGTCTTTTGCTTTTGTTTTCTTACTTCAATAAAAACGATTTGAAATAAAAAAAAAAGTCTAAAGTTAGCACTGACCGGCCCCAATCCACTTCTTGTTTCGGAACTGTGGTCCATCGCGATCAGTCTTATCTTTCGACTTTGACCCAATCTCACATGACTAGATGTCTACACTTGGCACTTTGATAATTTATCTGCTAGGTTTCACTAAAAACTTTTAAAATGTATAACTCCGGTTCTAGTGATTGATTTTTTTAGTAGATGTGAAATAATCTATTATAATTTACTCTGTTTTTCAAAATTGGTTTGTGATTTTGTTTGTGCTGTTTTTCCACTGTATTTCTGTTTGTGTGTGACATAAATACTTTACACATTGCCTCTAAGTTAAACCTGAGCTACTCAGGGGTAAGCACAGGTTAATCCAGTGACTTTTTGCGGTTCACCATGCAAGGGATTGTTGCCTCTGCTTGACCACGGCTTACACCCTAAAATATCCGACAGTGGATCCCTAAACTATGTTTGCAATTGTCATGGCGGAGAAATGAAAAATGAAAAAATCTCCTCCTCCAATGTGATGGTCTCAATTATCTAGAAAATAGACCAACCTCAAAATTCTGGATTACAAAGTGCATGAGATTGAAAGAAGGCCTATACTTAGCTGTGCTGATGTGGGAGCGAAAGTCAAACACCAGAGTAACCATCTCCAGAGGAAGAGATTGAACATTCACCACTTGCAGATATTGCAAAGATGTATGAGAAACAATTGCACCTGTATCTGGTACACGTCCTAAAACCAAAGACATAAAAACTCAAAAGACACAAAAAAATTCTAGAACTTCTCTTAGTGAAAAAATATGTAGTTGGATGACACTTAGGGAAACTCATATCAAGAATAATCAAGGTGAATTCAGAAAATCTGATGAAGTATTCACCAAAGAAGTTACTGATGTGATGATCAATGTTTCAATCCACTACAAAAAAGTCACAAAACTCCCTTGAAAAAGCATTTAAACTAAAGTCAAATGCTACAAGGAACTTATAGCAACTAATCTAAACTCTCACAAACTGTTGCGATGTGAAATTTCATGGTTGCAACGTAGGATGTCAAGGTATTTGGTCTCAATGTAATGACATTGCTCTAGCCAATCTTGGACTACACATGTCTTTCCTTTTAAGAAACATGTTTGCCTGACTACTCTGTTGGACAATTTGAAATGTAGCTATTTGTGTATTTTATCTCACTTCAGGTAGAATATTATTTTAGGAATGTTCGCACTTGATAGTTAACCTAATCTCAATTAAGGAAGAATATTAATATAGAATATCGGCACATAATATTTAACCTAACTGATCATGCTTGACATTGATACAAAGCATAAGAAATTGTTGAATATTACCACTATTAGAATTAATTGAATGTTATCAGTATTAGAATTGATTGAATGTTACTATAGTTGAATGCGTAATGTTAGGATTGTTTGAATAATACTGGAGGTAGTACTGTCTATATCCAAGTGCGATTCATGTAACCATAGCCGTCAGGACAACTTGAAATTCTGTTGCAGTCAGGGACAATCTGTGGGTAAAGTTAGGAATGCTAGAATGGTACTGGAAGGGGTTCTGTCTATATCCAAATGTGATTCATGCATTCATTAGGCCAACTCAAAGTTTAATTGCACTCCTGGACAATCTTTGTATTGCTGGAAGAAAGACCAATTTTACGCTGATGAGCTGCAAAAGTAACCCAGAAGGAGCCATTGAATGGTGGTATAATATAGCGGAATGCTCGTCATCTAATTAGAGGTATGCATGAATAGATTAATGGGATTCCCACCGTCCCTACCTACTATCTTTAAAACCAACAGCCAAGAGAACCTGCTTTGCAGAATCAGCGGGAAAATAAGTCCCTGGCTAACTTGACTCCACACTGGCTCTGTGAAAAGATATGGGAGGTGTAGGATAAGTTGGAAATCCTTGGGCTGCGTTTGAAATACTACTATTCATAATTTTTACACTTCCCCAGTAAGGTGTGGGCAAGCCCCGTGGTGCTCTTGGTTCTGGCTTCAAGTGCCATGATGCTCTCAGTGCATTAGCACTTTATACATTTATAAATAAATAGATAAAAGGATTCTTCCCAAATGTTTATTAACTGGTACTACTATGTTTTAAAATATGTTCTTTTTTTAGGATGGAATACATCTGCATTTGGAGCAATGTACATGGTGAATACAAAGCTATCCTCATGGCAAGCCCTCCTTGTTCTTCCTTGCCTTTTATCAGCAGACAGAAAACACCATTGAGATGTGTGTTGTGGTTTACTTAGGCCAAAACATCAGAGATAACATAAACCCATAGAACTCATGGATGGACTTGGACACAAGATTTTCTTGTTTATGTGGCATATTGTTGAATTAAAGAAGTTTTTTGCTGCATTTCAGGAACAAAACTCATTTTAGAGCCTTCTCAATGACTGCACTGACTGCAGTAGCCAGGTAGTTGAACATTTTCCATTCTCCATGAAAAAACTAATGTTGGCGGTCTAGCCTCCTAACATTCGGAGGCACCCACCATGATCCGGGGAGGGGTGCCCTTAGTTGTGCCAACGGACGTGAGACTCCTCCAAGAGTGGGATGTCGAAAGAGGATGGATCCCTGCTGACGCTATAACACGTAAAGGAAACAGAGACTTATCACGTTATTTAAGGCGGCGTCCCAGGGGTGTCGTCCTCTTTGTCTTCTTGGACCCCTGGAAAGCCGAAGGAGCATCGCAAACCACCCACCCACCCGGCAGAAGAGTAAGGCGGAGCGCGGACAGATAACGGCAAAAAGGCATCCACAGCGCTGGAGGTTCAACAACTAGATGGACCCAGGAGGGGGTAGGATGGAAGTGTGCAGACTGTAGGCATGGAGGGGACTGACCTGCCAGTGGTCCTGGATTCTACTGCCCTAACCCGCAACATATGGACTGAGTAGAATCTTGCTGTAGCGTAATGTCTGGCCTAATTTGTATTACTGCTTTTACATATGGATGACGCTAAAGGGTGTTGCTGTGAATAATGTTATATATACAAGTGGAATACTTTTACTTTGTAATGGTTTTTGGTGATTATCTGATTTGACAAGTATTAAAAGTCTACGTCTTGGTTTGCATGCATTCGACCACGGATGATGCTTTGATTCCTGCAACCCTCCCTCTGGTCAATTCTGTGATGTAGGACAGACTGACTAATTGGGCATTTGTGTGGCCTGTTTTAAGTTTCGATTTACAACCCCAGCCAAATATTAGCTAATAAGGTGTGGTGCTCTGCAGACAGAAATCTGGTACCTGTTATTTGTTTTTCTCTAAAAATAGAGCCATAACAGAAACCAATTAAAAAACATCACTAAAAAGATTGTGACGCTAGGTTGAACAACTTTGAATAAATCCATCTCTGCACAACTGATGTATGCTACCTATTCCATTTGAATCAAACGACAAATGCAACATACTTATTAGTATTTGTATGGCACCGTGCAAACCATCTGGGTAGCAGTGGAACACGCTACTTAATATAGCAACTTAGGTACGAGTCTTTCAAGTAATGGGTAGTGAATTATACCTGACTCTGACATTTAGAATAAATGCAAAAACTATTCTAAATCACCACCCTAAATAAAGTCAGCAGCAATTAGGCACCATTCTCAAAAAGAAGTATTAAGTTTAGAAACCATAATCTCCCACCCATGCAAGGATGCTCGCCAGGGCTTCAGTCAAAGGAATGGGCATACAGAGAACCTCATAAATCGGATTTTCAGAAGGGACAGGTAACAATATTAAAAGAAGGATGATGTCCCATAAAGAATAAAGGTAGCATTATTCTGATAAATGATTATTCCTGGGGGAATGGTGAAAAAGACGAAACACATCACAACTGCCTTCACAGCGCCTCACATAAAACAGTATCGTTACAAATGGATGTGAGCGCCACAGGAACTAAAAGAAAGACATTTTTCTAGTAACAGCGGCAATCATACCAAATGCAATGAATTCCAAGCTCACAACGTATCCAAGAATTACTAGGAAAGGCAAAGCACCAACTTTCAAAAATCCACGGGCAAACCATATAAAGGAGAAGACGCTTAACAGGCAAAAAATCAAAAGAATATATGACTCACAATGAGACTATCTTTAGATCGACTAATATTTTTGGACAAGAAATAAAAGCATAAGGATTTAAGCTCTATGGGGAAAATGACAACATCTTATTCGTTCTCCTATGGAACAATGGAAACGGATGGCTATTAAAACTTTCTTATTTGAATTGCAATTTCGGATACAGGACAGGGGTTATTAGAAGTTGGCTATAGAGTAAAAGTGTAATACACGTTCAAATTCAAAAACATAAAGAGAAGCTATAAACACTACAACGTTTTGCCACTTTTCCATTTTCTATTTCCAGCTTGATTACAATTTCTTAAGAGCTATTTTACTTATTTAAAATGTATCCACTTATCCGGTAGAACATTTTTATTTCTGTTTATGTCTGCCTTATTTGACTTATGTTGATCAATTATAATGTTGCTACATATAACAAAAAACTAATTCAGGTACTGACAAAATGAAATCATATCACATCATTTACAAAGTCATCATGAGCATAGCCCCTACTTACCTTGAAGACAAGCTCATCAGCTCTGGCGATTCCCAGGACACCATCTAGCTGTAGATGAAAAAATACCAAGGCAGGATCTGGACCAATATCCCCATACCAATCAGGATTGCCCCAGTGCTCCTTAGGAAAGAGTTGAATACGCAAGTCTTTAAAGAACACTCCATCATAATGCACTCTCTGTTCACAAATGAACTATCTCTCATATCACTTAGTGGCTTTCAGCTTCTCTTTGCCCTTTTCTGCGCTCCACTACTGTCATGTAAGGGCATTAGACCTGGTTAACAAACGTCATCTTTATACTATTCCTTCTATTAATTATTGCAGCGCATGTATTTACTCAAGAATAATAATGCTTCAATAAATATTGAAACTGCAGGTTGTGTATTTCTTGTGTATCTCTTTGGGAAAGCATAAGTGGCTGAGAGAAAAGGTTCTAGATCTGTTACCATGATTTCCTTGGGAGGTCAGGTTTTCATGTTCTGAGGTTGCACATTCATTTGTTACCCTGCAAGGTTAGGAGTACAGGTGGTGCACTGTGAGCCAGGGGGACAATGGGCCAACATATCCTGTCGGGTGCTCAGAATCAGTCTTGCACCACTCCAACATTTATTTTGTCCAACAAATACACAGTTGTACTTGAGAATGACCAAGCTGTATGACAGTACCTCAGGACAAGGTTCACACTTTAGAAATGCCACGTACATACATACATATTCTATTGAATGTAAATGTGTGGAAAACAATACTTTCCACCAAGAATACTATTAAGACCATTTATCGTCCAAGACATTACTGGAAATTTAAACAGATCTTTTCTCATGTTTATGGCAATTCCTAAGGAACATGTCCTGGAGTGTTACACTCATAAAAATAACACAACCATCATCTTTATAGTCGATATGAAGATCTCTATCTCAAATAAAACTAAAGGGAATTTAACTCTATTGTTGAATAAAAAAATAATTTGTGACAAAATAATCAAGTCGAAACCCAACATCAAAAATACCATTAGGAACACGATTGAATATAAACACAAGAAATCAAAGACAAGTTTGTAACAGCTGGCACTGAAAACATTCCCTTAAAAATATGGCAAGGTGTGGCTTAATATATCCAGAATGGCAGTTGAAACTTTAAAGTGAAAGTTCACAACAGAGATTGGATATAGAATGTTTTGGTCAGACTATCAATCAATTAATCAATCAATCAAAGTACTTTATTTGATTATTAAAAAATAATCTTAAAAGCACAACAACAGATCATTACAATCCATACAATATTTAAACAATCCATATAGATCAAATGGCAATGCAAGGCAGTCAAAAGACTGCACTTCCATGACAATCGACTTCATTTGGTGTCAATTTGCCTTAGCTGGTGTGGTCACTGGGCATTATGGGCATGCATCAATCGGCACTTCTGAGACATTTTGGCTGGCCATTTTGTCTTCGTCCCTTGATACAGTCATTTTTTTCTTCACCTTGCAAATCGTGACAAAATGGTTCTCCTTTCCATAATCTTTGCACATTGGCCCAATTGCAGGATAATTACCTTCATGTGTGATTCGAAATCCACACCTGAAGCACTACTTCTTTTCCTGTGGAGAATGTACTATGCATCCCTCAGCCTCCTGCTTTAGCTTACTTTTCACATTCATGATTGACTCACTCTAGGTACCTCTGGGCTCCATGTCAGCAGCTCGCTCTCAGCATCATCTTCAGCTCTGGCAGCAATGAGAATTTGCTCCAGACTAAGGTTTTCTCTCAGCATTTTTTGTCTGAATTTAACAAGCATACATAAATCACTCTGGAGCGTATAGCTTGCTCATCATTAAATTAATTGAATTTATGGTGTTTGATGTGTGTATCCAATCTCTCAACAAATTTGCGATGGTCTCACCAACTTTCTGTCATTCTTGAATGAAGAGATTTGCGTTTGATTAGCTTTTTTCGATTTCAGTAAAAGAAAATCATAAAAGCAACAACAATATATTAATACATTTCATTTCATTTCTTAAAAGAATTAGGTGAATTTAAAAATAAATTAAATCAATAGAATGAATCGGCTAATCAGTATACAAAAATGGAACGTGAACAAGTTGATAAAACTGGAGAGAGGTGGCCACTCAATACAAGACCACTTCTCGCCGACTGGAAATTACACTATGTTGTCTGACATTAAGACGGGACATATAATGTTCTGGGGTAAAAATCACTTAAAGTCCAAACTGATATAGGACCATCCCCTATTTGTGGCTGCCAGGATTGCAGGTATGGTACGACATATTTATTTCTAAACTTTACGAGTACCAAGTCGCCCACAGTGTTTTTTGCGAGAGGTCCTAACCAGCCTACCCTTCGGACACCTAATATGGTCCCGTCTAAATTGGAGGGCAGAGGTCTATTTTTAGTGAGCCAGTACACTACCTTATTCCTTAGGTCCTGCTGTCTCTCGAGTTTTCCCTTTGGGAGTACAGGTATTCCTGAGAGAACACATACAACAGGGGCTGCCTCTGATGGCAGATGTAGATGATTAGTTTTGTGGGGTAAAGTGTCATGACTAGGCACTATTTTTTTATAAGATGAGTTGTCTTTATTCTGCCCAGCCCTAGCCCTAGGGTAAGAAGAATGTAATGGCATGGTGGCTTTTGGGATATTTACAGATTTCATGTGTGGAGCAACTGGTTGTATACTGGAGATCTTGCTTTGTGTGATGGAGATTGGCATATCTATAGGGGCTGGGAGCTGTGATTGTATGGGTTCTCCCATGGTTTTAGTAGCTATTGCTTTGACTTTCATAGCTTCCTCGACACCCCTAAGCCTATCCTCTAGGCTAGTTATTTTATCAATCAGCGGAGTTATGATTGACTTCATCATGGTTTCGAGCTCCAACAATAAAGAGGCCTGTGTAGGTGCTTTCAAAGTCGCCGTACTAGGAGTATTGCATAAAGATGGATTACAATGCACTTTTGGTGTTTTGGCCTGACTGCCTGCATGTTTAGCCTCAACTCTCTTCCTTTTAGCAGAGAGCACCTGGTTGGGGGTTACCGGTAGAGAGTTTGCTGTTGGTTGTATTATGCGGGACGTTACCTGTGGAGTGTGAGTTAATTTGGAAGAGCAACTAGACCCATGATTAGGAGTAGATATTTCTGGAGACAAAGGGGCGTAAGAGGATTTGCACAATTGATTAAGTTCATCCAGTAATGATAATGCCGGGGCTATATTAGCAGACTGAGGCGGAGAACCCAGAGTGAGAGAGCTGTCTAGAACTGGGGATCGTTCTATACTGTCTAAAGCACTTGCAATTGGCAGTATGACACGCTTAAAATACAAATCCATTGTTCCCCTATGCAAGTCACCCTGGGAGGAAATGTTTCTAGAGTACGCTTTGCAAGACATCGTGTATCGGCTATCACCAAAAAAAATTAATTGTACTATGTCAATATCAAGAACCTTGGAAGGGGCCTAATAAAAGGACCGGAAATAGTCAATGGGTAACAGTACCTTTGGTCAGTGTTCCTGTAGGATTGGTACAAGGACCAAGGGGGGGTGCCCCGACCCGACCTCCTCTGGCCTTTGATGGCCGCAGATGACCCCGCCCTTGTCCCGGGCTTCTCCCGCGCGCGACTCGTGGGGCGAGTGGAGAGTGCGAGCTATTATGCGCCTCCATTTGCGCTGATGCCTCCTCCCTCGTGCGCGTGTCCCGGGGCTGCTGGGTATTGTAGTTCCCTGATGGGAACTACCGCCGTTCCCCTCACGGCTTTCCTTGTCAGCGCGGCCGTTCCCCTCACGGCACTGATGTAGGATGGAATGCCCCTCTGTCCCCCTGCCACGGACTGTGCAGGTAAGACTTGGTTTGGCTTTTGGTCTCCCAATGGCTTGCAGAGAGTGCGAGCTATTATGCGCCTCCGTTCGCACTGATGCCTCCTCCCTCGTGCGCGTGTCCCTGGGCTGCTGGGTATTGTAGTTCCCCGATGGGAACTACCGCCGTTCCCCTCACGGCTTTCCTTGTCAGCGCGGCCGTTCCCCTCACGGCACTGATGTCGGACGGAATGCCCCTCTGTCTCCCTGCCACGGACTGTGCAGGTAAGGCTTGGTTTGGCTTTTGATCTCCCAATGGCTCGTCGAGAGTGCGAGCTATTATGCGCCTCCGTTCGCGCTGATGCCTCCTCCCTCGTGCGCGTGTCCCGGGGCTGCTGGGTATTGTAGTTCCCCGATGGGAACTACCGCCGTTCCCCTCACTGCTTTCCTTGTCAGCGCGGCCGTTCCCCTCACGGCACTGATGTTGGACGGAATGCCCCTCTGTCCCCCTGCCACGGACTGTGCAGGTAAGGCTTGGTTTGGCTTTTGGAAGAGATTCCTTTCGTTATCTACATTTGGCATTGGATTGAACTTGACATTCAAGATAGCTTTCATTTGACTGTCTGTACATTGTCTTTTGATTTCTTTTATACCTTCACCTGCATGATTTTTAAGGTAATTGATAATCTTCTTGTGATCTGTTTATTCAATCGCACAAATATTCAGCTTTTTGGTGGTATCAAATGGCAGTGGTGGTTTCAAGAAGGCAGTGGCATTGTAACCATTTATGAGATTGACTGAGGCTGTGTGTGAAGTTCTTTCTCACAGCTACGGCCAGGGCATGTAAGAGGGTGGGGCGGTGGGGAAGAGTGGGGAGGGATTTCGACAGGTGATGAGGGAAAATTAAATAACTAATTAATTTTCCCCTTGTTGTTGTCTGTTGAACCCCCCCACCCCCCACCCCCCACCCCACATCTCTTACCTGCAAGGGCAACAGCTGCTTTCCGACACTATCTGCTGTCGGGTATGACCTGCTTCATCCAAACCATCTCATAGGCCCTGTGCTGTGCTGGCCTCTGAGTCATCTGGGACAAAACTGTGCTTTCAGGAGACCTTGGGAGTTGTTAAGAGCCACCAGCCAGCAGCGTTGGTGGTGTACTGCTTTGTGTAAGGACATCTCTGCAAGCATAACACAGAGTACTTCCTCTGGGTTTACTTCGCCCAGCCCTGCGGCACAATGAATCTCCTCACTCAGTTCTGGTAAGCAGATGGCCTTTATTCTATTTGAATTTCATTGCTTGTAAGTGTCTCTTTGTACTGCCTGACAGCAAGTTGATTTCTGGCTCGCAGCGCTGCTCACATCATTATCACACCATATAATGTATGGTTTCCTGTTGTGTAGTAGTGCAGTACCTCTCTTTGTGGCCGTCGCAGAAGGTTCTCAACCACTGATGTATATTTTTCTGATTGAGGCTTTCATTAACTTCAAATGCTTTACATGGAACTGTGGCTGCACTGTGACTCCACATTTGCCAAATGTCGATTCTGCACGTCTACGGAGGCAAACGTGGCATGCACAAGCAGTTTGCTGGATCACAGCAAACATTTTAGGAGATCACTGTTGATCTTTGGGTTACCTATCCCTTATTTTGCCACTACTTGTAGCGTCCTCCCCAGCCCAGGTACTCACCAATGACTATGCAACACACAGAGCTAAGTATAATACATCTTTATTCTTCTGCATGTAATCGCAAACTCAACATTCTAAGCCTGCATTCACTTTACTGAAATGCTTACATCACAGTTCTTTGTAGTCCATCAGGAGCCAAAAGGGTTCTGTCATTACAAAGTCACTCAACACTACACTGCTGTCATAGCAGTTCATATCAATGGTTTTCACTTTTTGGTGCAGGGCTCAATCAACACGACAGAGTCTTGCACCAATCAGGGTTTTTTATTCAAAAAAGAAAATCCAGAAGTGGGATTTTCGTTTTAGAAAATAAAAAAGATAATGTCCCCCTCACCATGGGAGTCATCTCCATTGTAAGGGGGATATTACTTCTTGTTTTGCTGTTCCTTTCTTGATGGCGATGGACAGTACACAATTGCTACATGTCCACCAATCCTAATTGGGTGGCTAGACATGAAGCCAATACTACAACGTCCCTACTTATTCATCCATCTGAGAAGTTTGTCCCTGGCAGAGATGAAGTAGTCTCCACCATTGCACGATTTATGGTCCACCTGGATATAAATCATGGGGAACATTGTGTTGGCTAGCAGGGAACTCGGCATAGGAGTTACCTTTCTGCCAACTCTTAGTTGCCAAGATATGGAACCAGCTCAAGCATGGTTAAAATTAAGCACTTCCATGAATTATTAACCAGGGCTAGGTAGTGTTCTATACCAGGGGTTGTCATGATACCTGCATATTCTCTGTTGGCTAATGTTTAGAGCACCAACATGCTCCACTCTCTCCTCTTTTTGTCAGTGAAATTCTGTTTTACTCACAATTTCTCTGAGCTCTGAATATATAAGGTCCTAATGAATAGCACACCCCTTCCCAAATATTTATCGCCAGACCTAATACAATGGAGCCGACGGATCTTCAAACCAGGATCACATAACAGACAAACGTGGATTATATCCTTGCTTTAAGATGCACACTGATTGGTCCATAGAGAACACAACGCAAGAAGTGATGCTAGCTTGGTATGATCCTCTACATAGCCTTCCCCTAAGTCCCCAGGAATGACATAATTTGAAGTGCTTGGGGGTACTCCAAGCAAACAGTGAGAAAAAAGTTTTTCTTCTCTCTGTATCCTGCTAATATCCTTATTACCCCAAAAGCTGGAACCGTATCACATCACAGGTAGGTATTTATAATTGAAGATTTACAGTTGGGTTTCCAGTGCTTAATTTGTAAAATATTTTGTGCAGCTGCCCACATTTTATAGGAGGCCACACTCACTCCCCTCTGTCCCGGCTACTTCCTCTACTGGATCCACCCACCTCCTTTAATGGCTCCACCCACATCCACAAGCCTCAACACATCACAACCCTACCCCATTTCTTGAGTTCTCAAGAACCTGAAGACCTGGTTCTTCAAATAAGCAACTCAGTGACCTGCCCAAGCACCTGGATACCCTCTTGAGTGATTAGTGCACTATACAAATCAATATAACAGAACATAAAATAATATATCGAAAGCCTATAACAACAACTCAAAAGTTAACTCAGATTAGAGAATGTGTGTGCATCTCAAAATGTAGCTTTTGAATAGGTAACATTAGTACTGGAGACAGCTTTGTAAACTAAAGAAAATGCACTTGTACTGCCTGTTCAAAAGAAAGGAAGGGATGTAGGCAGACCTGCCAACTCACTTGATGCCACTTTGAGTCACACGATTCCGGCTGCTTTCACACAGTCACTCGGTGAGAATCCAAAATCATACGGTGGCAGGGAAAACAGTGGATTTGCAGCTCGTTTTCAGAGGCTGTAGCAGCAGATGTCCATAAAAGGTGTGAAAACACCTCAGGACATTGGTGAAATCCTCCATGACACTTTTTTTGTTTTTTGGAGAGGTGGGCGGCTTGGTGTGGGGCAGAGTGCCTCTTAGTGAGCTCTCAGCACCATGCCCCACCCCCTAAAAATGCCCCTCCCCTCTTAACAAGGTGAACATATTTTCTAAATTGGCAGGTATGTGAAGGCAGGAATACATTAAGGAAGGAAGCAACAATTGCAGGCAGGAACGGGAGTATTGGAATACTGTAGTGAGGAACTGAATGAGTAATGGATGGAACAAGAAAAGTATATGAAAGGAAGAAATTAAGGGATTGAGGGATCAAGCAAGTGAACAATGTGTGATAGTTGAATAAAAAGAAGTAAGGGGGAAGAAAGCTGAAGGAAGGGTTGTGGATAAGGAAGGAGGAAATTAAAGAAGGAATGAAGGAGCATAATAAAATGAAAGTAAGGAACGAATGAAGGAAGAAGGAAATAATGCACCAAGGGAGAAAGGATGGGGAATGAATGAGGATGTAAGGAAGCAAGAATAGAAAGAAGAAAGGAGGCATGGCTGGAGGTGCAGAGGAAGAGATAAAGGAAACAAAAAGATGGAACTAAGGTAAGGAAGGAGGTCAGGGGAATGGATATGAGTATGAAAGGTACTGGGTCAAGGAGGGACAAAGAGAATAATTTGAGTGTGATATTGCTAATTGAAAAACAAAAGATTAAAATACATTTATGTGTCCTTAACACACCATATACCTTTGTAAAGCACATATGCTCCAGAGAGGGTTGTTACACATAATTAGCATGTTGTTATCCAACTCAATGGCACTCATTTTATCTACCTCAGAAAGATGAAAGACGGAGTGGTCTCACCAAGATTTGAGCTCAAACACAGATTCCGGCAGTGGATATAAAGATATGTGCAAGAAGGAAAAACTTAAAAGGGAGAGTGAGGGAGGAGGAGAGGTCTGAAGGAAAAGATAGATATGGTAGACAATGAATGTGAAGAGAAGTAAGGAAAGTGAAGATTTGTTGTAAAGGTGAGGGTTGACAGGGCTGTATAATAATATTTGGGCCTGTCTCATCAGTGCATAGTTGAGCTGTCCAAGACACACAATAGTGATTCTTTAACTGTGTTAAGGTTTCATACCATCAAAAGATGCTTTGAGGCATCACAATGAGCATTCTTAATAAAAGGTCAGTTATACCACCGGGATTATGCTTTAATGGAGGATCAGGGTCTTGTGCTTCAGAAACATAGCTCCACTGCATGATCAGGCTATAAGACGCACACTCCCACTGCCACCTATTTAAAAATGATGTCAGACATTCCACTCCATTCAGAGAGGCTTCCACATGCACTTTTGAACTAAGAAAGCATAAAAATCAACTGAGTCTGACCTGCTGTAGTTAGGATGAGAACATATTCCTCCCTCCCCCCAAACCTCCACCCCAAATGCAATTGCCACATTCGCTGCTCTTTCTAGGGTTTTCACCAGACCGATTTCTAACAGCAGCAATGCTATTTTATTGTACTGGCAGGGACGAAAATGAGCAGAATCTTATTTTTTATTTTATTTAGTATTTTGTCGAATCGCCTAAAGCTGGTATTTTTAGCATTTATCTGTACATACTTTTAAAAGAGTTGAGCACTGAGTTAAGGATCCTTGTCTAAAAATTCAGTAATTAATTATAAGAGTGAGGTTAAAATGAAAAAAATAGTTTTTTGCAGACTTTTAAAACAACAACAAATGATCAATATTTTACTCTTGGAAATGTAGCAACCCACATGTTCCAATGATGGCGCCCCCATTCATGCCGTCTTATTCACAAGTATTCTCAATTGAAACGCCGAAGGAGAGAGAGACAGTTGCTCGACCTCGAAACAAGTGACCGATAAGTGGTACTCATACGAATAAATTCCCAGATTCCCCACCGACTGGTCGATGAATCAGATGCATAAACAGCAGAGGATGTGATGAAGAGAAAGACTTTGTAAGATTATTTATTTCGAAGCAAGAAACTTTGTCGGCTGACAATTTTTCCTTTCCTCGTCATACAAAGAGACAGAGGTTATTGATTGCGACAGGTTGTCCAGTCGTATTGTAGTCCTGAGAAAGACCCGAGCTGGTTGCGAAAAATAAGCACAGTGAAACAGGGTCAAAACGTCGACGTATTAACACCTATCAGTCCCTACTTAGTTCCAACCTCAAATAGAAAAGTATAACAGGGTTGTAACCAATGTACAGTAATCTTCGGACTGAATTTTAATTTTTGTAATGTATATATAGTTGTTGAATTGTAGTGAATGTCACTTCATGTTTGTTTTCCCTTTCATGCACTTTAATCACGTATAAGCTCACTGCTTGTGTCTGCTTTTGTCTTCGGAAATTGTGTTTAGGACAACCGTCCAAATGTATGTATAATAGAGATATTTGTATAACCAAAGTTTTCTAAAAATAATGAAAAATACATAGGAATAAATCCAAAAAAATGGTGTGTTCGTTTAGTTTATAATTTGATATTTGTAATTTTGAGGTAACAGTGCAAAATACCTTTTAGTCATAAGGACAAACAAAAGAAATATTTTCTACCCAACAGAACCATTGTTGCATATACATACTTGGAACCCAGGTTCTGAGGGTCACAGGGCCACCCCATTATAACTAATGGTCGATTTCTAACAGCAGCAATGCTATTTTATTGTACTGGCAGGGACTAAAATGAGCAGAATCCTATTTTTTATTTTATTTATTATTTTATCGAATCGCCTAAAGCTGGTATTTTTAGCATTTATCTGTACATACTTTTAAAAGAGTTGAGCACTGAGTTAAGGATCCTTGTCTAAAAATTCAGTAATAAATTATAAGAGTCAGGTTAAAATGAAAAAAATGTTTTTTTGCAGACTTTTAAAACAACAACAAATGATCAATATTTTACTCTTGGAAATGTAGCAACCCACATGTTCCAATGATGGCGCCCCCATTCATGCTGTCTTATTCACATGTGGTTATTTCTACCTCTCTATGAAGAAAGGCACAATTTTTAAAACTCACTGAGGAGAGGCTGAGTCCTGCACACACCTCTCTCACATAAAGCACTACATTTAGGCGTCGCATATCAAAGATTGGTAGTTTCTCATCTTTGAAATATGGGAAGTATTTGGCAAGAACTCAGAGTGCAAGGAGGTGGCAAAAATCACACAGCCTCACTTTGCTCCTCTTTCCCTTCTGACGCCATTCAAACAGTGGCGTTACAAAACCTTAGGGGGCCCTCTTGCAAGGTATCTTATTGGGGCCCCTGTCATATCTAGAATTCACTAGCACCCGTCCTAATTGCACACCCCTGTCAAAAGGCCTCATAACATGAAACCGACTCACAATTTGGCTTTAGCTAAAAGAGAGATTTCCCAGGCAACAGAAGTTGGAGGCTCAGGCCTTACGGAAGACCTGCACCTAAAAAGTTACAGATGTTTTGATGCTAGCTTTAGAAAGCAGGGCTGTCTCAAAGGTTCCACTGATCTCACACGAGATTTCTGTCAACAGAAGAGAGTGTTGCACACAAAGTAAAGCAGTCTCGGTTTTCAAACAACAGCACTATCTTGCACTGATAGGCACAGACTTTAACTAACAGATCTATACTCAGGTAACACCGAACACATATAGACTGGCTTTGGTAAGATACAGAAACAGTATGGCCCACATTTACTAAGACTTTGCTCTTTTAGCAATGTGATACAAAGCGAAGTATAGGGATTCAGTTTCTAGAGCAAATGATATTTTGCACTGGGGAGGTGCCCACTTCTGAGTAAAAAGTTGTGTTATACTGCTTTGAATCACTTTAGTTATTTCGGGGATCAGTGCAAACCCCATAGGTTTTGACCAAAACTTCACCTAAAATACCAAACTTGCCTTTGCATAAAAAATAACGCCACCTTGAAGCAGGTATTAACAATGGAAAATGTGTTCATGTCTCAAAACATCCCACGCAATGCATGGGTGCTGACGTGCACAACACCCATTCAATGCTTGGGTCCCTTTTGAGTTTGTCTACTAACAGAATGCTGTACTGGAAAGGTATGCTTCTTGTATAAAAGCTATGCTAGACAATGCACACTCACCTCTCCACCATGATGTGTCTCTCACGTGAGTTTTATTAGAGTAACAGCGAGGAACAGGGTTCCAATCTTAGTCGATATGGGTCTCCGCTACTTTTTCTGCATTGTGCAACGCAACACAGAACATTTAGTTGCTGTGCCATGTTGCTTAAAAATGAGTAAATCTGGCCCTGTGTCTCAAGTTGCACACAACTGAGCCAGCCCCTTTAAAGAGTTATTACTCAGCAAACAACATAAACCTCCAGGCTTTAGAAAGCAGTCTAAATCTTGGTTGCAGATATAGGGCAATTCAGCCAATCTTCTGGGTTCACTGCACTCATTGCATGAGTGTGAAACCTAACGAAAACCTGCAAACTCCTACTGAATGCATAAGTAGTCTCTTTATAAAGGCAGACTATGCTTTCCTGGACCATGGATTGCTTCCTGCATTGGTCCTTTCCCTGCCTTTAACTCTGTTTTACATCTCTCATTGGATACTGCACTACTTACTATGCTATGCCCCTCATCCTGCGCTGTTTTCCACCTCCTCAACAAGTGCTGTTTGCCACTACTACAACCTGTGCTTCTTCCTACTCCTGGACTCTGTGCTTCCATCTGCTACTGGAACCCGTGCAGCTCCCCGCTCCCAGTGAACCCTGTGTTTCTCACTGCCCGCTCTATGGTTCCCTGGTCTTTTCACTCTGTGCTGCTTGCCTTGTTTTTGGACCCTGCTCTTTTCAACCCCCCCCCTTTTACTTGAGATTGTTACCTCCTCCTCTTTGCTGCTACCTCCCACGTCGACACTGTGCACTGTTCTCATACTTGCCAACATTTTGTGACCAAAAACATTACTAGTGAGAATTACGATAATGTCAGCAAGAAGACATCAATTGATCTTACCACCTGTGATGTCACTACAGAGAGTGAAATCACACAGGTTTTGGAGGGAGCTGTCCCAAATGACTTCCCAGTACATTCAGCAAGACTTGCTATTAACAGGGTCATTTATGACAACGGTTAAAGACCCAAAGGCCCATCATGAGCACACATGGTAAGCACTCAAACACCTGCCTTTTAAATGTACTGCTCTCCAACCCGTCATTACCCTGTGAAGCTCTTTGATCCCATTTTCACTCGGTGCTTGTCTCACAGCCCTTGGAACCCGTGAGTGGTCTCACCCCTCCACTGCC
Source organism: Lissotriton vulgaris (assembly GCF_964263255.1). Taxonomy (NCBI): domain Eukaryota; kingdom Metazoa; phylum Chordata; class Amphibia; order Caudata; family Salamandridae; genus Lissotriton; species Lissotriton vulgaris. Next base: position 2,083,201,611 of record NC_141687.1, read on the forward strand.
TTGGGCCAGGCACTGTTCCCTTTCTCCCTTTATGCACAGTGTTGCTCTCCCACCCATGTGGATGATGCAGTGTTCTCTCCCCTCCACTGCCATAAGCCCAGCAGTGTGCTCTATCCCCTTTGGACCCAGTGATGCTCTTTGCAGTATGCTAGGGTCGGCCCTCTGTGCCCTCTTGGCACCCTGCAGCTCTCTACCTCTATGCTCCTCGATGGCCGCTGTGCTTCACTCTGCTGCTCCCTACTCCTGTTTGCTCATCTCTGCCCTCTGTGCTTCCCTGTCGGGTAGTTACTATAAACCTACATAGGATCCGCACGTTTAGACAACATAGACTGTGGGATTGATGTCCAGACTGATTCAGGCACCCCCACTGGGTATGTTTGCTTGTATACCAGCCAGCTCACAGTGCCACTAGAAAGCCTTCTTACCAAGGAGAAAATAGTTCTTGGCAAATATTAAAAATGACAACTCTGTCCCATCAGGGATTGTGGAATCAGTTCAGTACTTTTCCCTCAGTCACTCATGCTGACTTTGACTCGGAGGAATACACAGAATAAACGGTGGGGACATTTTCAATAAGCATTTATTAACCAGAATCATTCTAATGTAAAATAGGTGTGCTGAAACAACCATTAGACAGAAACAGATATAAATATTTTTAGGCACCAATAGAGTAAAAAGATGGTAGATTGCTACCATAGGGCTTAAACAATGAATACATGAAGGTACAAAAATACATGACAGTAATAAAGCGTACTCCTACCACGCATTCCTAACAGATGTACCAAAGTGTACATAGCATGTATGTGGGTGTAGAGCCAGGAATCCCTCTAGGATAAAGTAAAACCCATTACCTGAAGTGAGAGACTGTGGGACCCCATCTTGGTCTCGAGATGGACACCCTGTGAGGGATGTCAGACCACTGTGAGCTGGAGTGTCTGTGTGTAGGATCCTCAGCATCTCGCATCAGTTTATCAGCATGGAAGTCCTTTTTCTCCTCTTCCTGCCTCAGCAAAGACCTGGTGTTTATATACCCAACGTGGTACCCTCAGGGGATGTACCTTGCTCTGTCATGTAAGACTTAGGATGACGGAAGTAATGATCCTTATACATAGATTCCTGTGCTGTGAGAGCGTGTGGGAGCATGTGGGAGTTGACCTCTTAAGCGATTTCTGTGTAGAGTGCTGCTGGACACTGATCCCACTTCTCGCGGCCCCCGCTTCGCGGGCGCCACTCGAGTGTTGAACTGTCAGTGGGTGGTGACTCGAGACTCTCTTTGGACCCCGCGGGACTGCGAGGACCAGCGGGCTGTGCGGATCTCAACTTGCCACAGCTGGTCCTCTTCCCGCCCTCACCTCCAAGCGCTACTTAAGGAGCGAGCCGTCCTTTCCTCGCTGGATTCCTGTGCTGTGAGAGCATGTGGGAGTTGACCTCTTAAGCGATTTCTGTGCGGAGTGCTGCTGGGCGCTGAGCCCACAACTCACGGCCCCCCCTTCGTGGGAGCCGCTCGAGTGTTGAACTGTCAGAGGGTGGTGACTCGAGACTCTCTTTGGACCCCGCGGGACTAGGAGGACCAGCCTGCTGTGCGGATCTCAACTTGCCACAGCTGGTCTTCTTCCCGCCCCCACCTCCGAGCGCGACTTAAGGAGCGAGCCGTCCTTTCCTCGCTGGATTTCTGTGCTGTGAGAGTGTGTGGGAGTTGACCTCTTAAGCGATTTCTGTGCGGAGTGCTTCTGGACGCTGAGCCCACTTCTCACGGCCCCCGCTTCGTGGGCGCCGCTCGAGTGTTGAACTGTCAGAGGGTGGTGACTCGAGACTCTCTTTGGACCCCGCGGGACTGCGAGGACCAGCGGGCTGTGCGGATCTCAACTTGCCACAGCTGGTCCTCTTCCCGCCCCCACCTCCCAGGGCGACTTAAGGAGCGAGCCGTCCTTTTCCTCGCTGGATTCCTGTGCTGTCAGAGCGTGTGGGAGTTGACCTCTTAAGTGATTTCTGTGCGGAGTGCTGCTGGACGCTGAGCCCACTTCTCGCGGCCCCCGCTATGCGGGGGCCGCTCGAGTGTTGAACTGGCAGAGGGTGGTGACTCCCACACGCTCTCACAGCACAGGAATCCAGCGAGGAAAGGACGTCTCGCTCCTTTGGACCCGGCGGGACTGCGAGGACCAGCGGGCTGTGCGGATCTCAACTTGCCACAGCTGGTCCTCTTCCCGCCCCCACCTCCCAGCGCGACTTAAGGAGCGAGCCGTCCTTTCCTCGCTGGATTCCTGTGCTGTGAGAGCGTGTGGGAGTTGACCTCTTAAGCGATTTCTGTGCGGAGTGCTGCTGGACGCTGAGCCCACTTCTCGCGGCCCCCGCTTCGGTGGAGCCGCTCGAGTGTTGAACTGTCAGAGGGTGGTGACTCAAGACACTCTTTGGACCCCGCAGGACTGCGAGGACCAGCGGGCTGTGCGGATCTCAACTTGCCACAGCTGGTCCTCTTCCCTCCCCCACCTCCCCTACCTTTTTAGAGCAACCGGGAACCGCGCTTGTGGGACGCGCGCGGGTCGCAGCCCGGGGCAAAGCCCGGGCAAAGGGCGTGCCCTCTGAGGCCCTCAGAGGCCGGAAGAGCCCGGTCCGGGCCCCCCCCTTATTGTTCCTATGAGACATATGGAGGTATGATGGGCTATAAAGGTTTCCTTAGTGATTTTGGTATAGTGAGTTCTACCTTGTTGCTTGTTGTTAATTAAAGAAATCAGGCAATTGATACCGCGACCTCCCTTTTCACTATTTGTGTTGGTGTATTGATTGTTTTAGGCGGCCATAATGACCTGCCCGGTTCACATTAACCCAAGTTTGGTGGGTGGCAGCGAAAAACAGGGAACAGTGGATAATTATTTTAAAAAGGCTTCCACGGGAACGGAGAGAAACATTATCCTTGCTGAACGACGGGCTGAAAGACGTCGCTCAGTCGAACTAATAAAGAATAAGCGGTCCTCCTTGGGTACACTACAACAGGCTTTGTCTCCACTACCTCCCATCGACTGTGATAGCGATGGGAACGAAGTTTCACTCAGTAACAGTAACGGCATTCCATTACTCCTTCAAAATACTCCCCCACCCATGGTTACAAATAATGACCTACTCATAGACCTTTCATTTTCTCCCGAAATCTTGACACAATCGGTCGGGGGCTTGATAGTGTCACCATTCCCCGAGGCTGACACTGTTACTAGCTGTATAAATGTTCCGACAAGCCCTCGGCCGAAAGGTCCACCCCCTAAAAAATGGAGGAAAGGGGGTAACAGACCCCGACTAAATAAACTAAAAGACACCAATCGTGTTAAATTCAAGAATCTTACATCCACCACATCTGCGCCGCTGGTCTCACCCACTGAACAATCCCTCCCAATACTTGATCAATTGGGTGTCAATTTATTGGGTAACATCGAAAAATTAATTAGGTCGTTCATATTACCCTTGGTAGAGAGATTGCAAAAAATAGGCCAACAATTGGGGAATCTGGAACAGGCAATAACTGACATTAAAGGAGGTATGAGGGGTACTGAAATACCTCCTGCAGTACCAATAACGAAGGAGGCTCCTTCTAATGTCGTAGATCTTTCCGTTATTAATTCCGTAAAGCTACCTACTTCAGAAAGCCCAAAATTAACGCCCACCAAAGCATCTCAGACAAAAGATATAAATAGTGTTAGAGTAGGCGAAGAAAAAGGAAGGTCAAACTTGCTAGTAAATGCCGATAAAATTAATGGCCATGAGGCTGCAGTGAGGTCAACCGCCCTCAAGAGGCTTAACGTAGAGCTGCCCCCGGAAGCACTACCGCTAGTGGAGGTGCTTACCGGAGTCCCGCCCTTGGAGGAAGGTTTAGATGGCAAAAAAACACTAACGAAAACCATAACCAACTAAAGTATAAGGTTATATTCTGGGTAAGGAAAAATCGATCACTTCCCCCACATGTTAACGGCGAAATTTTACACGTAAGGCGACTCCCTTGGTTAGGTCCAAGTACAAAGAATATCACGGTGGATATTGTCATAATAAATTTCAGAGATCCCAGGGCAGTTAGTTACATTCTAGACTGGTCTCCTCCCAATAGTAGTAAAGAAATTACAGCCCAAGACCTTACGTATTTTTACCCCAGAAATATGGTATTCCCGACAAATTCTAATCCAACGATTAAATACCAGGTAGATGATATTAGATCCCTATTCGATGAAGTAACTCCTCATAATACACCACATTTAGATAAATGTGCCGAGTATCCCAGATTTTCATCCAACCAGCAGGGTGCCCCCTTTAGGCCTTTTCATTCACACCAGGCTAACTATCGCAGATTCACCTCTCAGTATTATACTGATCCTGCTCCCCCCAATCATGGAATGGCTCACATACATGGGAAGGGAGACACAACTATCCACCAATAGCAAGACCATTCATGATCCCTACCCAGAACCGCTTTGACATCTTGTCAGGCCTAGACGATAACGAGTGACTAACTATCACTCCAACTTCATCGAACAACTATAACCCCCCCCCTCTCGGATAGGTCGACCAAGGCCGTAAAGCACAACCCAAAGGTGGTTTACTGTGGTGCCTTTAGTGATAAAATGGATTCCCTAAACAAGGCCTTGGACAAGCGTGCTATGATCTGTGAGTACCACAGTAAAGCACAGGACTCCCCCATGACATCTCAAGGGCAGATCGCGGAGACGGTCCTTCCTTTTGAAGATCCTTGCGGTAACACCAATCGCAATACTGACCCCCGTAACAAGATCAAAGGCGCTATTTCCCGATTGAAGGGCCCAACGATCTATCACAAATCGTCTTCTCGTTGCCGCAGGAGCCAGCTGTGGATACCGAAACCGAGTCCACACAGCGGCAATTTTCCTCTAAGGCCCTAAAGTCGACTAGTCTGAGTCTTTCTATCCTATTTTGGAATGTCTCAGGTTTGCAGACTAAAATTGAGCAACCCAATTGGTTATAAATAATTAGAAATCATACTGTAGTATGCTGCCAGGAAACATGGTCAGAAACCGAAGTACAACTACAGGGTTACAGATTGTATTTTTCTAGTGTTCGTCCTCCTCCTTTCGGCAGACCTAAGGGAGGCCTATCAGTTTATGTATCCAATACTCTTCCATTTAAGAAAATTACCGAAATAGCAGCAGAAGAGAATTATCAAAAAATTAAATTCTCAGTGGATCAAGGGCACATATATTTATTGGTAATTTTTTATAATAACATGTCACCCTTGGAATTTGTGAAAGTTGTTAACAAGATAACCACCATCCTAGAGGAACACTGGATACATTGTCTTAGTCTTCCCTTTAAGCTAATCTGGGGCGGTGATTACAACATTCCCTTATGTAGCGATTATTTTAACTCTAACTGTGGTATTGTGGATGAGGAGGGTGAGGTTCCGTGATAATTGTAAGTGGTGTTTTTTGACTCGTACGAATATGGTCGAGTCTGGTATCTATGAACCGCAAATGACGAGTTTAGTAAGTGTGCGCAGTTTCGCTGTGCTAACTTAAACCGTTCGTTTGTTATGTGGGTTTTTCATCTGTACCCACGGGTTCCATCTTAGATACGGCATCCATTTTGTCTCTTGCCCTCAAGTAGCCAGCGAACGGACGTTGTCCGCTTCGCGACCCTGGGACTCCCAAGATATTTGCGGAAGACACATGTCCTTTGTAAGTGTCTTTATGACGAGGGGGATGCTACTGTAAAGCAGATGGCGCCGCTCAAGGCTCATCTTGCCGCACGGACTTATTGTCTCAGCCGTGCATCTCATTAGGCACGTCCCTTTGATGCCTGTATCTCGTGTTTTCCGATACCTCCCCTTTTACACCCTTTCCGATCTCCCCACTGTCTCCGTCTTCCTCTGCACCTGTCTTTGTTCCTATTTCGATCTGTTTTACTGCCGATTGGAATGCACTAATGTTGGGAAGATGGGTTTTTACAGTCGGGAACCGCCAAATGTTTCCGCACTTATGTTCCGGACCTCATGTGCATCAAAGTGACCAAAGCGACCCCTCTGGGGGATAATGGTGGGAACCGGGTTGTAAACTTTTGTGTGCCATGTCGTCCTATGGGTAAAAACTGTATAAAAGGAGCGATCCACAGAACCAATTTGAAGCAGTCTCCCCGAACTACACTCGATGTACTTCCTGTGATTTCTGTGTTCCCTGCAGCAAATAAACCTTGAATCTTTGACGCCGAAGGAAGTGTCCCGTGTCTCTGTCATTCGTACGCCGGAGCAGGTTACCCACGAAGGTTTCAGGTGTTGTGCCCTGGCACCGCTGGCTCTTAAAGAACCCAGTCCTTCACTTGGCGCCCAATGTGGGGCTGCATCAGTGGTACCGGTCCAAGCCCGACGATCGTGAGGAACTTCGTGTGAAATCTCCGAGGGAAGGTGCACTCCGCTTCATCGATCCTGTTGTCGAAACAAGTGGCCCGAAGACTTTTCCCGCGAAGATTCCCGCCTCCTGACGGCTGCGACGGACTGCTGCCCTGACTGTAGACCTGTTTTGGCGCCTGGCGTAGACCTTGGTATAGCGAGACGATTGACGGGCCTTCCTGGTGACGCCATCGATCTTTGAGTTAAGTATTTGTGGGTCGCTCCCAGAGTTCTTGGTTGTTGACACTTTAGCGAGTGTTTTTGTTGTTCACGCTGTGTGAGTGTTTTTGTCGGTGACACTTCGCTAGCGTACTTTGTTGTGTTGTTTGACGACTGCAGCCGCCAAAAACCGAGGGTTTTGTTCTTTGCTGGGACTTGGTAAATCCCGTAACCCTTGAAGTTTGTGAAACTCGGCTAGTGTGCAAGATGCCTGGTCGCAGTACTTTCTTTAGTTGTTTCAGACCTTGTGGTACGGATTCCCAACTGGAGGACTCATGTCCGATACCTCCAGTTGGAACTCCCACTTATGAGCTGTACAGTAAGCATGGGCTTGGCCCAATTACCTTTAACGATTATTGGATTAAATACACGAAGAAGGACGGCGACCTTCGTTGGCCACCTCATGGTAGCTTCGAGGCCCCGATTTTAGATAATCTAGAGATTAAATTGTTCGAAAGAAAGTCAAGGCCGGCCATGTTTGATGCCTTTCGGTTGTGGCGTAAGGAAGCCCGACAGAAAGACATCAGACAGACTAAACGTAATTAGCGAGATAATGTTGCTACTATAGTGAAGAAAGCAGAGCAATTTCAGCGTGATAAGGAGGTTAAGGATAAGGAAGTGTTTGATAGACTACAGCGTATGACCATAGATAAATGCTATCCTGCCTTGCCTAAGGAGTCGGAAAAGAAGGATGAGGCAGTTGAGGATCCTTTAATGTCTTATCTTATGAAGTCGCCACCTCCGTACGTACAGGGTACCACAGCCCCTGTGATTCCCCCTGTACCTGTTCCTGCGCCTATTCTTCCCTTGCCTGTTCCTCAACCTGCACCCGCCCTTCCGACTGTTCCTGCTCCTTTGCCTGTTGCTATCCCTACTGCTCCTCCGCTTCCACATACTCCTGCTCCCGCTACTGCTCCCGCTACTGCTCTTGTTTTGCTAACCCCTGCTGCTGCTACTATTTCTACTTCTTCCCTTGTTAGCCCTGTGTCCTATACTTCTCCCTCTACTCGTAGTCGTAATTCTCCTCTTGCGGCTAGCTTCTTTCATTCGCTCGGACCTGTTCATGGGTCCGCTGGTTCCGACGGTCCTCAGAGACGTAGTCAGCTTCCTGGAAATATAGAACGCGTTGCGCTATACAACATGGCGATGGGTTGGATGGTAAATCCTCTTAGAAGTCCACTCCGTGTTGTCCTCGAAACATTTTGCCAATTCAATATACCAACCCAGGGGTATGTGTTTAATGAAATGTGTAAGTTCCTTCATGATCAGATAGCGGCCGATGCGCCTGATGAGGTGCTGACCGCCCTGTCTGACCTTCAGCTTCAGTTCTCGAATGGATTGATAGTGGATACTAACGTCCGACGTGCTGTTGAACGGTTACTATCTTTTCGCCCCGCTCCGTTCCCTCATGCATTGTTTGTCGAGGATATTGAACAACAGCCAGACGAGTCTGGCCAATTTCCTATGCGCGAAGTTCCACCAGTGTGGATGCCAGGTGATGCTACCGCTATTCCTATTGTTCCGCCGCACTTCCAGAGAGTATGGATACATCTTCCATGGAAGCGCTCAGAAGTGTTACAGGTGAAGCAATCTTTGCCTGACCCTCGCAAAAATCCTGCAGGGTATTACAAGGAATTATCGCAGCTTGTAGATGCTACGATAATGAATCTTGCCGATATTGATATGCTGTTTGGTAATGTTGTACCGCAAGCGGTATGGGCTAAGATTCGTCAGGAAAATCATCCGAATGAACTAGGTGGTGATTGGGCTGCCATTGTAGCATCGGATGCTTTACAAACTGGTGGAGCTAAACCCGAGCAGATGATTACTGCTCTCCCTCAAAGAATAATAACGCTAATGAAAACTCTTATGCCAGCTATGAGGGTAAATTGGAACAAATTGTCAGCTTGTAAACAGAAAAAGGACGAGAGTGTTTCCGACTTCTTCACGAGGTTTGAGGAGGCATTCGTTGATCATAGTGGACAGGATATGGGTACCGAGGGTGGCCAAAGATTGTTCGTGGATAAATTTGTTTCGAACTTACTGCCCGATTTGAGCAATAAATTGAGGAATTCAGAAAGTGCATGGGCCGTTTCTACTTCAGCTCAGATATTGGCTACGGCACAATATTATGAGAACAGAGAGAAAGAAGAGAGCGACCGTGCTGATAAAAAGACTAAAGAGCTAAAAACTAAAGTGCTGCTTCAGCAAGCGTATCCTCCACGTTCAAATCAGAATAATTCACAACAGAATAGATCGCAACCGCAATCAAACCGATCTCAAACTCGTAATGACTCCTCTTCCCAAAGATCTTCGTTAGGGTACAATCAATGTGCTTATTGTAGACAAGAGGGTCACATAAAATTCAATTGTCCTGTTCTAAATGAACGTAATAGCGGTAACTCGTCTAGAGGAGGTCGGGGTGGTTCGCAGCAGGCACCACGTGGTAGAGGTCGCGGTACTCAGAACGATCGCTCAGATAACTCATCAAATTCCGATAATTGTTTCGATCAACGTGGATCGTCGCAAGGACGATCTGCGCAGTACAATGTAGACGATTACTACGTCGATCAGGGAACTGACGACTGTAATTACTAGGACAGCCATAGACAAGGAGAGGGAGTGGTATCAGTTCCGGTTGATCAGAGAGGGCCTTACGTCGCAGTTGCTACATCGGGCGTCGTTGAGCCTTTTCTGTTGGACACTGGTGCAGCGAAAAGTTCCATTAAACATTCGAAACTCCCTGGCGCACCTTTGTCTGGCTTAACAAATGTTTCCGTTGGATTCTCTGGCGCCCCCGTTAGCAATCCAGTTTCGCGCCCTTTGCCCCTTAAAATTGGGCCATGTGAGCTAGAAGCTCCGTTGATTTTGACTACGGGTTGTGGTGAAAATCTTTTGGGCCTGGATTTGCTTAAACGTTTGTATGCGACTTTGTATTGTTCTCCTGCGGGTGTAAAGCTTACGTTAGGAGAGAGGGTTGTCTCTCCCATGTACTTGTCCCTCGATAAGCTCCCACCGGAATTGAGTTCTCTTCCTGCGTCTTTGTGGGCAACGGGTCCCAACGATGTGGGCCTACTTGATATCTCACCATATGTTGTACAGTTGAAATCTAATGTGCGATTGCCACGTATTCCCCAATATCGTATCTCCCTTGATGGTGAACGAGCACTGTTAGCGATCATTTATGATCTGATCGAGAAAGATGTTATTGAAGAGACTCGGGGAAATGTGTGCAATAGCCCTGTACTGCCCATTCTAAAACGTACAGATCCTTCAAAACCGCCTGTTTATCGTTTTGTTATCGATTTACGGGAGGTGAATAAAATTGTGGTTCCTCAATTCCCTGTTGTGCCTGACATCACGGCGCTACTGACTCTGATTCCAGCTTCTGCAGCATGGTTTTCGGTGATTGATTTGAAAAATGCGTTTTTCAGCATCCCGATTGCCGAGGAGAGCAGAGACCTTTTCGGTTTCTCTCTTGGTGGACGCAGCTTCCGGTTCAAACGCGCTCCTCAGGGCTACTGTGAAAGTCCATCTATTTACAGCCAGGCCTTGAAGGGTCAACTGGATGCGTTTAAGTTGCCGGTTGGTGCGGCCTTAATACAATACGTCGACGACTTATTGGTGGCTGCTGATACTCAGGACATTTGCAAAATTGCTACGGTGTCGTTGCTGCAACATCTCTGTGAGCTGAATCATAAGGTGTCCCCTTCTAAACTCCAATATTGTTGTCAAGAAGTGACCTACCTAGGTCACTTATTGTCAAAGGAGGGAAGGAGGTTGACCCCAGAGAGAATTGCAGCAATTGCGCGAATGGCTGTGCCAACAACCCAAAGAGATGTGCGTGCCTTTTTAGGTATCACGTCGTACTGCAGGCAATGGATTCCTAATTTTTCATTGCTAGCGAAACCATTGGTGGCTCTTACGTGCAAGGATGTTTCAACTCCTTTACCATGGACGGAAGAATGTCAGAAAAGTTTTTCTGAATTACGTGATTCATTGTGTTCGGCTCCTGTGTTAGGTACTCCTGACTACAGTAAGCCGTTTACATTATATGTTCACGAGAGAGAAGGTTGTGCTTTGAGTGTCTTAACGCAACCTTTTGGTGGTAAACAGCGTCCATGCGCATATTTTTCCTCGACCTTGGACCCAGTAGCTAGAGCATTGCCGAGTTGTTTGAGAGCAACTGCGGCAGCTGCGGTCTCCATCCGACAATCAGCAGGATTGGTCATGGATAATATGCTTACGGTGATGGTTCCGCATGCAGTTGATACTCTTTTGAATCGTACGAAAACTCAGCACTTGACGAGTGCGAGGTTGTCTGGGTACGAGCTGACGTTGCTGGTAAGTCATATTCAGATAAAACGTTGTAATGTTCTGAACCCGGCAACTTTGTTACCAATTAGCACAGAGTCAAATGAAGTAGCAGAACATGATTGCTACTTGAGGACAGAGGAAGAAACAAAAGGTCGAGTGGACCTTAAAAACACCCCATTGGAAGATCCGGATGGTACATTGTATGTGGATGGGTCATGCTTTAAGTTGCCGAATGGCGATGTGACTACTGCTTATGCTGTTGTAACGTTGAATACTGTTGTTGAGACTGCAAGACTAAATCAGAATTCTGCCCAAGCTGCAGAGCTGATTGCTCTTACTAGAGCGTGTGTGTTAGCGAAAGGGAAACGTGTGAATGTGTTTACCGACAGCCAATACGCATTTGGCGTCGCACATAGTTTTGGACGATTGTGGAGAGAGAGAGGTTTCTTGACGTCGCATGGTGCGAAGATTCAGCATGGCCAGCTTGTGAATGATCTTTTGGATGCACTGACGCTGCCTAAGCAAGTTGCAATTGTTAAATGTAGTGCGCATCGTAAGGTGACGGATGATGTTGGTCGTGGTAATGCGTTTGCGGACGAGATTGCTAAGGAGACTGCCCGGAACCTTAGCACTCGAATGTATGTGACGAGTTCGGTTAGGTGGCCTACAGAATCGAGCATGTGTGAGGACACTATCGAAAGTGTGAAAGAAATTCAGAATGAGGCCACCGAGACTGAAAAGGCGAAGTGGAAAGAAAGTACGGGAAAGTTGGATGTGAATGGTTGTTGGATTGATTTGTCTGATCAGAAAAGATGGATGTTACCGGATGCGTATGTGCTGGCCGTTGTGACAATGGCGCATGGGTTAGCACATATTAGCGCGAAAGGTATTTGCAAATTATTGTCTCCTGTATGGAAGAATGATGGTATCACGAAATGTGCTGAACGTCTGGTGAAGAATTGTATGGTGTGCATGATGTACAATCCTGGCAAAGGAACCCCAACTCCTCCTGGCAGTTTTGCTCCCCCTTCATGCCCCTTTGAGGTGATTCAATTGGACTTCATCCATATGGAGCGATGCAATAACCTGAAATACGTTTTAGTTGTGGTTTGCGCATTCTCCCGATGGATTGAGGCCTATCCTCTTAAAGACAATACTGCTTTGTCTACTGCGAAAATCCTGCTGAAGGAATATTTTCCTCGGTATGGAATGCCTAGAGTCGTGTGGTCAGATAACGGAAGTGAGTTTGTGGGGAGTGTGATGAAGAGTGTATGTAAGGGCCTTGGAATTAATCAGAAATTCCACAGCGCCAATCATCCCCAGTCAGCTGGATTGGTTGAAGGGTATAACGGCACCCTCAAACTAAAGCTAGCGAAGATTCAGGCTACGACTGGTCTTTCGTGGCCTGACGCTTTACCTTTAGCATTACTGTCAACTAGGGCGACTGTACACTCCCGAGTAGGGCTTAGCCCCTATGAAATAGTGTTCGGCCGTCCTGCGAATGTGTGGGGGGTTCCTAGGCCAGGAATGTTCTGCGATCTTGAGTACCCAATGTTGATTGATTATCTTCATGACTTGACTGCTAAACTGAGGTTAATTCACCAACAGGTTTACGACGCATTGCCGACGCAGACGGAGGGTCCAGGCCACCAGCTCCAGCCCGGAGATTGGGTGGTGACGAGAAATTTTTCACGCAAGAATAACCTGGACCCGAGGTTTACTGGACCCTATCAGGTTCTCCTTGCCACGAGGACTGCTGTTCGTCTCGAGGGACGCAAGAATTGGGTGCATGCCACCCATACCAAAAAGGTCCCTATCCCTTTGCCGACAGACCCGTGGGTAAGGAGAGGCATTGCATCAACTGAAACCGAAGGATTGCCGGTGTTTGTACCTTTTAGCGACGCGCAGCCTGTTGGAGAATCCTCAGCGCAGCAGAAAGACACTGTTGAACAATTATCATCAAAAGACTCAAGACCAGAACACTCAACTGATCAGTGGGACGCTGTCTCTTCAACGGATCCTTTGTTTAACGAGCAGACACGTCCTGGGAAAACTCGATACTTTCTACGATCTAGTACTAAAGACTAATAAAAGATCCTGCTTTGCTGTATTGACAACTGCATTATCCTGTTTTCCGTGATCAGTTTTGAACATTCGTACCACTGTAATTATTTTGTACATATATATATTGAGTTTCATTCCTTATACCTTTTGCTTTCACAGCTGAGAGACTTTGTTTTTGCATATATACATATTGTGCATTAGAGGCCGTAGGGCCGCGCGCGTACTTCCTTCTGGATAGTAGGTCTTGACGCTAGGTTAAAGGCCGTCGGTTCCTGGGAACTCCTAGGGATTGACTATTGCTACACAGAACGAAGTGCGTCAAGAAACGTTGCGGACGGTCGTAGGGAATGGCATTCTCGAAGCTGAATGATTTGGAAGGAGCTCAGGCTCATAGATTCAAGCTGCAGCAACTCAGTCGTACCAAATGTTTTATATTTCAACTGTTTGTATTGTTTTTGACTGCTTCTGCATTATTGGCGGGTGGGGTGTATTATACGATGTCTTACTTCTTACCTTCTGCTACACCTACTCCTACTCCTGACCCTAAACTTACCTCCACTGTTTCTCCTCATTCCTTTCATATGTTACCGGAACACGAACAGGCTAGACGTGTAGAATTCCGCAACAATTCCTTTATTCAGCTCCTTCATCAGCATCAGTTAGTGGTTAACACTACTAATTGTTGGGTGTGTGGGTTGATGCCACATACTACGGATAAGGGAATTCCATATCTGGTGTTACCGTATAGTTCCCAAGGGTCAGCTCGAGCATTTCAAACAATGTTTCGAAGCGCACTGGGTTTCCACCCCATTCGAGAACCACGTTCCCCCTACTCTGGTCCTACCTCGTATCAAAAACCTTTGTCAATAGCAATAGAGGATTTAGATAGTGATATCTATGATCCCTCGCTTATTCCCGAAGAAGAGGTACAGGCCTATAGGGTCCTAAGTAGAGGTGAATATAGTGCGTTCACAAGCGAAAAGCAGCTTAAAAGCTCGCCTCCGATATGGGTCGTACCCCACACTGGTAATTTTTGTCTCATGGGTCGTGGCCGAAGATCGCAAGCCCGACTTGGAGCAAGTGCTTGCATTGAAAATTACATACTGCCGATGGTCTCGTCCCCTGTGTTTCTGGCTGCCAAGGGTACATACTTTATCTGCTATGATCGTGCATATGCATGGTTGCCCGCTGACTTCATGGGCTCATGCTTCATTGCAAATTTGTTGCCTCCGACGTTCACTGTAGATGCCGATTATCATAAGACTAGAATTGTGCGAGGCGTAATTAGCGAAGAGGATACTGCCGGTCAAGAGGCAGGAGACTTTTTCAAGGGTTTCCTCCCGTTTTGGGGACCTATGGTTAATAGTAGGAACCTGAGACAGTTGACTCGAGTGGTAGAATCGACAGCTAATATTACAGCCAGTGCCCTTGGTAATATCACCACTGAACTTCAGGCGGATAGACTTATGACGTTACAAAACCGTATGGTTTTAGATGTCATCTTAGCAGATCGAGGTGGGGTATGTAAGGTGATCCATTCGAGCTGCTGCATTTTCATTCCAGATAACGCTCCAACTGTCTATCAAGCCATCTCGAGGTTGCATAAGATCTCCGAATCCATACACGTGGATGTAGGGGATTGGACGCTACTTGGATGGTTTTGGGGCCTGATGTCGACTTGGGGTTGGAAGATTCTGATGATCATCGGAGTCGTTGTGGTGTTCCTGTTCACATGTTGCCTTTGTGTGCAGTGTGGTCCTGCCTTATGTGGCCTCTGTGCTACAACGTGTATGAGACAGCCACCTGTTACCAAGGGGACTCGGTTGGACAGAGCTATGCTACAGCAACATCTAGATGGTCTGATGAATATCGAATATGATTCCGACTAGTGCTTGCCTACATGAGGGCAAAAGGAGCATCTGAGGTTCCGTGATAATTGTAAGTGGTGTTTTTTGACTCGTACGAATATGGTCGAGTCTGGTATCTATGAACCGCAAATGACGAGTTTAGTAAGTGTGCGCAGTTTCGCTGTGCTAACTTAAACCGTTCGTTTGTTATGTGGGTTTTTCATCTGTACCCACGGGTTCCATCTTAGATACGGCATCCATTTTGTCTCTTGCCCTCAAGTAGCCAGCGAACGGACGTTGTCCGCTTCGCGACCCTGGGACTCCCAAGATATTTGCGGAAGACACATGTCCTTTGTAAGTGTCTTTATGACGAGGGGGATGCTACTGTAAAGCAGATGGCGCCGCTCAAGGCTCATCTTGCCGCACGGACTTATTGTCTCAGCCGTGCATCTCATTAGGCACGTCCCTTTGATGCCTGTATCTCGTGTTTTCCGATACCTCCCCTTTTACACCCTTTACGATCTCCCCACTGTCTCCGTCTTCCTCTGCACCTGTCTTTGTTCCTATTTCGATCTGTTTTACTGCCGATTGGAATGCACTAATGTTGGGAAGATGGGTTTTTACAGTCGGGAACCGCCAAATGTTTCCGCACTTATGTTCCGGACCTCATGTGCATCAAAGTGACCAAAGCGACCCCTCTGGGGGATAATGGTGGGAACCGGGTTGTAAACTTCTGTGTGCCATGTCGTCCTATGGGTAAAAACTGTATAAAAGGAGCGATCCACAGAACCAATTTGAAGCAGTCTCCCCGAACTACACTCGATGTACTTCCTGTGATTTCTGTGTTCCCTGCAGCAAATAAAACTTGAATCTTTGACGCCGAAGGAAGTGTCCCGTGTCTCTGTCATTCGTACGCCGGAGCAGGTTACCCACGAAGGTTTCAGGTGTTGTGCCCTGGCACCGCTGGGTCTTAAAGAACCCAGTCCTTCAAGGGGAGTCCTTTAACTCACTTTGCTAATTCAAGTGCAGGGAACATTTTAAACGAAAAACTTTTCATGTTAGGACTGGGATTTGCTAACGAGTTAGTTGTCCCCCCAAATTAATTTCTCACCTACTTTTCATGGTAGGGGATGTAGCACCACAATCGACGTTATTTTGACCTCGAATCATATAAGGGATGATCTGCAAACATTTTGTACTGGAGATGATGCCAGTAGCGATCATTCCCCAAACAGAGTGACTATTATAGCGCCGTTTGGATCCTCTCCAATTGATAATTTGGGCCTGCTGAATCATAGAGCCCTACACTTGGATAAAAGAAATGGGTATTCGGTTAAATGGGCAAAAGTCGACCCAGACGCTATCATATATAATGTCATTGCTAAATCTCTTCCTATGCTAGAAATATGTTTAACCCCTTCGATGCTGATGACGAGCTCAGCTCGTCATCAGCCACGGGTGACGTGTGCGGATGACGAGCTGAGCTCGTCATGTAACGCGGTTATTAGAAAACAGCCGCACAGCGCTAAAAATAACCGCAGCAGCGATGCGGTTAAATCCCCTTTCCACCGTAAAGGAAATACTGAATAATTTTATCGATATAACCAAAGTGATCAGCAAGGAGCTCCTCCGCAAACAAAAGCAGAATGGCCATCATGAAAAAGGATGGTTTAATTCTGATAGTCGTAAAGCCCTATCCGCTCTAAAATCAGCCCTACATTAAACTAAGAGGGGCCAACTAGAAATCAGGAGGCTGAGAAAAATCTATAATAAGGTGAAAAAAGATTGTAAAAAAGAGAGGAAAAAAGATCTATGACAGAAGCTTCATGAGAACAATAAAAAGAGAGATAGCTTACTGTTCTGGAAAGTGGTCAACTCACCCTTCTTGAACACGGCGAAGAATGGCCCTAGCTTGGAAGTAGCGATTACCGCAGAGGGTTGGGTTTCCCACTTTTCACAGATTTTTGAGGGTGAGAACACACATTATAGTGATAACCAATACTCATCGCCCTATCCGCTCAAATTATCTTTTATCCACGAGGAAGTAATTAATGCTTTATCTTCTTCAAAACCTGGCAAAGCTCCTGGGCCAGATGTTGTTCCACTGGACATCTATACGCATACCCAGGAGCTTTGGTCGCCAGTACTAACCAGAGAAATCAAAGCGGCATTAAAAGGCGGTCTCATAAAAACCTGGTCCACATCTATTCTGTTCCCCATTTTTAAGAAGGGAGATCGTAACAACCCAGCATGCTACAGGCCCATTTCCCTCCTGGATTTTCTTAGTAAAGTTGCAGGTCACTTGATCCTGGAGAGATTGCGGGTCTGGTCCGAAGATAACAACATCATGACAGACCTGCAATATGGTTTTCCGGGAGGGACTGGGTACTGTGGAGCAAGCTTTGAATCTCTCCCTTCTAATTGGGAAATACGTCCAGGTGAAGAAAGGCAGTCTTCACCTGTTTTTTTTGGATTTGACCGCAGCCTTTGATTGTGCATCACAATCTAGGCTGTGGTCAATCCTTGCGGAAATGGGAGTAGATCCTCACATAATATCCTTCTTACGTGAGCAGTACTCAGGAGCATCGGCTAGGGTGCAATTTGGGGTGAATGGGCAGCTCACCCATTCTTTTGCATTAACTAAGGGAGTCAGACAAGGGTGTGTCCTGGCTCATTTTCTATTTAATATGTATACAAATGGCCTTGAGAAGGCCATGCTAGAAGGGAGCCAGGATCTCCCAACTATTGCCCGTCGTCCGATTCCCGCGTTACTTTACGCGGACGACGCGGTAATTATGGCTCGAACCCCAGTATAACTACAGAACCAACTAAACTCATACTGTAAATTTATGGCCTCATTGGACCCAATGGTCAATATTAAGAAAACACTAGTCATGCATTTAGATAAAAAAAGACCTATGTATAGAAAAAGCTAAGTTGGATTGTACTAGGACATATCCCTATTTAGGTACAATACCTCCTCTTGGAAACGGGCCATTGATAGTAGATATCTTTTGTTCTTAAGAGCCTCCTCTGCATTGATTCCTTTCTCTCGTAAAATCGGAAAACCACCCCCAAAAGAACTCTTGCAACTATACTATGATAAGTGCCATAGTGTAGCCGTATATGGCGCCGGGGTGTGGGGCTATGTATCTGTGGTCACTTTGCAAAGGGCTGAGAACAAATGTATCCGTAATCTTCTAGCTGTTCCTCAGTCCTCTCCAACCTTCCCCTGCCATATAGAATTAGGCATGGATTATATTGCTGACTGTTAGACCTGACATCATTGGCTTGAGTCTCTCCTCCATTTTTTCTGTTTGCCTCTACTGTGTTACGATGTTTTGCTGGTATATGCTTTGGGCGCCGTGTCACTGCTGATCAGTGCCATAGCGCAAGTGCTCCCTCTGTTAAAATGATGTATCTATTGTGTCCATGTTTGGCTTATTTGGTTTACTGTCAGTCCCTAGTCTAGTGCACCAGGAGTGCCAGGGCTTGTAAATACAAATGCCGCTCGTGGGCTTGCAGCACGTGTTGTGCCACCCACAGGAGCGGCCTTGTAAACGAATGTCTATGGGTCGGTCATTGCGAGACCCACTGGCAGTCCTGCACTGTCACGTCGGCTGCGCAGGTATACCTACTTGCCAGCCCCTCCAACCTTCCCTTAGCTTCATGTTAGTCACCCCTATGGTAGGCCCATGGGCAGGGTGCATTGTAAGTGTAAGGTAGGACAAGCCTGACCAAGTTGGCATGTCCTGATAGTGAAGTGCCGCCATCTTAGGGCTTCACTATTGCGAGGTAGCCTGCTCTCCGTTGGATAGAATGGGCCGCCGGGATTATTAACGCTATAATCCTAGCTGGCTCGGGGAGCATGGTGCAATGTCGAGTTTGGTATCCCTGAACTCGGGGTTTAATTACGCATCCGTTGGTGTGGATGGTCTTTGGACTCTGGGTTCGAAAATAGCACTTTTAGAAAGTGTCTATTTTCTTGTCTAACCATATCTGGTCTCTGCTGGTCTTGCGTGTGTGTGACAGGAGCTGGGTGGCTCCAAGAGGTCTGGATGAGTCAGTGTGGGATGAGTGGGACATTACGTTGAGAGTAGGGGGAGAGTAGTTGTTGATAGCCTGCCTTGCCTGATACAATGCTGGCTCCACCTCCTGCCGAGCGACTGATGGCTCTGTACCTGCCCTGGACGATTCTAGCCCCACCTCCTGCCAGGAGGGCGATAGCTCTGCTCCTGCCAGTGTCAATGCTGGCTCCACCTCCTGCGGGGCGTCTGAGGACCCGGCCCGGCTCAATGAATAGGCCAGGTGCTACTGCCTAGCTCCACCCACCACAGACCCAGGATGTTGGGAAACCCCCGGCATAGACAAAGGGATCAAAGATGAAAAGGGGTATAAGAGGAGGACCCCTGAACTAGGAAATCAGATCACTTCTGACAAGGAACCCTGTAACCAAGGACAAGAAGCCTGTTGATCTAAAGGACTGCCTACCCCTTCTGCCAGTGTGCTGTTGTTGGGGGAATCCTGCAGTGCTTCTTTATTTTTGCCAAGGAACCAGGAGAGAGGAACTGTGTGTGTACTCTCACGCTTGCTAAGAAAATCTCCAAGGCCTGGAAGAGTGCCAGTCTCCTGCCGAAGTCACAGGGCTGAAGGACTTCACCTACTACAAAGTGCTATCTGCTGGAAGTGTGAATCCAGCATCTCCGAAAGAACCAGCAACCACGACGATCGGACGCTGGGCCCAACCGACGCCAGCAGCAACGCCAGTGAGTAGGAGTACGGCTCTAACTCCAGAGGACCTCGTGTCTGCCCCGCTGCTGATCGCATCAACCGTGTGCCCTTCGACGCCGTGAGCGCTGCTCACTCTGTGCAACTGCATCATCGACAAACGCCTGCTGAGGCCTGATCGACACCGGAGACGCGACGCCGGATTGCTCGACGCCGCTGATCACCGTGTGCTTCATTTTCCTAAGGTACTGTGTTGTTGGGGGTCCGTGTGACTCCAGGCCCGACGCAGCGCTCCTCGCGGTCGACGCCGAACCTGTGGATTATCTCTGCCCAGCGTTGTGTAGCTCCCGTGTGAGTTACCCTGTTGCTAAAGAACTGTGTTTCCAAGAAGAAGATTTGCTTGATATAAAAGACTCTTGTGCTAAAGAAGAAACTACCTTTGAACTATCCTTTTTCCTTCCCGAACGTATTTATTCCGATTGTGTACAGTTTTGCCGTTATTTTGGTCTTGTGCTAAGCCTTATATAAAAATACTTATTTTTATAATACTACGGTGTCGTGTCCATTTGTAGTGTATTCACTGTATTACTGTATGTGGTCATAATTGCTTAACACACAGCCTCTGAGATAAGCCTGTTCTGCTCTGCCAAGCTACCAAGGGGGTGAGCAGGGGTTATCGAAGGGTGTGATCCCCTTGCCCTGACTAGAAAAGGAGTGTCCCTATTTGTCAGAAGTGTATACCTCTGCCAACTAGAGACAGCCGGTTCTAACACTGACCATATAAAAATCCAGCCAATATTATTGTGGCACCGCATCTGGACGACGGAGCAGTGTAGCTAAACCCCTGCACTAATAGCAGATTGCTTGGTCTTAGACAACTGGCTGGATGTCCCATGGTTGTTATATGTACATAATTTTTTTAATGATCTGGGCCTTTCCAAATTTTTCAAAGAGCCGGCAGCCTTAAACATTGTTACTAGAAAGGCCCTGCGAGTGCTTTGTTTATCTCACTTGGGAGAACTTCGTATGGCTCAAGAAATCTATAAAGCCACACACTGCAATTTTTTAACTATTCAATGTACTTTGGGAATCCAGTCGTATCTTACTTTCTGCTTGTCTACCTATGAAAATTATTTGTTAACTCGGTTAAGACTTAATCTATTTTTCCGCTTGGTCACATTCCCAGGGAGACAGGATTGGTCAAACTCCAGTGCCCTTGTGATGGTACCTCCGAACAGTCTAATATTCATGTATTACTGTTCTGTAAATATTATGATGTTCCACGCAAACAATGGATTATTCCAATCCTACTGTCCCTGGGATTGATAAGATGCCGTCCAGCTCAAATGCCAAATGCATAGCCATGTTTCTTAAAACATGTTTGAAAATCCGAGCCACTCATGGAGATCCATAGTGACCTAAAAACTGACTACTTTTAATTGTTATGCTTGATTTTGCACAATTAGCAGACAGAATCCAATTTTTCTTGTTCATATGATACACTGTATGGTTGAAAGGCTTTATCATATGTATATATACATATATTGTTTAATACTATTGTTATTGTGTATTTATGATGTATATGAAACTGTATATAATGACTGCTGCTTTTATGATTTTATATTGTTCTAAAATCGAATAAAGCTTTCTACTACTACTACTACATAGTTATTATGCAGGAGATGGTAGTCCTTCTGAGTTTTCAAGAAATCTCATGCATATTGGATGAGGCTAGTTTTCAGGGAAAACCCCATGTCATTTATGCATCACCTGTAGCTAGGTAAAATGTCAGTACTAAGAACCGTTATGTAGTGCAATGTCAGGAGAATATAGGTGAAAGGTCTGGTTGCTACCTGAGCCTATATCGGGCACCTGTATGAAACATAACAGCCCTCTCTGTTCCTCTCTGCCCTCTCTGCTTCCATCTGCAACCCTCTCTGCCGCTCTCTGCTACTCTCCTGTTTTGCATGTTTGAGCCTGAGCTGCCTCGCCTTTCATCCCCTTTGGACCATCCCCCTCACACCCTGAACTGCTTTTGACCCCACTCCCAACCCCAGCCCACCTACTGAATGTGGCAGTGAAATAGACTAAGATATTTACCATGCTTCACTAACGGATAATTCAGGCTTTAAATGGGCAGCAGGAGTGGTAGCATTATATGAAGAACAGAAGCATCCATTACTGTCACCCATGTGCTGCTATCTGTTATAAGCAACAGTTGATTGACAGAATGCTGGACAATGTAAACATTCACCCCCAGTCACAAGGATCTGGGTTAAATCCATCATTCTTTTGCTCACCACACCAGTCGTATGCAAATCAGTCTTGACCCAGTTCCTTGTGGGAACAGTCCACCCAGAACTGCCAAGCCAGGTCCTCCCTGGAACGGAAGCAAGCATCCAGAGACCGGTTTCAGGGCATCACCCTTCATCAGCCAGGCTAGCTTGAATCCAGCAATCTAGTGAGCACGGGACCCACGTCTGGGTATACCCTTCCCACGTAGGTTAACATATGCAAAAGAATCAGTTGATGGATGGAATGCTTGACAATGCAAACATTCACCCCCAGTCACAAGGATCTGGGTTAAATCCATCATTCTTCTGCTCACCACACCCCCCTAGTTTGGATTCAGCCATATGCAAATTAGTCTTGACCTGTTCCTTGTGGGAACAGTCCAGCCTGAACTGCCAAGCGAGGTCCTGCCTGAAATGGAAATAAGCATCCTGTTATAAGCTGGCAACATATGAAAGCCAAAACAATTGGCATCACAGTGTGAATTAATATAGTACGTCTGAGGATAGTCGGTTTCTAACTTCGCAAGATTTGTTAGATATCGGATCAGAGATACAGTGACACAGCGAGCTATGCCAGGAATTTGATAACATTTGATCAAGAGCCAGGATTTTTTCCAAGGTTTGTAGATTTGAAAGGTGCGAATGTGCTGATACAAACCAATCACAATGCAAATATTTATAGGTGAGTCAAACACTTGCACTACTTTTTATTTTACATAGCATTCGGTAACACAGTTGAGTGGCAGTGTGAAATGTAGTTTTTTTGTATTATTATCTAATTGAGAAAAACATATTTATTGATCCTAGAAGCATGAAAGGTAGTGCTGCCACAACGAGATACAAACGTGTGACCTTTCAGCTGTCCTCAGAAAGCAGTACAATATGCTATATAAATGTATCGGTAGAAAACTAGCACAAAAGGTTAAAGTGCCCATTACAGCAGGTGGTTTAAGTGAAGCAGGTGTAATATCCAGTAAAAAGAGGCGTAATCCAAGGATGTTAGAAGAAGTTTAATCAGTACGGCACAGTCCCTTCCAGCAGGCAGGCAGCTCAATTACTGTGACAGAGTTCTTAAACAGAATAGAACTCTGCCACTAACTGCCATCTTCTCTCCAATGTCATGGGGCAATCTGAATAAACAATCTGCTGTCATCTTTATTTTCCCTAGGACATACTCCACCAGAAAATTGTATTCTTGCAATCTAGACGTCAAACATGCTTTGTTTGCAGTTGCCATATGACCTCTGCCAGGGTACAAAATAGCAAAAAAAGGCTTGTGGACAGTCTTCAGAAGAAAAAGAGACCCCCACATATAGTTGTAAAAATGTTCTACGGCCCACACACATGCAAGTAATTCTCTTTCATTGACAGCATGGCACCTTTCTGTTTTATTAAGAGTGCGAGAAACAAACGCCACTTCCACTGCTCTTTTCCAGCACGTTGTGACAATGCACCCCCCAGACTATAAAGGCTAGCATCCACTGTTATAATTCAATTCTCATGAACACAAAATAGTTTTATGTTGGAGCCGTCACCGTATCAGCCTTGAAGCTATCAAAGGCAAACTGTTGTCTCTGTCCCCACACAAATTCAGCATTCTTCCTCGCTAATTCACTCAGAGGTTCCATCTTAGCAGCAAAATACCTTATTAGCTTGCTATAATATTTGCAAAGTGCTGAAAATGAAGTAGTTTTTCTCCTGAGTCCGGAGCAGGAGCTCTCAAAATTCACTCAATAGGGGGGGTGCCCCAAATACTCAACATATTCACAGTACAGTTTACATTTGTTCTTCTTGATGGTCAAAACATATTCTCTTAACACTCCATACATTTTTCTCAAATGAAGGGATTGTTCAGACACATCCCGGAAAATTATAAGAAAATTATAAGAAATCATCTGTGAAGCACTTTACAAAGGCTTTTTTACTCATGAAGATATGACACATTGCTCTTTGAAATAAGGATTCCGCTGATCCAAGACAAATGGCATCTTCTTTACCTGGTACAAACCTTGTGGCATAATAAATGCACTCAAACTATGGGATTCTTTAGCAAACTCAATTTGGTGATACGAAGACCAAAGGTCCAATTTTGAAATAGAGCAGCACCACCCAAGACAATTACAACTTCTTTTATTGTTGGGCAACGGTTGATAATCAACTACTATGAAGACATTGAGAGCTCTAAGCTCAATGCATAACCTCAATGATTTGTCAGCCTCATGCACTCAAATTATGAGAGAAACACACTTGGGGGGGTCTACCTCCTCAATGACCCTCCCCACCAGCTTCAACATCCATCCAAAATGTTTCCTAGCATCTCTCACATTGTTAGGAACATTCCTCAATTTCTGTTTGACAGGTTGGGCTTCTTGCTTAAGTTTGATTAAATGGGTATACTCGTTAAGCCTTCCCAAATTTTCAGCAAAAACTTCAGGGACCTCATATTCAATTTCTGCAGCACATGCACTTCCATTAACTACCAAGACAGGTTTTTACTGCAAGGATTGAGTACAATTCCCAGCTTCCATTGGTCCCTCCAACCTAACACATTTACCCCCTTCTTGGCCACATTCAGTTTGATAAATGCGCTCCTTCCTTTAAGGGAAATGTCGGCAGCAATATAACCCATAAGATCATTTTTGGACCCATCAAAACTCTAGACAACTACATCATAAAAAACAAATCTTTCTCTGTTAATCTCCCTTTGAACTTTTCCTGGAAATAGTTCTCTCTGATGATAGACCATGGTGACCCTGAGTCTGCTATCAGTTCCAATCTCTCCTTAAGAACTGAACAGTACATTTAATGGACTCTCTGACCCCCCCTTCCTCAGGACAGCTCGGTCAGAGATCAGTTGTTCCTCTGCAGCTCTGCCTGACTGAAAACAGTGTACAGTCCCACCCAGGCAGGGTTTGAGACCTCTCCCTGCAGGGTCCCGTGCATATTTTCTATTTTCTACTTCTTTTTGGCTTGTTTTTTCCAGTATTTTCCTTGTAGCCATAATGCTTCTTCTGCGTTTTTTCCCGCTGCAATCCACCCCGCTCCCTCCTCCCAGGCGCACGTCCCTCCCCTATCTAAATGGTGACCGATGTGCAGTCACAACGCTGGCGCGCCGCAGGCATTCCTAAGGAAAGCCCGTCTGTGTCCGTCCGTGCCTGGACCGTGCCCAGCACCAGACCCCCTGGTCCTCGCGAGAGCCACAACACCCTACGACACTGGCTTCCTCCATGGACTAAACACCGACCGACCATCAAACTGGTTCCTGGCCAGCCCAATCCTCACCCACGGACCCTTCATCTGCTGAAGTTGCAGCTTCACCAGCCGCCAAACACCACCTGCATGTCCTACACCACCCGTCAGAGCAGAATGCAATCTGGGACCTACTCGACTCAGCCTCCCCGGACATTGCCTTCCTAACAGAAACCTGGATGAACACCTCCTCTGCACCCAACATTGCCATAGCCATCCCAGATGGCTAAAAGATCACCAGAAGGGACCACACCAACAGATCAGGAGGAGGAATCACCAACGTCTACAGGAATACCCTCAGAGTCTTGACCTTTACAACAGACACGTCCAACACAGCCAAACACCTGCACTTCCAGATCCACTCCGACCCCAACACCAACCTCAGAGGAACACCATCTCCGACATCGTGAGCACGCACGTTCCTGCTTTCATGGACTACATCCTCATCAGAGACCTGAATTTCTACCTCGAGAACGCCGATGACAGCAACTCTGTTGTGCTGCTCGATAACCTCGCCAACCTCAGACTCAAACAGCTTGTCACGTCCCTCACACACACCACCGGGCACACCATCGACCCCATCCTCTCTACTAGCAACCATGTCACCTTCAGCCACACCACCGAACTCCATAGGATGGAACAACGCTGCATCCACTTCACCTTCAAGTAAAACCCAGTACTCACCACCACCTGCACCGGATCCCCTACCGCAGCTGGAACAAGGTCACTAAAAACCAACTAATCACCACCCTCACCCGAGACCCACCAACAGACACCACAAACACCAACACAGACACCAGCACCCTCAGGCAATGGGTTGATGACTGCGCCAAAACTCTCGGCCCGATCAAACAACCCTCAAACAGATGCACTGACAGAAAGGCCAGCTGGTTCACCACCGACCTCCAGGAATCCAAGCGGACTTGCCGAAGACTCGAGAATAAGTGGCACCACGAACAGACACCAGACAACCATGCAGCCCTAAAGAATGCCAGACGCAAGCACCACCAACTCATCCGAGTCACCAAAAGGACCTTCTTCAAGGAACGCATCGACAACAATGCACACAACAGCAAAGAGCTCTTCAACATCACGAAGGAACTCTCCAACCCCAGGTCCAGCTCCAAAGACATCCCGCCGTCGCAAGACCAATGCGACTCCCTAGCCACCATCTTTCATCGCAAGACTGCAGACGTCCACAACAGCTTCAACTCCCAGACCCTCCCCACAGCCTCCGACACCACAGACTCACCACCCCCCAGCCTCACAAACCGCCTACCCTCCTGAACCACGATGACGACACCATCATGACCATGAACACCATCATGACCATGAACACCATCCACTCCGGCTCACCATCTGACCCCTGCCCTCACCACGGCTTCAACAAAGCAAACCGCATCATCCCATCCTAACTCTGGAAGATCATCACAGCTCCTTCGAGACTTCCCTACTGAAGAAACCCACAGCAGACCCAAGAGACCTCAAGAACTTCCAGCCCATCTCCCTGCTCCCGTTCATGGTGAAAGCCATCGAAAAGTTCGTCAACAGGCAACTGACCCATTTCCGTGAGTAGAACAACACCCTGGACCTGTCCCAATCCGGATTCTGCAGCAATCAGAGCACCGAAACCGCCCTCATCGATGACATCAGGACCCTACTGGACATCAGCAAAACCTCGGCCCTCATCCTCCTGGACCTCTCTGCGGCATTCGACACCGTCTGCCACCAAAACCTACGCACACGCCTACACAATACAGGAATACACGACACAGCCCTGGACTGGACCACCTCCTTCCTCACCAACAGAACCCAGAGGGTCCGCCTCCCCCATTCCTTTCTGAAGCCACCAATATCATCTGTGGCATGCCCCGAGGATCATCCCTCAGCCCTACCCTTCTCAACATCTACACGGCACCGCTCACCAAAATCGTCTGCTCGCACAACCTCAACATTGTCTCCTATGTCAACGACACTCAACTGATCCTCTCACTCACCAAGAACCCCCCCAACCCCAAAACCAACCTCCACTGCCTGAAACTTAACTCAGACAAGACAGAGGTCCTCCTCCTCTGCTTCACCCCCTCTGCCTGGAACGATTCTTGGTGACCAGCCGCCCTGGGAGTCACACCCACACCCACCAACCACGCACGCAACCTGGGGTTCATTTTGGACTCATCGCTTTCAATGACCCAGCAAGTTAACGCCGTCTCCTCCTCCTGCTTCAACACCCTCTTCATGCTCCGCAAGATCTACAGATAGATCCCCACTGGAACCAGAAGGATGGTCACCCAGGCCCTCGTCAGCAGCAGACTGGACTACGGCAACACCCTCTATGCAGGAACCATGGCCAAACTCCAGAAAAGACTCCAACGCATACAGAACGCCTCCGCATACCGTATCCTCGACATACCCCACCACACCCATATCACTGCCATCTTGAAAGACCTGCACTGGCACCTAGTCAACAAGAGGATCACCTTCAAACTCCTTACCCACACCCACAAAGCACTCCACAACACCGGACCAACATACCTCAACAACCGTCTCACCTTCCACACTCCAAACAGCCAGCTTCCCTCCGCCAACCTCGTCCTCGATTCCACCCCACTCATCCACAGGACCTCCACCGGCAGCAGATCCTTCTCATTCCTCGCCGCCAAGACATGGAACAACCTCCCCACACAGCTGCGACAGACACAGGACCTGCTGGCCTTCAGGAGACTTCTCAAGACCTGGCTGTTCGAGCCGTAGCTTCACCCACCCCCCCCCACCCTCAGCGCCTTGAGACCCTCATGGGTGATTAGTGCGCTCTACAAATGATTGATTGATTGATTGAATCACCAACAAGCAACACAATCTCTTTCTTCTTTCACCTATATTGTCCGGACTGCATACACACCTCACACATAAAACCTCACCTGCTGCTGTAGTGGCAGTTTTCCCTTTAACTACTCCTTTTTTCCTATGATGTTTGCACATGCTGACATAAAACCTTATCTTGCCACACTTGATGAATTATTTTCCAACAGCTGGACACTGCAATGATGAAGCCCAATGACAGAAGCTACCACACCAGCAACACAAGATAATTATGTCAGTCCTCTTCCCTCGTTGGGAAATATCTACTGGTGAGTTAACAACAGATACTTCATACATACTTTTTCACTCTTTGTACAGTCTTCATCCATTTTTCTGAATTCTCAAATGCTTGAGCAGTTGCAATGGCATCTTGTGAATTTGGATTTCCCGAAACCCATTATTGTTCTTGTGTTTTTTTAATTCGCACATTTATAATAATCTGATCCCTAATCATCTCATCGCAAATGACATAAAAATTGCAGTTAACTCATTGTCTTCTAAGAGCAGTTAAGAAGTCATCAACGATTCTGCCTCCCATTGGACACAAGCATAGAATATGTATGTATTAAGAGTAATGCTAGTAGTAGGTTTTTACCGTAACCAAGATTCCAGGAGTCTGGTTTCCAGGTGTCACTATGATGTGCTGGAACAGTTTTGATCCTTAGTTGTACAAGGCTCACTGGTAGTGAATTCAAAAGACACGGTAAGACATGGTACGGTATAATGTTCAAATAAAACATTTTCCCAAAGTGAAAACAACAGCGCTAATGTACCAATTTGTTTTCTCACGAAATAGGCTGTAAAACATGAGGGTGCAATCCATAAAATGGTAAAATAAAATCCCAAAATCAGATGGCACCGCTCCTTTGCTGTATCAATCCGATAGCCAGTACCATAAATCACTCATCACCAGTGTACCATCCAGTTAAAAGAGGCGGAATCCAAGGATGTTAAAAGAAGACGTTTAATCAGCACGGCACAGTACTCACCAGCAGGCAGCTCAACTACTGTGGAAGTTTTCTTAAACAGAATTGAACTTCACCATGAGCTGGCATGTGCCACAATTGACAGTAAATAGATAATATTAAAGGGGAAAGGGAAGACAAAATAATACAGAATGTAACACATGTCTCTGCTCTTCTGGTAAGATAGCTATGGTGGATAATGCCCTTACTGCAGATACCTTTGTGGAGCATGCTCATCACAGGTTTACATCATCATAAAAAAAGCCCTAGAATGTTAACATGCCTGTTGCTGTGCAGTATGAAAGATAATGTCAAGCGCCATTATCCAAGAATCATAGCTTAGCAGATTCATGTGCTTGCTGCTGTGATTTATGCATAACTTTCAGATCACAAGATATACAGTTTAATCTTTGATGTGCTATGTCAAGCTTTCATTCTTGATTTCAATGTGAGTACTAGTGAGTTGGAAAGTAAATACTATCGACAAATTGAAAAAATAGTGGGGTCTGTACATCTTCCTCTCCAGATGCCTAAATGTGTTCTACAGCTGCCTTACTGACCCTGACTGATACTTAAAGTAAATAAAGACAGAAAGCCCATGTTAGAACTAGTAGAGAACTTTCCATATGAGATTTTTCCTTTGAATCTTGTCCAGGCCTTTGCAGAATGTAAAAACTTGAATAGATGATCAGTACTTTTTTCTGTGAAGGTTGGCAACACTAATAGAGTCAAGAAATAAGAAATTAAAAAAAATTAGGCCAGCAGGACGGAGTTTTCGGTACTTTTATTTACCGGATTTCCTGATTTCAATGCAGAAAGGCAGAGCACAGGCTCCAGCAGCACCTCTGAGTGAATTGCGGATGGAAAGAGCGTCACCAGCAAGCTCCCCCGAGCACCGTAAGGGCAACGGCAGGGTCAAACTACAACTCCCAGCTGCCCCAGCTACCGGCGCAGGAGTGAGGTCATCGGCGCGCCTGGAGGCGCCTTAAGGACAGGGAGTCCCGAAGCTCCTGGGGTCTGAATAGTACGCTGAGCGGTCACGCTGTGTGGGCAACGGCTTCTGCTGCTCCCAACAACCTAACTGCCATCACCTGCAAGCTCCCCCGAGCGCCGTGAGGGCAACGGCTGGGTCAAACTACAACTCCCAGCTGCCGCAGCTACCGGCGCAGGAGTGAGGTCATCGGCGCGCCCGGAGGCGCCTTAAGGACAGGGAGCGCCGGAAGCTCCTGGGGGTCTGAATAGTATGCTGAGCGGTCAAGCCGTGAGGGCAATGGCTCCTGCTGCTCCCAACAACCTAACTGCCATCACCTGCAAGCTCCCCCGAGCGCCGTGAGGGCAAAGGCTGGGTCAAACTACAACTCCCAGCTGTCCCAGATACCGGCGAGGGAGTGGGGTCATCGGCGTGCCCGGAGGCGTATTAAGGACAGGGAACACCTCCCGCCCCACGGGATGCACACGGGAGCGCACCAGGAGAAGCCCGGGACAAGGGCGGGACAGTCTGTGGCAGTCCGGGGCAGGACGAGGCTGGGCTGGGGCCCAAACCCTGGCCGTTGCAGCTTGGGCCAACCTACCCCTTTTCCGTGAGACATTTAAACTTTCTAAGTCATAAGGACTTGGACTTGTTATATCTGTTTTAACTCTTTGCTTCACTGCTTTTTCTTCATGATAGCTTTTGGATTTGTGGTTTGCTGGCGGCTCTACGATGTCTAAACAGAAAACTGTGAAAAACCCCTCAGTGCCTGCCACAATGGATAATTATTTAGTTAAAATTGTCAAGAAAATTAATAATGACCGGCAATTATCACTGGGCCGTGGTAGCCCCCCCACTCTGTTGACTTCTTTGGGCGTATCTGCATTACATGATAGTCATCAAGCAGGAAGTGTGGATATTACAAACAATGAGGTACCAGTAGTAGCTGCAACCAATCAGGTTGTGATGGATGACGACTCTTTCGACACACCAAACACACCCGTACTGGCTTCTCCGGCCCGTAGATAAGTCAGAGCTTGTAGGAAAGTACCAAGTAAACGTGGGGGTAATCGGAATAAAAAAAGAGTAGCAACTCCCCCAAAAAATATAGTAGGCGAAAAGTGTGCTACAGAGTAGGAAGGTACAGCTAAACTTAACACTGAGCAATTAGACCTCCTAGTTCGCCTTATTGATGCCAAATTAGAAAGCATTATTAAACCCTTAGTGGCTAAATTAGATTTGATCCCGGCAGAAGTAACCAGATTAGGGGGCCTTTTGGATACCGACATTGCCCTGGGTGGAAAACATAAGATCAATGAGAAGGGTCCCAGAGTGAGCAAAGATGTAAAAATTCCTTCTGAGGGGAGGCATAGTGTTAACGAGACAGTCCTACTAGATAGCCCACCAAGAATCTGTCAGGAAAATAAGGCTATTTCAGTAGCTGAGAGCAAAGAAGGGTGGACAGAAGTGAAGAGAAGGCGTCATATTCACCTTCCCCCTGATTGTGCTCCTTATGTGGTCGTCTTATGTTCCGCCTACCGATACATGCACAACCCAACCCCAGCAAGAAACACATGACTCTCTAAAAAACAAAACAGTTTCATGGTTGCATAGGCAATGTGGGTTCCCTGTTTCCTATTCCGACCAAATATTAACAACTAGAAGGGTCAACTAGATTGGAAACTCCACCAAGAATAGTATGGGTGATTGTGTTATCATTAATTTTAAACACCCCCAACATATTGCTACTGTTTTGTTAAGAGCTGCATCCTTACCGATTGCTGATAATACTGTCTGTGCCCGTCCACTTGGTTATTTTTATAGCCACCTTATCAAAGCTTCCCTTAATGATAGGAATAGTAGCAGGCAATTTCCATTTATTTACCGGCCTGGCCCGGATATCCCATTTTGAAATTGATTTCATGCCCTAAATAGTTTGGACTCTAATGATTGACTTCCCCAGATTCATGAGCCCCCTCTGTGTGAGATCACACATACCTTGGTACCCGAGACAAGTGAAAATCATGTGGGCCATGAGCAGAACCGGGTGGACAACCTAGATCAGATCCAAGACCTTGGGGTCTTATCAAGCGGAACGCAAAGGGAGGAAGATGGTAGTAATGTAACAACGATACCAAATACTATTGGAAGAAATGGTAAAGGGATAACGATTGCTAGCTGGAATATTGCCGGGTTGAAGTCAAAGGGGAATGTGCTAGGTTGGCTGGATCTTATTAATCCCTATGATATTTTATGTTTTCAAGAAACATGATGCAGGGAAGATGTCAATTTTGAGGGGTTTGTCTCTTATAACTTGCCGGCGTATGGCACTGGTCCAGGTGGAGCTAAAGGTGGTTTATTGATATTAGTATCTATTTATTGCCCGATTGTAGTTAAAAGGTACATAGTTGTGGGAGCACATGCGCAGATCCTTTGGTTATATGAGGACCAAGGACGTAATATTCTACTGGTTAATTACTATAATAATATTTTTGATAGCTCAAGGGGAACCGTAGTACATGATCTGGCAAGTGCCATTGAAAATCTAATTTTAGAAGTAAATATTTCTTTTGATTTCATATGGGTTGGTGATTTTAATACTCCATTATGTGAATTCTCAACACAAAAAGTCTGTGGGTTCACAAACTACGCCGGATTCGATGACCTGCATTTTGGTCATAGCAGCTATGGTGAGGCACTACACTTATTCATAGGCTGCCATGATCCGGAAATTTTGGGCTTTGCAAAAGATAAATATGGTGAAACTAATTCTACCTTTATGAACCAGCACACTAGCTCGGTCATTGACCATGTGATTATTTCTTCTAACATTATTTCTAGTTGTGCAGTTCCTAGGATCAAAGAAACTTTTATAAGTGACCATAATTGTATCATCCTGAAAACAACTTTTTGGGGTGGAAGTCCCGTTAACATGAGTACTACATTTACTAATGTGGAACCACACAGACCAAATGGAGTAAGGCTAAGATGGGTGTGGGACAAAGCTAATGAACTAATAGGTACTATCATCAGGGACTGTTTGATTGATATTACCTTCATCCTTGACAATAGTACCGACTCCAGGCAGGTTTTAGTCTCTTTTAAAGATATTAATGAATCAATTGATGCCAGGTTCACTAGGCCCAAAAGGGCTCAGAGTAGAAACGGTCCTGGTTGGTTCGACCATATGTGCACTAGCCTTTTAACTGAATTGAAATATGCACTTGCCAAAAGGCCAAGGGACATTAACAACATATGAAATTTTAGAGCAGAATATAAGCATGCTCTGAAACGGAAGAGGTGTGAGTTACAGCAGTTGACCTGGGACTCTCTTAACCAAGCTGCTGAATTACCTAAAAGTACCCTGTTCTGGGCTACTGTTAACTAGCCTTTTCTGAAGGGAGAAAAAACACAAGAGTTAACCTCGAATGTCTCGAGTGAAGAATGGGTTGCCCATTTTTCAAACATTTTTGATACAAATAGCTGTGTAGATTCCAACCTTAGTAGGTGGACTGTTCTACCATTGGATATCACGGTTAGTGAGGTTGAACTTGCCATACGTGCCAGTAAGGGGGGGAAAGCCCAGGGCCCCGATGGGGTGCCCGTCGATGTTTATAAAGCAGCACCTGAGATGTGGAGCCCTCTTTTGGCCATTGTTTTTAACGCCACAGTATGCACTGAGGCCTCCAAAACATGGGAGGAATCTATTATTATCCCAATATATAAAAAGGGCAGCAGGTCTGAAGCGAAAAATTATCGCCCCATTTCCCTTCTTGACTCCTCAGTTAAGGTCATGAGCAGAGTCATGCTGCCCAGGCTAGAGGAATGGGCCGAGCAAGAGGGAATCCTTGCCGATAGCCAGTACGGATTTAGAAAGGGTCGGGGTAGTCTCGATCAGTGCATAAACCTTGATTTACTGATCGGGAATTATACCGAAGCAAAACAAGGATCACTGTACCTTTGTTTTGCAAACCTATGTAGCACTTTTGACATGGTTGACCATTCATTTTTATGGTCAACCCTGTTACAGCTAGGAGCACCTGAGGGTATTATCTTTTTCCTAGCGAGGCTGTACGGGAAATTACAAACATCTGTGTGTTCCGGCGTAAAAGGTGAATGCACCCCAAAATTCAGTGTCAAAAGAGGGATTAGACAGGGCTGTGTATTGGCCCCCCTACTTTTTATACTATTTATTAACGGAATTGATACAATCTTAATTTCTTTTACAGCAGATGCCCCCCAGATCAAGGGTATACCAGTCCTGGTGTTATTATACGCAGATGACGCTGTTTTGCTCTCTAGAACTCCTTTGGGACTACAGCGTCTTCTCAATAGATTTTCTGTCTTTATTAAAGACAGAAAACTGATTATTAATAAGGGGAAAACGCACACCATGACGTGTGGGGCCAAAAGTAAATTTTTAAATGCCTTTTTTATAGATCAAGAAAAAGTGCAACAAGTAGATAAGTTTTGTTACCTTTGTATAACCTTTTCCAAGGATAGAAAATGGTCCAATGAATTCAGTAATATCCGCATTAAAATGGCCAAAAGTGCCCATGGTGTTTTTAGATTTGCTGCAAAGGAGGGGGACAGACGCACCAGGGATATGCTTAAGATTTACCAAGCAAGATGTGTTACAATTGCTCTTTATGGGGCAGGTGTGTGGGGTCATAGAAGTGACCATCACTTGCAGCAGGATGAAAACTCTTTTCTAAAAAAGCTCCTGTGTTTACCAACCTCTGCTCCCACTGAGCTAATCCATCGGGAACTGGATTCCAATTTTCTAATTGATCTTTTTATCCCTGAGGCCACTTATGATTTGGCGGTCAATTTGGCTCCAGGAAGAAAAATCTTTTAACAGATCATTGTATCTCGCTGGATAAACATCTAAACATACCCTGGTTAAAATATATTGTCGTCTGTTTTGCAGAGATTTTTAATTTAAATATCTTGACTGATCCCAGTGCAGCATCCCAGATACCCAAAATAGAGCTGAAAACCAAATTCTTGGCTTTTACAACAAGCAAGCGGGCCTAAGCCTTTGGATCCCTATCTACTGTTATGTTTTATAATAGTTATCTCACCACTGGAGGTTTCCCCAATTCTTTGGTTTGGGTGACAAGGCCATCCCACAAGTTTGTGGTGACCAGACTAAGGTTTGGAGTAGCACATCACTTAGTGACCCTGCCGAATCTTAAGAGACACCCGCTAGGGCCATGTATGTGTGATGGCGTATCTAAAAAGAGCACTTTGCACTTTTTACTTTTTTGTAAACTGTATATGAATTTCCGTACTGCCTATCTGAAACCTATGTTTGTTAAATATGGCGTACGCACAGTTATCCAGGCAATGAGTTTAATTTTTAACCTGCAATCTATCGATATCTGTTTTTATACTGCGACGTTTTTAACCCAGTGTATTAATGTGAGGAAAAGTATGTGTTTTTAAGAACCATGGGCCAGAATTAGCAGAACTAACTTAAGACAAAATCCGAAACTTACTACCATTTTGTATTCACAGAAGGCACTTACTCATTTTGGTATTCACAGAAGGCACTTACTCATTTCGGTATTCACAGAAGTTAGGAGTCCAATTGAATATGTCTGTTGTTCTTTTGCGAATTGACCACTTATTCTCCTCTTGGAATCCCCTTTTTCTTTCCTGGTGGAGCCGTTTGGACTCTATCAAGATGATGATCGCTCCTATTCTTATTTATACTCTTTCTAGGTTGCCTATTCATATTCCTGATGTTTTCTTTAAACGTATTGACTCCTCCATTTCAAAAGGTCTCTGGAAAAATAGAAAAAAATAGAATTTCTCTTCTTTCTCTACGCAAACCTAAATCTAATGGTGGTGTTAATTTTCCGGACTTTCGCCTATATTATAAATCCTTCGCTCTCCGTCAAGCTTCAGGTTGGCTTTTGTTGGAATCGTCTCCCTTCTCTCCTCGTTGGCTTTGTATTGAACGATCCCTCTTATCGCCCTTCTCCTTTGAGGAGTTAGTACGCTTCTCCTCTAAATCCTCCTTAGACTTGCTCCCTCTATTTAAACATACTTCCTTTTTCCTTAAACCTTTATTCTCTTTGTCGCTTCTCTCACGTGAATCCTTTCTCCATCTACCCATCTGGTATAATTCGCTTATTCTTGTAAATAATAGGCCTATTTCTTGGACCATCTGGAGACTTAAGGGTATCATATGGATTCATCAACTTTTTGATGGATTGTTGCCTTGCTCCTTTCCCCATTTTCAACTCCAAATTCGTTGTCCTCGCTCCTTTCTACAGAAATATACTCTTCTTATGGAGGTTATTCTTGGTCATTATTATTCTCTTCCTTCTTCACCCTCCCCTATTACCCCTTCCAATCTCCTAGTTCTCCTATCTACTCTTCCCTAAGCGTCTCTTATTTATAAGTTCTTCTCTGCTCCTCCTACAGACCGTTTTAAATCCAAGTTGGAACTCTCCTGGGAATCAGATCTTGGCTGTACTTGGCCTATTTCTCTTTGGGACAAGCTCTGGTCCAAAACCTTGAAGACTTCCCGATCTGCTTCTCTCACTCAGTCTCTCTTTTTTCTATATCACAGACTCTACCTCTCTCACCTTTCCCTTTCACTTTTCACGTCTTCCTCTGACTCTAACTGCTCGACTTGTCATTCTTCTCAGGCTGCCCGTTTACATATGTTCTTCTCCTGTCCTGTGGTTCCTAATTTTTGGAAGCAAGTTTAGTCTTGCATCTCCTGTGTTTTCTCACTTACTGTTCCTTACTCACTCCCTCTTATTTTTCTTGGTAGTCTCTCGGACTCTTTATCTTTTCCTCCACACTCCCAGGGTCTCTTTGATCTCATGCTTGAACTCGCTTTTCAACACATATCTTCTAACTGGAAATCCCTTACAAATGTTTCCATACATCACTGGTGGAATTCTTTGTGTCACTTTCACAGACTAGATGTTTCCTTTGCCTCTTCCTGTAAACCATCTAGTAATGTTGACCTCTATTGGTTACCTCATACCACATACCTAGATAATTTCGCTCTCAAGAAACCGTCCTCTACCAATTCCGAAAATTTTAAACCTCCTTAATTGATTTATTCTCTCCTTCCTGTATATTCAATATTGTTTTACAGTTTTTCTTTATTATGATGTCATACATATCTTATACAGTTTCTGGTTGTTATTTGTACTATGTTTCTGATTGCCGTTTCCCTCTATAGCATTGTTTTGTAACAATATATTTCCCCCTTCCCTCTCCCTTTCCCCACTGTATTTCCCCTTGAAAATACTATAAAATGCTTTTAGTTACCTAGCTTGACATTAGCACTTTTGTATTCTCATTTGACTTGTATGATTTATATTCTCCTTGCTGATGTAGATTGTTATCATTATTATTCTAAATAAAGCTTTTCAAACACAAAAAAAGAATTCCCAATTACAACCAATGTTCTGAGATTCAAGGGAAATAAGTGTCCTGTGAAATAAGTGTTGGTGTATATATATTTATATAAAACATAGATACACAATATACCTATAAAAAATATCCACATTTTTATATGACAAAATATATTAACGAATGTAAACAATAAATAAAATATTAAACATTGCAAAATATTAAAAACCATCATATACAAAAACACTAAAAAGAATTTGAAAATTAAAACAAATGTTAAATTAAATAAATAAAACAATGAATGATATAAGCTCTAGTAAACCAACATTATTAAAACTATTGCAGTCTAAGAATATTAAATATTCTATTCCCACTCTAGTTTGTGTAATGGTAGAGAAAGTGTTGGACTTCCGGGGGGTTGAAATTCACTATTTCCACTCCAGTCTGTGAAACAGTAGAAAAAGACCTGGATTTAGGAGGGGGTACATTTACTATTCCTACTCCAAACAGCACAAAAAATTATGAAAGTGTTGGACTTTTGCGGAGCAAAATTACTATTCTCACTCCAGTCTGTGCAAATAATTAATGATAAATTAATAAATAATTGTTATTTAATTACTAATTATTAACTTCCCACACTATACCTTTACAATTCAATTCAAAAGTGCTTTATTCGAGTATTACTCATAAAAGCAGACAAACAAACACATAATAAAAATACAATTAAATTACAAGATCGAATATGACTTAAGCACAAAAGACATTAAAAAGACAATTCGAATTACATTTCATCCTGTTATATACAATCAAAGGTGCAAAGTTCATATGATAAAAAAAAGACAAATTTAAAAATAAGCAATCCAATGTCACTGTTAAAAATCAAAAAATTGTTCATCAGATAGACACCTCGCATGGGAACAGAGAATAGATAAACTAGCAGTCTCTGTTCAACTAAGCAGAGAGTAGTTACCCTACTAGCAATCTCTGCCTAATTACCCACGCCCACCCCAGGTACTTTGCAGTCGCTATAATAATCCAGTTTAAGGAGGTAGATTTAACAATGCGTAGAGCTACCATGCTACTTTTAGTACCCAGGTTTCTACACATGGGAGCCAACCAAACACGTCTGGGAGCAGAATATGCATTACAAGAGAACAAGAAGTGACCCAACGTTTCCTTTCCTTCCCCACAAACTGGGCAAATAGCTGGACCTCCATCTCTCCATTTTGATGTTAAGTTACTCAGAGGTAGGGAGCCAGCCCGCATTTGGAAAAACAGTTTCCTATCCATGGGTTTCGTTATGAAATCCCAATACATTTCATACAAGGGAAACAGTTTAGCTTCAAGGAAAGCAGTCGTCATAGACCCATATGGCTGAGATACCCGCCACCCCCTCTCAACACAATCCCCAAGAATGGGAAACCGGAAACAGTTCTGAAGTCTTTGGAAGACGGGAGGGAGTAACCCCCCCGGCCGTATTTATTAAAATATGAAACAAAATTAAAACATTAAATAAACAGTTTCATATTATGTACAATTTCATTACCACATTGCGATGTTTGGCTAACCTTAACAGATTCTCTAATACAAAGGTTCTCCTAGCCGAACTAACATCCTGCAAAACATTTACTTGAAATTTTGAAATTGTACATCCTAACGTTTAAGGGCCAACGGCAAGGTCGTAACCGGTGTCAAGATCCCTAACCCAGAAATATCGCCCTCACTTGTGAGGGGCGGCCCAGAGGCGTACCTCAAGTGCAATTACCAATTTCCCTTGACTTGACGGGGGCCCCAATAAAACTCGACGCCACTTAGAGGTCGTACGAGGACTCGTGTGAGGTATCTAGAAGGTCGCGTAGACCCCCCCAAACCCCACACAACTTACCATATCTGCCGTCGCAGACGTCCTGGCCCCGGGAAATTCCCCAGGAGGGGGCTGTAACCCCTCCTACCCAGGAAGGGGCCTTGACCGCCTTTCCTCTTCTTTCGGCGACCCATCCTTAGAAGGGACCGCCTCCCCGTTGAGGGGCCAATGGCCACCTCCCCCGAGCGCTCCCATCCGTGCTGGGTGACGCCCACTCATAGGGATCTTCCAATTAGTGCTCACCGATCATGACCTTACCGCCCGACCAAGATAAATACGACAATGCTAACTAAATGACTAAACTAAAAATACAGTAGCCACTATACTTTCATTAAAAGCATGCTTACCAATGAACACTGAAGCAGAATTTCTTTATTTGCAAAACGTAAAACAAATCGACATTCTTTATTACATACTCAGAATCATCACGAGAATACCACAACCTGTAAACGAAAATCAGAGTTATCCATCAACTTTATTCAAAAACCACTTGCTGTCATCAGGGGCTGGTGGGTGGGTCAAAATTGGCTCTTCGTTCCGTCTCGAGCTCACGTGCAGCGAGGAGGTGCAGCTTCAGAGCACAGGAACAAGAGGATGCCTTCGGATCTTGCTTCTCCTTTTATCCGTCTTCAGGGCGGGCGTAAACCCGCCCCTGCCTGCCCCTAGGGCGTGGCCAGCCGCGTCAGTGTCTAGGCCAACCCACTCAAGGGCGGGAAAAGGCGCGCCCCGGCTACGCCGCTTCGGGCATACCAGCCGAGACTCGCCTCCCGCCCAAGATGGCTTCCCGGGGGGATCGTGGTACTCTGCCATACGTTCGGGGGGACCGAGTGGTCGCCCCTTTCCATATGGCTGAGATACCCGCCACCCCCTCTCAACACAATCCCCAAGAATGGGAAACCGGAAACAGTTCTGAAGTCTTTGGAAGACGGGAGGGAGTAACCCCCCCGGCCGTATTTATTAAAATATGAAACAAAATTAAAACATTAAATAAACAGTTTCATATTATGTACAATTTCATTACCACCTTGCGATGTTTGGCTAACCTTAACAGATTCTCTAATACAAAGGTTCTCCTAGCCGAACTAACATCCTGCAAAACATTTACTTGAAATTTTGAAATTGTACATCCTAACGTTTAAGGGCCAACGGCAAGGTCGTAACCGGTGTCAAGATCCCTAACCCAGAAATATCGCCCTCACTTGTGAGGGGCGGCCCAGAGGCGTACCTCAAGTGCAATTACCAATTTCCCTTGACTTGACGGGGGCCCCAATAAAACTCGACGCCACTTAGAGGTCGTACGAGGACTCGTGTGAGGTATCTAGAAGGTCGCGTAGACCCCCCCCCAAACCCCACACAACTTACCATATCTGCCGTCGCAGACGTCCTGGCCCCGGGAAATTCCCCAGGAGGGGGCTGTAACCCCTCCTACCCAGGAAGGGGCCTTGACCGCCTTTCCTCTTCTTTCGGCGACCCATCCTTAGAAGGGACCGCCTCCCCGTTGAGGGGCCAATGGCCACCTCCCCCGAGCGCTCCCATCCGTGCTGGGTGACGCCCACTCATAGGGATCTTCCAATTAGTGCTCACCGATCATGACCTTACCGCCACAGGCCGGATAGTTGACCGGCTATCCGGACCCCCCACACACTCCTACCTAAAGGTCATGGTGTAACGTTTTTAGCCATGCTAAGAAGTCTCCTATGAGTAACTCATTCCCCACTCGAGACAAATGCACTCCATCCCCCAAATACATACTGTCATCATTAATACACCCATGTGAAATAGCATGCAGTGTCTTGGAACGGAACAACCTACTCACTTTGTTATTAAGCTTCATAACAGAATGATTTAAAGCAGGAACCGAAATAGCCCCCCGCCACACTTTTCGTGGGATCATATGGGACCACGCAATTGTGCACCCTGGAACTCTCCTCGCTAACCAACGTACAGTGGAAAGCATCGCCTCAAGAAGAAGTCGTCTACCAGTGGTGACCAAATCATTACCCCCAAGATGTACTATCACTACAGACGGCGGTGACCTCGTCCGCCCTAGCAAACCCTCAAAAAATGATTGAAACTGGTCAATACAGAGACCGCCTCTTCCGTAGAAGGACACACTGTACCCGTATTCCCCAGCTACGTGAATCATATCACCTGCCTTGAATACGTCTGCGGCCGTCTCACGTATGAGTGGCCCACAACCCACACCTCCTTTTTCACAGCCGGTGATGT
The DNA here is from genome assembly GCF_964263255.1 of Lissotriton vulgaris. Classification (NCBI taxonomy): domain Eukaryota; kingdom Metazoa; phylum Chordata; class Amphibia; order Caudata; family Salamandridae; genus Lissotriton; species Lissotriton vulgaris. Next base: position 2,083,242,996 of record NC_141687.1, read on the forward strand.
CTGACCGCTGGCCTGGTGTAGGGTCGACTGCACAGTCCGCCCCGCCTCGTAGGCTTGCGCAACTGAAAACCAAACAAAAACAAGAAGCGTGAGTACATTGCTACAGCTTCACAACATGTGCAACCGCACATACCTTTTATAACAATTGGAGGACCAACGCCCCACCCGTTTAACTTGTTCGACATCCAGACCCCTGGCTGTAGCTTCTGTAGCAGCCCCTATCCGAAAGGAATGGGTCCCAAACTCTCCCGGGTTCAAGCCCGCAGCGGCAATCGACATCGCAAGCACCCGCTGAAACTGAAACTTTGTCAGTGGGGTGGCGTCAGCGTGTCTCAACAAGGTCCCCCCCCATGATGCCACCCTTCGTGCTAAATAATCTTCTAGACACCTTACCGGGCACATGGAGGACCCGGGAATCCTGCGTATGATTACGCAGTCACCCATCCCACTTTGATCGGTCTTGGACCTGACAAATGAGACCGTTATCGTCTCCCCTCTGATCTGGACGTGCTCCCGGCACAATCCTCCCGTCACATCCTGCTTGTTCCTTGCCACTAATTCGCTTACCCGCATAGCCCCATGGAATGCCAGCGTAAAAGCGGCTCGGAATAACACTGTCTCAAACTGAGATGAACACGTAGCAGGGAGTCCGGATAATAACTGGGCCAGCCTATCCAAACCTATCGGGCGCCTCTCATCCACTCTGCGACCCTCAAGGCGTTGCCACCCCCGTAGCGCTTTCTGTACAACGAAAGACGCTGTCGGGTCATGGACCCCGTGAGCCCTAGCCACAAAGGAAATGGCAGCCCGATGCCTCTGAGCCGTGGCCACCGATTTCCCGACACGATGTAAGGACATCAGAAAATACACCACCCACTCTTCCTGGCCCCAAAGCTCCTCCCTATCAGTCCCCAAAAAGGCCAAATAGGACCGGAACGCCCCTTCATATGCCTTCCTCGTCCTGGGTGCTAAACTCTCTCCCACGAGGTTACGAAGTTCGGGGCACCGAGAGACCAGAGAGCTTCGGGAAAGGGTGCCGGCTCCGGGTCCGCTGTGGGAAGGAAACCCCAGAAAGCCTGCATACGAAAACGAGACAGTGCATCAGCCGCCTGGTTCATTACCCCTGGGACATGTCTTGCTCTGAATAGCACATTCAATTGCATACAAAGTAAAACAATTTCCTTGAGCAGTCTCAAAATCCATTTGCATCGTGCTGCCTGACTATTGATACACTCGACCACAGTCATATTGTCAGACCAAAATACCACAGAGTGATCTTTGAACCCTTCGGGCCAAGTTCTCAGGGCCACTAAAATGGGGAAAAGTTCCAGGAAAGCAATGTTACTTGTCAGTCCACTATCATGCCACCATGTCGGCCACTTTTGTGCAGACCATCTCGTGCCGAATATGGCACCGAAACCTATGCTCCCTGCCGAATCTGTCCACAGCCCCAGCTCCTCAGAGGACACGGCCGGTTTATTCCAGACGACTCGACCATTGAAATCCGCCAGAAATGCCAACCATATGCGCATGTCCTGGCGGACCTCTGCCGAGAGCCTTGTGCGATGATGGCACTCCTTCAGGCCGACCATGGCTTGAGCGATCGAACGGGAAAAGGGGCGGGCCATTGGTATGACCCTCAGGGCAAAATTCAACTGGCCAACTAACTGCTGTAATTGATGCAGCTTAACCTTAGGTACCCTTATACACATCTGCAGGGATGTCCTGAACTTTGACACTTTGTCAGCTGGTAAACGAAAACAACCTTCTGCGGAGTCTAACTCAATCCCCAGAAACTCGAGGCAAGTGGAAGGCCCCACAGTCTTACCTGGTGCCAATGGCACGCCAAACTGATTCATCAGGACACAAAACTGTGCCAAAGCCTGTCCACATTCCGGGTCCCCGGCTGCCCCCAGGAACAAAAAATCATCAAGGTAATGCATCACATTTTGGAAACCCGTCTTCCTTGTGAAGACCCATTGTAGAAAACTACTGAATTTTTCGAAATAGGCACAAGATATAGAGCACCCCATCGGCATACACCTATCCATGTAATAATGACCCTGAAACATGAAACCTAAGAGACGCTGATCGTCTGGATGTACCGGGAGCAACCGGAACGCTGACTCGACATCAGATTTTGCCATCAGCGCCCCGGGCCCCAGGCGATTCAAAATGGCTACGGCCTCATCGAAGGATGCGTACCGCACCGAACACACTTCCGGGTCTATCGCTCCATTTACGGAAAGACCACGTGGGGCTGATAAATTATGTATCAGCCGAAACTCACCCGGGTCCTTCTTCGGGACCACACCTAAAGGGGAACAAACAAAATTAGGAACCAGTGGTACACTAAACGGACCGGCGACTCGACCTCGAGTAACCTCCTTCCTGATCTTATCCTGTACCACCGTCGTATGCTGAAAGACCGATAGCTGATTCTTACATTACGTAGCACCTTGAAAGTCCCCCACTGGGATGCGGAAACCATAAGAAAACCCGTTCCGCAACACCCCAGCAGAAGCACGATCCGGGTATTCACTGAGCCAAAGAATCATTGCCAAGGTATCAATCGGGGTAGGTAAAGGCGCCCCTCGGACTATGTTAGACCTGTTTGGCGCCTCCTCTACCCCCGTTATCACCCGTTTTGGCTCTGCACGTGGACTCAGGATGGGATGATTGCCCACACCCACTACATTCGTGCCTAAATTTGCACGATCCCTGGGGCCTAGTACATTTACCCCTGTTGAAGTTCCAACAAACCCCCCTCTTTCCTGTGTTACCGGCAGGCTTCGAGTAATTGTCTGTACCCGCACCTGACCGAAAGGGCGTCCCCGCATACTGGCGGGAAGATTCGCCAACGATACTCCCTACTAATGGCAATTTTAACATACCAGTCTCCTTCATTTTGGACCATGACACAGAATCATAACAATCCCATGTTAAGTTTTTATCATGTTCTTTAGCTTTTCTAAACAGGTTATCATAGCAGAACCAATGATTACCCTCGTGTGATACCGAGTACCCCATGATTCGTGACTGATAAATCGGCAATTCGGGTAACAGATCGGGCCTTCGCTCCCCCAAGATCGATGGAAAAAACCCCCACGCTTGGCCCCAATTGCCAATGTTTTCATTTACCTTAAAGGCGGCCATTTTTGCGCGCCAAACACTCGGATGCATGAGCTCCTTCTGGCCCTTGACATGCTCCATCTCATAGTGATCAGTAAGCAACGAGAATATGTTTACGTATTCCCCTGCCCATATTTTTTCCTTAATAGCCAAAGGAACATGCTGACCCAATTTTTCCCTACGAGAGGGTGCCGACTCATCCCTCGCAATCGGCAATGGCCGCTTACCTGCACCGGACGTTGTCTCTGCCACTGAACCCGTCCCCTGTGGCTTCTCTACTGCTGCAGCCGGCGTGGACCCCTTCGCTGCTTCCCGTGACTCACGCAGTTGCTTCATTAGCTCCTGCGCGTCGACAGCCGTGGCGCCCTCGCTACCTTTTCCCAACCATGCTGCCAATTGTGCTGCCAGCTCGGGCGGCATATCTTCCTCGGACACGGGGGTGACCACAACGGGAATCGGATTCCCTTCCTTCGGCACGGGAGTTGGTGCCTCGAGCGGGGCACTTTGACCCGGGATGTCTTCTCCCGCTGCTCCCCTCCTGGGCCTCTTGTTTTTCCCTCCCGGGGCTGATCCCGCCAAAGGACGTTTCGGTCCCCCTTCCTCGTTCTTATCCATTCGCCTCTTTAGTTCGGTCATCTCCTTCATGAGAACGCGCAGCATCTGTTCAGTAGTCATGCGCTTTCCCGCCTTCTTCGGCATTCTCCAACAGAGTATCTGCAAAATAAACAAGAACGATTACAACGCTCAAAATTGGCTCTTCGTTCCGTCTCGAGCTCACGTGCAGCGAGGAGGTGCAGCTTCAGAGCACAGGAACAAGAGGATGCCTTCGGATCTTGCTTCTCCTTTTATCCGTCTTCAGGGCGGGCGTAAACCCGCCCCTGCCTGCCCCTAGGGCGTGGCCAGCCGCGTCAGTGTCTAGGCCAACCCACTCTAGGGCGGGAAAAGGCGCGCCCCGGCTACGCCGCTTCGGGCATACCAGCCGAGACTCGCCTCCCGCCCAAGATGGCTTCCCGGGGGGATCGTGGTACTCTGCCATACGTTCGGGGGGACCGAGTGGTCGCCCCTTTCCATTATTACTGCTAAGTAGACTTCTGTTTTCAACCTGTTCCCAGAAAAGATTTTTTATAAGCAACTTGGATGGGAAGGATGACCCGGTTGGATCAGACCACAGTTCAATTAACCCTAGTTCACTTAATGCTAATTTTAATGATCTGAACCATCTGATTTTATGGAATCGGTCTGCTTTGATGACATCAGCAAACCCTGCTGCATATTGTGACAACTCAGGGGTGGTCCAGATTCTACGCCAATATAATATCGGACGAAGTTTGCACATTGCCAAGATTTCCTTCCTGCCAAGGTCATATCTGAGAGGCAGAAGGGGGCTGCTCTGTGGGGTGCCTGTTAGTTTCCGAAGGAAGTTATTCTCTGATGTCTGTAACTCCTGGAGGTTTTCTTGCCCCCACATCTCTGCCCCATACAATGCTGACCCTATTGCCTTTGCCTCATATATGATCAAAGGAGGTTTAATTGGTTTGGTCAAAGATTTGCTATGCTCCTTGATGATGGTACCAGCCAGTTGTTTGTGTCTTAGTACTGCAATGTTTAAGTGATGGTTCCATCTATTATCATTTGAGATGTGAATCCCCAGGTAAGTAAAAGAATTTACTACTTCGAGGCAACGCCCACTCATGGATATTTTGGATTTAAAATTTCTACAGGGATTAAAAGCCATGAGTTTTGTTTTAGCTGCGTTTACCTCCAAGCCGTGGTCACTACAGAATTTATCAAAAATTACCAGTGCCTTTTGCAGACCGCTAGGGGATTTCGATAGAATTAAGGTGTCGTCTGCGAACATTAAAATAGGAACTTTTGCACCTGCGAGAGAGGGAGCATCTACAGGCTCGGCTTGCATGCGGGAAACAATTCCATTAATAAAAAGTGTAAACAATGTTGGTGCCATTGAACAGCCCTGTCGAACCCCACGCTCGACAGGAAAATCAATAGTGTCGTTACCGTAGCCACCCCATTGAATTTTAGCATAAGTGCCCTCGTGGAGTCTCATGATCAAAGTTAGAATGGTCATCGGGACCCCCAGAGCTGCCAGCACCTCCCACAATTTTGCTCTCGGTACCAGGTCGAATGCAGCCCGTAGGTCAACAAATGCTGCGTAAAGACTGCATCCACCCAGAACCACGGTCCTCCACTGTATCAATTGAAAGCGGAAGACCTGGTCCACAGTGCTGGTTGCTCTGCGAAACCCAGCCTGAAAAGGAGATAAAACATTCTGCTCCTCTGCCCAATCAAGCAAGTTGTTAATGATTACACGTCCTACAACTTTTTGAACCGTGTCAATTAAGCTGATTGGGCGGTAATTGCAAGGTTGGGCACGGTCTCCCTTTTTATATACTGGGATAATGACGGCACCCCGCCAGGATGCCGGGATTTCAGCGCCCCTAGCAATATGATTTAGTAAGAGGCAGATGTACTTACTCCACCTGTCGGTATCATTTAGAAAGACATCCGCCGGGACTCCGCCAATACCCGGAGCTCGGCCACTGTGAACAGATTTCAGGGCAGACAGGACTTCGCTCTGCACAAAGATGTCTTCATCTGCGAACAGGTAAATTGGGCTAGAGCTGTTAACAAACTGATCCCTGGAGGAGTACTGCTTGCTGAAAAATGTAACCCATGCATCATGAGAGACATTATTATTGGGAGCTTCTGGAGATCTATCATGACCCCATTTGACAATATGCCAAAATAGTCTAGAGTGTTTGCATTCACTTGCACTTTTCAGCTTCTGCCAGTGGTCTTCGTCCCATTCTCTTTTAGCCCTAGCAATGCAGTTTTTATAGTGCTTCCTGGCAGATCGAATCTCACTCAAGTTGTTACTTTTGATTGCAGCTCCCAAATTAAATCTTGCTGCCCTACAATCTTGATTATACCACTTTGCTGATTTGTGTGGGCGGACCCTCGTATTATGTACGGGTTTTAAGAAGAAACTTTTAACTTCGTTGAAAAGGGTCATGTGTGCTTTAGTGATATCTTCATGTCCCTGTGAAGACCCAGCTATACTCTCCAGTGCCAAGATGGCCTTGTCTGTCGCTGCTCCTATTTTTTCCAGGACCTGCTGATCTGTCTTGACACCAGACCACCTTAACCTACGCATATTATTAGATGGAATGATCGTCGGGAGCACATGTTGGTCACAAGGGGTTGGAGCAATTTCATTAGATGTCCACCAATTATGTGAGACACATAGGGGGTCGTGGTCGCTTTCTGGCCTAGCTGTTACTACCATGTCACTGAGAGATGACCATATGGATATGCTACAAATGACATAGTCAATGCGACTTTTACTTCGCCCGTTGTTAAAGGTCATGGTGGGGACACGATCTGATTTGGTTCGTCCATTCAAGGCACGTAGCCCGTGCTCCAGACACATAGCGTTTAGGCCTAGTATGTCAGCCGTCCAGCGAGTTATCGGTGGGGTATCTAGTGAGGGGATGTCCCAAAGCTTATCTTCCTCTACTCCGAGAGTGGAATCACCAGTGATGAGAGGTTCGAAAGTGCGATTTAAATCGCCTGCAATTAGAATGTTTTTCCCTGCAGAATGTGTCTCAAGAAGATTAAAAAGACTCAAAAGAACCTCAGATTTACCTTTGCTTCCACCTCTAACATAGATATTATAAATATCTATGGAGATGGATAGATCGTTAGTCAATCTGATGAGCTGGATATCTTTTTGGTCAAGCTCAACACATTTTACAACAGTTTTTAAAGACTGCCTGATCCAAATAGTAAGACCCCCCATCGGCCGCCCTTTAGGGCCCTTAGTAGCAGGAACATGAAAATTTATATACCCCAAGGCAAAGATAGGGTCACATGCCCAAGTCTCTTGGAAGATGCAAAGGTCATAATTATTAATAAATTCAAGCCAGTCAGCACAATCCATCTTGGAACAAAGTCCAGCCACATTCCAGGACAAGAGATGCCCCGAGTTATATATCTTAAGGGATCAAGGATTTGTAATAGTCTCATGTATCGTCCTACCCCCAATGTCCTGATTAGTGATATTTACATTAGATAGCCCTGCTGAATCATCGAACGGATACCCCTGAATACATTCTGTAGTTGAGTTACTGACTGCATCAGAAGTTCTTTTGTCACAAAAAGACAAGGGGATAGAGATACAAATAGGTGGTTGTCAGTCACAAGCATTCAAGTTAGATAATGCAGAAAAACGATTTTCCAACCCCAAACCCCAGTCCACTGAAGCTACATCCTTCCTCCCCCTCTTAGTCACAATGTTCCATTTGGTTCTCAAAATACTTGAATTTGGGCCACTTCCCTTTCTTGGATAGCACCAAACCAAGTGGCATCACAAAATATAACTTAAAAAATAAGTATTCCATAATTTACAAATTTCAAATCAAATAAATATTTAATCACCAATTAATGATTAATTTTTAACTAAGTATTACTTAATTAAGTTCCCAGCCTAGGCCCTACAAACCTAGCAATCCACAACTAAAATATTTTTAAACCCTGGCTCACCTGATTTTACTCTGCAGGTGGGGTGGGAATATATACCCAGGCATTCTATACTGCCTGAGGAGAAGTAGGTATGCAGCTCTTAGTGCATTTAAGCACCTTGCTTTCCCTGCTGCGCAGGACCCTGACTCACCTGATTTTCCTCTACAGTTGGGTGGGATTACGTCTCCCCCAGCAGTCTACACTGCCTAAGGAGAAGGGGTCATGCTCTCTGTGCATTTAAGTGCATTGCCTTCTCTGCAGCACTGGTTTTGTGCAGGGCATGCCCAGGTGCGTGCCCGAGTAAATACGGGGTCAAGACCAGGCCTGTCTGTGCCGGTCAGACTCCAGAAGAGATTAGGCTGGGCTAAGCTTCCTGGCTTTTTTTAAGCACCACCTCCACATCTACTCTAATTAAGGGGAAACAAACATCCATCTTCTTAAGTCATGGCTAAGCCTCCGGACAAGCCTCACACCTCGATAATAAACTTCATAACTGGATTGATGGGAGAGATTGGTAAAGAGATGGGAAGTGTTGAAGAGAGTCTATGTACCTACTTACCAGGTCATGATTGAGACTCAAAATGACCATCCCCAGGACATTCTTTTTAGAGACTTTTAGGCTTGATGCAAGAAAGGTGGTTAACAGTTGTGCTCAAGATATCACAGAATGCATTATTACAGTCTCCCCTCCCAATCCCTTCTCACAACCACCACCAAAAGTATGAAGAGACCAGGAGCATGTACTAAAGCAACAGATACCAGTTCTTTGAGCAGGTCAAAATTAACTACTGAGGTATCTTCTAAACCAAATATTATTAGGACTAGAGCCAAAACCCCTGCGGTGCAACACAAGGACTTAAAGTCCTTGTGCAAGCACTGGAATCCCTAGTAAAGACCACACTGGACTCTCTTTTTGCTAGATCATCACATATGGAAAGTCTAATCATCAGCTGTCTCTCTCATCCCCTACTACTTTCCCTCTATACTCCAGGTGTGACCAACTCCCACTACAGCATTCCATTTGTGGCACTGCTATACTGCCTGAGACCCAAAACTCAATTCCGATGTTACCACCTAGCATGCAATCTTACAGTGAGTTGTCTTTGGGCATTCTCTTGATTTACCACCCAAAGGAAAACCTCATTACATACTATTTTATTTATTTATTTATTTCTTTCGATTTGTATAGCACTCTATAACCCAGGGGTCTCTAAGCGCTTGTCCAGTAAGCACCGCAGGAAACCAAAAAAGACACTTCCCAGAAATTTATAGCCCTCCCGAGGCCTTCTGGAAAAGAACAGTCTTCAACCTCTTCCGAAAGGACAGCAAATTAGATTCTTTGCGCAAGTCCGCCGGTAGACTATTCCAAGCCGCTGGGAGGGTGTTCGAGATGGCACGACCGCCCACTGTCGCCAATCTGAAACAAGGTTGCATGAGAAGAGTTGCCTCAGCAGATCTTAGCACCCTTGCAGGTTTATATGGAATCAGGCGGGTCTTAATGTATCTTGGTGCCTTACCATAAAGAGATTTATGTGCAATGCATAACCCTTTGAAGAGCACCCTCTGCCTTACTGGGAGCCAATGTAGCTCACGCATAAGTACTATTGGCATATGGGCCCACCCTTGTCTCACCAGACACTGAATTCTGGGAATCCAAGAGAAATAAATCATTAAATTGGTAGGTAATAAATCAGGCTTAACTGTTTGAAAAAAAAAAATTAAAATGGTCAGAAGGGTAAAGTGGGTTGGCAAGGGCCCTAAAACACTTCCGAGGGACTGTTTTATTCTGTCCTTTAAATCACTTAAATTAGTTGACTCTATCTTGTGTAGAACCAAGGTCTTGGCAACTTTAGACCTACTTCTTTATAGCGCACTGCTACTAAATGTCTGGATAGGATTGTAACTAGGCAGTTATCAAACTTTTTTTAATAAAACCACTTGCTACATCACTCTCAATCAGGGTTCCGTGCTGGATATAGCACGGAGATCGGCCTCCTTGAAGTCTATGAAAACATTAAAGCTAACCTTGATTTAAATACTCCTGTCATGATGATGCTTTTGGATCTTTATGCAGGATTCGACATGGTCTCTCATGATATTTTTTGGAGTGACTTGATATTATCAGCTGTTAGTGGTCTAGCCCTTGGCTGGATTAAATATTTTATTAGTGGGCTTCCTAGTCTGTCTTTTCCCATTCTTTTACTTCTAAGGCCAAGCCCTTAGTATGCGGGGTTCCACAGTGTTCAACTCTCAGCCCATCACCCTTTAAAATCTATTTGGACCCCCCTGGCTAAGTTGGTTCAGTCCTGAGGTGTGAGAATGATATCCTATGTGGTATGATGATAATCAAATACGCTTGGCCTTCCAGAAAAAACATGCCTACTTCCCTTGATTCCTTCAAGCTCTTCTAATAGTTTGTGGTGGACTGAATGAACACAAGCTGTCTGAGACTTAATTCAGACAAGACTGAAGTTCTCTTTTTCAGCACCAAGTCCACCCCTTTACCTGGTCTTTGATGGCCTTCAGAGTTGGTTGTCCCCATCTGTCCTGCTAAGGTGGTTATAAACCATGGGGTGAAATTTGACTCAGACTCTGTCTTTGAGCCCCTGGTTAGGGTTTTATCCTCCTCCTGGTTTTTTACCTTCAGGTCTTTGAGAATGGTGCTGTGCTTCCTTCCATTAGAACATTGAAAGACGATTATCCACACCTTAATAGGACTATTTGAACAGGCTTTACTTGGACTCGCAGTCTTTTTGATTCAGCACCTGCAAATCAATCATAATGTTGCTACTTGGCTGACTTTCAAAATTCTGCCTCAAATGTTGGTGTCTGGTCATCTTTGAACACTTCATTTGCCTCCCGTTAATAAGAGAATACAATTTAAAACTCTGATCCTGGCCTTCATGAACTACCATCAAAGGGGCTACCTCCACCTTAGGAGCCATTTAAAACCATAAACACAGGATAGACTTTTGAGATGCAATAAGCTCAAACTCTTCAAAGTACCTCATAGTCACGGGGCCAGAAGAGGAGGCCGATTCTTCACTTTTTTGGCAACTAAGCTTAGGTTTGGAATGCCCTGCCTCTTAACTTGAGAAGCTGCCTTTCTGAAGCTGTCTTTGGAATGTCCTTAAGAAATGCATCGTTTCGAAACTTGTTATGGCAGCTATCACACCCTTCTCTGCTCCCTTCTTTGGATGTCTATTTTCCCGTTAGCACCATGACACCTCCTCAGAGGTAGCTGTGCAATTTATAAATGGCCTAAGATATACAGAGCTGGTAGTGGGAAATAGGTGCTCTAAAGTCTTGTCACCTAAAAGTAAAATTTATAACATGTGTGGTCAAGATGGCTACTAAACCAGTAAATGCAAATCCTCTGCACACATATAGTAATTACAAACATAAATAGTAAATGTATAAATCACAATTCATTTTTCTTGTGCATTTCAAGGTTGTTTATTCAAGTTCTGTTGTGAGTGAAATCCATTCTGTTATTCACTTTTTCTGATTCTCAGCCAACAAGTGTTTCATCACTGTTACATGGGATTACCCAGAGACTTCTTCAGGACTATGAACTGTTTCTCAAGCTTACCTACTTCCGGTGATAATTCTAACCCGAAAGGGTTTCTGCTTGTTATTTTATATTCTGGTGGTTGCCAAAATTGTCATCATAACTCTGAGTGTTCTTTCCTGTATTATGCGTGAGCAGTTGTGAGTATTGCAACCTGATGACCCATACGGCACAGTTGTTATCCTTGTCCTCCCTCATCCTGCGTGTGCGAAAGGACACTCACAGTTATGATTAAGGGAATAAGGAATGTTTAACTGGTACTAGGCATTAGTTTAACCACAGCAGACCTGTGACAACAGTTATGTTCAAATTTGAGACAGGTAACCAAAATCATTTGATTATTGACTACGCTTGGTTTTCTAAGTTCTATAGTCATGATCTATGATCCTCAAAAATAGATAAACATGCCTTTTTAAGTTCCTTCCTACTAATACCCTGTAATGTGTTTGGCCAATCAGTCCCAGATCCAGATCCAGACAGGTTTGTTCAATATATTTCAGCCAGGGAATCTGTAGGGGCTCAGACATTATAGGACAATCACTAATAACATTGCAATTTAATAAAGTGTCCTCACAAGACCAGAGCGCAGTTATTCTTCATTCAATTTATGAATTGCCGTGTAAGTTTCTAAACTTCGTAGGGACTAAGGAAACATAATCAGTGATAGTAAAAAAAAAATTGGTATCATTAGCATGCAATAAAACTCAAAAACCGAAGGACTGAAACTAGTTTAATTAAGAATGACAGAGACAAATTAAATGGAGTTATGCTGAAGAAGAGCCCTGGAGAACTGTGCATGGTAGACTAAAATGTTCGGCAGTAAACTGTCCACACCTAACAGTCTGAAGTGAACTGGAACAGATTGCATAGGGTTAATCATAGTCCTGTTCAACAAGCATTAAGCAGGGGCCCTGATGCAGAAAGGAGGTCCCTTGGTGGGCCACCTCAGGTAAGAGAAATCTTATCAAAATTCGCCCCTCCTCACACTGTTATAAATCTATGACCTGCCTCCTGCACTTTAATGGTTAATCTGGCTAATGTCCCCATCAAAAACCTGCACAATTTAAAAACGACTGTTGTGTACTGGGAAGCAGTAGTGTAAGGTTTGGCTTTAATAAACTGTCTAACATTTTGATTGTGCCTAGGACTGCATAGATAGGCCCGCTGTCTTAATCGTTGATGGGGGACTTTGTGTTGGTTAGTTTCATATATGTATTCTTGGCCGGGGGAATCCTGAAGGGCAGCATGGTGCTCTCAAGCCTCTTTGACTCCCACTGTACCATCCACAAATATAAGGTCGCCATTGACAGATCTAGGGGGATGTACCATAATTCCAGAAATAAAATTGCAAGATGTAATTAGGGGTGGGCGAAATTTGCGTAGTTGCGCTACGCAAAGTTCCGCGAAACGGTAAAAAATCTCTGCGAACACACAGAAATTCTATGAACACGTGGAATAGCTTGTTCGCGATGCTTTCTTTCCGCTCGCGATTGCTGTTTGCGTGCTCGGGGAGAAGCATCTCGCGAACACGCATTTTGAGAACGCGAACAAGCAAAAAATTCCACAAAGCCGTGGAAAGCAGAATTTTGGGCAATTTTGCGTTCTACGCGGAACGTGAAATTACGCAAATTTTTAAAATTCCGCGAGCAGAACGGAATTTACCACCCAGACCTAGATGTAATATCACGCACCTACTGTCAAAACTAAAGTACTTTAGAGTATACAAGTGCATATGATATTCTTTTGTTGCAAGAGAAATGGGCAACCAAGGATGTATTTATGAAGGCTAAGTGTGTTTTACTAAGGCTGCCATTATGTTACAATCCAGCAGAGCAAAAGCAGGTCAGGCATGTTGGTTTAGAACCAATTTTAACCTGTTTTATAGTTCAATTGCCAGCTAACTGTTCGCTCAGGCAAGCATTCTTTCTCCAATGGCAATACAAATCTAATGTGGTTTTAATTATTTTTTATAATAATGATTTTTGGGGTTTTGATTTTCCTAACTTCCATAGCTTATTTGCTTTTAATGAGCAGTCACAAAATGTAGGCTCTTATTTAAGAAAATATTTCCATTTTTTGTGTTGGGGTAATTTTAATGCCAAGGTGGGCAACAGACTTTTGAAGATGAAATGTTTGAATGAGATGACCTGCTTTTTGTATTCAACCTCAGCATCATCATGGTCAGCATGGAATTATTCAAAGGTCCTGGCCAAATGCAATGGCTTTTTAATTCGTGTTTTACTTTTTCTTAGCAAATTTTAAAAATTCAGGTCCAAAATATTCAGGCCATATTTTACTATAAGGGTGCAACCGAGGTAGTACACACACGCTGTTGATGTTAAGACATACAATGAGTCTGTCAAAACTAGAACAAGGGGGGCAAATTAGGTAAAGATGCATATTACCTGCAAATATATTTGACTGCTTTACATAAGACGTTTTTAAAATGTGGTTGATCTATTCATGAGTTAAAAGTGCATGGGTTCACCATGTTGCCGTAAACGATTGTTTCACAAATCAAGACATTTGCAGCATTTTATCATTTATCACTGTATATAAATGGAATTATTCAGATTCATTAAATACAAGAGGGACAGCTTTCTCTAAAAGTTTTTTTATATTTTATTATAAATCTCAAATCCGTTAAATGCGTTTTCCAATGCCATATGACAGTGGACAATGACATGTTAAATGTTGCTAAGTGCCCAAATCAATAGAAACACATATACAAAGGACGCAATTCCTAAGGATTATGTTGTAACCATACATCATATTTCTTCTCTATAGCTAATCGTTTTGACAGCCTCACATAAGCGGTCAGAATTGGCTATGGACAATCTCATACACATTTGATCAACTTTTTAAAGAGCCTTCAGTGTCAATATTACGAAAAGCACAAGGCGGTAGGGAGCACACTGCCTCTCATCCCAGCACAGTCTAGAGATTGACAGCATTAACCTGCAACAACTTTGGTGAAATACAAAATGCAAAAACTGAAGTAAGCATTTACAATGAACTGCATTTACCATAATGCTAAGGGGTGAACTGTGCTGGGAGGAGAAGCAGTTTGCTCCCATCCCCCTTCTGTTTGAAAAGGCTCCCTTGAGCCATTGAGCTGACGAGCTTTTGGAGATTCACCTGTGCGCCTGTGAGAGGTACTGAGACCTGAAAGGATTGTGACAGCTTACTCAGCAGACCCAGATACATTTCGTTTTTTGTCTCTACTGATGAAAGATGATATTCAGAAACATATCTGTATAGAGATTGCAGCACTAATTTGCACGATCTTAGGAGAAATACTTCAGCAAAAATCCAAGTGAGCATTTTAAATCAACTGCATTTACCATAATGCTAAGTGGTGAACTGTGCTGGGAGGTGAAGCAGTGTGCTTTCACCCCCTTCTATTTCCCAAAAGTACTAACAAGTACATCTCAACACTAGCTTCACACAAATGGTAACCCAAATCTTCAAGAAGATAATGTGCTATTTAGGAGTACCATTCTACAAACATATTTCCATCGTCTATTGTCATCAATCACTATAATTGCTTTTTGCATCCTCGTGTGTCCGTCATAACCTGAATCATCATTGTATATCCCTCAATTAACTTTAAATCCTCTTGGACACCCTCTGGAGTTAAATTAAATAAAGCTGTATCATCAGCATGTATAAAGAGAATTCTATAAGGGGAGGTCTATGCCCCCCACTTTCAGGGCATAAAACGATTTCTGCTTAAAATGTGGCAAAAATCAATAATAAAAGTGTACTGGAAGGACTGCAGCAAGGGCACAGCCCAGGTGTGCACCATGCATTATAACTACAGAGTACAAGGCTGTGCCTTGACTCAGCCTTGTTATCAATCAATCATTTGAGTAACTAACTTTGACTGCTTACAAGTTCATTCCAAGAATCCCCAGACTCCCAAAGCAGTTGACTCAGGCCCGTATTGAAGGAATTTTAGAAGCCCGCACTCAACCACATATGCAAAATGTTCCAATATCTGTCTATTACATGAGGACCAACAAACACCTGATAGTTCTATCAGAACCCTACTTCAATCCACACAATTATCTACTTGATTTGACACTCGTAAAAATGCCTCAATGTCAGTTAAGTAAGGACTTTTCCAGTGGCTTTAAATAATCATATTATCCATCTCATTATATCTTCAATTTAATAATAGTAGTTGACATCAAAATTGATAGGAGAGAGCGATATTGCCTACAGCTATGAAATTCAGAACTATAACCAATGAATTGGATAAGATTTTAGTTTCTGATTTCTCATTCCATTAGGCATAGAAGGACACTCTTTAGTACAGTAAAGCATTTTTAATTTTAGAACATACTACAGTATCTTCTAGAACTCTAAATTTATTAAAAGAAACAGTGTACATTATGCAATGGGTAGAAACACTATACACTATAATAATAAAATCAATTGATGGCTCCTCTGAGGTACTTGGAGAAACCCTGGCCTGTCCACCACCTCTTCTTTAGCAACAAGCAATCAACAAGCTCCTATATATATGATTGATAACTTTGGTCCTATAATACCAGCAGAGACAAGGCACAATGTCAGTTAGTGGAGAAGTGCGTCTCACTGGTTTGAGCGGCAGACTCTGAAGCAGAGATCAGGGACCCATGATTAGAGTAGGTGCCGAGGTGAGAATTATCGAGTCCGCGGACATTGAGCCCAAGACCCTGCCGCGTCGGGACCGACGCGGCAGGGTCTTGGGCTCAATGTCTGCGGACTCGATAATTCTCGGCTCGGCGCCTACTCTAATCATGGGTCCCATGCTGCAACTCTGGGCAATAGCTTACTTAATCTCCACAATGGCCCCTACAACACTGGGATGCTGGCTTCACTTTGGGGTGAGGTTCCGTAAATCTGAACCGGTTTCATAAAGGTCACTGTATCGTGACGATTTTGGTAACAGCGAACCGCAAATGACGAGTGCAGCATGTACGAGTGTTTTCGTCATGTTCGATTGATGGATTCACTATGTATTCAGGGATTTCGTTCTGAACCCACGGGTTCGATTTTGTGTACGGCAGCCATTTTATGGTTGCCCTCACCTAGGCCGATGACTACGGCCAAGCGAGTCTTTGGGACACGTACACCTTTAGCTGACTTCTGTGTGACCTGAGCGAACTGACTCCATTGCCCGAAGCTAACCTTGTTGAGCCAGTTCCTTGTTCGGCAGCTGGTCAAGATAGAGCTCGAAGAGCAGGACATTGCTGAGTTTAAGGTACACGCACACACCCTTCTGTCTTGCCTCTCATCTGTTTCTGTTCCTTCTTCTATGGCCCATTTGTGGTTTGGGTTTGGGGTCTTTTATTATGGGTTCGTCCGGCCTGTCCGAGCAAGAATGTTGGGTTTTCCCGTGTAATTGATGGTGGGCTGTACAACTGAAAAGTGGGCTTGTCGTTATGCGATACCTTTTGCAATGTCACTTGTGATTGGATAGTTTGTAAATAATTGTTGTTTGTTAGGAATGTGATTTTTGGCATAAAAGACGATGTCTCGCAATACGAAAATTGAGCAGTCCCTAGCGAACCACCCGTGTCGTGCTTCGTAGACTTCTGTTCCTGGTTGCAGCCAATAAATTTGATCTTTGACGTAACCGAGAATTATCCCGTGTCTCTGTATTCTAAGGCAGGCTAACCCGAAGACATTGGGCGAGCCCCTGGCTCCGCTGGGTTCTAAAACCCGGTTCTTCAGGGGGTTCCCCCGGAGGGGCATCTCACAGGGAGAGCCAGGAAGCATTCCACTGCGTTATACAGCACCGGGACGCCCCGTTGGGGCAGCTGTGCGCTTTACAAAATACACTACATTTACATTTTACACATTTACATACCAACACAGTAATTTGTAGGCTAACAAACACTAGAACCGCAAGCAACTTCCTGTGTTGTAGCGTGTAGTTTTATGCGCTATATGCAGCACCCATCATCAACTTGAGACCCCCCCATGAGTACCAGGCAAGTGAGACGTTACTGAGATTGTCGCGGTGTCTGCGAAGGAATTGCCGCAGTAGACGAGGGGCATGTACATAGCCTGCAGATTCCCAGGTGCGGTCTTCTGAACCGTAGGCCTTCCAATGTTTCAGGTAGTGCAGTTTACATTGCATTAATTTTGAATCGAATATAGCTTCAAAGTCAAACTTGGGTTCTTGGTTTATCATTAGAGCCGGGTTTTTTTTTAACTGACAATTCCAGGGTTAACAGGTTTCAGCAACAAAGCATAAAATACTGAATGTATCCACTTATTAGAGGGCTAGTCCAGTTTCATTGTAATGTCATTGACTTTTTTTCTGATCTTTTAGGGTCTAATAAATTGCTGCTGGAATTTACGTGGACATTTTAAGGCAATTTGGTGCTTTGAAAAACATTCTTTATCTCCTATTTCGAAGTCTAGACTAGATCGGCCATGTGTATCAGCATACTTCTTGCAGTCATCTTTGGCTTGTTCTAGGTTCTCATGAGTTGTCTTTTGGATCTCCTGTACCTGAATCTTGTACCACTGGTATCCCTGATGTTGTTTAGAGGGTGCAGTACAAAGCGAGGGTGAAAACCATAATTACAATAGAACAGAGAGTATTTCCTGTAACTGTGCACACTATTGTTATATGCAAATTCTGCTGCCCATAAATAGTCATACCAATCATCAGTGTTAAGCAATAATTGACCCTCTATATATTCCTCTACACATTGGTTCACTCTTTCTGTATGCCCATCTGTCTGAGGTTGGTGACTGGAGAACCAAGGGATATAAATTTGCACTAAATCACAAAGTGCCTTCCAAATCTAAGAAAAGAATTGAGAACTACGATCTGAGGTCACAAACAAAGTAAGGCCATGGAGATGCACAATTGCCTGTAGAAATATATCTGAAAGTTCCCTAGAAGTGGATAAACCTTTCAATGGGGTGAAATTAACTCTTTTGGTTAAGAGATCTAGTGTTACCAATACTGTGATGATACCCTTCTCTGTCTTGGGTAAGCCTGCTATAAAAATCCATGGAAAGGATATGCCAAGGGGCGGAAGGAGAGGGTAAAGGAGTTAACAACCTAGATGGTACCTGATGGATGCTTTTACTCTAAGCACAAAGACTGCATCTGTGTACTTACTGTTTTGCGTCAACAATGATAGATGACCACCAGAAATATCATTTTGCACATTCCAATGTTTTCTTTTCCCCATAAAAGTCCTGCCATTACTTAAGTATGACACCACTCTAGTACTTGTTGCTGTAAGGTGCCACACTCCTTGTATATAAATCAAATCACTAACCCTTTGTCTAGTATTACTAAGGGATGATGGTAGTGCCCTGGCCACTCTGCAGTACAGCTTTCTGTGGACAACAAAGCATCATGATTCACTCTACAGGGATGATATTTGGATGATCCACCGCTTGTTCATGTACTTCATTTCGCAAGTGAGAAAGAGCATCAGCCTGATTAAAACTGTATTAGAAAATCATAAGCATTGAAAAACTGTGTTTAGCACAATTGCTGCATGGATAAGGCTCGAACAGACTTAAGAAACGTCAGGTTTCTATTGTCTGTTGATGTAATGACAGTGTGTAAGGACCACAACAAATAATGCCTCCATTCCTCAAAAGATCTCTAAAATATCCAATAATTCCCTAATGCCCATTGAATAGTTAACTTCGGTAGGACTTAGTTTGTGTGAAAAGTATGCCACAGTATGTAGGTTCCCTGTACTTTTCTCTGTTTGAGGCAGGACCCTACCCACAGCCACTTGAGAGGCATCCACTTCAACAATAAATGGCTGCATGGGATGTGGATATTATAGAATGGTGCACTAATAAATGTGTTCTTTTTACTGCTCAAATTTCCTCTCTCCTTCTTCATCCCTCTAAAATTGGCCCTCCTTGCGCAATAACCTAGTAACAGGAATTGCAAAGGTTGAAAAATGGCAAATCCCAGGAAGTTCTGCACTTCATTTACAGATTGAGGGGTCTTCCATTGTGTAATCACTTACATCTTCTGGAAATATTTTCTGATTCCTTGTGCAGACAGAATATGACCCTAAAAGGATATTTGAAGAACATGGAAGTCACATTTTTCCAATTTCACAATTAGCTTGTAATCTCATAATCTTGTAGAGTAGCTCTAACATGTTTCTTATGTTCACTCATTGTAGAGGAGTACAACAGTTTATCATCAATATAGGGTACTTTACATATGTCCAGAAATTCCCTTAACATTCATAAACAATTGGAATGTAGTTTCCGCATTGCACAAACCAAGGAGGATTACCAAATATTCATATAAACTGTATCTTCTTCTCTGACACATACCAAATGGCACACACCTCTCAGATCCAATTTGGTAAACAAGCTGACATCCTTGACTTCATTGGTATTGGTATTAAAGGCAAAGGATATAGGTTCTTAATCGTTACTTTGTTAAGAGTTCTATAGTCAATGTATGAGCATAATTCACCACCCTTTTCGCTTACAAAGAAAAGGATATGAGGATGATGAACTAGATGGTCTGATTAAGCCTATATGATGCATTTCGTCAAGCTACTCTTGAAGATAAAGATTTTCTTTTTCTGTCAAACTTATATTCTACTTAATGGAATCTGAGCTCCCGGTAGAAGGTCGATTTGACCATCATAAGACCAATGGCATTGGCAAGATCTTGTGAACAAGGAGGCAAAAAAGGAGACATAGCTTCACTGATTGGTAAAGTTCCCTCTTGCACACCTGCCTGAGGACCAGAAAGCTGAGTAAAAAGTCGAGGTGTGTCTAGCCCAATCAATTTCAGGGTTATGTGTCATGAACCAGGGAATTCCTAATACTGCTTGGAATTGCGGGGATTGTATTAAGTCAACGCATAGCTTTTCTTTATGTGTGTCTTTTATCCATAAAATCAAATCCTCAGTGGAATGAGTAATGGCACTTGACTTCAGGGTACTACCATTAATAGTTTTCACCTCTTTCACTGTATCTTTGAATAGGGTTGGTATTATCTGGCACCTAATGATATATCCATGAAATGCCATGTCGCTCCAAAAGCTATTAAAAACTGTGAATTTATCATAACAAAACTGTCTATAATTTTCTGTTTGGTGGTTCCTATTAAGACAAATTTCAAAGCTGCAATGCTGTCCATAAGACATGTTCTACTGTATTGTTGAGATATCGTGACAGTCCCATTTCACTTTTGTTTCTTTTACTTTGTATACTTCAGGTAACATCAGATGAGGAGTGGGGGATTGTTTTAAAGTTTCTTAGTTATAAAGAAAATGCATTTCCCACAATGTAATCTTGCTGCTTTCTAAGCGGGATGCCAACAAAGTTTTCAGCAAGAGTACAAACAAACTGGCAGATTTTTAGGGCTATAGAATTACTTGGTCCATAATTCTGCCGAGTATTGCCATATTGTTTTGCTTTTATGATTTTTTGTCTGAATATGCTGAATAACTGTATTATTTGTCAATATGTGGAAAATGAATAAAATGTGTTAAAAAAACTGTGAATGTATGGAATGCCCTTTCCAAGTCAACTGGGTGGTAAAAAAAATTATGTTGTATTTGCATAGAAGTAATCTATGCCAAGGTATTTTGAGACTGTGATGCTCTAGGAACACTAAACGCTCATCTCGATAGGATTTGGAATTTCTATTTTCCCGACTCTCCTTTTCATTTTTGGCTTAAGCATACTGTCTTGCAAGAAATGTCCCTATATACCACAGTGCAGACACAGTTTCATTCCCTGGCTTCTTTGTCATTCCTGCTCACTCAGTGGACCCTTAAGGCCACCTATTTGCATGGGTTCGGGGCCATCCATGATTTTCTCAGGTTCAACTCTTTTTTCCCTAATAAGCAGCAATTTGGTATCCACAAGTCATCTGTCACTGCATCATTGTGAAAGATGATGATCTGTCTTCACTACTAACTCTATTAAGGCACTACAGGTATCAAGAGGTTACAATTTGGGCTAAGAGGCCCCTTAGCTCATCATTTAACACTCTATAGAACAGATGACTTCTTTCAGGGCAACCTGCTATAGAATCTAGTCTGGTAAATGTGGGGATGTATGTTATAAAGTACTTACTACAATGCTGTAGATTTATTCGTTTGGTAACCACTGATTGCTTGAAAAAGTGGTAATTGAACAGCTTTTTAAATTCTGCTTGAAATGCTGAATATATATGTGATTACAATGGGGTAACCCTGTGTCCCTCAAAACCTGAGTATCTGAACTAAAAATCTACAATGGTTCTGTTGGGAACAGCACAGAGTGTACCGACGGGCAGAGCGGTGCACTATCTTCCTGAGCTGTAGCCAGGCGAGGAGTGGCACGTTCCTCTTACCCTATAAGAGGACCAGCAGGTTTGAACAGGTGATATCTGTATCAGAAATCCTTTTTTATCACACCCTTGAGCAGTAGCAAATGGTATAGGTCCTGAAGAAGCTGGAGATACTTAGTGATCTTTAAATTATCGCAGAAACATGTCGACCATCACAATGAGCCAGTGACTATTAGGGTTAATCACTGGCAATCTTGCACTGAATTGTTTTTTAGTCTTGGAAATGAACGGCATCAGAATAAAGTCTCTCAGCGTTCATTATCCAATTTTATTATAGAGCACTTTCTTCCTGTTTGGTTTTCACAACTTATTTCTGCACTGCTCCTCAGTTACTATACAGCACCTCCCCTACTGCATAACAGCATCCTTCCCTTGATGAAGTGGCGACAACTAAGACTCTCCACTTTGAGAAGTGTTTCAAATGATGACTGGGCGGCAAAGGACGAGTAACTGATGGATATCTTCCCACACAGTGCGATATCTTGTTGTGTGCTGTTCAAACAACTCTAATAGCACGCAATTAGTCATCCAGACACATTTCACTAAGACACTTTGTTGGACCCACAGTTACTCTGTTTTGTATTTGTACATTTAGTTAGGGGGCTGTAACTACGTGGTCGTTAAACATTCCCTGGGACCCTCCGTCTATCAGTTTGTTGTTATCTGTTGGGAAAGAACAATTTCTTGAAGGAAAATAGAGTAATCATAAAAGATCATACATATGCAATATAGTTGGAACACAAAAACATAGACAAGTATGCGCTTCTCAAAACAACAGTTTTACTTTTTGTCAAGTAGGGCAATTTAAAACGCATTTAAAAGGCTGTTATTAATTAATGCAAAATCATACTGACATATAGTACAGTGAAAAGTGCTCAGTAACTGTGGTTCAGTGAGTGTTTTATATACAAGTGTGAAAGTGGAATATGTACAAGTTATCATAAGAAATTTAGATGAAAAAGTGGTCGGAACAATGTAAAAGAGAAAGTATCCAGTAAATAGCACAATTGCTTATTATTTAGGACCGAGAGACTTGGAATAGCTGAGTCAAAATCCTATCATCAACGTTTCGACTCTGACAACAGAGCTGTTAAGGAAATGTCGAAGCGGGTCTTTTACAGGACTAAGGACAAAGATGACAGCTCATCATGGGGGTGGATTCCTTTAGAATGGCCTCATTGACACAAAAAGACGTTGTCAGGATTTATGACCGGCATGCTTCTGGGGAACTTAATTTGGTTTTGCTTCACCCTTTGGCGAATCACTGCCGCCTGTGTGTCTACTTTATCGAGATTCACATGACTGCGATCATTCATCCTTAAAACTATTATGATTCTTTTCTTTGTGTCTTCCTGTAAACCACCAGGTAACTGGAAGCTCATAGTCAACAAGTCAATTAGCCTACTTGATACCTCCTGTATGCCCCAGATAGTAGGATTGCTGACAGGTGGACACAGCTTCTCCCACTTTCACCACCACTCTGCAAACGTGCCTCCTGGCCCATTATGGGTTGGGAGATTAAGTCCCCTTGAATCCTAAGTGTCCCTGGAGGTCAACTAGCCCACCAGGTACCTCAAGTAAGCTGCACACAGCTGAATTGCTGAGAGCGGCCCGAGGCCACGTCCCCTTTTCACACCACTCTACAAACGTGCCTCCTGGCGCACTGCTGCTTTGGAGATGATGTCCACTTTACTCCTGAGGTCCTCAGGAATCAAGAGGACCTCATCGCCCCACCAACATTCTCCAAGAGGCGCGTTTGCAGAGTGGTGTAAAAAGGGATGAGGCCTCGGATCACCTCTCAGCAATCCCACTGTGTGGGGCTCACTGGAGGTACCTAGGGGACTAGTTGGCCTCTAGGGACACCTAAGATTCCAGGTGACTTAATCCCCCAATCCAGAACGCGCCAGGAGGCACATTCGCACAGTGGTGCGGGAAGGGGCGGGGCCTCCGGCAAGATGCCGGCTTCTGATTCTTAAAAAATATTCCTAGAAGAGGGGCTTTATGGCCCCCTTCTCTTAATATTTTTTTGATCCCTAGGGACCCTATCCGCCAGGGCCTGATGCATATTTGTTTTTTAAACTGTAGAGGGCCGCTTGGTCCCCTTCCCCGGGCCACCTTTGGCCCCAGGGACCCCATCCCCAGGGCCTTGGCTCATTTAAGAAAAAATATATATTTATACGGGAGGGGGGCTGCATGGTCCCCCATCTGTGGGCCTCACTTGGACCCGGGGACCCCATCCCCCAGGGCTTGGCCAGCCTTTACTGATTTTTTTAATTTTAGAGGGGGCTGCCGGGCCCCCTCCTGAGGCCAATCATGGCCCCGGGGACCCCATCCTGCAAGGCCGGCCTTCTGTATAAAAAAAAACAATGATAATAAATTAAAAGAGGGTCCAAGTGCCCCCCTCCAGGGCCACTTCTGGCCTAAGGGACCCCATCCCCTGGGGCCTGACCTCCACGTTGGGGACCGCGAGGGGAGCCCCAATGCACCCACGGTCCCTGCCAGCTACCCATCTCCTTTGGAAGCCTGCATTGCTTTTGGACAAGGGGAGCTGTTGACATGCAGCTATCCTTGGCCATAATCAATCTGATTTGCCTCAAGGAAGCAACGGCAGGTTTCTTGTTCTCACCTCCATGAAGCATAGCAGTGTTTGCTCCCGCCCTGTCATTGCAAACTGTAATGTCCCTGTGGTGTGCACCCAGGGACATTGCTGGAACTGGCTTTGGGTGTGGTGGTCCCCAGGGCCATGAAGGGCTCCAGGAGGGGGCCTGCAAGGCCCCCCTCCCAACGTAAACATAACCCCAGGGAGGTGGTGGGCCCAAAGCAGGGGTCCGCAATGGACCCCTGCACTTTAATAATTAGTGCTGGTGGTCCCCTGTGCAGTGTGGGGGGGCTTGAGCCCCCCCCCACATTTATTATTCATAATAGCCCCAGTGAGGTGGCAGTCCCCGGGGCTTGTG
Organism: Lissotriton vulgaris; assembly: GCF_964263255.1. Lineage (NCBI taxonomy): Eukaryota > Metazoa > Chordata > Amphibia > Caudata > Salamandridae > Lissotriton > Lissotriton vulgaris. The sequence continues at coordinate 2,083,267,543 of NC_141687.1, forward strand.
GGGGCCCACAGGGCCCCTGCAAATAATTAACTATAACCCCAGGGAATTGGCAGTCCCCAGGGTTTGGGGGGTCCGTGAGGCGGTCGCACATAATTAAGAAAAGCCCCAGGAGGTAGTGGTCCCCAGAGCTGCAGGGGGGTCATGTGCCCCTGTGCATAATTAAGAAAAGCCCCGGGGAGGTGGTAGTCCCCTGGGCTGCATGGGCCTGCGCAGTCCCAGCATATATTTTGCATATTGCCCCCGGACATGGCCCACCAGCGAGCTTTTTAAAATGAAGCATGGGAGACCCCGTTTTGTTTTTATTTTCAGAAGGACTTGCAAATTCTGCTGAATTTGTAATAAAAAAAAGATTTTTTTGGCCCGGGGAGGGGGGGGGGGCCTGTGGGACGCCCTGACCAGGCCTATGGGGTCAGGGTGTATCTACCCTGCCTCCTTTTACTGTTTTTCAACCTTTTTTCTTGTGATTCGGTACAACTGAGTCACAAGATAGCTGTCAACACTTCTTAGTTTGAAGTGTTGGCAGCAAATCAGAAAGAAACTCATGCACGGGAGGGTTCACGGATCCACCTCGGTTACCGGATATATAATTTTTAAATATGAATATTTCAGGAACTTCTGAACGGATTTACATCATTTAAAAAAAAACGCTTTTTGAACCAAGAGCTACCTTTTAACAAATTTGGTGTAACTCCATTCAGCAGTTAGGGCTGTAGTTTTGTCTAAATTTTCCTAGACCCCCCTTTTTTCTCAGCCCCAGCTGAATCAATCACCCCGAAACATTAGAAACAGGAGCTGACCAGAGCGGGACATTAGTTTTGAAAGTTTCGCGAAGATTCGTCAACCGGCACCAAAGATATTGTCAAATCAAAAAACACTTTCCTTATTGAAACAAAACGAGGTCCTAACTAATATGTGTGTGCAACTCCTCTTTCACTGGAACAAACGGATGCTAACCACAAGATAAGCGCTCAATGCTTTAGTTGATTGCCATTTTTTCCACCATGATCGCCATGACGCATTTCAGCCTGCATCGGCCTTGTTCACATGATGCGCATTAGGAGTCGCCAAAGTCTATTTAAAGTGACCAGTACCTCTCACCTGATTAACATGTACATTGACAAAATACTGTTGTCCTGATTGTGTTGAATAACACATAACTAAGCACATATTGAGAAAATTTGTATATGTTTGAGAAAATTTGAAGAGCAATGCATACATTTTATTGTTTTATATGTAACTGGCGCTGAATTTTTTGAGTTGGATGGACATTTGTTTTGATAATTCACCCACTGGGGGTATATGAATTTTCTTCTTATTTCATGTTCTCATTTATCTACTTGGATAATTTACACTGCGAACCAGCTCTGCGCAAATCCATGAATTAAGCAATGCATTATCCTGCGCATACATATGATGTAACAAATTGCTGACTGCTCTGGCATATTTTGGCTTTGCCCACATACAATAACAGCCTTCTATGCGTGATGATATTTATTTGTGATATACATTGTGAAAATAATTTTTGTACTATTTTTTGTACTTTAGTATTAGGAATCAACATGATATGTTTCACGCTCTGTGATTTCTTTGGCGGTTAATATTTCCTGGTACATGCACCTTTTTGGTGAGGAGAGATATATCACCAATGTTACGTATTTACTGTTTGAAAACCCCTCTTTAAGATGGCCGCTGTTTGCAACTAGCCTTCACTGTGGAGTCCTACATCTATGTTCTTGGTTTTTACCATGTGTGTGTTTTTTTGCACTTGTATACTTTATTTAAAGCATTACCGTAGACATGGGTGGTACCCGTGATCAAGACGAGTCTGTCGTCGGAACGCGTTGGGTTTTACATCCAGTTCGAGATACCATGCGTATGGAAAGGGGCGACCATTCGGTCCCCCCGAACGTATGGTGGAGTACCACGATCCCCCCGGGAAGCCATCTTGGGCGGGAGGCGAGTCTCGGCTGGTATGCCCGAAGCGGCGTAGCCGGGGCGCGCCTTTTTCCGCCCTGGAGTGGGTTGTCCTAGACACTGACGCGACCGGCCACGCCCTCGGAGGCAGGCGGGGGCGGGTTTACGCCCGCCCTGAAGACGGATAAAAGGAGCAACAAGCCAAGAAAGCATCCTCTTGTTCCTGTGCTCTGAAGCTGCACCTCCCCGCTGCACGTGAGCACGAGACGGAACGAAGAGCCAATTTTGAGCGTTATAATCTTTCTTTTTGTCTTACAGATATCCCGTCTGAGAATGTCCAAGAAAGTCGGAAAGCGGGTCGGTACCGATCAGATGCTCCGCATGCTCATGAAGGAGGTAGCCGATTTGAAGAAGCAGATGGCGGCTAAGAACGGGAAGGGAGGACCGAAACGGCCTTTGCCGGGAGTAGTCCCCGGTGGGAGAGGCAAGAGGTCCAGAAGGGGGGCGCTTGGGGGGGAAACCCCGGTTCCCGATACCCCACTTGAGGAGCCAACCCCGGTGCCGAAGGAGGGGAATCCGATCCCCGTGGTGGTCACCCCCGTGACCGGGGAAGATATGCCTCCCGAGTTAGCGGCACAATTGGCAGCGTGGTTGGGAAAAGATAGCGAGGGCGCCACGGCTGACGACGCCCGGGCAGTAATGAAATAACTGCGGGAATCTAGGGAGGCTGTGAAGGCACCATCTTCTGTTACCCCGCCGGAAAATGCAACAGGCCCAGGTTCGGCGGCAAATGCAGCTTCTGGTGCAGGTAAGCGGCCATTGCCGATCGCGGGGGAGGGGTCTGTACCTTCACGAAGGGAGAAGGTGGCTCAGCATGTTCCACTGGAAATTAAGGAAAAGATTTGGGCGAATAAGTATGTTAATATTTTTTCTTTGCTTACCGACCATTACGAGATGGAGCATGTTAAGAGCCAAAAGGAGCTCATGCATCCGAGTGTTTGGCGCGCAAAAATGGCCGCCTTTAAGGTTGACGAAAACATTGGTACTTGGGGCAGAGCGTGGGGCATTTTTACCTCCATCATGGGCGAGCGCAGGCCCGAGTTGCTGACCGAGTTGCCTATTTATCAGTCACGTATCATGGAGTATTCCGTAGCGTATGGGGGCAATCAGTGGTTCTGCTATGACAATATTTTTAGAAAAGCTAAGGAACACGACCCAGTTCTGACTTGGGATTGTTACGACTCCGTGTCATGGCAAAAAATGGAGAGTACAGGAATGTTAAAAGTGCCATTGTCAGGGAGTAACGGGGGTGAATCTTCCCGCCAATACTCTGGGACACCCTTTCGGACGGGTGCAGGTAACGAGTACCACTCGAAGCCGAGTGGCAACGCAGGTAAAAGGGGGATTTGTTGGAATTTTAACAGAGGTAAATGTACGAGGCCCCAGGGGTCATGCAAGTTCAGACATGAATGTGGGGGGTGTGGGCAGCCATCCCATCCTGAGTCCATGTGCAGAGCCAAAACGGGTGATAACGGTGGTAAGGGAAGCGCCAAACAGGTCTGAAATAGTCCGAGAGGCGCCTTTACCTACTCCGATTGATACCATGGCAATGATTCCTTGGCTCAGCGAATACCCGGATCATGCTTCCGATGGGGTGTTGCGAAACGGGTTTTCATATGGTTTCCGCATCCCAGTGGGGGATTTTCAGGGTGTAGCAAACTGTAAGAATCAACTATCGGTCTTGCAGCATACGGCTGTGGTACAGGTAAAGATTGGGAAGGAGGTGACTCGAGGTCGTGTCGCCGGCCCATTTGATTGGCCACCGGTTGCTAACTTTGTTTGTTCCCCTCTAGGGGTGGTCCCCAAGAAGGACCCGGGTGAGTTTCGGCTGATACATAACTTGTCAGCCCCACGTGGTCTTTCCGTGAATGATGCGATAGACCCGGAAGTGTGTTCGGTGCGGTACGCATCTTTCGATGAGGCCGTCGCCATGTTGAATCGCCTGGGGCCCGGGGCGCTGATGGCAAAATCAGACATCGAGTCAGCGTTCCGGTTGCTCCCGGTACACCCAGACGATCAGCGTCTCCTTGGTTTCAGGTTTCAGGGTCGCTATTACATGGACAGATGTATGCCAATGGGATGTTCTATATCTTGTGCCTATTTTGAAAAGTTCAGTTGTTTTCTGCAATGGGTCTTCACAAAGAAGACGGGTTTTCAACATGTTATGCATTATCTCGATGACTTTCTGTTCCTGGGGGCAGCCGGGGATCCATGCACCTTTTTGGTGAGGAGAGATATATCACCAATGTTACGTATTTACTGTTTGAAAACCCCTCTTTAAGATGGCCGCTGTTTGCAACTAGCCTTCACTGTGGAGTCCTACATCTATGTTCTTGGTTTTTACCATGTGTGTGTTTTTTTGCACTTGTATACTTTATTTAAAGCATTACCGTAGACATGGGTGGTACCCGTGATCAAGACGAGTCTGTCGTCGAAACGCGTCGGGTTTTACATCCAGTTCGAGATACCATGCGTATGACTATGGAGAAATAAACCCGTATTCTTTTGCAAACTGAGAATGGAGTGGTAACATTTCTTTCTGGAGGGGAGTGCGCCAGCAATTTCTTGTTGCTTTTGTGATTGGAGGATAACTAAGCACATGTGCAAATCAATAAATACAAATAAGTATATAATATATAAATATCTAAACAAGACTTGATGTAGCTTCATACCAAATTGATATCATTGTGCAAATCACTAGTCATAAATATATATAAATTTTAAATATATAATATATAAATAGACATATGTATCACATCATCACATCACAAAATAAGAATATATGATAAAATCCAAAACGTCTTAAAAAATGCACTAAACACTTCTGATGTATAAATCACATACAATTGCAATTAACACAATAAAAAGGTGATAACTGCAATTTTTGTATGAAAAAATATTGTGGTTATATAGGCAGTATGAGGATAATTTCACTATGTTCACTTAAATGTGTTTATCCAATTCTTTGACTCCAATATATAACTGCTGATAAAAATAATATGCACATTGGTAGACATGATCTGCATCATATTGTATTGTTTCCTGTCCTGTTATAAAAAAAATGTTAAGTGCTATAGTATAAAAACCCAGTGTTTCCATGGATCAAACCATGATCCTATAGTGAAAATTATACAAGGAGGGGGAGAGTGGACTAGAATCGTGTGAATTAAATATTTTTATTAAAAAGTTTGACATTATATATGTATAATAGTATAAATACTAATTAAATGCTTATTGCAGAGTACTGATATGATGTTTCAAAAAAAGGGGAATAAATATAATAAAATTTCAGATATTTGAATTGGTAGTAGTTGGAGATTATGTTGGTTGCTCACATGAAAAGGTTACGATGCTATGATAATCCATCACATTCATTATGACTATGTGTGAAAATCTTCGCTTGGATTGTGTCCATTGGGGGTCTTGGTATCTCATTCCAATATGTATTGTGTTTCAAGCCTTCTTACTTTATTTTGTCTGTCCCCCCGCGTCTGGACACAGGCATAGCATAAATTAGGAAGTAGAAAAAATGTTTCAAGTCATTGGAGTTTACCTTTTCAAAATGTCTTGCGACGGGGTACGTTTGGTCTTGGTTGGTGATTGCTGTCATGTGTTGCAGTATGCGTTTATGGGCCTGCAGTTTACTGCTACCAACATACTGCAGGCCACATGAGCATCCCAACACATATACCACATACTCCGTGCGGCAAGTAAGGAATTTAGAGATTTTCTTAGGTATTTCAGAAAAAGGGGTTTTATACGTAGTTCTGCTGTTCCCATATTGGCAAGATTTGCAAGTATTGCATTTAACAAATCACTTGCGAGCAGATAACCAGTTGGTAGAAAACCTAGTTTCTGGACTACTGGTAACCAATGAGTCCCTCATGGATTTTACTTTCATAAAATTAATACTGGGATGTTTGGGCATTAGCTTGCCAATTACTGGATCATTTGTGACGACCAACCAATTTTTATCAATTATCCTACGTATAGCTTTTTGCTCTTTACTATAAGTGAGGATAAGTTTAGTTGTGGTGTCTGTTGATGTTGCACCTGGGGGTTTCTTTATTAAGAGATCATTTCTCTTTTTGCCATTAGCTTTGTTAATAGCTGTGTCTAAGGTCTTTTCAGTGTACCCTCAATCCAAAAATCTTGCTTTACTCTGTTTTTGTTAGTGTGGTGTTTTTTGAGACGATCTCTCTGGCCTCCGGTGCAATAGTTGGTACCAAGCTTACCCCGACTAACTACTTGTTTACAAATCGAACAAATGACCATGTTTTCCGCCTTTGTGCTAACACTAAAGAAGTCCCAAACTGGGGACTGGAGATGTCTGCTGGTGGTGGAGGTGCTACTTTCAGTGTCAATGCCAGATGAAGTGGAGGATGGGCGTTGCTAAAATTTACTCTGTTGTGCACTTATTACAGCACCACTACTTGAGGTAATGGAGGTCGAGCTGGATGGAGGTCCCTGCCGGCCCATCTGATGAGAAAATACTGAAGCTGTAGGTGGTGTTGGTGTACTAGTTAACTGCGTTGAGGGTGGTACCAGTGCCACGCCACCCACATCCCGGTCAGCAGCAATTCGGGATAGGGTAAAAATGTCTGTCTGCTGCATGCCCGCTGGGGCTGGAGTGACATCTGTGATGACTGGGTCATCGTCAGACTGTTCATCAGCAGCAGAATACACCACTTCTTGTTCGTCGTCATCACCCCTAATTGAAAGCCTTACGGGAACCTTCCTTTTAGGCTTAGCTACCTTTGTCGGCTCATGGCGTGCCTCACCTCAGACTCAGAATGCATTGTTGTTGGTGGTGGGTTCGAATCCACATCAAGATCATCAGAAGGAAGGGGGCTTGAAGAAGAACTTGTAGTAGCCCTCCTTGATCTTTTTCTTGCTGGGGTCTGGAAGCAATGAACCATCAGGAGGAGTGGCTTCCCTGGATGATACCTCTGCTTGAATTTCGATTTCCTGATATGCCCCTACTTCTGGAGGAAAAAGCATTGTGGGCAGTTGTGCCGCTCCATGTGCCTCTAGTTGCGCCTCTCCTTGTGCCTCTCCATGCGCCTCTCCATGCGCCTCTCCTTGCGCCTTTCCTTGGGCCTCTCCTTGCGCCTCTCCTTGCACCTCTTTCATTGCGCCTCTACTTGAGCCTCTACTTGCGCCTCTCCTTGCGCATGTACTTGCTCCTCTCATTGCGCATGTGCTTGCACCTCTCCTTGCGCATGTCTTTGCGCCTCTCCTTGCCCATATACTTGACCTTGTACTAGTTGCACCCGTGGTTGTCTTTGCGGCTGTGGTTGTTGAACATTTGTCAGCTGAGTCATACCCTGCGTTGATTGGGAGCTACTTTCTTGCGATGAGCCAACATCACTGGTCCATGTTGATTGAGCAATCACAGTGGCTGCCTGTGCAGCACTCATGGGCTTGGACCTAACCTTGCTTGGTGGCACTGAGCCTAATGAAGCAGAGGTGCTGCTCCCAGCTTGGTCCCCGGAAGACCCCGCTGCTGCAGGCGTTTTTTTTTTTCCCCGAAAAAAGTGCCTGTGGGCACAGCAGTCTCCTTGGTAAGTGGCACCACTTGCTTCTTCTGCTCCTCCTTACTGGCAGTGGTACTGGCAACTTTCTTTGTAGAGGAGCTACGGCCACCTTTCTCTGGGCTCTTCTTCTTCAGATGTCAGAACAACAGGCCGCAGTTGCACGAGTTGCAGAGTTGTGTGTGCCCACATGTGACGTCACATGACGTTGTGCTGCACACACCGCTGCAGGACTTCTTCCTGGCACTGGTGGTTCTCTTGTGAACCTAAAAGCAAAGGAAGCCAGAGGAACATTAGTTAAACACCCCAAAAAGTCAAAAAATCACCACAATCCAATGCCATTCATGCCCTCAATGATGTTTAAATTCAAGAGGCCCCACAGAAAGCCTTGGTCCATGCACCACTCACTACCCCTGGGCATAATGGATGAAAGCAGGGCAGGCTGGGTGCAGGCCTATGGCTCAAAGCACACTGCCTGGCTTCAAAATGGCCCCTTGGCTCCCCGCCACATTGCCAGGCCCTGCCTGGACCAGGCCTCAAAATGGCCCCCACCCATATGGTCAGGCCCCAACAGCACCCACAAAGTCGAAAAACACACAAAAATCACCACAATCCAATGCCATCCATGCCCTCAATGATGTTTAAATTCAAGAGGCCCAACACAAAGCCTTGGTCCATGCACCACTCACTACTAAGCACTTAATCACTACCCCTGGGCATAATGGGTAAAAGCAGGGCAGGCTGGGTGCAGGCCTATGGCTCAAAGCACAATGCCTAACTTCAAAATGGCCCCTTGTCCCCCCGCCACATGGCCAGGCCCTGCCTGGACCAGGCCTCAAAATGGCACCCACCCACATGGTCAGGCCTCAACAGCATCCACAAAGTCGAAAAACACACAAAAATACCACAATCCAATGCCATCCATGCCCTCAATGATGTTTAAATTCAAGACACCCCACAGAAAGACTTGCTCCATGGACCACTGAGTACCCCTGGGCATAATGGATGAACGTAAGGCAAACTGGGTGCAGGCCTAAGCACACTGCCTGGCTTCAAAATGGACCCATGTCCCCCAGCCACAAGGCCAGGCCCTGCCTGCACCAGGCCTCAAAATGGCCCCCACCCCCATGGCCAGGCCCCAACAACACCCCAAAAAGTCGGAAAAACGCACAAAAATCTTCACAATCCAATGCCATCCAAGCCCTTAATAATATTTACATTCAAGAGGCCCCACACAAAACATTGGTCCATGCACCACTCACTACTTCTGGGCATAATGGGTGAAACTAAGGCAAACTGAGTGCAGGCCTGAGCACACTGCCTGGCTTCAAAATGGCCCCTTGTCCCCCAGCCACATGGCCAGGCCCTGCCTGGACCAGGCCTCAAAATGGCGCCCACCCACAAGGCCAGGTCACAACAACACTCCAAAAAGTCGAAAACCATACAAAAATCACCACAATCCAATGCCATCCATGACCTCAATGATGTTTAAATTCAAGATACCCCACAGAAAATCTTGGTCCATGCACCACTCACTACCCCTGGGCCTACTGGCTAGTGAGGCTTTACAGGCACCCCAAAATTAAAATACAAGTCCACATATACCAGTGAGCTAAAATTCCATGACATAAATGAGATTTAAGTAAAAAAAACTCACAGAAACAGTTGTATTATGCACCCATGACTAACCCTGGACCTGTACTGGATACTGTGGCTACCCACAATATAAGTTGTGAAAAAGATTTAAAATTTTAGTTGCAGCAACTGCAATGCCCAAAACAAACAACACCAACTTACTTGTAAAATCTCAAATCCAAAAGTGATCCAAACTCGAAAGTCCAAAAAGTCCTCAAACACAAATATCCAGCAGCCGCCACAAAAAGTAATCCTTCCAGCTCCAGATCCAAATCAAAAGTGACCAGGACATGGACAAAGCCTTGGGAGGAGCCTGCTGGACACGAACAGGAAGTTGGAGACTCTGGGGCACTTCCTTCCTCCCACCCCCCCCAAAAAAAGGACTCCTTGCACAAAAAAGTGAAGCCAAATATCAACTGGAGGAGTTATTCTGATCAAAATCATGATTTTCAGAAGGTTTATGCTGCCTGCGGTGGATTTCTTGTGCAGAATTGCAATTTTTGCAAGTTCAGGAATGGCAGCTGTTCAAATCTCCCGCCGGAAGTCAACTGCACGCCGCATCTATGGCGATGCGTGATCGTGGGCCCTTATGACGTACTCGCGTTGTCAAACTCTCCCTGTGCCCGATGGCAGGCTGCGATGACGTAATCGCGGTCGAAAAAACTTGTGCGATCACGCAGCAAGATTCAAAATGCCGCAGCACACGCAAACCAGGAGAAAAACAACTCAGCGAACACAGAATCACGGTAAGTCAAAGTTTGTATTTTTCAAGCGCGACCAAGAAAAAAATCTGCCAGCTTGCGGATTTTTGGGCAAATTCGCGCGATTCGCGGACCGCGAATTTGCCAAAAATCCGCAAATTCCGCGAAACTGAACGGATTTTGCGCCCACGCTTAATATATATACACACACACATATAATTGCTAATAGAGCAATAAAATTATCGCCGCTTTGCGGCCAAAAACAGGTCGCAAAAAAGCGGCGATAATTTCATATCGCCTGCCTTGGTAATATGCCCTAAGTTCTAACTATAACTACCTACTGGCAATTGCCAGTAGGTAATATATATATACCTACCATGCTGAGCGTCAGCTAATAAAGAAGAAAAACTTGCACTTACTTGGTTTATGTGTCCCGCTTTTCGACTTGCAGCAGACATGGGAATTTTGTAGAAACATATATAGATATATATAGATATATGTGTGTGTATTTATATATGTGTACACACACATATCTATCTATCTATCTATCTATCTATCTATCTATCTATCTATCTATCTATCTATCTATCTATATATATTTTTTTATTTTTTTTGACAAAGCCACAAGGGTGAAACGCGTCTGTCGAGGGGGCAGGGGGTCTGCCAATAAATCTATCTTTAAAACACGAACTTGGAGTGCCGTCTACTTTCGTTAAACAACGGATGTGTTTAAATAATATATATATATATATATAACCTAATGGCGATCCCCAGTAGGTCGGTATAGGTAGTTATAGATAGAACCTAGGGGCAGGCGATGTGAAATTATCCCCATTTTATTGCCGCAATAATTTCATCGCCCTATTTGCAATTATATGTGTGTATGTATATATCTATATATATATATATTCACTGAAAAAACCATAGGTTTCACACCAGTTATAGTTACCTGGAAATTTTACTGACATAAAACCATTGAAATTCCTACGTTATAGTTAGTTGTACTCACTATAACTTGCGCGTGTAATGCACTGCTGATGACATCACATATTACATCACTCATAACATGGTCAGTGACATCACTCATGACATCACTGATGACACCATCCAGTGAATGTGTGTCTTTCTGAAAAATAAACATGTTTTATATATGTATATGTAAAGGTCGATGGAAGAATAAATGTTTCAATAAGTGTCTTAATGGATGTTTTTAAAAAAAAAAAATGATTGGTTAACTGGCTTATTAAGTGTATCATTGTGAATACATATATTAGCGAGTATTGTTTAAATATTTAAATGTTTGTATCAGTGTTTCACTTTGTGTATAAGTGGCTGCATGGGTTGGTGAGTAGCTACATGTGTGTGTATATGTGTTATTAGATTTTTTTTAGTATCAGTATAAGTGTCTGTATGATTTGGTGGGGGTGTTACTTAGCACATAGATGCATCAATGACTGACTCACTGATTGTATGTGTTTTGAAGACAGCATATGTGCCGGACTGTATGTGTGAATGAGTGTGTATATGTATGTGTTAGTAATTGAATGACTGTCTTACTAGTGTCTTTATCAATAACTACATATGTTTTAATCTAGTATATGTGAGTATTGACGTATATAAGTCAGTATATGTGAGAGTGAGAGATTGTAAGAGTTCCTGTTTAAATAAGTGTGTGTTTTTATTAGGACCCGTACCCTCCAGATATGCCCCCGCCACCCATCTACCCTAGACATGCAAGATCCCCACATTTGAAATCACCAGAGATTCGGGTGGGGTTAAAAAGGCCATGTTTATTCACTACATTGTATAAACATGACAATAACATGCATATCTAAAATCACAAGTTATAACATAACTACATTTATGAGCATATCAGCTCCATCACCTTCCCAACCATAAGGGAGGAACACCATCTGGTTTGCATCTCGCAACTGGGTATCCTACGCCAAGTGCCGTGCACCTGCCCCTTAGAGAGGTGGGTCCTGCCCTTCTATCCTTGCCCGCCATTACCTGGGCCCACCTCTTGACCACCAGGCTGCCCCGGGTCGCCCGGGAGGCTCGAAATCTGTCGCCCTAGCCTCCCCAGCCGGTGGTCACTTCCTCCCAGTGGAGAGCTTGACATATCCCCCCTCAGAGCTGGCCTATGGAGCCCGGCAAGCGGGCTCCCATCCATCTTGTTTAGCCACCATTTACTGATCGCAGGTCTCTTCTCTGCCACAAGGGTGGCCAAGGCCCACAGGTCTGGTACCCTCCCCACCTGCGCTCAGAATAAATTACCAAAGTTCTTGGATAAAAGTATCAGTTCCATAGTCCGACAAATGCACCCCATCCTGGTGGTACATTGCTTCTCCGGAAATCATCCGGTGCTGGAGGTAGCGCAAGCGGCCCTTCACTGAGCACAACCTTGCTAGTTCGCCGTTCAATCGCCTCACCGAGACGTTCAAAGATCAAGGACGCACTCCTGGGCCCCATGCCCTGCGTGATATCATGCCAGACCAGACTATTTTTGTCGATGGGAACTCACGCCCCAGCCAGGCAAACTCAGCTAGTAGGGCTTCCTTGACAGCCAAGCTCCCCCTGTCGACCATGTCGTTGCCTCCTAAATGCAAAATAATCCAATCCGGCGATTTGCGCTCTCGTGCCCTGAGCTCCTCGACGCTCCGCCTCAAGTGTCGGATCCGCATCCCTCCAACGCCATGCCCTACGAATTCGGTCTCGCCCAATGCGGCCGGTTTCACCACCTCTCTTCGCTGCAAGCGCACCGCCGCGCGACGCACAAAAGAGTGCCCGAGTACCCATACCACGGAAGCGGGCATACTAATCAGAAAGGAGAGAGATGAAGCCGTTAGACACTGCACACATATTTGTTACAACAATTCAGGCCTTACATATCGTTTGTAGCAATCAGAGGTCCAGCGACCTTCACCATGTGGGGGGCCAGACCAGCCCCTGCCGCTAAAGTTGCGGCACCAATCCTAAAGGAATGAGAAGAATAGCCCGCTGCTCCCAGCCCCAAGTTCCCCAGAGCCAACCCAAATACTGCCTTGAACTGGTACTGAGACAGGCAATCCCCGTTCTCATGGACGAAAATAGCTGACCTCCCCCTGCTGGGCATCGAGCCAGGTACGCCTGCATACGGGATACGGGGCAGGCAGCTATCCCTGGGGCTGGCCGTAACTGAATGTTGACTCCTTTTCCTGTTTCGTCTGTCTTGGACCGTCTCAACCGCAATACCAGGCCCTCCGGGGTAATGGAGACATCCCTGAGCTGCAAGCCCCCCCCCCCATGGTCAATTCTGGAGGCCCCAACAATCTCACCAAGGCGAAAGGCCCCGTAGAAGGCCAGGCAGAAGGCCGCCCCCAGCATGATCCCCTCAAATGGTGAATGGCAAACAACAGGCAGTACCCCCAAAATATCAATCAAGGTCGGGAGATCCAAAGGCCTACGACAGTCTCGCCGTGACCCGTCTAATCGGGCCCAACCCGCTAAGGCCTTCCTGATCAAGAATGAAGCCCCAGGGTCCCGCTCCCCCGCCAGTTTAGCAAAGAAGCCTATCACAGCCATGGAAGCCCTAGCATAGGACACTGTTTTGCCCTGGTCCCTCAGAACCTGTAAAAAGGCGTACATCGTTTCAGTTGAGAATACCCTCGCATCACCCAACTGTTCCACAAATGCTTTGTAAACATTAAATTGTGACTGATAGGCACGTTTGGTGCGATCACTCAGGGCGGCACCTACCAACCCCGCTAAAGCGGGGCTCCAATTTTCCACATTGACGTAGGGAACGTCATCATGTGCTCTTTCGCCTGCGGGTGGAACCTCCGGAAGTCCTGCAACTTGGAACGAGACAAAGTGTCAGCAGCATGGTTATCAACACCAGGTATATGCGCAGCCTTAAAAGTCAAATTCTATTTCAAGCATGCCAACACCAACAGCTTCAGCAACTTAAGCACATGCGGGCAAGTCGCCCCTTGTCGGTTAATAACCTGAACCACAGCCATGTTATCCGACCAAAAGGTCACTGCCCGGTCCCTGAAACGATCTGCCCAGACCGTAACTGACACCCAAATTGAAAAAAGCTCTAGGAAAGCTAAATTCTTTGTCAGTCCTGCTAAGTGCCACTCCGCTGGCCAGACCGCCCCGCACCAGGAAGGGCCCAAGATCGCCCCAAATCCAACACTCCCGGCTGAGTTGGTGTTTAGGCCTAGCTCAACACTGGAGACCGGCGGCGCGGGCCACACTACCCGCCCGTTGAAATCTGTCAAGAAGTCTCGCCATACCTTGAGGTCATCCCTAACCCTTGCTGTTAATCGCACCCGATGATGCTTCTGGGTGAGACCCATCATCGCTCTGGCTATCGACCTCGAGAAAGGGCGTCCCATGGGGATGATGCGTAAAGCAAAATTTAGCTGACCCACAAGAACTTGTAACTGATATAACGTCACCTTCGGACACGCCAAGGCTACCTCAATGGCTAGGGAAAAGGCTCTTACTTTATCCATCGGCAATCTACATTACCCCACTACCGTGTCAATTACAATGCCCAGGAAGGACATGCAGATGTCCGGGCCGACTGTCTTGCTCGGTGCCAGCGGCACCCTAAATTCCTTCAACATGGCCACCAGCTGACTCTGGGCCAAAGCGCAGGCATCTGAGGACGCGGGGCCCATCACCATGAAATCGTCTAAGTAATGCACCACATCTGTACATCCTGACTTTTCCAAAAACACCCATTGCAGCATGGAGCTAAAGGTCTCAAAGTACTTGCAAGAAACTGCACAACCCATAGGCATACATTTGTCGTAATAAAATTGCTGTTGGACATGAAAGCCTAGCAGAAGGTAATCTTCGGGATGCACCGGCAACAAGCGGAATGCTGACTCAATATCGATTTTCGCTAGCAACGCCCCCCGGCCTAGCTCCTTCACTTTCTGAATGGCGGCATCGAAGGACGAATATATCTACGTAGGCACCTTTCCAAATCTTCTCTCGCATTTCCATACTCACATGCGTAGCTAACATCACTGTGTCAAAAAACACAAGAGGGAGGTAGAGCAAAGGGTTGGATTCTTGCTCCACAATGATACTTAAATAAACACAAAGAATCCAACACAGAGGGAGGGAAGGGGGAGGAGTGATCAACAAATGTTGAAGCACTCAGTGTTCTGTAAAATACCCCTCACACACCAAAAGGCCACTTGGTGTCATGCTCCATCATCGGGGTCTTCGCACCCCTCTATCAGGATGCGGCGTGCTGCGACCTACGACTACGCGGGAGCACTTATAGAAATGACTATGTGTGGTGTGAGGTGTGTGGGGTATGTTGTTATAAGTGAGTGGTGGGATGTGGTGAAAGGTTAAAAAGTACCTGGCACATGAGTATAAAAGAAAAAAACTTTTATTCTGAACTCTGGCTGGTACTGTTAAAAAAAAGTACAGTGTGAGGTCGAATCTGTTATGTTAAAGAACAGGACCTCTGGTGTGCGTTGTCGACATGTTTCGGAGACAAGCTCCTTCTTCAGGACGGGGGCACAACCTCCTCATCTTACTCACGTCTTTTTAATAAAAAATGTGTATTTACAAAAAAGTGAAATATATAGGCTAAGTGTGCCTACAGCGGTCTGTTACAAGTACAATGACCTGTAGAAAGACGAAAAAGAACAACTGATGGTTACCCATGTAGCGGGTAGTTCAAGCAGGTGCAGTCACCTGGAACCTCACCATATGCTTGTAGTAAGCCTGTTAAAAGGAAAGGTACTCACAACACAAACAACATAAAACACAAAAGGTACTAGGAGTTACTGTTAGTTGTAGTCATACTTGTGAAGCTTGCTTGTTGGCTTCATGAGCAGAAATTGGACGTCAGGGGTGTTGCTTGATTTGCAATCTGTAGTGAGGAATGATGCAGGTTTTAATAAATCATTCTCACTTACTTAGGAGGGAGAGTTCAGATGGTCGTTTTTCAGTTGTTATTCTGCATGATACTCACATTAACAGGACGCTATGATCACCGTCTTACCCCTCGCGCTGCTCCGCTGGTGTGAGGCGGTAGTGTGGTTTATGCTATTAATACCCTGTGTGACAATTGGGAGGAAGCATCTATATGTCCTTAAAGGGGTGTTCCGCCATTAAGTATGAGCCCATGTATGGAGCATCCGCTCCTTAGCCATACATAGCCCTCGTATGTCTGACGCGGGCTTACACGGGACCAGCGTCTGTACAAGCGAGTGTTCGTCTGTTGTGCGTGCGCATAGATATCTGTCTTTCCTTCGCGCATGCGTTTTGAGCACAGGTGCATCTTGCGGGACGCTGACGTGTAGCGCACGCGTGTTAGTTCCATCTGTGTCTTGTTAGAGAAACCTGGAGATGGAATACTTCTTAATGAGAAGGCTCGGCAGTGGGGATTGGTAAACATATGTATTGACTACACCAACCACAGATGTAGGGAGTACGCTACAACAGAGGATTGTTATAGGGTGCAAGCAATGAAAGATTCAGAAGTTAGTGATGGGCATATGGACACTACATCAGTGTGTCCTGTATTTATAATGGTCCCCTTTTAGTTGGACAATTGGCTCCAGGGCACCTCATCATTAAGCCCTATTAGGTGGGTACCAAGTCTGAACACCCATCTTTGTTCCTTTTGAAAAAGGCCGGCATCTGAAGGTAGGTGTTCTATAATTGTCCACTTGAGGTCATTCACGCAATGTTGTGCAGTCAAAAAATGTGTGGCCATTTTAGTTGTGCTTTTTTTGCAGCGCACATTGCTCTTGTGCTCATTCATTCTTGTTTTCATGGCCCTTGTGGTCATACCCACATACTCAAGGTTGCAGGGGCATTTTATAAGATAGACCACGTTTTTGGAGTTACAGTTAGAAAATCTCCTTTGCTCCCAGGTGGTTCCATTGCGGAAGGTAAGTTTTGTGCTTTTTTCTGTCAAGTGGCAGCTGCTGCAATTGCCGCAAGGGAAGTGACCTTGGATGCCTATAGATGGTTGTAAGGCAATTGTCGTCGGTTTCGGTCTGGTGTGTACCAGCATGTGTCTGAGGTTGCGTCCCCTGCGGTGAGCAAACAACGGTTTTTCCAGGTTCAGTTTGCCCCATGTTAGAATCCTAGGATTGGTGTCACTACAACGCATGATTTTACATCGCATGCCTTTACAACGCGGTTTTTACCACGCAGTCCATTACAACGCATAATGCTTTTAGGAGCTGGATAGTGAATTATTTAATTTACTATTCCAACTCCAGTCCAAATGGATAGCAGGGAAGGTGTTGGATAGTAAATTAAATATATTCCCTATCCTAGAGCGCCCCCCAGCGCAATACGTTGTAATGGTATGCGTTGTAATGGTTGCGATGTAATGGTAGTGCGTTGTAAAAAATGCGTTGTAAGTGATGTTCCCCGAATCCTACAATGTTTGTTGACAATTTTGGATACCTCCTTGGACATGGTGTTAAATGTCGTCACACATATTGGTCGTTTGTTCTCATTTGGTTCTTTAATTCGCTCCTCTAATAATGTCTCTCTGTTGTTGTTCTTAGCCCTCTTCATTGCTTTATCAATGATTCTAGTGGGGTATTCTCGTTGTTTCAATTTTTCTCTCAAGTCATTGGCCTGCTGTTTGAAATTGGACACATCTGTGCAGTTACGCCTGAGGCGTAGAAATTGTCCATACGGCAGATTTTCTCGAAGGTGCCTGGGGTGAAAACTGTTGTATCTTAACAAGCAGTTTCTGGATGTCGGCTTAAAATGGGTAGTGGTTTTCAAAACTCCTTCGTCTGCATAGATATTCAGATCCAAAAACACCAATGTGTGGTCCGAAATTGTACTCGTGAAGTTCAAAAAGGCGTTTTGGTTATTCAACCAAGTTTGGAAATTTTCCGCAGATTGTCGCTCACCCTCCCAGATGACCAGGACGTCATCTATGTACCTCCTCCAGCATTTTATATTTGATCTGTATGGATTCTGGTCATGGAGAATCTTGGTGGTCTCGAGATGGTGTACATAGAGCCCGGCCAGGCTCGGAGCAAAAGTACTGCCCATGCTGGTCCCATGGCACTGCTGATAAATCGTGGTTTTGTACTGAAACTCCTTGTGCCTTGCTCCCAATAGAGCTACTAGCTTTTGAAAAAGCTCTCATGACAGAAGTTAACAAACTGGATGTGTCCTCCACACGAATATTCCATAACACGACAAGGGAAGAACAACAAGCCTTTAAAGCCCTATCTGAAGATACAAGTACCATCATAAAATCAGCAGATAAGGGGGGAGCAATTGTCTTGCAAACGACTGAAGCTTATGACAACGAGTGCATGAGACTGCTGTCGGATAGACGCAACTACATGATCCTAAAACAGGACCCTACAGAGAGCCTCAGGATAAAAATCGGGGGCATGATCGAAGAAGGCCTGGCACATGATTGGTTGAGCAAGAAGGAAGGGGAATTTTTGGAGCAGAAAAAACCTCGCATCCCCTACTTCCATTGCATCCCGAAGATCCATAAGAACCTCACCAATCCTCCAGGGAGACCGATAGTATCGGGTATCGGCTCAATTTTGGAACCCCTGTCTAAATTTGCTGACGCCTTTCTGCGACCAATGGTACAATCGACAAACACTTACCTGAAAGACACAAAAGCTGTCTTACAACTCCTGCAAGAAACAACATTTGACTCAAAAACCCAACTTCTCATCAGTCTAGACATAGAAAGTCTCTATACCAGCCTTCCTCACGACGAAACACTCGTGATCATCGAAGAAGTCCTATTTTCCGCACAATGGAAGTATCAGACACCACGAGGGCTAGTTCTGGAATGCATCTCTTTGGCTTTGCAAAAAAACTTTTTTCAGTACAAAACCATGATTTATCAGCAGTGCCATGGGACCAGCATGGGCAGTACTTTTGCTCCGAGCCTGGCCGGGGTCTATGCACACCATCTCGAGACCACCAAGATTCTCCATGACCAGAATCCATACAGATCAAATATAAAATGCTGGAGGAGGTACGTAGATGACGTCCTGGTCATCTGGGAGGGTGACCGACAATCTGCAGAAAATTGCCAAACTTGGTTGAATAACCAAAACGCCTTTTTGAACTTCACGAGTACAATTTCGGACCACACATTGGTGTTTTTGGATCTGAATATCTACGCAGACGAAGGAGTTTTGAAAACCACTACCCATTTTAAGCCGACATCCAGAAACTGCTTGTTAAGATATGACAGTTTTCACCCCAGGCACCTTCGAGAAAATCTGCCGTATGGACAATTTCTACGCCTCAGGCGTAACTGCACAGATGTGTCTAATTTCAAACAGCAGGCCATTGACTTGAGAGAAAAATTGAAACAACGAGAATACCCCACTAGAATCATTGATAAAGCAATGAAGAGGGCTAAGAACAACAACAGAGAGACATTATTAGAGGAGCGAATTAAAGAACAAACACTGGAGGATTCTAACATGTGGCAAACTGAACCTGTAAAACCGTTGTTTGCTCACCGCAGGGGACGCAACCTCAGAGACATGCTGATACACACCAGACCGAAACCGACGACAATTGCCTTACAACCATCTATAGGCATCCAAGGTCACTTCCCTTGCAGCAATTGCAGCAGCTGCCACTTGACAGAAAAAAGCACAAAACTTACCTTCCGCAATGGAACCACCTGGAAGCAAAGGAGACTTTCTAACTGTAACTCCAAAAACGTGGTCTACCTTATAAAATGCCCCTGCAACCTTGAGTATGTGGGTATGACCACAAGGGCCAAGAAAACAAGAATGAATGACCACAAGAGCAATGTGCGCTGCAAAAAAAGCACAACTAAAATGGCCACACATTTTTTGACTGCACAACATTGCGTGAATGACCTCAAGTGGACAATTATAGAACAACTACCTTCAGATGCCGGCCTTTTTCAAAAGGAACAAAGATGGGTGTTCAGACTTGGTACCCACCTAATAGGGCTTAATGATGAGGTGCCCTGGAGCCAATTGTCCAACTAAAAGGGGACCATTATAAACACAGGACACACTGATGTAGTGTCCAGATGCCCATCACTAACTTCTGAATCTTTCATTGCTTGCACCCTATAACAATCCTCTGTTGTTGCGTACTCCCTACATCTGTGGTTGGTGTAGTCAATACATATGTTTACCAATCCCCACTGCCAAGCCTTCTCATTAAGAAGTATTCCATCTCCAGCTTTCTCTAACAAGACACAGATGGAACTAACACGCGTGCGCTACACGTCAGCGTCCCGCAAGATGCACCTGTGCTCAAAACGCATGCGCGAAGGAAAGACAGATATCTATGCGCATGCACAACAGACGAACACTCGCTTGTACAGACGCTCGTGTAAGCCCGCGTAAGACATACGAGGGCTATGTATGGCTAAGGAGCGGATGCTCCATACATGGGCACATACTTAATGGCGGAACACCCCTATAAGGACATATAGATGCTTCCGCCCAATTGTCACACAGGGTATAAATAGCATAAACCACACTACCGCCTCACACCAGCGGAGCAGCAAGAGGGGTAAGACGGTGATCATAGCGTCCTGTTAATGTGAGTTTCATGCAGAATAACAACTGAAAAATGACCATCTGAACTCTCCCTCCTAAGTAAGTGAGAATGATTTATTAAAACCTGCATCATTCCTCACTACAGATTGCAAATCAAGCAACACCCCTGACGTCCAATTTCTGCTCATGAAGCCAACAAGCAAGCTTCACAAGTATGACTACAACTAACAGTAACTCCTAGTACCTTTTGTGTTTTATGTTGTTTGTGTTATGAGTACCTTTCCTTTTAACAGGCTTACTACCAGCATATGGTGAGGTTCCAGGTGACTGCACCTGCTTGAACTACCCGCTACATGGGTAACCATCAGTTGTTCTTTTTTGTCTTTCTACAGGTCATTGTACTTGTAGCAGACCGCTATAGGCACACTTAGCCTATATATTTTACTTTTTTGTAAATACACATTTTTTATTAAAAAGACGTGAGTAAGGTGGGGAGGTTGTGCCCCGTCCTGAAGAAGGAGCTTGTCTCCGAAACATGTCGACAACGCACACCAGAGGTCCTGTTCTTTAACATAACAGATTCAACCTCACACTGCACTTCTTTTTAACAGTACCAGCCAGAGTTCAGAATAAAAAGTTTTATTCTTTTATACTCATGTGCCAGGTACTTTTTAACCTTTCACCACATCCCACCACTCACTTATATCAACATACCCCACACACCTCACACCACACATAGTCATTTCTATAAGTGCTCCCGCGTAGTCGTAGGTCGCAGCACGCCGCATCCCGATAGAGGGGTGCGAAGACCCCGATGATGAAGCATGACACCAAGGGGCCTTTTGGTGTGTGAGGGGTATTTTACAGAACACTGAGTGCTTCAACATTTGTTGATCACTCCTCCCCCTTCCCTCCCTCTGTGTTGGATTCTTTGTGTTTATTTTAGCTAACATCCCTGACTGAGACAACACGTTCCCCTGACTAGTTCCCACCTCGCTGCTCCTCAGTGTAGCATCGCCAGGCTTACCTCCTGTAGATGGCCCCGCTATCGCTGTCGCGGGGGGCTGGGCTCCAATCCCTACACTGGGCAACGCTTTGCGCGACTCGTCTAAGAGCGCCAACTGCCTCTGAATATCCTGCAGCGCGCCCTGTTCTGTGGCCTCCGGGGGCACCCACGGTGCCGCCGCCCCAGCGCTCACTCTCTCTAATACTTTCTCCGGGCTGATAATTGGCCTACTAATGTGGAAACTGAGGTTGAAGCTATCCAACGGATCGCCAGCGGCTGCCACTGCGGCCACCGGCTGCGGTGGGAGTGGGGCCGGAGAGATCATGACTAATGGTACTGTGCCTCCCGGAGCCAATGCCTTCAGTGCCTCCCTAAACTCAGAGAGAACTGAACCCACTGGGTCTACTGGCGTGGCCACATTCGGCATGGGATCAGAAGGGAAAACCCGCTCTGCATCTAACGGAGGTGTGGGGACGGGACCTACTGATCCCTCGTCCCTTTTCCCCCTGGCAGGGCTAGGCCTACTCTTCGCCCCTTTCCTTTTAGGCTGCGCCTTGGCCTTCTTCTTTACTGGTGGACAAGCGGCCTTCGGTGGCAGCCCCTGCGCGGCCGCTCCACTACCTCGGGCTGCTCCCCCGGGAAGAATCGCTCTCGTCCCCGCTATCGGGAGCCTCCTTGCTCAACTTCTTTAGCAGCAATTTCATAATCTGCGCTAATTCAGGTTCAGACTCCTTTCGCTTTTGTCCTCCCTTTTTTGGCGCCATGCTAACTATATCGCGCTTCGCACTACCTTACTATAGCACCTAACGCGCCCGAGTTCCCTGTTCCTGCACCCCTAAGCACCGTTCACGCCGCCCGGCAGGAGCCCGCACCATGAGGATCCCCGCACACAGCCGTAAGCCCCGTAAGGCAGCGACACTCCAATCCCTTCCCAGCACCCACCGTGACTCACGGCTGCCCACGAGGCCCCCCGAGGCACTCGACCCCTTACCTGGCTACACAAACGATGCTCGGTCCTTCTGCTTCTGGAGTTTCGGGAAGCCGGCATGGATCACGAGAATGGCCAGGTGCCGGCGTGAGCAGTCAGGTATCCAGGAGTGATAGCGGAAACAGAGACCCCAGTCACAGGGAGATGACCCTAAATAGGCCCAGAGGCTCCACCCCCCTGACCCTCGGGTCACGCGATATAGCCGAAGCGGAAATGGGTCAGCCGGACGCCGATTGGGCCGTCCGCCCGACCAACCACCAGAGACCAGGAGCGGGCGGGGTCCAGAGAGGCCGGGTCCTAAGTGCACGCGTCGTGATTCTCCACGCTTGTCAAGGTGATTGTTTAAGAGAGTAAATATGTGTAAGTTTCCTTAGAAGTAAGGTGGTAGTGTGTTTATATCTGTATATGCAAATAAATGGATGTTTATGTTTATTTGCATGTGTGAGTGTGTGTGTGAGTAACTTTTTGATGACTGTCGGTGTGTAACAGGATGTATAGGGGTATCACTACATATGATGAGTGAGTATATGTATGAGTGACTATATAAAACTGTTGGTGAATGTGTACATAGATTGTGGAATTACTGAATTGGTTGTTGTAACTGGTATGGGTATATCCACTTTTTTGAAAATGTTAGTTTCTATTTTTGAATATGTGTTTCAAGGGTTACTTTACAGTGAAAGGAGGTCTGTCACTCTGTCACAAGGATGGTGTCATCAGTGATGTCATGAGTGATGTCATTGACCATGTCATGAGTGATGTAATATGTGATGTCATCAGCAGTGCATTACATGCGCAAGTTATAGTGAGCGAAAATAACAAGGACCCCCTGTTTATGTAACAGAATATGTTATACAGGGAAATTAGACAGTATGAAAAACGGCATCAAAATTGATATCACCAGGGAGAGAACAACATGTGGAAGGCACAACAATCAATTAAAAAGTAAAAAATGTTGTTTTTTTATTAAGTATATATACTCCGAATAAAAACATTCAAATACAAAAACAAATACATTCAACCTATTCTAATCATAAAGAACAATAATTGACATACAAGGTAAAATTATCAATAACACAATTAATTGTAAGTTCATAAAACAGTGGCAAATAAATGTAATCTTCGACGCGCGTTTCGGCGCCATATCAATGAAGAGCCGTTCCGCTTTATAAGTGGTTGCATGCCTTAGGTAAGATTCCTGCACACATTCAGCCATGATACTGTGGTGGTCATCCAGTTACCACGTGTGCTCAAGTAATCGTTTGGTCACTCTTTTATATCTATTTTCATTTATAGCACTGATATCGATTGGTTGCCGTTTTAAACATTTTCCTTCATACACTGAATTGACCAACATTAGGTAAGAATTTTACATCCAAAGATTGCCACAACTGTATCATGTCTATAGATGATTTCAATTTAATATCAGACAGGCATTTAATGTTTATCCATTTTTGCTGTTTAGTATTTTGGTTGGATGGTTTAGTATAACGAAAAGGAACTAAACCCCACATCCGTCCTCACGATTAGGAACGGAGCGTTCTCCTGTGTTCCAGCCATCATTTGGAACTACGTAGTATTTTCAACTTTTTGGTAAGGACTCTGTGTCAATAATCATGCTTTAAACAGTAAACATCATTGAGAATACCTAGTAAACACCAAGAACTCTGAATGATTAGAATAAAGATAGCACTCTACCACACCAATCAGGGCGGCCTGTTAGTAGTGTCCCCCAGGAGATATATTTTTACTTGCAATAACGACACCCCTGTTTTCTGCTTAGATATTGTTATAGATATCCGGCCTTGAATACCATGCCCCTCAATTACCATGACTTGCATAAGACATTAGAATTGAGTTAAAGGTCCCACCATCTTCTAAGACCTTGACATGTATAATTACACCACTGCTCAAATATAATAAATTATAGTTTGTACCTTTTGTAGCTCTATAGTTCGGCTACTCAAGTAGGGAGTCCCTTCAATATGTAAGGCAGTTTATAATATTGTGATGTATATGTAATAAGTTTTGTTGAGAGGCGAGTAGGTCTTTCTTAATGATGATTTCAATTTGCTTCATATATGTCTTTCAGATTTTATATGTGACTCCTGAAGAAGGCGTTCTTGTTAATACGCCGAAACGCGCGTCGAAGATTACATTTGTTTGCCACTGTTTTATGAACTTACAATTAATTGTGTTATTGATAATTTTACCTTGTATGTCAATTATTGTTCTTTATGATTAGAATAGGTTGAATGTATTTGTTTTTGTATTTGAATGTTTTTATTCGGAGTATATATACTTAATAAAAAAACAAAATTTTGTACTTTTTAATTGATTGTTGTGCCTTCCACATGTTGTTCTCTCCCTGGTGATATCAATTTTGATGCCTTTTTTCATACTGTCCAAGTTATAGTGAGTCCAGCTAACTATAACGTGGAATTTCATTGGTTTTATGTCAGTAAAATTTCCAGCTAACTATAACTGGTGTGAAACCTATGGTTTTTTCAGTGAATTTCTTAGGTTTTTTAAATGCTAATTCCTAACTATAACTGGTGTGAAACCTATGGTTTTTTCAGTGAATTTCAAAGGTTTTTTTAATGCTAATTCCTAACTATAACTGGTGTGAAACCTTTGGTTTTTTCTGTGAATTTCATAGGTTTTTTAACTGCTAATTTTTAACTTTTTATAGGGCTTTATTCCTATGTACTTTTTAGTGAATTTCTAAGGTTATTTTTTCGCAAATGTCTTTAGCTGAGAAAGGTATGTTTTTCTAAAAATGAACCCTATATTGTATATTAAGACAATATTTTTGTTGAAAAATAGTTTTTTTTTTTCATATTTGACCCTGGTGCGCTCCCGGTGCGCGTACCGGTGAACGCCCCGGTGCGCGTACCGGGGTGCGTCCCATCAGCGCACCAAAAAAAAAAATAAAAAAAATAATGAAAGAGTGAGCATGAGGAATGGGGACAGAGAGAGTGGTGTTAAGAGAAAGAGAGCTACAGAGAGGAACACAGAGGAACACAGAGGGACTGTGTAATAGATAGCAAGACAGAGAAAAGGTGTAAGAGAAAATAACTGAGAAAAAGAAAATGAATAAGGGAGCAAAAGAAGAGAAGAAAGAGGAAGAAGACTAAAGCAGAGGTTCTGGGAAAATGTGAATGGGTGAGTTAAGTATGGGGAATGACAGATAGTGACAGAAGCAGAGAAAAAAAACAGTAGTGACGGAGGGAAAGAAAATAGCAGTGAAAGAGGGTGGATAAAAGTGAATAAGGGTAATACATAGGGAGTGACAGAGAGAAAGAAGAAAGAGAGTAAAGGAAGGAGTGTCAGAAAGGGACTAAGTGAACTAGTAAAAAAGGTAAGTGAAGGAGTGTTGATAAGCAGAGGTCCTGAAAGAAGTTGAATGTGGTAGGAAGTAAACATGGAGCATAAGAATAAGTGAGGGAAGCAAAGTACGGAAACAAGGGTGAGGTAGGGTGAGAGAAAAGTAGTGAGGTTAAAGCAAAGGGTGATAACAAACAACATTTTGTAAACACACTTACCATATAAATAATGAAAACTTACTTGTATCAGTGAAAGACAAAAGAAAAAACACGTTATAATTAGTAAAAAATATATATTAAAATAGAAGAAACAGGTCAAGAGGTAAAAAATCAAAAAAAGTGTACTAAGAAATAAAGCAAAAGTGAAGGATAGAAAAACAGAAATAAAGTAATGTAGAAAGAGAAAAAAGAAGGAAAAAGAAATAGAAAGAGAACAAATTACTGAAGGTAAGTAAGATACTAAAAGAATGTGAGATACCAAAACGAAATCAGGAAAGATAAGAAAGTAAAAGGAAAATGAGTGAAAAGGAGAGAAGTCTGAATGAGGAACTATTAATAAAAAAGAGGAATAGAGGATGACTGAGAGTGAGTGAAGGGGAGTCACAGAGTGAAGGGATGAAGGGAATGAGGTTAATATAGAACGATGGATGAAAAAGGAGTGAGAGTGTAAGTATACAGAAAAACAAAGAGAAAGACTAAGTGAACTACAGTACAATGAGTGCGAAAGAAAAAAAAAGGAGAAAAAGAAAGAAAGAGAGGGGAAGAAAACTAAAGCAGTGGTACTGAGAGAATGTGTAAAAGATAAAAAGTGGTGGAAGGAAGAGAGGAAATGCCGACAGTTCAAATTGGATTGAGAAGTTGTGAATGAAGTGCAGTAAAGGAACAGCGATGAAACAAAGTTAAAAAAGGCAGTGTAAATGAGTAAAGAGAGGTAAATACGGGTGAAAAAGGAAAATGAGTGTGAGACAATGTGAATACAATATAAATTACACAATGCAAACTATAGAATAACTTCTACAATACCGGCGCCACAAGACAATCATAAATGAGACCCAAATATAAATACCAAAAATCGTTTTTTGAATAACATTTCAAAAACACAGGGCAGAACCTATGTACAAGCACTGAATTTAACTTTCGAAACCTCACTGTTTCGCAAAATACAAATCCTCTACCTTGTAAATGTTGATATCAAGCATTATCAAAAAGCAGAACACAAACCAAGAGCAAAGAAACTCAAAGCCTTATTTATGAAGACCTTGCGCCAGAAGAGCGTCACTTATTTCCCATGTTTAAAGTGATGCACCGGTTGCACAAGGCAATCATAAATAAGGGCCACATGAAAATACCATTCATTTGCACCCAAAATCGTTTTTTGAATAACATTTAAAAAACACTGCCCAGAACCTATGTACAAGCACTGAATTTCACTTTTGAAACATCACTGTTTCCCAAAATACAAATCCTCTACCTTGCAAATGTTGGTATCAAGCATTATCAAAAAGCAGAACACAAACTAAAAGCAAAGAAACTCAGGGCCTTCTTTCTGAAGCCCTTTCGCCACAAGAGAGTCACTTTTTTCCCATGTTTAAAGTGATGCACTGGCTGCACAAGGCAATCATAAATAAGGGCCAAATGAAAATACCATTGATTTGCACCCAAAATCGTTTTTTGAATAACATTTAAAAAACACAGGGCAGAACCTATGTACAAGCACAGAATTTCACTTTTGAAACATCACTGTTTCCCAAAATACAAATCCTCTACCTTGCAAATGTTGATATCAAGCATTATCAAAAAGCAGAACACAAACTAAAAGCAAAGAAACTCAGGGCCTTCTTTATGAAGGCCTTGCGCCACAAGAGAGTCCCATGTTTAAAGTGATGCACCGGCTGCACAAGGCAATCATAAATAAGCGCCAAATGAAAATACCATTGATTTGCACCCAAAAACGTTTTTTTGAATAACATTTTAGAAACACTGCGCAGAACCCATGTACAGGCATTTAATTTCACTACTGAAACTTAACTATCTGCTTCCAAATATTCTCCATAGAGCAAACAAGTCTCTATCTAAATTAAATAAATCATTACTTACCTTTACAAAAGCTTTTGGAGATTGAAAACAGTGTCAGA
Organism: Lissotriton vulgaris; assembly: GCF_964263255.1. Taxonomy (NCBI): domain Eukaryota; kingdom Metazoa; phylum Chordata; class Amphibia; order Caudata; family Salamandridae; genus Lissotriton; species Lissotriton vulgaris. The sequence continues at coordinate 2,083,295,368 of NC_141687.1, forward strand.
CACACACACCAATTTTTCTTTAGCAGAGCAAAAGGTGTCCACTCAGTACACTGAAACCAAGACTGGCATAGAAAATCTCTAACTTTGCACACATATGCCTTATTTCTACCAATCAAATGTCTTCCCTCACTATTTTCAAACCAACACCCTTCCCCCTCTCAGATCTTTCTATCTGTTACCATAGCAACTCCCTCCTAACTGAACTCTCAGGTTCAAAAGTTTATTCTACAATGTTGCAAATTAAGTCAACAAGGATGTTTGACCTCTCAATACACCAGCTTATCCAGGGCATTATTGCTTTTAGTGACTTTTTCTTAACCATTCAAATTGCTTCTTTCACACAACACAACCATGCACCCTAACTTTCAGTTTTCAACTATCTGAATCCACCAATCATTGCTTGTGATTCAACAGCAGGGAAACTCCACAATTATTTTGTTGTAAACTCCTACTGTTCCAACTGCCATTTCATTCCCACACTTCATCTGACTGCACCAGAACCTTCTCACATCATGCATTCTGTATGGATTATTGGACATAGCTACATCCACTGGGCTCAAAGGTATGCAGCAAGCAGAAATTATCACAACCTTGATTTATCAAATCTGGAAATCAAGTGGATTGGCCAGAGAGGATTGAGATGAGGGGAATAGAATATTCCTCCTGAATTTAAGACTGTGCATTGGAACCTACTTGTAGGTACCTAAATCAACCACAGAACCCAAAAGCTCTTTTCAGAGCTATCCTACCTCTGATCATTCAAAAAGTTTATCTTTTTCTAACTTTTTTCACTATTTTTCACCAAAGTACGCTTCCTGGTACGCGCACCGGTGCGCGTACCGGGCGCTCCCCCCGCGGAAAATTCAAGATTTTTTTTTTTTAGCCTTTATGAGCCTCCTAAGCCCCCCTCAGAAAACCTAGAGTGTCAGGAAGTGTCTACCGTGCCCCTTTCTACCCATTCCGAACATTGTTTGCCCTCCATCTTGTGTCTCAATTGTAAAGAAACACAAAATGGAGGACTCCCGTAACGCTGCCAGTGCGCGTACCAGAGCGCGCACCGGTAAGCGCTCCATAAAAAAAGGTGGGAAAGTAATTTACAGAAAAACCACTGGAGACACTTTCATCAAATATAGAATAGGCCCTACTACATAGCAGTCCCTACCATTTGCCCAAATTTGGTGGAATTCCATTGAGACATTTAGGCTACAGGCCTGTCTAAATATCCTGAGGTAAATTACATGACCAAAACACATATGAAGTTTTAGAATTTACAGCCAATTAAAAAGTTTCTTTCATTTTCTATGATTATTTCCTGACATTTGATTGGTTATGTACATGAATAAATAAAAAAAAGAGAAGGAAACACAGCCATTTTGACTGCTGCTTCCTGAAGTTCATTTGAAAACAAATAACACTGGCAACTTCAACTGCTTTCTCAAAGGTAAGTTGTTATTTTGGAAAGTGAAGTATGTTGTGCACTTTAAGTTAATTTGAGAAAAAATATTCTGTTAGTTATATACTATCCCTCTGTAATAGTTATAGATTGAGATAGGCTTCTCTGTTATAGTTATGGATTGAGTTAGGCTTCCCTTATATTATTATAAATTTACTTAGGCTTCATCACATACTCTTTGTTATATTTCAAATTCCAACCTGATACCATACACTGCCCAAAGATAACTTCACTGATAAAAAATCCAAACTACATGTCTGAACTTAAACCCAACAGTGCCCTATCTCTACTGATATAAATATTTTTTATGCAATTTACAGCAACAAAATGGAAGGAGAAAATAATATTTCTTTTGAAATTGTTTTGGACAACAACCATGATTGAAAAAATGCTGAAAATGATAACATTGACTTTATGGATGAGTCTCTGGACCTTGAATTACTTGAGTGTTTGGAATCAATGGAAACACAGAATGTAAATGAGGAGATTCCAGACAATATATTATTAGAAGTTTTATTAAATTATGAAAAAGAATCAGAAGAATAAATTTATATTTAATTATCAAAAATTGTTCGAGCCAATATTCCTTTTTATATGTAATTCATCAAGTAGATCAAAAATGTTTAAAATATAAAGTGAGGCTTATAGTATACTGTGAAACTTTTTTGTGTTACATAGAAAGTTTGCTCATAGTTACTTCCTTTCTCCCACTATATTATCTCCAATGCTTATTTAACATCTCTTTTTCATCTCCTGCCTCAATGTTGTTTCTGCTTTCCTGACAGACTACGCTATGGATTCCATATACCACAATAACTTCTGTAACAACATGCAAGATATCTACAAAGGAAACAGTGTATATTAAATTATAGACTCTGCATTGATACCTACATGTTGGTACTTAAATAAAAAAATAAAAAAACAACAAAAAGAACAATTAATAAACATACAATTTTTAAAAGTGATTTTTTCCCCATAGTACGCTCCCAGGAGGGCTCCCCGGTGCGCGTACCGGGCGCTCCCCCGCGAAAATCGAAAAAAGAAAAAAGTTTTTAGAGACCCCGCGCAGGCCCTTTAATGGCCCCCACATCAAACCTAGGGGGTCAGGGGGGGTCTACCCTGCCCCCTTATGGTCAATTCCCCCCTTTGTTTTTGCCACCTCTTGTGTCTCGATTTTACCGAGACACAAGATGGCGGCCACTCCAGACTGTTTAGAATGTTTACAGACACCCGAGAGCCAATCAGCTTTCTGCGCGCAAGTCGCGTGGCGCGCCCTGTGCGCTCTCCGGTGCGCGTACCGGGCGCGCCTATAGATATATATATTTTTTTTAACCTAAATTACTCAAAATCCACTGGAGCACATATCTTGAGACATAGCAAAGGCACATCGGGCTGCCAGTCCCTACAATTTTGCCAAGTTTGTGTAAATCCATTCAGCCGTTCGAGCTAAAAGTGAAATCGACCACCCTATGGAAATTAACATGGGGAAAACGCGTTTTTGGACCCTCCTTTTATCTCGGACTTGACGAATCCCCCCCAAACTTTCAGGGAAGGACCGGAGCTTCGCAAGGCCATTTTGAGGAAATTTTCAGGCAGATTCGTCAACCGGCGCCAAAGTTATTCCAAATAGAATTTTGAGATTTAACATTGAAAAAAATCCTAACTATAACTACCTACTGGCGACCGCCAGTAGGTAATATATATATATATATATATATATATATATATATATATATATATATATATATATATATATAGATAGATAGATAGATAGATAGATAGATAGATAGATAGATAGATAGATAGATAGATAGATAGATAGATACACACACACACACACATATATATATATATTACCTACTGGCGGTCACCAGTAGGTATATATAGTTAGGACCTAGTTACCATAGGAAATCCCCAACATTCTATTGGGAATAACCTTGGCACAGATTGAGGAATCTGCGTGTAATTTTCCTTAAATTTGCTCATCTACACTCTGCTCCTTCCCTGAGAGTTTCGGGGGGATTCGTCAAGCGGGGGCCCAAAGGGGGTCCCAAAACGTGTTTTCCCCATGTTAATTTCCATAGGGACCTTTAGACACGGCTACAGCCCCAATGGCTAAATGGAATTACACCAAACTTGGCAAAATGGTAGGGCCTGGTATGCACATGTGCCTTTGCTATGTTTGGTGAAAATCCCCCCAGTAGTTCTTGAGAAAATGGAATTTTAAATTTTTCAAATGCCATTTTCTAAGGGACCTTTAGACACGCCTACAACCCGAACGGCTGACCGGAATTACACCAAACTTGGCAAAATGGTAGGGACAGGTATGCAGTTGTGCCTTTTCTATATTTGGTGAAATTCTATATGCGCTCACCATACGTGCACCGTACGCGCACGGTACACGTACTGTACGCATACGTGCGCATACCCTTACGTGTGCGAGCGAGTTTCTGATTGGCTGGCAGTTGACTGTCAGCATTCCAAACTGTCCAAACCAGGAAGTGTTGGCCACCATCTTGTTTATCAGGAGAACTGAGGCACAAGGGAGCTCAAAACAAGAGTGGAAAACACGAAAAGGGGGCAGGGTAGAGACCCCCAACCCTCTAGCCCTTCCTTGGGGGTCCCAGAAGGACACCCAAGGGCAAAAAAAAAAAATTGAAAAAATCGAGGGGTACGCACACCGTACTCGTACGGTATGCCTACTGTGCGCGTACCCGGCGATTTAAAAAAAAAAAATCCTAACTATATAATGCCTGAAACCTATGGTCTTTTAAGTGAATTTGCAAGGTTTTTAAAATGCTAATTCCTAACTATATAAGGCATGAAACCTAAACTCCCACGACTGCTGCAAGTCGAAAGGCAGGACACGTACACCAAGTAAGTGCAAGTTATTCTTCTTTATTAGCTGATACTCAGCATGGTAGATGATGCATTTCGCTCATCTAGTGAGCTTGATCACATGACGAGACCTCAGTCCCTCATTGCTTTTAAACACCATCACAATATATATATATATATACTACTATTATAAAGGAAGAACTTTGAACCTTTGAGGCGGGTAAACTCGGGAACCACAGCGCCAATCCACACACCCGATACATCGTGGTAATCGTCAGGGTGTGCGGATGGACATAGGCTATATAAACGTAATAAATATACGTTATTTAAAAAATGTACAGAAAAAAAAGTAGTCCCTTGGAAGAAGCGCCGGCCGCGACGTGCGTGCCCGGCGTGAGGAGAGCGGGGAGGAGCGGCGTCCAGGAGCGTGAGGAGGACCGGCGGACATGGCGCGGGGAGGAGCGGTGAGGAGCGGTGGACAGGCGGTGAGGAGCGGCGGACAGGCGGTGAGGAGCGGCAGACAGGTGGGGAGGAGCAGCGGACTGGCGGGGACGAACGGTGAGCGGCGGATGAGGTAGGTTATTTATTTATTTATTTCGGAGCGGTGAGCGGCGGAAAAATTAAGCAAAATTGAAAATCATGAGTAAGAGGAAGCAAACGGAGCATTACAAAAGTGAGCCAAACGGTGCATTACAGGAGGAAAAAGTAACGTGTGCAGGTTACAAAAGCGTACATCGTGAGCAAGAGGAAGCAAACGGAGCATTACAAAAGTGAGCCAAATGGTGCATTACAGGAGGAAAAAGTTACATGTGCAGGTTACAAAAGCATAGAAAGTAAACATAGAGGTATAGGAGGAAAAAGTGACGTGTGCAGGAAGCAAGAGAAAGCAAACGGAGTGTTAAAAAGTGAGCCAAACGGTGCATTACAGGAGGAAAAAGTTATGTGTGCAGGTTACAAAAGCGTACAAAGTTAACATAGAGGTATAATACTGCAATATATGGAGGAAGGCTCCGGGGGACCCACGGACAACGTCCGGGCGGGCGGGGGCCCTGAAGCCTAATTGCTCCCGGACAACGTCGAGACGGGCTGCTAGTATATATATATATGACCTACTGGCGATCGCCAGTAGGTAGTTACAATTAGAACCTAGGGGCAAATTACCAAGGCAAGCAATATGCAATTATCGCCGCTTTTGCGGGCCGTTTTTGGCCGCAAAGCGGCGATAATTTAATCGCCCTATTAGCAAGCTGTCGCTAACATCAGTTAGCGACAGCTTTTAGGTGATAGCGAGGGCCTGCTTTGCATGTCAGCGATATTTATCGCTAATGACATGCAAAGTGGGAGTACCCAACCTGTTAGCGACTGAAAGCAGTCGCTAACATCGCTATCGCCTATAATCAACGCAGGCGTAGCAATGAAAAGATTTGCGCTAAATGCAAATATTGCTGAAAACTAATGCCCGCTCAGACTCATTCTTAACCTGTATATCCAATGGGAGTTGGATATTCAGGTTAAGACCCTATTGACGTTAATGCTTGAATATCCCTGGTTTTCCAGCGATATTCATTCATTAAACTGCTACCTACGGATATTTTATCGCATTGGAGATAAACGTTTCTAATAGCACGTTATCTCTGCGATACAATCTGGCAATGTACGGCAATAGAAATATTGTCTCTAAGCTTATTTAGTGATAAATATCGCTAGTTCTTGATAATATGCAGCCTAGATTCCATATGAAAAGCATTTTTCTAATAACTTTGGCGTTGTTTGACGAATCTTTCTGAAATCCTCCAAAAAAAGTCTATCCAGGTCAGCTCCTATCCAGAAAGTTTGGGGCTGATTCGTCAAGTGGGGGCTGAGAAAATAGGGGGGTCCCAACATTTTTTTTCTCCCTATGTTAATTTCCTTTGGCCAAGAGCTACAGCCCAATCTGCTAAACGGAATTACCCTGAATTTACCAGAAAGGTAAGGCTTGGTTCAGGAAGCAACCTCTTTTGAAATGGTGTAAATCCATTCAGTTGTGTTTGAGAAATTCAAAAAATAAGAGTGAAAAAATTATTTTCCCCTAGGAAACTTTGTGCAAGTCTACAGCCAAAACTACTGAATGGAATTACCCCAAATGTGGCACGAAAGTAGTGCGAAGGTCAGAAAGCGACCATATTTTTAAATGGTGTAAATCCGTTCAGTAGTTGCTGAGAATTTAGAAAAAAAAGTTTCAATATCTGTGCGGAGCCTAAGTCGCATGCTAGAGCTTCACTGTGATTGGCTGCCAACACGCCACACCAGTAAGTGTAAGCAGCCATCTTGGGGCTCGATAGAAGCGAGTCATCCAAAAACGGAGAAAAAAAGGTAGGAAAACAAGGGAAGGGGGAAGGGTAGAAACACCCTGCTCAAAAAGTATTTAAAAAAAATAAAAAATCGGCGGAATTCACGATGGGGTCTCTTGGGCCCATGGGTTGGCTAGATTCCAGGGGCATTTCTTGGAAAATATTAGCGGGGGCTCGCAGGGGTTGCGGTGGTCCACTGGTGTTCGTGCAGCACTGGGCTTCAGTTATGTTGGGAGGGGGGTTGCGCGGCCCTCATCCTGGAGGCCAGTATGTGCTTAAAACATTGGCGCTGTTTGACGAATCTTTATGAAATTATGCAAAAAGTTTCTCTTTATTTCTATTAGATCCTGTATTGAAAGTTTGGGGGTGAATGGTGTAGGAGGGGCTAAGAAAAAAGGGGGTCCCAAAATGTTTTTTCACCATGCAGTCTTGATACGAAACTTCACAGAAGACTGCAGGTGAAAGTGCTGAACGTAATTACGTCATATTTTATAGGGAGAAAGGTGATGGTCTAAAATGCATGCTTTTGTTTAAAGGGTGTAAATCTGTTCAGAAGTTTTTAGGAAATATAAAATTTTAAAGTTATCGATATTTGAGAATTGGGACATGTGATTGGCTGAGGGGTTACAAGCACAGGCATTCGGCTCATTGGCTGTGAACTGTTGACACCCGGAAGTGTTGGCAGACATTTTGTGATTTACTCTATCCGCTTGCATGTCTCCATATTGAAGCCAGTGGGTCTGCAATTTTACCTCTGCGGGCCACACAGCCATCTGTGTGAGATTTGCATTTCACGCTACCTCTCCTCATATCACTAAGTCACGGCCATGGCTTTAGAAGCCCGTTCGTCGGCTCCCACCTCTTTACGTTTGCAAGCTAGTACGTTGCTGTGGGGCACAGGTGTCCCTTTGCGAGTCTGGGTGCAAACTGCTGATAAGTCACACTATATGAGCATTGAAAAGCTATTTTGTGATTGAGTCCATCACCTCTGTCTGTGAGAGATACCCCTTTCACGCTGCTTCTCCCTACATCAGTAGGTAATGCGCCCTGTTCCTATATCACCAGCGTACCCCCAACAACCTTATTGTGCCCGCAAGTCTGCCTCTGCGAACTAGTGGTGGGCTTGCAGCTGTTCCAGTGGGAGTTCTTGGTGCTGCAGTTGTATCTATGAAGTCAAGACTAGAAATATGACGCAGGTCTCTCTCTGTGAGGTATCCTGTTCATGCTCCCTCTGCCCAACATCACCATTTTGGAGCAATGCCTTTAGAAGCCAGTGCTTTGGCTCGCACCTCTCTACCTTTGCCAGCTACCACGCCTGCTGTGCCTCTACCTCTGTGAGCTACCACGCTGCTGTTCCTTTGGGAGCAGACTGCCCATAGTTCTCCCTTTGTGAGTGGAGCCCACTTGCGACAGCTGTCCCTCCGCGCGCCTGGGTGTGAACTGTTTATAAGTCACACTACATGAGTATTGAAAAGCCATTTTGTGATTCAGTCCATGAGCTGGCATCTGTCCGAGGTATTTCTGAAAACATACCGGAGTTACTTCTTTGAGAGATACCCCTTTCATGCTGCATCTCCCCACATTAGTAGGTAACACACCCTCTTCCCACATCACTAGCATACCCCCAACAACCTTCTTGGACCCGGAAGTGTCCCTGTGGGGTTGGACAAATAAGAATATTAGTCATGCATAGATTTGCATATAAAACATTTTATTTAAACAACAACAACAACAAATAACACTATGTACAGCTGTGGCATGTCATCGCTAGTCCATTTGTGAATCACAGCCTGCAAGACATAAAGAAAGACAAGATGGTGCATCATGTGTCCAGGAAAGGAGATAGAGAGAGAGGGGGGGAGAGAGAGAGAGAAAGAGTGAGAGAGAGGGAAAAGAAATGAGAAAGAATGAGAGAGAGGAAGATAGAGAAAGAGTGTGAGAGAGAAAGAGTAAGATACAAGGAAGAGAGGAAGAGAAACAGTGTGAGAGAGAGGAACACAGAGAGAGAAAGAGTGAAAGAGAAGAAGAGAGACAGAGTGAGCTACAAGGAAGAGAGAAACAGTGCGAGAGAGTGGAAGATATAGAAAGATACACAAAAAGAGAAAGAATGTGATACGAGGAAGAGAGAAAGAGAGAATCAGTGTGAGATGGAGGAAGAGCGAGTGAAAGAGTAAGAGAGAGAAAGAGAGAAAGAGTGAGAGAGAGGAAGCCAGCCAACAAGAGAAAGAGTGACACAGAGAGGAAGACAACGAGAAAATCTGTGTGAGAGACAGGAAGAGAGAGAGATAAAGAGAGAAACAGTGTGAGAGAGAGGAATAGATAGAGATAAAGAGTGAGAGAGAAGAGGAGAGAAAGAAAGAGACAGAGAAAAAGAGAAACTGTGAGAGAGACAGGAAGGGATGGAGAGAGAGTGTTGAGGCTGCAAAACTCTTTGCGGCTCACCTTTGTGTCACTGGTGTTTCTCCAACCACGTGCCAGGAGATAGTGCAATCCTCAAGTCTGAATGATAAATAGAGGAAGAGTGAGAGAGAGAAAGAGTAAGAGTAAGATACAAGGAAGAGAGAAAGCAAAACAGTGTGAGAGAGAGGAAGACAGAGAGAAAAAGAGTGAGAGAGAGGAAGAGAGAAAGAGTGAGAGAGAGGAAGCCAATGAGAAAATGTGTGTGAGAGACAGGAAGAGAGGATAAAGAGAGAAACAGTGTGATAGAGAGGAAGAGAGAGATAAAGAGTGAGAGGAAGGAGGAGAGAAAGAAAGAGTGAGACAGAGAAAAAGAGAAGGTGTGAGAGAGAGAAAGGCAGAGCTGGAGAAGGAGTGTTGAGACTGGAGAAAATCTTTGCAGCTCACCGTTGTGCCACTGGTGGGTTTCCAACCATATGCCGGGAGATAGGGCAGCACTCAAGTTTAGTTATCTAAAAGGTAGTATAGAATTAGTAAATGTAGGGTACATATAACTGCACACACATAATTCTATTTTTGGGTAATGTGCAATAAGGGTGGTGCTCCCCATCCATTCTCACTGCTTGGAGGTATCTGTGTGCTCTTGTGCGCACAGACTGCTGCACACTATCCACTCCCACCTCCCTGAAGTGACTGGCCGCTGCTGTGGAAAGTAGTCTCTCTGCTCACCTTCCGCCACTGGCATGTGTGTAAGAGGGTCCACCACGTGCCGAAGCAACCTCCTCAGCCGTTGCATACTTGAGGTCCAACTGAACTCACAATTCAGATTGGGTGTTAATTGTCAGGATGGCCACGCATCATCGCAGATTTTTTGCGCGTTCAGTTCTGCTGGTATTATTGGGGAGTGAATGTTGATTCATGATTCACAGCCTGTTAGATAAAAAGCAGCATAAGATTGTGTGTCATATGAACTTTGACTATCTTGAGAACTATCTCTAGCTATTTCAGCTGCAATAGTTCTTTCTTGATTAATCTCTTCATTCAACATTTGGAGATAATTTGGAAAAACTGTACATCGAATTCTATCTTTACATGCATTGAAAAAATCCTCATAGCAGTCACAATGTCCAAGTAATTCCATTTCAGTCCACCAAGTTTTGAAGAGTTGCAGAAGAGCTAAATAGAAAAACTTAATTTCCTGTGATTAATCAGATTTCCTTTGTCATGCTTTACCAAGCATCCTTCAGATCCAATTACAGCATATTTTCCTTCATTTATATTTTGGGTGATGACATTTTTTAAAAAACTATAATGTTGTAGTATTTCATATAGACATACCTATTTCCCAGGTATGGACTTCTATTTAAATATTCACATGCAACATATTTGTTTTCAGAATATCTGTACTTTTCGGTTCATTCAGTGCCAAGTATTCAATTTCTCCTACCGATTTCAAAACTCAATTTCGTGCTGCAGGACTTTGAATATAAAGTTGCAGATGTCAATCGATCCTAACATTCGTAGGATCCAATTTCTTGAAGTGAAAGCACCTTCAAGCTGAATCTGTACAATTTTTTGCTAAGTGTCCTCTCCTGCGAAATTTCCTCCCACATTTCTTTCAATTCTGTCTTCTCAGAATTGGTAACATAGCGAGCAACAGCAATTGAGTTATCTGCAACATATTGTATGTCCATATTTGCATTCCACATCTTCAAAATCACCAGATTGTAACCATTAATGTACTTCGATTCTTCTGTTCTTAATAAGTATTTTTGGGTAATTTTGAGTGATGGTAGGCCTCACTGCTGACATAAAACTGTTCATTCTTCCTTTGGAAATTACTGGACGTGGAAAGCTAAATTGACATTTTGTGTAAAATGTATCGTTTGACTTATATTTCCATCGGCAATACTTTGCAGATCTTATGGCTTCCATATACAAATATGCCTCACTAATCAAAGGGAATCTGGTGCAGTGATCGCTGCCATGAAGTTGGGGTCACTGCCATTCAGGGCTCAGGATACAGTTCCACATGTCGGATTGACTTGTGTTGCACAGGGTTAGTGGCACCATGTGTCGCCGGCTTTACATATGGAAATATGCCTCACTGATCAAAGGGAGTTTGGTGCTGTGGTCGCTACCACCAACTTGGGATCACTGCCATTCAGGACTCAGGACACAGTTTCACATGTGGGATCGGCTTGTGTTGAACAGAATTAGTTGCACCACGTGTGGCGGCTTGTGTTGAACAGGGTTAGTGCCACCACGTGTCCAAAATTTGAATTACGAGCTTTGCTGCCCACAGTGTGGACTTGTATTGAGTGTTTGTTTGCACTTGAAGATGAATTTGGTGATTGTACTAAAGCTATAACTGATATAAAAAAAAGTCTTGAAGCAAGGATACTAAGAGGATATTATGTAGGTTTTAGGCCTGTGATAGTTACCTGCCTAGTGGAGTCTGTAATTAATCAATCAAGACTTAATTTTAATTGTGAACCCTACTGACACAGTGTAGGTGTATCATGAAAATATGAAATACGTATAGAATAACCTGTTGAAGAAGCACTGAGACTGTATGAGCCTGTGATGATGCTTGGTGCGGATGGGGCTCGCTGGAGCAATGTGTCTTGTCCACTGGACTGCATCATTTGCAATTGCAACTCTCTCTGAATTGTGAGCTCTGCTTACTGCAATGTAGGCCAGAGGTAGCGGTGAGCAAGGGCCCACAGCCACGTGCATAGGTTGATGGCCCCACCAGCCTTCATAGTTCATGTCAGTGGCACCATGTGTTTGTCGGCCTTCCATATGCAAAAAGGCCTCACTATTTGAAGGGAGTCTGGTGCTGTGGTCGCTGCCACAAAGTTGCGGTCACTGCCATTCAGTACTCAAGACACAGTTGCACATGTGGAATCGGCTTGTGTTGAGCAGGGTAAGTGGCACCACGTGTCCCACCTTGTGTTGTACAGGGTTAGTGGCACCACTTGTCGCTGGCCTTGCATATGGAAATATGCCTCACTGATCGAAGGGAGTCTGGTGCAGTGGTTGCTGCCATGGACTTGGGGTCACTGCCATTCAGGGTTCAGGACACAATTCCACATTTGGGATTGGCTTGTGTTGAACAGGGTTAGTGGCACCACAAGTCACTGGCTTTGAATATGGAAATATGCCTCACTGATGGAAGGGAGTCTGATGCTGTGGTTGCTGCCACTGACTTGGGGTCACTGCCATTCAGAACTCAGGACACAGTTGCACATGTGGGATCTGCTCTGCAGATGATGCCTCGTCCGGGCAGGCTGTACTGGTAACAATGTCTGTTGCCTACTGGACTTCGTCATCTGCAATTGTGAGTCGCTCTGAATTGTGAGGCCTACTCACCGCAGTGCAGGCAGGAGGCAGCAGTGAGGAAGGGCCCACAGGCAGGTGGCGTTGACTTGAGCGTTGACTTGAGCAATGTCTGTTGCTTACTGGACTGCGTCATTTGCAATCGGGACTCGATCTGCATTGTGAAGCCTACTCACCGCAGTATAGGTCAGAAGCAGCTGTGAGGGAGGGCCCACAGCAACGTGTTATTGACTTGAGCAATGTCTGTTGTCTACTGGACTGCGTCATCTGCAATCGCAATTCGATCTGAATTGTGAGCCTTGCTGTCCGCAGTGTATATCAAAGGCAATATTTTGTACAGACATAAGCCTGCGGTGATGTGCCGCTGGGGGCCTGTGTGGCCGAAGCCAGCGATCAGCTGAGGAGGCTGGCACTCACAACGGCAGCCTTGTGGCAGGGTGAGGGGCGCCACCCTGGCAGACGCTTTGGCCTTCCCGCATGTGAAACGACCTATTTATTCACACTCTTACGATGAAGTGGCGAAAGTCGGAGCAGCCCACTCTGGTAACGCTTCTGCTTATAGGGGGGGACGACACAGCTACATGATTGATATCTTCCCTAGTGTTTGACGTAACATGGTTGGGTCTACTGTCCACAACACTACAAACACCAGTAGTATTTGTGCACATGGAGAGATGTGTATTCTGCGTACTGAGAGGTGTCCAGCACATCACTGCTAGACTTTGTATTGTGTGCATTGTTATTCATGGGTGAATTACTTCCTTCACACATAGTTTGTTCACACCTGTCCCAACATTCAGTAATTGTGTGGCTCAGGGGCCATGCTGTTTTCGGACGTTTCGCTGTCTTATTCTGTGCTGCCTCGCTGGTAGGTGGGGGTCCTGGGGTGGTGCTGGGTGTTGTGGCGTTCTTGGGTGTTGGAGCTGCTTGATCAGTAGGTCTATGACATGTGTTGGTCTTCAGATGTGGCTCTGGGCTGGGCTCCCTTTCATACTGTATGTAGTTGTTTAATATTTTAAAAACAAGAAGACATTATACATTTTAAATTAATAAATTAAAAAAATTGCAAAAAACTATTTTTAGGATATTAAAGTTACAAAATATAAAACAAAATTGCAAAATTACTGAGAAAAACATTGTTTTTTTAAATTTATCATTAAAAATAAGTATTTAAATAAACCTTTAAAATTCACAAAAAAATAGGTCTCAGGAACATTAAAGTTAGAAATTAATATTTAAAAAACAAATTCAAATTACTGAACAAACGATTGCCACATTTTCCCACATTGAGCTATTATATGTCTGAGTGACCATGCCGTTTTTGCAGGGTTCACTGTTCTGTTCTGTACTGCCTTGGTGGTAGTAGGGAGAGTGGTGGTACGGGGGAGGTCCTGAGAGTTGTGGCAGTGGGTGTCCTTCTTGGGTGTTGTAAAAAAATATATGTTAAATGAACATTATAATTAGAAGTTAGCACTAAAATACCATTGTAAATCCCTTAAAAAAACATAGGTTTCAGAAACGTTTTAGTTAGAAATTAGCATTTAAAAAACTGTAGAAATTCACTGACAAAACCATAAGTTTCAGGCATGTTATAGTTAGAAATTAGCATTTAAAAAAGCTTGGAAATTCACAAATAAAAAATAGGTTTCAGACATGTTATGGTTAGTTGGACATTTTACTCATACAAAACCATAGAAATTCAACTGTTATAGTTAGTTGAGCTAACTACAACTCGCGCCCCTACAATGCATTGCTGATGACGTCACATATTACATCATTCATGGCATGGTCAGTGATATCACTGATGACATCATTGATGACATCTCAAATAACATCACTGATGACATCATCCACGTGAAAATCTGATGCAGGTCCTCACAGTCTAATATAACCTTTGATACATCCATTCTAAAATTTTGATTATCATTTTCAAAACCATTGACACATCAATACCAGTTACTACATACGCACTCACTAATTCTTAGGTCTAGACGCACATCTACTCATTCACCCATACAGTCTCTCATACATGCAGTCGCTCATGAATACAACACTATCATATGCACTCATACACCTGTATTGAACCTCACACAGTGCCAATCATTCATGGAGTTACTCACACACCTAGTCAATCATGCAAAGAATCAATCACACTTCCATTTTCTGACCTATAGAGTTATGCACACAACAGATCACTTGTTCAAACAGAACACACATAATTACTTTCTTATACAATCACTGATACAAGTCAAATCAAGTCAAGTCATGAAGCTTTATTCGGTGCATTAAAAATGATCATAAAAGCACAAAACAGATACATAATAAAGCAGATACAATGATTTAAAGTTAAAAGGCTATCAGTTTGACAGACAGGATGGTTTAAAAACACATACTTTTCCTAGCCTTAATAGATTTGGTTAAAAAAGTGACAGTAAAAAAACAGAGATCGATAAATTGCAGATTAAAAATAAGACTCATTGCCTGGGTAACTGTACGTACACCATATTTAACACCATCAGTGCTGCAGCAATTCCCCTCCTGTGCTTAGAACCTTTGAATACCATTGTTCATGATGAGCTCAGCTCATCATGAGCACACGACCAGTGTACTGCATGACGAGCTGAGCTCGTCATGAGCATCGAAGGGGTTAAGAAACATAGGTTTTAAAAAGGTTGTACGAAAATTCATATACAGTTTACAGATCAAGAGAAAGTGCGGAGTGCTTTGTTTAGTTATACCATCACACATACAAGGCCCATGAGGGTGTTTCTTAAGTGTTGGTAGTGCAACTAGGTGGTGAGCTACACCAAACCTCAGTCTGGTTAGCACAAACTTATGTGAAGGCCTAGTCACCCACATTAAATAAATGGGAAAGCCTTCAACAATAGAGTAACTATTGTGGAACGTGACAGTAGATGAAGACCCATTCGCAACAGCTCATCCTCTTGCAGTGAAGGCCCGAAATTTAGACTTCATTTCAGCCTTGGATATTGAAGACGCTGCGCCAGGGTCAACCATAACATTAATGTTGAAGATCTCAGAATAACAATTGATAACATATTTTAACCAGGGTATGTTACAGTGTTTATCCAACGAGAGGCAATCCTCAATGATAGATCTAGTAAGGGATTTTTCCATCTGAAGCCAAATTGACCGCCAAATCATAAGTGGCCTCATTGATAACTGATCGATCAAATAGTTGGTGTCCAATTCCCGATGGATTAACTCAGTTGAGGCAAATGTTGGCAAACACAGGAGCTTTTTAAAAAAAGAATTTTCCTCCTGCTGCAAGTTATGTTCGCATCAATGTCCCCAAATACATGCCCCATAGAGTGCGATAGAGAAACCCCTGGCTTGGTAGATCTTCAGCCTGTCACAAGTACATCGATCCCCAACCTTGCTGGCGAATCTAAAAACTCAGTGGGCATTTCTTGCCATTTTAATACTGATATTTTTAAATTCATTAGACCACGTTCTATCTTGAGAAAAGGTGATACCAAGATAACAAAACTTGTGCATCGGGATAATAATAGATTCCCTCCAAGTTTCAGGGGCCTCGGTACATACTGCTGCATTAAAAACAATAGCCAAAAGGGGGCTCCACAATTCCGGCGCAGCTTTATAAACGTCGATAGGCACCCCATCAGGGCCCTGGGCTTTCCCCCCCTTGCTTGCCCGTATGCCTAGTTCTACCTCACTGATTGTAATATCCAGGGGCCGAACTTCCCACCTATTCGGATCAATGTGCAAACTATAATTAGAATCACAAATATTTGAAAAGTGGGCGACCCAACCATCACTTGAGACGTTAGAAATTAACACAGGTATATTTTCGTCCTTAAGGAAAAGAGAATTCACAGTGGCCCAAAACAGAGTACTATTTGAGCATTCGGCAGCCTGGTTGAGTGAATCCCATGCCAGCTGCCGCAGCTCACTCTTCCTCTGCTTTACGGCACACTTATATTCGCATCTTAGTTTTACTACAGAGATGGTGTCCCTGTTTTTTTTTGCAAGGGCATGTTTTAATCCTGTTAAAAGCCTGGTACATGAGTGATCAAACCATGCTGGTTCATTACTACGCGCCCCCTTTTAGGTTTGGTAAACTTGGCATCGATAGCTTTATTAATATCACTAAAAGCCAATAAAACCCATTTATGATCAGCACTACTATCAAGTATGAGAGTAATATCTCCCATGCAATCCCTGACAATAGAGCACATATGTTCAGAAGCGTTATCCCCTACCCATCTCAAACGTACCCCATTAGGTCTATGGGGTTCCACATTTGAAAGCAAGGTGCCCACATTAATAGAACGTTTACCCCACAAGGATGTTTCAAGAATAATACGATTATGATCACTTAAAGTAGTTAATACAATCCATGGGGGGGGGGGCACAATAGGGTATTTTACCAGAGGAGACAATTACATAGTCAATGACTGAGCTGGCGTATCGGCTCTTAAAAGTAGGGGTAATTTGACCATTTTTGTCTTTTGGATACCCCAAAACCTCCAGATCATACCGACCCAGGAAAATATTTAGGACCTCTCCATAACGGTTATGCCCAAGGTGTAAACAATTCGAACCAGTCTCATCCATGAACCCACACACTTTTCCTATGGTCTGTTCACATAATGGAATATTAAAATCACCGACCCATATAAAATCAAAAGAGACAATAACATTTGTAGTTAAGTTTTCCACACTGTTAGTCAGGTCATCCACTACTGCAGCCCTAGTGATGTCAAAGATGTTATTGTAAAAGTTAACCAAAAGGATATTTCGGTCTTGCCCCTCAGTTAACCAAAGAATCTGATCATGAGCTCCCACAGTCAAATACCTTTTTGCAGTAATCTGGCGGAGGATAGATATTAAAACGAAAAGACCGCCTTTCGCCCTGCCTGGCCCAGAGCCTTGCGCCTGCAGGTTGTATGAAACGGTTGTATGAAACGAACCCCTCAAAATTGACTTCTTCCCTACACCATGTTTCCTTGAAACAATGGATATCATAACTATTGATAATATTCAGCCATCCCAAAACATTCCCCTTTGATTTTAGTCCTGCCACATTCCAGCTAGTAATAATCACCCCACTTCCCTCTGAGCTAGCCCTGGCTGGTTGTGGGGTTACTTTTGGTCTGTCATTTTCCCCTGGGATTCCAGGAGGCAACATCACTCTATCCGTTAGGTAGTTTGGGTTCTCTAGCCTAATTGCCATAGGGTCCACAGAGCTTATGTTTGTTACCAATGGTGGGGAATTAATAACCTCTAGCAAAACGGATGTACTGTCCTCGATAAGTCAATCGTTAGAATCCAAGCTATTTAAGGCTTGAAAACTATTTTGCAGTGGAATATTAAAACCAGGCCTAAAGAAAGGTGGGAGTGCCTTGGGCTGATTAATACGTGTAGGTGAAATATTACTAAGGTGGCTATAGAAGAAGCCAAGTGGGCGGGTGCATATTTTCAGCAAAAGGTAGGGAAGACGCTCTGAGCAAAACTGTGGCAACATGTTGTGGGTACTTAAAATTAACAATAATACAGTCCCCCTTGCTCCTCTTTCTAGAATTACCAATCTCGCCTGGTAGATAAGATATCATTGAAGTAGGCAATTGGGAACCCACAATGTTTGTTCAGCCATGATACTGATTTTTTTTCAAGGAGTCGTGGGTTTCCTGCCGAAACTCCGTAGAATGAGAGTCAGCCGGGGGTACCATCTATACAGCCACTCTCACAATCACTGACTCTCACATATAGTCATTTGTATACTTCAACTCTCACATACACTGCCTTTACAAATGTAGTTAATTGGACATGTACCACTGAGATATCTATTCACTCAGTTACACAACCATACACACACTGACCCACCCATACAGCTGTTTTAACATGCACTCTTGAACCCGTACACACAGTGAATCAACCACTCAATCATCTATGCACATACTCACACACCTCCCACGCACACACACACCTAGGCACCCATACAGATACTCAGACAACCAATCAATAACCCATATAGATCCTCATTTAGCTACTCATCAACCCATGCAACCTCTTACACACCAACTGACAAAGTAAACTGTGTGAATGTCTGTTCCAGTCACAAACCCGTGCATTCAGTAAGACACATGTAATAACTCACTTTCTTTTAAACAAAGTTTTATTCGCATTTTATAACATTCTACAATTCAACACAAATAATCCCCGACCCGGACATATATTGGATGTGTCCCCCATCTTGTGGTTATCGCGAGTACACATATTCCTTACTTTCAAGGTACAAGATAGGTTATTATGCCCCTTACTCTAGTGTTAAAACAGTAGTACCTGCTCCGACAGGGAGATAAGGGTATGTTTGGCAAGGGAAAAGACATCCAGTACCTATATAGCAGTGTTCATTTGTTCGTGACCATTTAGTCGGACTTGTACATGCTAACACCTAGTAACATTGTGTGCTGTAATAAAACAGAACTCCCACAACAAAAATTCCCTCCTCCCAACCTCCAGTCCAGTTAGCATAGGTAGGTAGCCTAGAAAAATTAGTCTTCTGTACAGAGTCGTTTGATATATACAGCCTAATAACAACAGTAACATGACCAGTCAAGAATGCATATCTCTTGCCGTGATTTTTGCACATGGATTTGGCCGTGAAAGAAATATATACATGGTTATCAGTAAAGCATACTGTATAGGTTCATGGGGGCCGTGGGTATTACTGCGAGTTAGTATGAGATTCCGCCACGTCCACCTCCCGTGTTCGTAAGGAGTCTAACATTGTATCCCACTCCAACTCTATCGGGGTTTTACGTAGGCCTCTGGCCTCCTCCCGCCTTAATGCCAAGCTTTCTGCAGTCCCCCACCTGATCACTTCGCCTTGCCATATATGAAGGGGAGGTGTTTTTTTTTATTTCCAGGGCATTGTTATGGCTCGCATTGCTAGAGTTAATGACAGGTTCGCAAATCGGTATTGTACTTTGTGCTTCGAGGGGGACCTATGCAAGCCAAAAATGCATTCCTCTATAATATTGGCTATTTCCTTTTGTATCGCTGCGGAAATGAAGCCTTTGCATGAGTCCCAGAAAAACCTTAGGCGAGGGCAGGCCAATAACCTATGTGCTAGTCCAGCTCCCTCCTCATAGCATAGAGGGCAGTGGTGTTGAGATTGTGGAAACATTTTGTCCAAGCGATGTGGGGTGAGGTAAGCCCTGTGGAGCACCATGGTTTGGATACATTTAAATTTTGCATTTCTGCTAGTTTTTTTAGGGTGTTCTATGATTTTCCCCCATTCCTTCCCTTCGAGCACCCGTCCAATGTCACCCGACTAGGCACCTTGTAATTGGATGAGAGATATACCAGCGTGTGCTCTAATCCTCACATACAGCCATTACACCAGATGTCTACCCTGCCCCATGTAATGCAACATTTTGACTAATTCATGTGTATCCGGTTTCCGCCTAAGCGGGCCCAGTGTAGTTTCATATACTGTGTCACAGCTGCATGCAGGATGTACAGATGGTCTGGTACTCCCGTGTTCCTGACAAAGTTATCATAATCTATTAAATTTCCCTCGTGAAATAGGTCCGAAACCGGGCTCACTCCTGCCTCAGTCAAGGGGGAACGGTGTGGCATGTTATACATCCAGTAGCCAATGGTATGCCCACTAGGGGGATGTTACCTGCATAGGCAGGGAGCGTATTCGTATAAAGGAGTGCCGTTTTCCAGCATTGCAATGCTGTGCTAGCAAAGGTAAGCTAAAGACAAAGGTCCTTGACAAAGAGAAATATGAACGCTACAATAATTATAGGCCACAATAAGCTCTATAATGAAAAAAAGTCCAGCCGGACTTTGAAATGTATTCAATGTTTGTAAATATGCTTGATCAGACGAACCAACAATAAAGCAGTGGGACACAGTCCTGCATCCACGATGCTGCACAAACAATCAAAACAAACAAGTACTGAGGTATTTCAGGCATTTGAAAGGCATGAGCAAGATTTAGAGTGCATTTGCTTCACACATACTTTTTAGGCACATAATAGTACACTTATTGTTTAACCCACATATTGTGTCGAAGGCGTTTCGATCCAATTATTGAAAATGGATCATCATCAGGACATCCATTGTTTGCCTGAATGTAGAAAGCCTCAGGGGTTGAGAGCATAGAAGGTTGGGGTCAAAGAAGGCAAGGCCTGATGCGGAATTGTATCCGGCGGTATCTATAGATAGAAGTTGATATTGCTCCCAGTATGGAGCTGAAGGTTAAGGTCGGATACTTCCGGGTAATGGTCCGGTATTGGAAGCTGCAGTTTGCCTATGATTTGAGCAGAGAAATCTTGATACGGAACTGGATGCCTTATAATGGGGCTCCTCGAGTTCTCAATGGAACTTCGGTCCAATCATCACGGTGCACAGTCGCGCCGACATTGCCCATTGTAATCCAGAAAGCAATACTAGCACGAAGGGCTCTAATAGCCCTATGTAAGTTGCCGTCCAATAGGTCAGCGGATGTCCGGTATACCTGTATTCCCAGGTATTTAAAGGTCTGTGGTGCAACTTGTATCACCACTGGTCCGAAAGGAATCAGCAAGGGGGCCGTCTGCTCGCAAAAGAAGAAAGCATGAGATTTCACCGGGTTAATGGCCAGCCCCGATATGGTTGCAAAGACAGCGAATATTTCCGCCATAGGCGTTAAGTCTGACCGGAGGTCTTTGACAAATAGAATTATGTCATCCGCGTAGGCTGAAAAAAGGTGTACGGTGTTTCCAATCGGGATACCTAGTTCCCCTACCTCCGCTCTCAGTTTAATGGCCAGGAGGCTCCATCGCCAATATAAATAAAAGTGGTGATAATAGGCACCCCTGCCTGGTCCCACGAAAAATCAAATACGCATCTGATATATACTTCCACCTGGAGAACAACAATGACCGCAACACCACCACCCTGCTCGACAACCTCGCCAACCTCGGACTCAAGCAGCTGGTGTCCACCCCCATCCACCTCGCCGGACACACACTCGACGCCGTCTTCTCATCCAGCAAAGACATCGCCTTCAGCCACGCCACTGGACTCCACTGGATGGACCACAGCTGCGTCCACTTCACCTTCAGAAGAACGACGATCCACCACCACCAGCAACAGGTTGCCTGCAGAAGCTGGAGCAAGATCACAGCCGACCAGCTCGCCGCTTCCCTGAGCCAGCACCCTCCCGCCAGCTCAGCGAACCCCAGCCAGGCCGCCGTAAACCTCACGAAGTGGATCATCAACTGCGCGGACGAACTCGCCCCACTGAGGACCCTGCCCAGCAGACCCGGCAGCAAGAAGGCCCCATGGTTCACCGACGAACTCAAGAGCTTCAAGAAGAACTGCTGAGCCCTCGAGAAAGCCTGGAGAAGGGAGCCAACACCGGACAACATAACCACCCTCAAGCTTGCCACCCAGAAGCACCACCAACTGATCCGTGCCACCAAGAAAACTGCATTCAAGGACCGGCTGGACAACAACGCACACAACAGCAAGGAACTCTTCAACATCGTGAAAGAGCTCTCCAACCCCAACGCCGGAAAAAACGACATCACCCCATCGCAAGAACTCTGCAACTCCCTCGCCTCCTACTTCCACAACAAGATCGCGGACATACACAACAGCTTCAACACCCAACCGTCGAACGCCACGTCTGACACGACCGAACCAACGCCCCCCACCACCACCCTCCGCGCCTGGACCCCGATCAGCACCGAAGACACCGTCCGCATGATGAACTCCATCCACTCCGGATCTCCGACCGACCCCTGCCCTCACCACGTCTTCAACAAGGCCGACGCTGTCATCGCACCCCACCTGTGGGACATCATCAACACCTTCTTCACCACCGCCACCTTCCCTGAGAGCTGGAAGCACGTCGAACTCAGCGCTCTACTCAAGAAACCAACAGCGGACCCCACCGAACTCAAGAATTACCACCCCATCTCGCTGCTCCCGTTTCCGGCCAAAGTCATTGAGAAGACCGTCAACAAGCAACTGGCCGCCTTCCTCGAGACGAACGGATCCCTCGACCCCTCAGAGTCTGGCTTCCGAGCCAACCACAGCACCGAGACCGCCCTCATCGCTGCCACCGATGACATCCGAACCCTGATGGACAACGGAGAAACAGCGGCCCTCATCCTCCTAGACCTCTCCGCGGCCTTCGACACCGTCTGCCACCGCACCCTAGTGCAGCGCCTCTACAACGTCGGAATCCAGGAGAAGGCACTGGAATGGATCATCTCCTTCCTCGATGGAAGGACCCAGAGAGTCCGCCTACCACCGTACAAATCAAAGGCCAACGAAGTCATCTGCGGCGTACCCCAAGGATCCTCGCTGAGCCCAACCCTCTTCAACGTCTACATGAGCCCCCTCGCGGCCATCGCACGCCAACACAACCTGAACATCATCTCCTACGCCGACGATACCCAGCTGATCCTCTCCCTGACCAACGACCCCGCCGCCGCCAGAGCCAACCTTTGTGAAGGAATGAAAGAGATAGCCGAGTGGATGTCGACCAGCCGCCTGAAGCTGAACTCGGACAAGACGGAAGTCCTCATCCTGGGATCCTCGCCCTCCGCCTGGGACGACTCCTGGTGGCCCCCCACCCTGGGAACCGCACCCAAACCGACAGACCACGCACGCAACCTGGGCTTCATCCTGGACTCCTCCCTCTCCATGACCAGGCAAGTCAACGCCGTCTCCTCGTCGTGCTTCAACATCCTGCGCATGCTACGGAAGATCTTCCGGTGGATCCCCACCGAGACCAGGAAGACTGTCACCCAGGCACTCGTCAACAGGCGACTGGACTACGGCAACGCCCTCTATGCCGGAACCACCGCCAAGCTCCAGAAGAGACTCCAACGGATCCAGAACGACTCAGCCAGACTCATCCTCGACGTCCCACGACACAGCCACATCTCCGGACACCTAAGAGACCTGCACTGGCTCCCTGTCAACAAGAGAATCACCTTCCGTCTCCTCACCCACGCACACAAAGCCCTTCACGATCAAGGCCCGAGCTACCTCAACAACCGCATCAACTTCTACGCTCCCAAACGACACCTCCGATCAGCCAGTCACGCCCTCGCCGCCGTCCCCCGCATCCGAAGAGCGACAACAGGAGGAAGGTCCTTCTCCTACCTGGCCGCCAAGACCTGGAACTCCCTCCCGACCGCCTGCGCCTGACCCAAGACCACCTCGCCTTCAGGAAGAAGCTCAAGACCTGGCTGTTCGGGTAGTAGCAGCACCCCCCCCCCTAGCGCCTTGAGACCCTCCGGGTAAGTAGAGCGCTCTACAAATGTCTATGATTGATTGATTGATTGATATATGGCCCCCAGTTCGGACCCGAGCCCTAGGGGCTTGGTATAACAGACAGGGCCATTTTAGAGAGTCCTCCGGTAGCCCAACTTTGCTTAATGTTTTAAACAAGGTCCAGTGACACACACCCAGCGTGAGGGAGATTTGGTGGGGTGGCAGAAATTAGGGAATGTAGCCTCCTGATGTTCAAATATGTGCTACGGGACGACAAAAAACAGTTTGGTTCATGTGTATCAGTTTGTGTAAGAGTGGTAGGAGCCGGTTTGCCAGTACCTTACTAAGGATTTTATATTCCGTCATCAGGAGCGATAATGGGCGGTAGCCTGCCATGTCAGTGGGGCACCTTCCCTTTTTTGGGAGTGTGATTGTCAGTGCCTGTGCCATTGTAAGTGGTAACGTATCCTTCTCTTATGCCGCTTTATACAAGAGTTCCAAATGGGGAAGCCCTTTGATTGCTGTTTTTATTTCAGCTTTTGTGATCGGGCCCGAAAGGTTGTGGGTACGTCAGTGCATCCAGGAAATCATCTATCTGTGTGTGCAAACGGTCGGCGGACCTGCCGTAAAGCTTGGCGTAGTATTCGTAGAAAGCTGTGTTAATGTCATGCTGAGTGTGCGCCTCGTCACCCTCTAAGGTAGTGACCGTACTAATCACTATGGCCGTGGGGTCATCCTTTATTAGTTTAGCCAACAGTGCCCTCGATTTGTCTGCTTCAGTGTGGGTTCTCTATGTGTACCTCTGATAGTCTATGTTTCGTAGTGATTCTACCAATTCCGCATGTTGAATATGGAGTTCCTGAAGCGGCCCCTGTTTCTCCCTGTCACGCGCCGCCTTCTGGTCTAGGCAGTCCATTTTACATTCTGTTTCTAAGAGGGAATTATTAACCTCCTGACGAGCACCCACAGTTGTACTTATGGCCCTCTCCCGCACTACCGCCTTAAAGGCGTCCCATTCAATCAAACCATTAAAAGCTGTGTTACTGTTTTCATGAAAGTATTGCGTAATAGTGTCAGCCATTGCAGTATGAAACACTGTATCTTCTAGCAGTTGTGGCCATAATCTCCAGGTGGGCACCGGGGTAGGCAGCCTGCCCTATGGAATCGTCATCTCCAGCGGGATGTAGTCTGAAAAGGTTTTGGCGAGGTAAGTAGTGTGTGTGACCTGCATTGTGATACTTTGTGAGCAGAAGATCCTGCATATTCTGATGTGTAGCATGTGAACCGGGGAGTAAAAGGAGTATTCCCTATGTGTTGGGTGTTGCATCCTCCACACATCACACAGGGTCCAACCGGTCGCCCTTCCACACAGCGCCCTTGCTTGTTTAGTGACGCTCCCATTTAAAGGGGGGTGTGACCTGTCTAAGGATATGTCCATAACAGTGTTGCAGTCCCCACCTATAATCCACGGGTGCATTTCCCAACCAGTCAGTGCCAGGTTCAGGGTGGAAAGGAATTGTTCCTGATCAGTGTTTGGCACATACGTGCTACCTAGCACCACCAATTGGCCCTCCAGTGGCTATATAGCGCCCCTGTTTGTCAATTCGGTGGTCCAGTGGTGCAAAGGGCACCCCATGGCGAACCTAGATCGTGACCCCGGGGCATAATCCGAATAGCTAGTGGTGAATGCCTGCCCTCTCCATTTCTTGCGTAGTTTCATTGCCTCTTGCTGTAGCATGTGAGACTCTTGCAAATATACAATTTGCGCCTTCCATCGCATCAGCTGGGCGTGTATTCTGTGGCGCTTTTGTACGGAACCCAATCCCCTAACGTTCCACGTTACTATATTATATTTACTGAATTTATGTTTCGGGATACCACATTGGCCCTATGATTGGCCCTTGTTATATTTGTGACTGTGTACAATGCTCTCTCGGTCTGCAGACATATAGGACCTCCTCCCTCCCCAGAATTCCCAATACACGGTCCGGACAAGAAACAATGCTGGACCACTAAACTAAACATAGTGAATAGAACAACATCCTGTGGAGAAGAGTGTTGCCGGTGGCAGAGGCAGCCTCCATTCACTTCATGCTTTTAAACTCACCATATTTCACTGCACTGCTCGCGCTGTTGTCACAGCGAATGTTTTTATGTAGCGATTAGAGGCTATTTTTAAAACGTTCAGTGTGGGTTAGCGGATAACTTACTTTAAATTCTGGTATTCTCCTCAGCTACTCAGTTTGTTTTCTCCCACTCCCGCCCCCGTCCGCCGCGTCCAATCATGGGCGTTTGATGCGGAGGGCGAGGAGGAGCCTTACACTTCCGGGCTCAGGGAGCACAGGTCAGCGCTCTAGCGACCCCTCCCCTCACTATAAATGTGCTCAGGGCAGCGACCACGCAGCGGACGCGTGCAGCGGGCGCGCCGGAAGCGCGCCGAAGTCGAGCCAAAGTCAAGCCCGTCTGCGCCCGTCCGCGGCCGGACGGGTCGCGGGGCCACAAACCCTGGCTCTTCTACTGTGACCACCATAAGGTATGACAGACAGGAATTGCTTGCACTCCAACCTGACACGCTTGCAGCTTGTAAACACTCCATGCATGCCCTGTCGTTAAATAAATGCACTTTGTGCAGTTTTGCTCCCATCATTCATGTCCCTGCTACTAGCACGGGTCACACCATCAAAGCAGCCTTACTTAACTGTAGATCCCTACGTAAGCACGCTATAGAAATCTATCATTTACTTGAGGACCAAAACCTTAACATCTTATTCCTGACGGAAACTTGGCTGGATGACTATTCAGACCCTGACATTATTCAGGCCCTGCCCCCTGGTTATTCCCTCTCTAGACTGGATAGGAAAGACGGCAGAGGGGGTGGCATCGCCATAGCTACGCAAGCCCCTCTAGTATGCTCCCTATCTCCCATACAGGTTGACCATAGTGAAGCTGGCTCCTTCACGATTAACACCGGTCCCAATCACTCCATATCAGGCATTCTGATATATCGACCACCTGGGAGGCTGTTTGACTTCACTTCTACCTTGATGGAAGCCATAACTCACGTAGCACTAAGGAAATCTCGCTTATTAGTGCTAGGAGATCTCAATGCCCATTTTGAAGACCCCTTAAATACTGACGCAACTGATATTCGAGCTGAGTTACTTTCGGTACAGCTCGAATTGAAGAACAAAGAACCGTCACATCAATTAGGACATTTATTAGACCCCATTTTTGGCAACTGGAAGGGAGTTCATACCTCAGATCCTCAACCCATACCCTGGTCGGATCACTACATCATCCCCATAACGATTCAACTAGACAGAACCGATCACTATCGACATCAATCTCTACGTTATAAACGCAGAAAATGGAAGAACTTTTCTATAGAATCTTTCATTAAAATTGTCCAGGATGAAGGCCCTCCTAAAGGGGATGATTGTGAATCAGCCAACACGCACATACATAATTTCGTCACTAAGGCCCTTGATATTACTGCCCCCACTCGCACCATGACCAATGCCAGGAGAGCAAAAAAGCTGCTCCCTGGTTTAGTCAAGAACTACAGACCATGAAGACGGTATGTAAAAAGCTCGAAAGAGCATGGCGCCATAACTTTTGCCCAGAAATTAAAATCAAGTATAAAACAGCGCAAAGAGCCTACAACAAAACCATACGTCTGTCTAAGGCAGCTCACTATCATACCCGTATTATGGAAGCAGAAAACTCCTCTAAGGAACTGTATCAAATATACAAAGAAATCTCCATAGTGGACATGAATACTTCGGCCCAAAACGATTCTGCGGAAACTTGTGACAAAATTGCCCAGTACTTTTCAGGAAAAATTACTAAAATTTATGCCAGCTTTTCCAACAATATAAAGTCGGCTACGGAATTTATTGAAAATGATAATCTCATAAATACTCTAGAGTGCCTAAGATCTTTCGAAGTTCCTCCTAATGAAGCTTTGGCTAAAATGTGCAACAAAATCAAATCAGGATCTCCTCGAGACCCTGCGCCTCCTAAAATTCTAGCGGAAGCTTTCCCTGCACTAGAGCCTCACTTCAGACATCTGCTTCAAGTCTCCTTCTCCACAGCTAACTTGCCGGTGGAGTGGAAACAGGCAGTAGTGTTACCTATCAAAAAAAAGCCGAACATAAGTCAAGACATACTGGAAAACCTTCGCCCAATATCCTTGCTACCTTACCTTGCAAAGCTAGCGGAGAAAATTGCTAATATTCAACTTATGGAACATCTTGAAGCCCATAATGTTTTTCATGAGTCCCAGTCGGGTTTCAGATCTAAATTCTCCACTGAGACAGCTCTCTTGAGGGCTACTGAAACCCTACGAGAAGGAGCGGATGAGGGTAAGACCATGGCTCTCATCATGCTGGATCTCAGTGCCGCGTTTGACACTGTAGCACATTCCATCTTGCTACAGTGTCTAAACAGAGCTGGAGTCACCAACAAGGCACTGGGATGGCTGAAAGCCTTTCTGATTAACAGGAGCTTTCAAGTCCAGAGAGGGACCTTCCTCTCAGACAGCGTGTTGCTTGAACAGGGGGTACCTCAGGGCTCTGCCCTGAGTCCCACCCTGTTCAATTTATACATGGCCCCCCTGGCAGAAGTGGTGCAATCGTTCGGCGTAGAGCTTGTCTCTTACGCCGACGATACGCAACTCCTTATATCTCTATCGCAAGCCCCTTCCATGGAAGCTGATAACTTCAATGCTTGCATGAGTAAGCTTGCCACGTGGATGACAGAGCACTGTTTAAAACTAAATGGCACGAAAACAGAGGTTTTTATAATTGGAGGCAATGAAGCCAAATGGACAAAAGAATGGTGGCCCAGCTGCTTGGGTCCTTTGCCCCCTCCTAACCGGGAAGCGAAGAATCTAGGTGTCTGGGTAGACAATAAGTTGTCTTTTGATAGCCACATTAAGAAAACAGTAGGCAAATGTTTTGGAGTAATGAAAACGCTCAATCGCACCCTTGACTTGTTGCCTCTGAACTCCAGACGTACCATGACGCAGGCACTAATTACTTCCCGTATTGATTACGGGAATGTGCTGCTCCTGGGCACATCGGTTAAAAACATCAAGAAATTACAGGTCCTACAAAATTCTGCAGCACGCCTAGTGTTAAGGCTTCCCCGTAGAGCCCCCTCGCGACCCTCTCTGGCATCCCTTCACTGGCAAGAGGATTGTTTTCAAAGCTCTACTATGGTGTCACAGGATAATCCACCAAAGAGCGCCGGCCTATATGTCGGATCTGGCATCCTTGTACGAACCTAACAGATCCCTCAGATCTAGAGGAATGGGTTTGCTTAGAACTGCTCGCCCTAAAAAAGCCAGAATGGGAGGCAGATTCTTCCGCTCTCTAGCGGCCATGAACTGGAACCTCCTGCCCACGGACACTAGGCTAGAGACCAATGAGGCCTCTTTTAGAAAGAAGTCGAAAACCTTTCTATTCACTTCATAATGGTACTCCTCTCTCTCCTCATAAAAAAATGCTCTCTCCACAGCGCGGGGACACGCTGGGAGGCGTCACCAGGCGCTTTACAAACTCCTTTAAACTAAACTAAACTAAACAACAGCATTTGTCGATTGGGGAAATCACCAATGCCATCTACAGAGCGTGGATCACGCTCCACTCCACGCTCCATCACATACGCAAGTTCCGAACCTCACGGAACCCGGGTTCAATAAAATGCATTTGGAATACATAACATAGTATAACATAACGCTGCACCATACACGTGTTATACCACTGGACAACAGGGGCATCATACCAATGGTCAGAGTCATTACGTGAATAGTCACACCATACCAGTTTCAGCCGAACAGTCCATCCGCTGTCTGAGGTGTGACTGAGGGAAAGAGAGCCACGCTACCCTCAGATTCCGATTTGTCCCAGTCTTCTTTAGAAGAGGCTGAGTCTTCTACAAGTGCAGGCTGTCAAAAAGTGTCGGCTGCTATGAGCGCCTGCTCTTTGCCCTGTTGTTGTGATGTCGGAGTAGGCTGTCGGGTGGTCCAACATATCTGTCTGCTTCTACATACTACGGTCCGATCCGCATGTCCAGAGCCACCCTGGGTACTCTGAGAGGTGTTTTCACCAGCCTCCGAAGGGTCTGTCACCTCCAGCCACTCCTTGACGTCCTCTGTGCTTTCAAAGAAATACGTCTTATGGGCATAGATGATTTCTAGACGAGCGGGGAAGAGGAGAGCATATTTGAGGTTCAGGGCTCTCAGTTTTTTCTTTACGGCCATGTAGGAGGAGCGCTGTCGCTGTACCAAAAGCGTGTAGTCTGGGTACAGTTATATAAGAGCGTTTTCAAAATTGATCTGGCCAAGTTCTCTAGCCTTTTGTGGCAATGTATCCCTGTCTCTATAGTTTAACAGCCGGACAATGAGTTGCCGTGGGGGGGCACCCGGTTTAGGTTGGCCAGTGGGTATTCTGTGCGCACGTTCCACGCAGAATTGGGTGGGCAGCCCCTCTAATGTAATGTGATCCCAGAACCACTGCTCAATGTATGATGCCGGGCCACACCCTTCGAATCGCTATGGCAGGCCAATGACGCGGATGGTATTCCGTCTCATGCATCCTTCCGCATCTTCCACCCAGCTCAATAGGTTGTCGACTTGTTGCTGTAGTTGCTGCACCTTCGACGTATTTTGAGCTTGTTGCCTGGAAAGGTCCGCAAATGCCATGGTGTTATCCTTCACTTTGTATGCCAGTTTTGCCTGATCCGCCTTGAGTATTGTGAGGCCTGTTTTAAGAGCCACGATTTGTTGCTCGATGGCCTTCTTCGAATATCTGACCACCTGCAGGATAAGGTCCAGCTTCTCAACCAGTTCCAACATGGTAGTAGGTGGGATGCAGCTGGGTAAATGTGATACCCCATTGAGTTCCATTTGTGACTTGGCGGGGTCTACGCCGGGTCCGGCGTCCTGCAGTTTTCCTTTGTTACTGCCCATTGCTGCAGCGCAGGTTGTAGGAGCTCGCCGGTGTGTACCTTTGGCTGTTCTCCCTGAGTGGTGCATGTGGGAACCAAGAGCAATATTTAGGTGGTCCAGGATACGCAGGGGTCCAATTTGTCACAGCCAAGCAAGTCACTGTTTCTTTCAGATATTCGCCACAGATTTAGGCACTACGCGCTGCCAACAGGTTGCAACTATCCTCCAGGGTTGAGGTTCCGTGACAATTGTAAGTGGTGCATTGGACTCGCACGAATATGGTCGAGTCTGGTATCTATGAACCGCAAATGACGAGTTTAGTAAGTGTGCGCAGTTTCGCTGCGCTAACTTAAACCGTTCGTCTGTTACGTGGGTATTTTCATCTGTACCCACGGGTTCCATCTTAGATACGGCATCCATTTTGTTTCTTGCCCTCAAGTAGCCAGCGAACGGACGTTGTCCGCTTCGCGACCCTGGGACTCCCAAGATATTTGCGGAAGACACATGTCCTTTGTAAGTGTCTTTATGACGAGGGGGATGCTACTGTAAAGCAGATGGCGCCGCTCGAGGCTCATCTTGCCGCACGGACTTATTGTCTCAGCCGTGCATCTCATTAGGCACGTCCCTTTGATGCCTGTATCTCGTGTTTCCCGACACCTCCCCTTTTACACCCTTCCCGATCTCCCCACTGTCTCCGTCTTCCTCTGCACCTGTCCTTGTTCCTATTTCGATCTGTTTTACTGCTGATTGGAATGCACTAATGTTTGGAAGATGGGTTTTTACAGTTGGGAATCACCAAATGTTTCCGCACTTATGTTCCGGACCTCATGTGTATCAAAGTGACCAAAGCGACCCCTCTGGGGGATAATGGTGGGAACCGGGTTGTAAAACTTTTGTGTGTCATGTTGTCCTATGGGTAAAAACTGTATAAAAGGAGCGATCCACAGAACCAATTTGAAGCAGTCTCCCCGAACTACACTCGATGTACTTCCTGTGATTTCTGTGTTCCCTGCAGCAAATAAACCCTGAATCTTTGACGCCGAAGGAAGTGTCCCGTGTCTCTGTCATTCGTACGCCGGAGCAGGTTACCCACGAAGGTTTCAGGTGTTGTGCCCTGGCACCGCTGGGTCTTAAAGAACCCAGTCCTTCAGTTGGCGCCCAACGTGGGGCTGCATCAGTGGTACCGGTCCAAGCCCGACGATCGTGAGGAATTTCGTGTGAAATCTCCGAGGGAAGGTGCACTCCGCTTCATCGATCCTGTTGTCGAAACAAGTGGCCCGAAGACTTTTCCCGCGAAGATTCCCGCCTCCTGACGGCTGCGACGGACTGCTGCCCTGACTGTAGACCTGTTTTGGCGCCTGGCGTAGACCTTGGTATAGCGAGACGATTGACGGGCCTTCCTGGTGACGCCATCGATCTTTGAGTTAAGTATTTGTGGGTCGCTCCCAGAGTTCTTGGTTGTTGACACTTTAGCGAGTGTTTTTGTTGTTAACGCTGTGTGAGTGTTTTTGTCGGTGACACTTTGCTAGCGTACTTTGTTGTGTTGTTTGACGACTGCAGCCGCCAAAAACCGAGGGTTTTGTTCTTTGCTGGGACTTGGTAAATCCCATAACCCTTGAAGTTTGTGAAACTCGGCTAGTGTGCAAGATGCCTGGTCGCAGTACTTTGTTTAGTTGTTTCAGGCCTTGTGGTACGGATTCCCGACTGGAGGACTCATGTCCGATACCTCCAGTTGGAACTCCCACGTATGAACTATATAGCAAACATGGGCTAGGCCCGATTACTTTTAATGAATACTGGATCAAATATACAAAGAAAGATGGTGACCTTCGCTGGCCACCACATGGTAGCTTCGAGGCACCGATCTTAGATAATCTAGAGGTTAAATTGTTCGCGAAAAAGTCAAG
Organism: Lissotriton vulgaris; assembly: GCF_964263255.1. NCBI lineage: Eukaryota > Metazoa > Chordata > Amphibia > Caudata > Salamandridae > Lissotriton > Lissotriton vulgaris. Next base: position 2,083,327,861 of record NC_141687.1, read on the forward strand.
GCCGGCCATGTTTGATGCCTTTCGGTTGTGGCGCAAAGAAGCCCGACAGAAAGAAATCAGACAGACTAAACGAAATCAGCGAGATAGTGCTGGTACCATTGTAAAGAAAGCAGAGCAGTTCCAGCATGATAAGGAAGTTAGGGAAAAGGAAGTGTTTGATAGATTACAGCGTATGACTATAGATAAATGTTATCCTACTTTGCCTACGGAGTCGGAAACGAAGGATGAGTCAGTTGAGGATCCTTTAATGTCTTATCTTATGAAGTCGCCACCTCCGTACGTACAGGGTACCACAGCCCCTGTGATTCCCCCTGTACCTGTTCCTGCACCTATTCTTCCTTTGCCTGTTCCTCAACCTGCACCCGTTCTTCCGACTGTTCCCGCTCCTTTATCTGTTTCTATTCCTACTGCTCCTCCGCTTCCACATACTCCTGCTCACGCTACTGCTCCTGTGTTGTTAACTCCTGCTGTTGCTTCTGCCTCTACCCCTTCACTTGTTAGTCCTGTGTCCTATGCTTCTCCCTCTACTCGTAGTCGCAATTCTCCTCTTGCGGCTAGCTTCTTTCATTCGCTCGGACCTGTTCTTGGGTCCGCTGGTTCAGAAGGTCCTCAGAGACGTAGTCAGCTTCCTGGTAATAGGGAACGTGCTTCGCTATATAATATGGCGATGGGTTGGATGACGCACCCCCTTAGAAATCCACCGCGTGTTGTACTCGACACATTTTGTCAGTTCAATATACCAACCCAGAGATTTGTGTTTGAGGAAATGTGTAAGGTTCTTCGTGATCAGATATCGGCCGATGCGCCTGACGAGGTGCTGACCGCGTTGTCTGATCTACAGCTTCAGTTCTCGACTGGACTGATAGTGGACACCAATGTTCGACGTGCTGTTGAACGGTTGCTATCTTTTCGTCCCACTCCAATACCTCAAGCCTTGTTTGTTGAGGATGTCGAAAGGCAGACAGATGAGTCTGGTCAATTTCCTATGCGTGAAGTTCCGCCAGTTTGGATGCCAGGTAACCCCGCAGCTGCTCCTCCGATCCCGCCGTTCTTCCAGAGAGTATGGATACATCTCCCGTGGAAGCGATCGGAAGTGTTACAGGTGAAGCAATCTTTGCCTGACCCTCGCAAGAATCCTGCAGGGTATTATAAAGAATTATCGCAGCTCGTAGATGCTACGATAATGAATCTTGCCGATATCGACATGTTGTTCGGCAATGTCGTACCGCAACCGGTATGGGCTAAGATTCGTCAGGAAAATCACGCAAACGAATTAGGTGGTGCTTGGGCTGCCATTGTAGCGGCAGATGCGCGACAAGTTGGTGGTGCTAAACCCGAGCAGTTGATTACTGCCCTTCCTCAAAGAATTATAACGCTAATGAAAACTCTTATGCCAGCTATGAGGGTAAATTGGGACAAATTGTCAGCTTGTAAGCAAAAGAAGGACGAGAGTGTTTCCGACTTCTTTACGAGGTTCGAGGAGGCATTCATCGATCATAGTGGTCAGGATATGAGCACTGAGGGTGGTCAAAGATTGTTTGTGGATAAATTTGTTTCGAACTTATTGCCCGATTTGAGCAATAAGTTAAAGAATTCGGAAAGTGCATGGGCCGTCTCTACTTCAGCTCAGATATTGGCTACGGCACAATATTATGAGAACAGAGAGAAAGAAGAGAGCGACCGTGCTGATAAAAAGACGAAAGAGCTCAAAACTAAAGTACTGCTTCAGCAAGCGTATCCTCCGCGCTCAAATCAGAACAATTCGCAACAAAATAGATCACAGCAGCAATCAAACAGATCTCAAACTCGTAATGACTCCTCTTCCCAAAGATCTTTGTTAGGGTACAATCAATGTGCTTATTGTAGACAAGAGGGTCACATTAAATTCAATTGTCCTGTTTTGAATGAACGTAATAGTGGTAACTCGTCTAGAGGAGGTCGGGGTGGTTCGCAGCAGGCACCACGTGGTAGAGGCCGTGGAGCTCAGAATGATCGCTCAGACAACTCATCACATTCCGATAATTGTTTCGATCAACGTGGATCGTCGCAAGGACGATCTGCGCAGTACAATGTAGACGATTATTACGTCGATCAGGGAACTGACGACAGTAATTACTAGGACAGCCAAAGACAAGGAGAGGGAGTGGTATCAGTTCCGGTTGATCAGAGAGGGCCGTACGTCGCAGTTGCTACATCGGGCGTCGTTGAGCCTTTTCTGTTGGACACTGGTGCAGCGAAAAGTTCCATTAAGCATTCGAAACTCCCTGGCGCACCTTTGTCTGGCTTAACAAATGTTTCCGTTGGATTCTCTGGCGCCCCTTTTAGCAATCCAGTTTCGCGCCCTTTGCCCCTTAAAATTGGGCCACGAGAGCTAGAAGCTCCGTTGATTTTGACTACGGGTTGTGGTGAAAATCCTTTGGGCCTGGATTTGCTTAAACGTTTGTACGCGACTTTGTATTGTTCTCCTGCGGGTGTAAAGCTTACGTTAGGAGAGAGGGTTGTCTCTCCCATGTACTTGTCCCTCGATAAGCTCCCACCGGAATTGAGTTCTCTTCCTGCGTCTTTGTGGGCAACGGGTCCCAATGATGTGGGCCTACTTGATATCTCCCCTTATGTTGTACAGTTGAAATCTAATGTGCGATTGCCACGTATTCCCCAATATCGTATCTCCCTTGATGGTGAACGAGCACTGTTAGCGATCATTTATGATCTGATCGAGAAGGATGTCATTGAAGAGACTAGGGGAAACGTGTGCAACAGCCCTGTACTGCCCATTCTTAAACGTACTGATCCTTCCAAACCGCCTGTTTATCGCTTTGTTATCGATTTACGGGAGGTGAATAAAATTGTGGTTCCTCAATTCCCTGTTGTGCCTGATATCACGGCGCTACTGACTCTGATTCCAGCTTCTGCATCGTGGTTTTCGGTGATTGACTTGAAAAATGCATTTTTCAGCATCCCGATTGCCGAAGAGAGCAGAGACCTTTTCGGTTTCTCTCTTGGTTAATGCAGCTTCCGGTTCAAACGCGCTCCTCAGGGCTACTGTGAAAGTCCATCTATTTACAGCCAAGCCTTGAAGGGTCAACTGGATGCGTTTAGGTTGCCGGCTGGTGCGGCCTTAATCCAATACGTCGATGACTTATTGGTAGCTGCTGATACTCAGGACATTTGCAAAATTGCTACGGTGTCGTTGCTGCAACATCTCTGTGAGTTGAATCATAAGGTGTCCCCTTCTAAACTCCAATATTGTTGCCAAGAAGTAACCTATCTAGGTCACTTATTGTCAAAGGAGGGAAGGAGGTTGACCCCAGAGAGAATTGCAGCAATTGCGCGCATGGCTGTGCCAACAACCCAAAGAGATGTGCGTGCCTTTCTAGGTATCACATCATACTGCAGGCAATGGATTCCTAATTTTTCATTGCTAGCGAAACCATTGGTGGCTCTTACGTGCAAGGATGTTTCAACTCCTTTACCATGGACGGACGAATGTCAGAAAAGTTTTTCTGAATTGCGTGATTCATTGTGTTCGGCTCCTGTGTTAGGTACACCTGACTACAGTAAGCCGTTTACGTTATATGTTCACGAGAGGGAAGGTTGTGCTTTGAGTGTCTTAACGCAACCTTTTGGTGGTAAGCAACGTCCATGTGCATATTTTTCCTCGACCTTGGACCCGGTAGCTAGAGCATTGCCGAGTTGTTTGAGAGCAACTGCGGCAGCTGCGGTCTCCATCCGACAATCATCAGGCTTGGTCATGGATAATATGCTTACGGTGATGGTTCCGCATGCAGTCGATACTCTTTTGAATCGTACGAAAACTCAGCACTTGACGAGTGCGAGGTTGTCTGGGTACGAGTTGACGCTGTTGGCAAGCCACATTCAAATAAAACGTTGTAATGTTCTGAACCCGGCAACTTTGTTACCAATTAGCACAGAGTCAGATGAAGTAGCAGAACATGATTGCTACTTGAGGACAGAGGAGGAAACAAAAGGTCGAGTGGACCTTAAAAACACCCCATTGGAAGATCCGGATGGCACATTGTATGTGGATGGGTCATGCTTTAAGTTGCCGAATGGCGATGTGACTACTGCTTATGCTGTTGTAACGTTGAATACTGTTGTTGAGACTGCAAGGTTGAATCAGAACGTGTGTGTTAGCGAAAGGGAAACGTGTGAATGTGTTTACCGACAGCCAATACGCATTTGGCGTCGCACATAGTTTTGGACCATTGTGGAGAGAGAGAGGTTTCTTGACGTCGCATGGTACGAAGATTCAGCATGGCCAGCTTGTGAATGATCTTCTGGATGCACTTACGTTGCCTAAGCAAGTTGCAATTGTTAAATGTAGTGCTCATCGTAAGGTGACGGATGATGTTGGTCGTGGTAATGCGTTTGCGGACGAGACTGCTAAGGAGACTGCCCGGAACCTTAGCACTCGAATGTATGTGACGAGTTCGGTTAGGTGGCCTATAGAATCGAGCATGTGTGAAGACACTATCGAAAGTGTGAAAGAAATTCAGAACGAGGCCACCGAGACTGAAAAGGCGAAGTGGAAAGAAAGTACGGGAAAGTTGGATGCGAATGGTTGTTGGATTGATTTGTCTGATCAGAAAAGATGGATGTTACCGGATGCGTATGTGCTGGCCGTTGTGACAATGGCACATGGGTTAGCACATATTAGCGCGAAAGGTATTTGCAAATTATTGTCTCCTGTGTGGAAGAATGATGGTATCACGAAATGTGCTGAACGTCTGGTGAAGAATTGTGCATGATGTACAATCCTGGCAAAGGAACCCCAACTCCTCCTGGCAGTTTTGCTCCCCCTTCATGCCCCTTTGAGGTGATTCAATTGGACTTCATCCATATGGAGCGATGCAATAACTTGAAATACGTTTTAGTTGTGGTTTGCGCATTCTCCCGATGGATCGAGGCCTATCCTCTCAAAGACAATACTGCTTTGTCTACTGCGAAAATTCTACTGAAGGAATATTTTCCTCGGTATGGAATGCCTAGAGTCGTGTGGTCAGATAACGGAAGTGAGTTTGTGGGTAGTGTGATGAAGAGTGTGTGTAAGGGCCTTGGAATTAATCAGAAATTCCACAGCGCCAATCATCCCCAGTCAGCTGGATTGGTTGAAGGGTATAACGGCACCCTCAAACTAAAGCTAGCGAAGATTCAGGCTACGACTGGTCTTTCGTGGCCTGATGCTTTACCTCTAGCATTACTGTCAACTAGGGCGACTGTACACTCCCGAGTAGGGCTTAGTCCCTATGAAATAGTGTTCGGCCGTCCTGCGAATGTATGGGGGGTTCCTAGGCCAGGTATTTTTCGTGATCTTGAGTACCCAATGTTGATCGATTATCTACATGACTTGACTGCTAAACTGAGGTTAATTCACCAACAGGTTTACGACGCATTGTCGACGCAGACGGAGGGTCCAGGCCACCAGCTCCAGCCCGGAGACTGGGTGGTGACGAGAAATTTTTCACGCAAGAATAACCTGGACCCGAGGTTTACCGGACCCTACCAGGTCCTCCTTGCCACGAGAACTGCAGTTCGTCTTGAGGGGCGGAAGAATTGGGTGCATGCCACGCACACCAAGAAAGTCCCCATTCCGTTGCCAGCAGACTCGTGGGTGAGGAAAGGCATTGCATCAACTGAAACCGAAGTATTGTCGGTGTTTGTACCTTTCAGCGACGCGCAGCCTGTTGGAGAATCCTCAGCGCAGCAGAAAGACATTGTTGAACAATTATCATCAAAAGACTCAAGACCAAACCACTCAACTGATCAGCGGGACGCTGTCTCTTCAACGGATCCTTTGTTTGACGAGCAGACACGTCCTGGGAAAACTCGATACTTTCTACGATCTAGCACTAAAGACTAATAAAAGATCCTGCTTTGCTGTATTGACAACTGCATTATCCCGTTTTCCGTGATCAGTTTGAACATTCATATCACTGTGATTATTTTGTACATATATATTGAGCTTCATTCCTTATACTTTTGCTTTCACAGCTGAGAGACTTTGTTTTTGCATATACACATATTGTGCATTAAAGGCCGTAGGGCCGCGCGCGTACTTCCTTCTGGATAGTAGGTCTTGACGTTAGGTTAAAGGTCGTCGGTTCCTGGGAACTCCTAGGGATTGACTATTGCTACACAGAACGAAGTGCGTCAAGAAACATTGCGGACGGTCGTAGGGAATGGCATTCTCGAAGCTGAAGCAACTCAGTCGTACCAAATGTTTTATATTCCAACTGTTCGTATTGTTTTTGACTGCTTCTGCATTATTGGCGGGTGGGGTGTATTACACGATGTCTTACTTCTTACCTTCTGCTACACCTACTCCTACTCCTGACCCTAAACTTACCTCCACTGTTTCTCCTCATTCCTTTCATATGTTACCGGAACACGAACAGGCTAGACGTGTAGAATTCCGCAACAATTCCTTTATTCAGCTCCTTCATCAGCATCAGTTAGTGGTTAATACTACTAATTGTTGGGTGTGTGGGTTGATGCCACATACTACGGATAAGGGAATTCCATATCTGGTGTTACCGTATAGCTCCCAAGGATCAGCTCGAGCATTTCAAACAATGTTTCGGAGCGCACTGGGTTTCCACCCCATTCGAGAACCACGTTCCCCCTACTCTGGTCCTACCTCGTATCAAAAACCTTTGTCGATAGCAATAGAGGATTTAGATAGCGATATCTATGATCCCTCGCTTATTCCCGAAGAAGAGGTACAGGCTTATAGGGTCCTAAGTAGAGGTGAATATAGTGCGTTCACTAGCGAAAAGCAGCTTAAAAGCTTGCCTCCAATATGGGTCGTACCCCACACTGGTAATTTTTGTCTTATGGGTCGTGGCCGAAGATCGCAAGCCCGACTTGGAGCCAGTGCTTGCACTGAAAATTACATACTGCCGATGGTCTCGTCCCCTGTGTTTCTGGCTGCCAAGGGTACATACTTTATCTGTTATGATCGTGCATATGCATGGTTGCCCGCTGACTTCATGGGCTCATGTTTTATTGCAAATTTGTTGCCTCCGACGTTCACTGTAGATGCTGATTATCATAAGACTAGAGTTGTACGAGGCGTAATTAGCGAAGAGGATACTGCCGGTCAAGAGGCAGGAGACTTTTTCAAGGGTTTCCTCCCGTTTTGGGGACCTATGGTTAATAGTAGGAACCTGAGACAGTTGACTCGGGTGGTAGAATCGACAGCTAATATTACTGCCAGTGCCCTTGGTAATATCACCACTGAACTTCAGGCGGATAGACTTATGACGTTACAAAACCGTATGGTTTTAGATGTCATCTTAGCAGATCGAGGTGGGGTATGTAAGGTGATGCATTCGAGCTGCTGCATTTTCATTCCAGATAACGCTCCTACTGTCTATCAAGCCATCTCGAGGTTGCATAAGATCTCCGAATCCATACACGTGGATGTAGGGGATTGGACGCTACTTGGATGGTTTTGGGGCCTGATGTCGACTTGGGGTTGGAAGATTCTGATGATCATCGGAGTCGTTGTAGTGTTCCTGTTCACGTGCTGCCTTTGTGTGCAGTGTGGTCCTGCCTTATGTGGCCTCTGTGCTACAACGTGTATGAGACAACCACCTGTTACCAAGGGGACTCGGTTGGACAGAGCTATGCTACAGCAACACCTCGATGGTCTGATGAATATCGAATATGATTCCGACTAGTGCTTGCCTACATGAGGGCAAAAGGAGCGTCTGAGGTTCCGTGACAATTGTAAGTGGTGCATTGGACTCGCACGAATATGGTCGAGTCTGGTATCTATGAACCGCAAATGACGAGTTTAGTAAGTGTGCGCAGTTTCGCTGCGCTAACTTAAACCGTTCGTCTGTTACGTGGGTATTTTCATCTGTACCCACGGGTTCCATCTTAGATACGGCATCCATTTTGTTTCTTGCCCTCAAGTAGCCAGCGAACGGACGTTGTCCGCTTCGCGACCCTGGGACTCCCAAGATATTTGCGGAAGACACATGTCCTTTGTAAGTGTCTTTATGACGAGGGGGATGCTACTGTAAAGCAGATGGCGCCGCTCGAGGCTCATCTTGCCGCACGGACTTATTGTCTCAGCCGTGCATCTCATTAGGCACGTCCCTTTGATGCCTGTATCTCGTGTTTCCCGACACCTCCCCTTTTACACCCTTCCCGATCTCCCCACTGTCTCCGTCTTCCTCTGCACCTGTCCTTGTTCCTATTTCGATCTGTTTTACTGCTGATTGGAATGCACTAATGTTGGGAAGATGGGTTTTTACAGTTGGGAATCACCAAATGTTTCCGCACTTATGTTCCGGACCTCATGTGTATCAAAGTGACCAAAGCGACCCCTCTGGGGGATAATGGTGGGAACCGGGTTGTAAAACTTTTGTGTGTCATGTTGTCCTATGGGTAAAAACTGTATAAAAGGAGCGATCCACAGAACCAATTTGAAGCAGTCTCCCCGAACTACACTCGATGTACTTCCTGTGATTTCTGTGTTCCCTGCAGCAAATAAACCCTGAATCTTTGACGCCGAAGGAAGTGTCCCGTGTCTCTGTCATTCGTACGCCGGAGCAGGTTACCCACGAAGGTTTCAGGTGTTGTGCCCTGGCACCGCTGGGTCTTAAAGAACCCAGTCCTTCAGGGTCCTTCTTGTTTCTATCTCGGGCCCCTCACCCTGCATGACCAACACCGACATAGACACGCGGCTCTTCCACCACCATATCGTCGGCTGTCGCCAGGGCTCGTCTCTCCTGCCTGGGCGCTCACCACCGGATCTCCGCGGCAGGCAGGGTAATCCTCAATAAAGCCAGCTCCAATCCAGTCGTGCGGCAAGAGGGCCCTCTGTGATAGGCTCAAAAAGTCTTGAAGGGCGTGTAGGTACTGGGTCAGCTCGGCGGTTACCGCTGTCTCCTCTGAGCAATGGCCAGTAATGCTCCTGGCTGGCTTGGTTGCAGTGCGTAGCCATCCCCGCAGAAAAGAAAAGGGGGGGAGTCGCCGCGGCACACCAAGTCGGGGGCAGCGCCTGTCTTCCTGCGTGACTACCATAGGCCGCAGCGCATCCCCGGGGCTCAAGTGAATGTACCCCGGGGACTACGCACAGTGAGAGGCTGCTGCAAGCAACCTCATCTGGTCCAGTCAGACCCTCCGTATGCGACAGGCTCTAGGACGCCTCCCTGTTGCTCCAGCCACCTCCGATAACCTCACTGTGTAAGACAATCTCCGCAAAGGCCAGCCACAGTTCTCCAAGCCAGGGGATAGGCACCCGATTGCAGGCCCACTGCAGTCCTGCGGGCCGCGGGAAAGGCCCCAGGCACCAGCACTCCTCGATAGCCGGTGTCAAAAGTGCCGGGGAGCGGTTGGATGTATGCCTTCACCAGAGCGGGCATTGACTGTCCCGTCTGTTGGTCTCTGGTGCAGCATCAGACAGATTCATACAGGATATGAGAGCCCACGTCCGGAGCTCCACTAAGACACAGCTGCCATGTTCAGCTGTCATCCACGCCCTCAATGTAAAAACTCACTTAAACAGTCACACACCTAATAAATCCTCCATCCAGATACTTATACACCCACTCATTCTTCAATACAGCTAGGCATATATATAATACATATTTAAACTTTATAGAAACACACATTCATGGATGATGTCATCAGTGATGTCATCAGTGATGTCATTTGAGATGTCATCAGTGATGCCATCAGTGATGTCACTGACCATGTCATGAATGATGTAATATGTGACGTCATCAGCAGTCCACTGCAGGGGCGCGAGTTATAGTTAGCTCAACTAACTATAACAGCAGAATTTCTATGGTTTTGTATGAGTGAAATGTCCAACTAACTATAACATGTCTGAAACCTATGGTTTTTTCAGAATGAAATTAGGTTGTGTGTTGAATGCCTTAGGGAGAAGTCTTATTATATGCGGTTGTTTCAAAAAAGAAATGTATTATAGACTAGAATATGGTTTTGGATATGTGGAGTTAACCACATCTGCTGTATCTCATTTGACAGTAACATGTTCCTTCTAGAACGTTCAGCAAACTTGTGACATACTGGTTACACTTGGTTGTCCGGTGCACTGAACTAAGAGTGTATGGCGGAAAGGGTGTTAAAGGGACAGAAGATTTTTTTAAATGTTGAAGAGTGATGACAGAATTTAAGTAAAGGCAAGCTTTAATTCCCAACTCAGAACTATGTAATAAACTGTTGTGTAGTATTATTTTTTTTTCATGTAGCTAGATGTAGGTTTGAACTCCCTTTCGTTTGCAAAATCTCCATGATCCTCGCTAATACATTGCGAATACACATAGATAGGAATCTCTATTTGAAAGAGAGGGAAAGGGTTAACAGATACTAATCTTTCACAAGTGGTGATTGTGTAGTCTAAAATGAAATACATGATTTCATTTGCTAGCTTTCTCATGATAACAGAGTACGAAGTTGAAGAGATTGCCATTTTATGGTTACTTTTTATGAGAGATGTGCACCACTCTTGTGCTTAGTGTCACAACTATCCACAAAGAGCAAACACCACAATATAATCTACAAACTTAGTTTACTGGTATGTACATAACTTTGTAATCCTTTATAAAAAAATTACATAAGAAATGAAGATGTATATGAGAGTTAGATAAAAAAATAGTATCACAGTTATATGAAAAAAGATATCAGATGAACTGTATCTATTAAAAGTTATGTGTTTAAGTGGTGAATATTTTAGGAAGGAAGAAACAAATGAATCTTTATTACATTGTGTACTTTATTGAAAAATAATAGTATAGTATTGTGGAAAGCTGCAATAAGGAACTAAGAATCTTTTAAATGTCTAAACATCATGTGCAGCATAGATACATCTGTTATTTGCATTATGGGAATTGTAGTACTTTTATTAACATTATTAAACAGGAGTAGTGTTGTTTCAAATAAAAGATGAGAACATGTTTTCCACCTGTATATGAAATACGAAGAAGTAATACGTGTTTTTTAACTTTTATGACCATTTGTTCTTGTTTTACAGTGGGACTTTTGAGCTTCATTCGAGATGCAGAGAGGTATATATTTTTGGAAAGATGGCTAGAAGGTGTACATCTATTGGGAAACCACATATATGTTTGCATGGTGATCTATGTTTAGTAAGGCTGATAAATAGTTCATGTATATGGTGAGTGTGGTGTTTTTTCTTTCAACTTGGCCTGTTGAGGAGGAGGAGGAATAATGGTGCATTATGCCCCATGTGCTATCTTCATTTGGAGTGTAATTTCTATTTGAGAAATGTGGAATATATGTTTTAGAAGAAGAAGAAGTATTTGAGAAATTATGTAGGTATGCCATTCAGAAAGGATTTTGTGCTTTGATTAGTTTATAACTTTTTTTTTTAGGAACTTACTGAGGCATGTGCACACTCAGTAATAAAGCAATGTATGCTCATAGAGAGCTATGTATGCAATTATATATCAAGTGTGATATCAAAACTTCGCTCACACACGGCTCAGTAGAATGGGATATATACAGTAAGACAGGGGATAACCAATGAGTCAGAGACATAGTTACAACGATTATGTATCTAACAGCAATGAAGGTACTTCACAGTCAGTCAGGTAGTGTTCAGGCACTCATGCAGTCACCCAGCCACTAGTCAGGCAGTCATCATATCAGTGATTCACTATCCATGGAGTTATTCAATTACCTAAACTCTACACATGTACTCCTGGAACCAGGCAGGCAGAAATGATGTAATCATTGAGCTAAGCAGGTGCTATGTATACATTCATCGAATCACCCATTCACTAACCATTTACTTATACAAATAACAAGGCTGTAACGTTGCTGTCATTATAACACTTGCGCAGAACCTACTAAGTCATCGAAACGCCCTCTCACAACTCATGTAGTCATTGAAGTACTGAGGCACATGCTTGCACTCATCCAATCACTCAGGCATTACCAATGCCCTCATCTAACAGACACTAGAGTTGCACTCATTTAATTATCCAACCACTATCTATGAATGAATTGAATTATTAAAGTCATGCACTTATCTTATAATTCAGGCACTACTCATGCACTCACCTAAATAGTGATATACCCATGCAAACACATAGACTGTAACTATGCAGATATGGACCGACCCAAGGAGTTCTCATATACTCAGGGAATCATCCAGGAACTACCTGTAACATGTTACTTAGGACATACAGTTGTCTGAATGTCTCAGAGAATCATCTGGCATTACCTATGCACCAATTCAATCATGCAGAGAGTATTCATGTATTCAACCACAAACACATGTATTCACCAGTTTTAGTGAGGAATAAGTAGTCTTTTAGAACCATCTGGTGAATTATGTATGTAAGCTGTGACACACTCTTTGCATGTATTTGGAAGAATTAGTGAGCTAAATGCTTTGATAGAGATTATTATGCACCGATTCCAAAATTAAAATCTGATACATTTAAGTAGAACAGTACTGAGATACTAAATACACCAGTGATACAATGGTAGTGAGACACGTAAAAGCTCTTATGTTGTGTTTTTGGATTTACAGTGTTGAGACACTGTATATACATGCACACTTGGGGCTACATTTACAGGAACTTAATGCAGCGAGGAGCCACAAGCCATTTGGCTGCTCCGTGCTGCATTACTTTCAAAGCAAAGGGATACATCATATTTACAAATATATGACGGATCCTTATGCTCTCCCCGGTGCTGGTGCACAACTGGCTGCTATGCGCCAATGAAGGCACCTTTTCACCATGGTGGAAGGGTGCCTGTGGTGAGGGGATTATTGTTTTTGTGCAGGAAGGGAAACCTTCCTGTACATTCATTCAAACATGTTATTTTGGTCGAATGACCGCAAAAGTGCATGTGCAATACAGCATGTATAAATACATAAACAATATAAGTTACATGATAAGAGAATTCAGTCGGTACTTGGGTTAAAAGCCTCTCTGCTGTGCAAATAGAAATGGTGACAGGAAGAACCTCAGAGTAGCTGTAAAGTAACTGTCAGGGTCTGCCATGCTGTCTGTATCCTCCTAGTGCACTGCCAATAAAATACCTTTGGTACATCCACAGTTAAAATATTGGATCATCATATTAAAATAGAGATTAAAACCAGATAAAAACAACAGCCTCACAAGTTCTGCAGCTTCCTCCTAATGTACCACATATGCCCCAAAAACGTTGCCACTGAACACGCAACCACAGTTCTTGAGTCTGATCTAAGGATTCTAAGGGCTTTATGGTGATTGCAAGTTCCCAGCTGCTTGCAAATAGGGGTAAGCCACTTGGCTCGCAGAGCTAAATAGGCTGGACAGGCAATGAATACGTGTTCAGGTGATTCGATTGCTTTGGCACAATTAAAACAAAACTGTGAGGATGGTGGGGAACAGTGCCAGGTGCTTGCGAAGGAGTCCAATGGAAATGTACCAAATCTAAATTGAATGTATAATTTCCTGTCATTGGGTGTCTTGATGATATAAAGGTCACTTTCCACGGAACTAACCAATTTTATGTCCATACATTCCATGGTAAGCCATCCTCACGACGAGTTGGTGAGTGTAATATGTGCTAACTAATCCCAGTATTGCAATTTAATGAGGTCTTTGGAGAGAAACAGTGCCTGGTCCCTGCTTTTCCAATGGCCCGCAAGTGCAACATCATTTAGTAAGTGTTTCACATTTCTCAGCCAGCCTATCTCATTTTGCTTATCTAAGGAGCTAACTTCTTCACGGGTACAGGCACACAAAGATAATTCAAGCGTGGATCTATTTCTCCGCCTTAACAACAACAATCGCAACTTGGCCTTGTCGGAGATGGATTTCCTGCCCAGATCTAACTTCAGAGGCTGCAAAGGTGTACACTAGGATAGCAGAACCAGACTCCTCATAAACTTATTCTGAAATCTAGAGAGGTCATTTATGTTGTCAAAACCCCGCAATTCAGCCCCATAAAGGGCTCAGTTCACTGCTTTGGAATCATAATTGTGAAGGGCAGCTGCACCTGGTTTACTAAAGGAGGCGCTATGTTCTTTGCTCAGAGCCCCAACTATTTGCCTGTGCTTCAAGATTGACTTAGTTACATGAGGTTTTCAGGACATGACTACAGATAATGTTATACCCAGATAATGAAAGGTGCTTACTCGCTCAAGAGGGACGCCTCCCAAAGTTGGTCTTCCCTTGTATGATTTGTAGAGATTAATGGTCAAGAATTGTGTTTTTCAGGTATTGATCTCTAAACTTCGCATGCCAAAAAAGTCTTTAAAATTAGATGAAGCCCCCTTGGTGTTTTTGATACTAACACTGTATTATCTGCAAACAAAAGCAACATAATTCATTTCCTCCGCAGCATAGGAGCATCCGCTCATATATGAGATTAGAATCTGTACTAAATTATTCATGAAGATGGAAAAACGTGTGTGTCCAATACATATCTTTTAGCTCTTGCCATAATTTATATCTTGGAACAAGGTCAAAATCAGTCTTTAGGTCAATAAATGATACATAAAGACTCCCCTGACCAATTACAACTGTCTTCAAAAGTATAAGAAGAAAACAAAACTCCTGATTCATAGTTTCTGTCTTTTGCCTGAAGCCAGCTTGTTAGGGGGTAGATGTTATTTTCGCTAATCCAGTCCTGTATCCTAGCCAAAAGGGTTCTACAGAACATTTTTTGTATACAGTTGATAAGGCTAATAGGTCTGTAGTTACAAGGTAAAGACCTATCTTCCTTTTTGAAGATAGGGTTCCCCTTGGCTCCCTTCCAGGAGTATGTGATTGGGGCACCCCCTGCTATGGCATTGGAAAGAGTCAAAATATAGTTTACCCAATTTTTGCTGTCATATTGAACCAGGTCAACACGGATGCCATCAGGGTCTGGGCCTTTTGCATGGACAATTGAATTAATACAGGCCTGGATTAAATCAGAGGGGGATACTGGTGTGTCAAGTAAACATGATCATGCAAGTAAAAGTTTAAAATGATAATACCATGCAGATATTGAGATGTTGTTGGCTAATGCTGGTAGCCGTGTGGAGTCCCCAGTTGTGATTAGGAGCAAAAACTTTTTCGAGTCTTTATAGGCACATGCCTCCTTAATGAGCCTCCATTTATTCTCATCCCACTCCTTTTTAGCTCTATCTCGGGCATTTTATAGGACCTTCTCAAGACACTCTTGGTTCTGAGTACCTTAGAAAGTTGCCATTTTAGCTTCCTGCACTCTTGATTAAACCATGCATAATGTGATCTTGTGCTCAATCTATATTTTAAGAGAGGTGAAGTATCACTAAAATGCTCAGCCAGATGCTCAAAAAAGTGGGTGGGGTTGTGAGATATTGCATTCAGCCCACCTGGTTGCTCGAGTTGTCCTGCAAACTCTGCTGTGCACTCTAGTAGTACTCGTTAATTAGGTGGAGCTTGTCCACATCCATAATCATCTTATGCCACTTGAGTTGGTGGTTGTAATTAGATAGATTTAGCTCCCTTGTTGTTAAGTGAGCCCTCAGCTGGAAGGGGGCTTGCCCCAGGGATACAACATGGTCATGCTTAAGGGGTTGTGATCACTGTCAACAGTCATACCCACATTCATATCGATTAACAGGGGCAATAGCCTTTGGTCTAACAAAAAGTAGTAAATACAGCTGATGCTGTTGGTTCTTTTAAAAGTGTTAGCTCCTTGTTTGTCTAAGTTGGACCGCACATTTGTGGCCCTCAGCACAAATTCCAAAGATAAGGCATTTAGGAGCAAATGTAGGAAGCCGTTTGCGATTCATAAACGTCGTAATTCGCCGGCGTTTTGGTGTGTATGGGCCACATAGCAAAATAAGGAATCGCAAAAATTGCGATTCCTTATTTTGTTCAAGCATTTAAGGAATCGCAATTTTGCAATTCCTTAAATGCTATGTAGAGGGGCCTTGAAAATTGTGATTTTGGCTTAAGGAATCGCAAAATACCACCTAGTCCAAGTAGATGGTATTTTGCGATTTCCTGTCAAAATGCATTTTTTTTAAATTCAAAGTGCCATGTACTTACATGTACATTTCATGGGTGCAACAGGTGTCCTTTGGACACCCTGGCACCCTTGGAATTGCGATTCTCAAATTGAGATTTTCTCATAGAAAATCACATTTTGAGAAAGTATCCCCATTCATTCCTATGGGCCTATTGGCCCATAGGAATGAATGGGACACACATTCCTTTATTGCGATTCGCAATTTGCTAATCGCAATTAAGGAATTTTAGAGATTCGCAAAACAATTGCGATTTATTATATACATTCGATTTTGCAATTCTCAAATAGCAATTCCTTAAAAATCGCAGTTTGAGAATCGCAAAATGGATATTACCTACATATGCCCCTTAGATATAATGCCACTTGCTACCATTTTTTGATTGTGGGATGGTTGAGTTGGAGGTCTAGCCACAGATTGTCTACCTCTCTTAAATCACAGACATCCTCCCTCTCCAATTGTTCGAATGTCACTTTAAAGAAGTCACCCGCTAAAATCTAGGGGAACTGAGGAACCCTTGCATCCAATAAGTCTTCAAGCTTTTGAAGGGTGGAGGATCTCCTGGCCCCCAGTTCCTCTTGCATAATCATTGTATATATCAAGGGAATTGCCTTGCTTAGCTTTAAGCTGGATCCCTAAAATATCAGGACTGTCAGTTGGTAGCTCGTGAATTTTACAATGGAGAGAAATCCTAACCCATATTAGCAATTTCCCTGCGGTACACCCTGTTTTTTTTACAGATGGAAGGACAACAATAAGATACATAGCCCAGCATATATAAAGGTGTTTGCACCAGGTTTCCTGTAAAATGCAAATGTCAAAGTTTTCAATAAATTAGACCCAGTGTGGGAGGGACATTTTCATCCTCAGCCCAGCCACATTCTATTAACCATCTGGCGCTTATATGGAACCTTAGCCAATGATGAACAGTGTGGAATCAAGTCCTAGCTGTGAGTCTCCTAACAGAGCGCAAAGATAGGAAGAATTAATTGGAGTTTCTCCTATTGAGAATCAACTCTAATCAAGGTGACCCCCATTGTAGCCATGTCTCCTTGGTTAGAAGTGGCCTTAAAACTGCCTGGTGCTGCCCCAAGAGAGACTAGTTTGTCTCTAGAGGTAGATGGTTGGCTCGACACTGAAGTCAATCATTTACAGGTAGAATGTAGTCTTGGCCTAAGTGGAGGGCAGGCGGGTGGACAATAGATGTGTGTGGGCATTGTGGAAGTTGGTACTTAGGTATTACAGGAGGACAAACTCTTGCTTCCAGAGCAATTAAGTTATGACTCAGTCTGCCATCTGCCAGGCACAGTTTGATACAGTCCTTGAGGCTATTGGGTAGAGCATGTCTTTTAACTCGCAAGATGTCCACCCTAATCACAGATTTACAACCTCTCATGTGGCAAATACAGTTGTCGGTTTTATTCTTAAGGGAATCTTCTCCTCCATACCTCTGGTGTGTGGCAATTTTGGGCATATTGATCATAAATAACTTGGTACAGGTAAGTGGGGCTGGACACTCCCAGGCCAAAGGTTTCTGACCAGTGGTTTACTAAGTGTGAATACTTTATTGAAAATTCGCTTTAGGACCTGCATTGACTGCTTTTGTAGGGGGATGACAGTGCCCTATGGGCACAGTATATAGGTAATTATCAGGAGAATCGGCATTCTGTCGCGGTAATTCCTTCATTTGTGCATTATCACCCCTGTCTCTTTCCAGGAGAGTGTTAAGCTGACCTCTAAGGTCTTCTCTCAGATCGCTTAGGAGCTTAAGCACATTTAGGTCAAGATTATCTTGCCCCTTGGACAGTGAGGGATCATCCCCTACACCCTCAGGGTCTCCCAAGACCAATAGATCATCTGCAATTTCTAAAAGGGGTGTAAATCTGTCACTACAAATGAACTCTGGTTTATGTGAGCCTTGCGTCAATAGAATGGCAGGGTTTAAAGTTTTAGAGTCAGGTGTCTTAAGTGGACCAGACCTATGGGTTTGTGCATTGTGCTTCCTAAACATATGGGGAATTCTTTTTTGTATTCTAGGGCTTACTTTAGGTGTAGGTGCCTTGGTGTTACAACTGGGGCAGACCCTGTTGGATCTAGAATTTCCTCACATTATACAAATAAATTGTCTTAAACAATAAAGAACGCAATTCCCCCCCAGCATGCTTACAGGCCTTTTTAATCTTTTTGAATTGCGCATGCACCACCCCTGCCCCACTCTCACCAGCTTTCCTTTTCCGAATTTTCAGACTTAAATCTAAGTCTGTAATATGCACTGCAACCTGATATGCATTAGGATGCAGTAAATGGAGCTCTCCACGGTAAGTCAACAAAAGATAACCAAAAGCACACTGTACCGTATTAGTCCAGGAACAGTTCTTAGGGGGGTGGCCTTGACCAGCTTCTTCCAGGCTAAAACGGATGTAGACAAGCCCTCCCTTGGCCAGGGCTTGCCCCGAGCATAGCCAGCATGTGTCCGTGCTGCAGGAAGTGGTGATGCCTTATATGCGCCTCCTGGCATGAGGTGGTAGCGTGGCGACCAGACTGATGTTGCTGGGGCTTGTAGTGCGCAACCCTCCATGGTAAGAGTCCCGCACAGTGGGAAGTGTTGATGCCTTTTACGCGCCTCTTGGCGTGATGTGGTAGCATGGAGGCTAGACTGCTGCAGGCATTGCTGGGGCTTGCAGAGCTTGGCTCCCTACTGGCAAGTGTCCTGCAGGAAGTGGTGATGCCTTTTATGCGCCTCCTGGAGTGATGTGGCAGCATGGTGTCTGTACTGCTGTGGGCTTTGCTGGGGTTTATAATACACAGTTCCCCACTGATAAGCATCCTTCCCGTACAAAAACAATCACAAGAGGTATTTTCCTCTTTTAATGCAAGTAGGAAAAATAAAATGTTTCCTTGTTGTGCCTCCCTACACCTCTCTGGGGAGGTGTAGGATTCTGGCACATTCCTAGGTTTAAGAATCGTTGTAAACCTGGGAATGCAGCAGAATCCATGGGGGTTGTGTGGAAGAACCCACAGCAACACCCGTGGCACGCTCCTTTTACGCAAAGTGCTGCGTGAAAAGAGCCCACATATACAAGACCATGAAAAGCTGCGCTAGTGGCTTTACGGGGCCTTGTAAATATAGAACACAACATTACCCTGCCACTGTGTCCAAAAAAGTGATACCTAGGGCTGGCAAATATGCCCCCTTGGCTTAATGTTCCTTTTAAAATTTAATATAGAAGGAAATTACTGTTCACTCAGTGATAAGTTAGATATGGTGCAGCTGTTTTGTATGACAGGGTGATACAAAAAATAAATTATTAAAAGGTATCTAATAAATAAATATTTGTGTTTGCGCTTTGGGTTTGGTATATTGAAGTAAGTGCAAATAGTAATATATCAAAGTTCATCTGTAGGTTAAAAACTGCAACATAATATGAAAACTGTTTTTGTATTAAGTGAAAATCAGTAGTAAAGTAATTTTGTACATTGGCTGGGCTAACAATTTAAATATATTTGTTTTTATTTTACAGAGCAATATCTACTTGACTACAGAATGCCGACAAAAGCTTGGCTGAAAAAGCAACTGAAGCAACTACACTATCTCTTCAGAAATTAGTTACAAAAGGGGCAAAATGCAGAAAAGTGGTGAAAGAAAAAAGAGCTACTGGTAAGAGAGCAAAGTCATTTCTTAAAAATATATGTGGACATATATTGCAAAAATTACAAAATAAAGAAAATAAAATTATGACTATGAGAAATATTAAGAGTGGAGAAAGTGTGCATTGCATGAACTGAAAAGATTAAAACAAAGATGGACACACCTTAACCAGGAGACAGAAGCATTTTAAGGAAATTAGATCTTCATAGTAGAGGGTTGTTAATCTACTGAGAAATTTGAAGGAGTATAAAAGAAATAAATATTAACTGAAACATAAAGAACTAGTTGAAGGAGTAGTTGGTAAGGCCTTTGCTGTGAAGAGGAAGCTTTGCATTTTGATTCTAAATAGAATGAAAACTCTTAAAAAAGGAGTAGTGCATGAGGAGAAAAAACCAGGGGAAAAGATTAGTGAATAGAAATAACTTTTGTACAGTCTCTAGTGGAGAATGGATACATACTTCTAGTGCAGAGACGTTCTATATTGAAGAAAGCTATCTTCAGGATAACAGATTAGTTCATGCTATTTATGAAAGAGGGCGATGTTATGAAATGAAGAATGTCAGTCCTATCGTGAATGAGATGATGGTACCTAAAAATGTAGCACCAGTTATTGGAGAAGAGGTACATGGAAGGCGGAGTCAGGTGCCTGCATAGAAATGTAATTGTAGTAGTGTTTGTAGTATTGAACAGCAATCTATTAAATATTATTAGGGACATTTCTACATATCTTTCCAAGGCATAGTTTAAAACACAAAATCATAATTTTACAAGGATTTGTTCCTTTCAAGATTGGAAAGCATACACATTTGCAGGGACGCCCACTAGCTTATTTATCAAAAAAGTGTGCAAAAGCAAATCCAAAGCACCTTTCATCATTTCAGAATGTTAGCTGAACATCAGTCAACAATGTGAATTTTTGTTAGGTGGTTGCAATATGTGAAAACTTCTGCTTTGTGTTTAGGAGAAATTAATAGCGCACTTTTGCATGGTGCTGTTTCAGACGTAGAAAAGGATTGTGATGAATTGCAGTTTTGTTTCTTTGGTCCTAAGCAGGATTCTAGGGAAAATGAAGAGTTGTTAAGAGGAGGAGTTACATAACAGGACACATATATTACAGTCGATAGTTTTGAAAAGGCAGTCACAAAATTTCACATAATGTGGTCTCAAAAACTAGATTATGTTTGTATATGTTGTCGACGCACTCAGTAGAAGATTCAAACACAGACTGTTGACTTGTATTTAAAAAGTAAATAATGATAACTGGCAAAACTTAGATTTGTATTTATTTGTAGAAGAACCCTTTGACTTATCCAGGTGCCAAGTTATATGTAAGTAGAGTTACAATAAATTAGAAGATAATAAAATGAACAACACATAGTTATTAGATATCCATTTTGTAAGAAAATAAAATGGCTGATAATTTAGAAAAACTATGCAGGCCAAAAATAAAAAATAAATCAACATTTATGATTCTTTGCAGCATTGTGAAGGGCTATTATGGACAGCTCTCCAGCATGCAATACAATTGCACAATCCATGCAGTATGATGCCATGTGGGAAAACTTTGGAGCCGTATCTTGAAGTTGAGATTGAACCTCAGAAGGGACTCTCTGCCCTGGTTTGTTGCAGCTGCTACTGTAGGTGAGGGTCTTTTAGCCTGTGTTGCCTTCTTATTGCTTTTACACAATGGCTATGGTATTTTTTTAGGGGGTAAGGCATGCACATGGTCTCACAAGAATAGTTTTAATTTGTACCCTTCACAATGTCTTGCGACATATTGTGCATTTAGATAATCTGCCCACTATGAACTCCTCATAAAGAATGTTCAAGATACATAAATGGGCGTGTTCTTCTTATTCTTTAAGTTGAAAAGTGTATTATTCAAAGACACTGCTTTATTTCCCTGGTGACATGATTTTCTGTTTTGTTTTCACATTTTTTTGGTTGTTTTGTCACGTTTTAAAATGTTTTTGTTCTTTTTTATAGTAAAAAAAAATGACAACTGGGACAGGAGGACTTGAAAAATGTGTGCTGAGAAATGAGCAAAAAATATAAAAGGGGAAAAAATTCCATGTATAATTTTAACACACTACTCACCAGCACTTAAAACAACACTACAATATGTGGCCATCCTTGAAAACTCTGGCACCATATCTCTTGTATTGATCTGCACCTCTGGAGGGACATTCTGGCTGGAAATTGTTGCTGCTGCCACCGATGTAGATGGTCCTCCAATTTCCCTCTGCTAGATCGCCAGTTGTAGATGCGTTCTATAATAGTTTTTGAGATTATATAAAATTGACTTTTTTCCCACATGAATATTTTTTGTTGTCCCTCTTGTTACAGATTGTGCATTGTGCTAGTTTTGCAGCAGTTTCTGATTCTCCATGACTTTGGGTAACAATGCGTAGTTTGATGGTTATTTGGTAGTAATGTTCTATTCAGGAGTTCAGATGTTGAAAGTTATTCTTTGAAATTGTTGTTTTTTACAAATGTGTTGTTAATATAAAGTTAAACAAATATATTACTAAACAGCTATACTCAAACTTGGGGGCCGATTAGGATGGCGGACGGATGCATGACCGCTGGGCTGGAGATGGCGGAAAATGCACCTCATCGTCCGCCAGCGGGGTGCCTTCCGTCCGCCATATTAGGAAGGGGAACTGGGCAAAGTTCTGTCCGCCGCATAAAAACGTGAACCGCCGCGGGAACACACCAGACACCATGGCGGACGGAGCCATTCCAGGCTCCCCACCGTGCAAAATGATGTCCCGAACATCCGCAATATTACGATGTCGCAAACAAATCAGAACACCACAGCGGAAACACCTCCATCTCATAGATGGCGAAAGCACCACAACGGAGAGGGAAAGCATTGCCACGAGACCCACCGCATAGACCCGACCGCCATGGACCCAGCCCCCTGTCAGGTTTTCCACCATGGAGGTGTGTTTTTGATGTGGGTTATTGGGGAAGGGGTGTGTTCATGGTAGGTTTGGGTCCTGATTTGCTGGATTGCATGGTACCTTGCGGCGGCCATATTTTTTACGGTCTGACTGCCGCAGTGGATTAGCTTTGGCCCTTCCGCTGATACTTACATTTGTCGATGTTATTTTCCGCTACGGTCGTGGAGGGTGATACTTTACATTGCACTGTTGTGTTATCCTAACTGTGCGGCCGGTCACTACGCTGCACTGTCGGCGGTTGGGCCTGTTACCGCGTCCACTCCGTCCGCGACGGTTGGTTTTTCTATGGTTCCCTCCATGGTCGGCGGTCTTTGGAGACATCTGTACGCCGCGGTTGGGTTTTGCTGGGGGGGAATCCTAATAGCTCAGCCGGTTTCCCCATGGTGCGGTCGAGCGATCATTTCCCACAAGACTGGCGGTCCGGACGCTTTCCGTGCGCCATCCTAATCGGCCCCTTGGTGTAAAACATGTCTATATATCTGTTTTACACTTTTTCATTTGTATTTGTGACTACTGCTGTCATTGCGACCTCCGGTTTTGCTGTGTGAGGGAAAATGCATTTTTGGTGGAATTATTTCAACAAACGAATGCAAAGGGGAAATTTAAATTAGTCTCTGTTTAGATACCTACACTGAAACATTATGAAAAATGTCTATATATATGTTTTACACTTTGTTAAAAACATCCGGTATTCGCAGGTTGTCCTTGGCAATTGCACTCATAGAATCACACAGGCACAACCTCTGCAATCATACAATCTCCCAGGCACCACTCATGCACTTATATAATTACCCAGATTTTACATATTCACTCACAGACCCATACAGCCACTCACACACCCAGTCACTTAGCTATACAGTGACTCACACACCCGGTCTCAACGTTTATAGGTTACAGTTCGGAAATGAAATGTAAAATACCTTCTAAATTCACTGGAAAAACCAAAGGTTACAGGGACATTACAGTTAGGAATTAGCATTTAAAATACCTTTGAAAATCACTTGAAAAATGAAGGGTAACATGGACTTTAAAGTTAGGAAATGTAATTAGAAAAATTCACTGAGAAGGACCCTGACTTGTCTATTAAAACTATTGCAGATATAGCCCGGATATTTGGGTCTATCTCAGGGTATTTTTTAAATACGGGAACATTTCAAATCAATATTGATGAATATATGTAACTGATCAATAATAGAATGGTTGAAAGTGCAGTTTATTTAGGTGTAACTATAAAGGCTAGCATAGATGAGATTATTAACGAAAACGTAACCCCTTTAGTGGAAAATACCAAAAAATCACTGGGTAGGTTGAATAACTTGCTTCTGTCTCTGGTAGGCAGATGCAATGTAATTAAGATGATTTCTTTTCCAAAAATGTTGTATTTACTAAGAGTAATCCCACTCGCATTTTCCAATCAATGGTTTAAAAAGTTTGATAATAATTACTTACAATTCCTTTGGGCTTATTTGGGAAGATAAGTGAATTATTTTTCTTTCCCTAGAGAGCAGAGGAGATTAACTTGTCCCAATCTTAAACTATACTTTTGAGCTGGACTCTGCAAGTCTTCGGGTCCAGTACTATAAGACCTGCTTCTCACTGTATTATACCCCATGTTGGATCGCAAAATGAGGGGAAGGGAAAGGTAAACAATGTCCAACTATGCCGTATATGGGGCAGATTCTGTGTATATGTTTGCTACATGCAACTCTCTTTCCATGATTATAGAAAAAATCAAGAATTTATTCAGAGATAGGTTATCCCTGAATATGGAGAAGGGAGAATCTCTGCAAAGCATTTCTATGTCTATTTTCAGGCTATGAATTGCCGCAGCGTGGCTGGACGTAAATCCTACATCTTTTCATCAGTAGTTGACATGCTTTTAAACATTGTATAATTTGGAAAAAGCAATATATGCTAGAAAGGGTCACTGAGCTAGAAAGAAGTGATTGAGAATTTGGAAGCTTTTTTCGATATTGGTCAATCAATTAAAGGCATAAACTACACGTCACTTTAAACAGTGATTTAGATTATACAGTCGGAGTTGATTGCTGCTATATTCAACAGGGTATAATATGGAAAAAGTAATATATGCAGGAAAGGGTAAACATACCAGAAAGAAGGGATTGAAAAGTTGGAAACTTTGTCAACATTGGTCAAACAATCAAATGTGTAAACTGCACATGCCACTTTAAGGGGTTATTTAGATGATATGATCAGAGATGATTGCTGCTATCTGATACCTTTATTGTCACATAGTTGTATATGCATTTATGTTGGTGGTTTTATGATGAATTATAGTAATTTGGTATTGACTAAAGTGATTCAGCAGAAAGTTTGCATGCTTGTTTTCTTTTGTATTATTTATATTTATCAGTGAAGGATCCTTCTACATTTAATTTATTATGCAGGGAAGGGTGGGGAGGTGTGTGCTGAGGATTATAAAATTATGCAAACCCTAATAAAAATATATATAAAAAAGAAATACATTCACTGAAAAAAAAGGTTACAGGGCCATTATAGCTCAAGTTTCACTTGTACAAAACCAATTTTCAGAATGGTAGTGTGGAAGTTGGAGTGGGGTGTGATAGGACATATTGGGGTGTGAGCGATTGCGTCAGAGTTTCTGTGAATTATGTCATCAGTGATGTCATTGACCATATCATGAGTGATGTAATATGTGAGTTCATTTGCAGTGCATTGCAAGGGCACAAGATGTAGTTAGCTCAGCTGAATTTCACATGTTTTGTATGAGTGAAACATGAGCCTAACTATGG
Source organism: Lissotriton vulgaris (assembly GCF_964263255.1). Classification (NCBI taxonomy): domain Eukaryota; kingdom Metazoa; phylum Chordata; class Amphibia; order Caudata; family Salamandridae; genus Lissotriton; species Lissotriton vulgaris. Next base: position 2,083,353,274 of record NC_141687.1, read on the forward strand.
TGTCTCTCTTACCTTTGTTTTTTTCAGTGAATACATATATATATTGAGTCTGTTCCTGTTTCTTTTATAAATCAAGGGATTATGAAAGACATACACACCCATATAGATATTCACTGAATAGAACCTAAAATTGCGTGGACGTTACAGTTAGGAATTAGGATTTAAAAACCCTTAGAAATTCACTAAAAAAACAAAGGTCATAGGGATGTTATAGTAAGGAAATGGAATAAACAAACATTTGCCATACACTGAAAAAAACAAAGGTTACAGGGACATTACAGTTAGGCTCAGGTTTAACTCATACAAAACCAGTGAAATTCAACCGTTATAGTTAGCTGAGGTAACTATAACTTGCACCTGAGCAATGCACTGCTTATGACCTCACATATTGCATCACTCATGACATGGATTGCGACATCACTGATGATATCTCAAATTACATCACTCATGACATCAGTCATTACATCATCCACAGAATCACTAACGCACCCACTCAAAACCCAATAGAACCTTTTATACACACACTCCCTCTCCAAGACAACCATTCACAAACCCTTTCACATACCCACATTAGAACTTACCCCCAACTAACGTATTCATAGATCTACATATAAAACCATTCACTCACCCATACAGACTCCCACACTTACTAATACAGCCACTGAGATGTGGCATTATGCTACAATAGTAGATTTGAAAAAAATCAAATGCAATTGGTACAATGTCTACTATGGTCTATATAAAACAGGAACCTATCTTATACATTATGCATGTCTCTACTTAAATATTTTCTAGACAAGCTGTAATGTGATACAACTTCAAATGATAAAATGAAAATAAACATATAACTGTGGGCATTTCTCCATTCAAAAAAGCCAGATATCAATAGCCTGACAAAAATTCAGTGTAACATAAATATTATACAATGAACAAACACAAGGTTTCATTTGTGAAAAGTGCTTAGGTACTGAAGTCTGAATGCAAACATTTGCTAATACCTGCCTGTATCTCTCCACAGATAGGAAAGCATGCATGCAGCAGTCTGCTACCATAGAGATTCACTGAATTTGGAAAAGAACAAATTAGATAAATCTGAGTTTTTCAAGCACATGGAGCACATTACCCCTCGTTAACTCCATATAGTTTTCTTTTGCCCTTTTATTACAGGATCATATAGCTTTCTTTTGTCCTTTTTTACAGGTGGCTGACCGAGGGAGTCTTGGACCATGAGGAAGTCAGCCATGCTGTGGAATGTAGGAACGTGATGGTAACAATGGAGTTGGAAGCCCGACATGATGAGGATGCCTACAATGGACCAGGAGACCTGTGAGAGTACTGGAGGAGCAGAGACAGGATAATACATCAGAGACATATCAAAACAGGAAGTTTCAGGGCAATGAACACTAAAAACGGCAAGCAACTTCCAGTGCTGTAGCACATAGTTTCATGGGCTACGTGCGCCACCCATCAACTTGCGACCTCCCACATTGAGCGCCAGTAAAGTCTGACACTGTTCTATTAAACATCTAAATGGAGAAATGATCTCCTTCAAGTGTGTGTCTGTGTAACCCAACCCAAAGGTGTGTCTACTACATGACTACACTTCCCCTCTCCAAATCATGGGGCCTCCCATCTGGCTCAGATTTAAGGAAAGAAGTAGGAGCTGGCCTGGGTTCTGTGGCATCTGTTCTCCTGCTGTTGAAGTCCTGTTTATCTCCCCAACTCCTTTCCACTCCCTAGCTTCTCAAGGAAGCAGGTGTCCTCCCACCAAATGGCTGTATTGTTTCAGCCCTAGGCCTCTTCAAACTCACTAAGGTAGCAGCTTGTCACAGGCTGTCAGAGGCTGGCCAAAGAGAAGAGGCAATACCTTGGTCTTTAAAGAGGTGGTTTGCTTCATTTACATGCTTTCTAATGCTTTTGCCAGCTTTATTTCAGAACCCAGTGCTTGAACCACATAGGCCTCACACTGCATTTTCCCCGGCAGGTGAGATGTCATCTTGGGAGACACTGACAAATGCGGTCCCTCTCCCTTGGGCCCGATTTAAGGTAATTTACTCTGCCGGTGATACCCTATTATGGGGTGGAGTTCATCAGTTAAGGCCTCATCTTAATATATGCTGCTTAAACCCAGGTTAACTGACTTCAGTGCTCTAATTATGGCAGCAACTTGTTAAAAGGGCTCACGCCGCAAGACCACAGCCGGTGAGTTTCATCTATGAGGCATCTCACTTGCCGATTGTATGTCCATAAGCACACCAGTGTTTACCTAACGCTAGGATTTGTAATTGTTTTAGAATTTCTGGGTTGATTCGTCCCCTGTATTTTCCTACATCATTGACTTAAATTGACACATTGGATTGATTCCGATCCATAAGACCATGGTCGTGGTCGGGTGAGTTTTCAACCTCTTCAACACGTGACTCTGATTATTTGCCAGAGGCCTGCTAGCACATCTATCCTTCATTGGTTGTACTTAGGTCACCTTCTGACTAATTGGTTCCTTCCTAGGTTGCCCACCCTTTCCCTGTCCTGGGGAAGACGCGCAGCTGAGGAGTCCACTTACCCTTTGGCATTAGGGTCACAACGTCAACAAAATCCCCCCAGGGGCCTACACCCAGCATCTACCCCCACCACCACTGCCATCTGAGATCAATTCTCACATTACAGATTTAAAAGTAATATTGTGAATGTTCATAGGGGTAGGGGTAACGGCTTAGGGGTACCGCTTTTTCTGTAATACTATGGTGGGATCCCTCTATTGGGAATATTTTAACTTGGACTGTGTAAATAATATTTGATGCACTCTTACCTCCCTTTGCTATATCATACATGAGCACTCATTTCTCACCCCTTTCTTCCCCTTCTTTGGAAATAACTGTGCAGTATAGCATGTTCCATGTACGTTATTCATATTTTGGGTATAAAGAATACATTTGATGTTTGCACAAATTAATTGATCTCCGGTGACCTCTGAATGGTTTATTGGATGTGCTTGCATTTGGAAATGTTACACTGAATTTGATAAATATACTTACTGATTGAAGTAAGTTCAAGTGTGTCAGGGACCAACTGTTTTCCTTACTGATCGATACCCAGGTCCTTTGACATTTAACTGGGTTACCCCATTTTCTATAATGGGCCAAATAGAAGAGGCTGCTCCAGGGCTGCTTTAGGTAACTTCAGGATACTAAGGGGTCTATTAGAATGTAGGGCGGACCGCCACCGCCCGCATGGTGGTGGCGATCTGCCCTACAACATACCCTGCCCGCCACCCATTCACCCCCAGCCAAATTAGTATGGCTGGGGACCCCGGCAGATGGAAAGACTGTCCACCCGTTTTCTGCTGGTGGACTAGGAGGGAAAGGGGCTAGATATGGTGGCAGTGTCTCCTAGACACCGCCATCCATATTAGCATAGGCAGCAGTGCATGGCTTTCCATGGAGGAGACCTCACAATGGAAAGCCATGCAGAGTCTGCTTTCAGGGGCCCGTTGAGGGGCCCCAGGGTATTGGGGGGTGGGGGATGCACATCGGCGGTACCTATGATACCCCCCTACATTGTCAGGGATGAGGTGGCAGGCACTGTGCAGTGCGCCACAATGTAGCCATGACTCCTTGGTTAGAAGTGGCCTTAAAATTGCCTGGTGCTGCCCCAAGAGAGGCTATTTCGTCTCTAGAGGTAGATGGTTGGCTCGACACTCGACAGTGGCGCCACAATGCTGGGAATAGAGGATGCCACCGACAGGGTGGTGGTGGCATCCTAATCGCCGGTGCGGGACTGCCGCACCACTGGCGGACGCCCGCCATCCTAATAGGCCCCTAAGTTCTAAAGCTATAATAAATGGTGAACAGTCAAAATAGCAACATTTTAATATCGACCTACACTAATATCGAGTTTTTAATATTGTAGGGACAGAATATCGAAGTCAAGAATATCGTTGACCAGAATATTGACTGCAAGGTACGCAAAATTAATTTAATATCAAAGTTATTAATATCAAAGTAAATTTGATCGTTAGCAGAAATATTGTTGTAAATAATTTTGATTTTTTTTGTGGTATGTATTTAGTATGTATTTTATATGTATGTTTAACTTTTTTATGTTTTTTTTATCAATTTTAAATACATATATTAAATGTTTAGAAAATAGTAATTTATTTTTAAATAAAATGTGTGTTTTAGTATCATAGCGGGTAGTGGGATTATAGGGGAAAAGGTTGGAAAGTAAATTAATTAAAATTAAATGATATGTTTTTACTTATTGTTACTGATTAATTTATTGTTAATTAATTACTAATTGGTAACTAGTTTTTATTAATTGGTTAAGGTATAATTATATTAATTAGAATTAGTTTATTTTAATATATAGTTATTGTTAATGAATTGTAAACTAATTATTAATTGGTAATTATTTTTTATTGATTGATTCATTGATAATTAAATCTATTATGTTATTTTTAATGTGTAGCGGATTGTGGGTTTATAGGGGAATAAGGTGGTAAATAATTTAAATATAATTAATTAATTAATATATTTTTATTGATTGTTATTCATTGTTAATTAATTAATAATTGCCAATTCATTGTTATTATTTGTTTTATTTAAATTATATTAAATATTATTAATTTATTAATTCATGTTTATGTTTTGTTATTGTTAAATACATTATTGTGAACTAATTATTAATTGGTAATTATTTTTTTTTAATTGATAATTAAATTAATTGTGTTTTTTTTTGTGTAGCACATTGTATATTTAGAGCGGTGGGAAGTAATTTAATTTTAGTTAATTAAAAATGTATTTATTTAATCGGTATTTAATAATAATTTTTGTGCTAAATAATTATTAATATGTTGTTCATTTCATAAAAAATATTTAACTGATAAGTATTTAAATTTAACTCTTACGCTGTCCTACACTTTCCCTACTGTTGCATTCACTGGAGTGGGAATTGTCATTTTTACCCCTCCGTATCCAACACTTTCCCTACTGTTGCACTCACTGGAGTGGGAATAGTTATTTTTACCCCTACGCTATCCAAAACTTTCCCTACTGTTGCACTCACTGGAGTGGGAATAGTAATTTTTACCCCTACGCTATCCACCACTTTCCCTACTGTTGCAGTCACTTGAGTGGAAATCACCTGAGTTGGAATAGTAATTTTATTCCCTCCACTTTTTAATATGTTTTGAATTATAATTATTAATGTAGTTTATAAATAATTTTTAAAATATTGAAAATATTTGTAATTTGTTTAATTTGTTATATATATTTATTTCATTTTTATTTCTAATATTGTTTTATGTGTAGAGACGAATTTGTAATTTATAAGATATTTTTTAACAATGTATAGGTTAATAAAATAATTACTCAAATAATATTATATAGTATGTATATATATTATATGTTACATGTATGTTTAATTTATTTTTAAATTATCTATATTAGTAATCATTTTAAACATTTAAAAATGTTTTAAGTATTTTTATTTTTATTATATGACTAAACTAAAAAAAAAAAAAAAACAATATTTTTAACAACCATATTTTTGACTTCAATATTTTTTTTTTATATTTGTGCACTTAACATATTGTAGAAAGGATGTCTATATTCTTGATTTCGATATTTTTGCGTCGGTATTTCTGTAGGTCGATATTCTGTCATACATCCAGCTCCCAATTAAAGATAGACGTTATTAACTTTTAGTAGAGCCTTTCCATGTTGGTCTATGGGGCTAGAAGCAATACAATAGGGAAAAATGACTTAGGCTGTTTTCCCCATCAATACATATAAAACACCTTATATATTGTCCCTGCTTTCATTCTTTTTAGAACAATAACCCTACTGTTAGGGCATATAGAGCAGACCTGAGGGGTGTTTTGTAGGTAATGAAAAGGTAGTTTTAGAATTTAGAAGTACTTTTAATCTCAAAGTCAGATTTGGACATAGTTTTATTTAAAAACCAGCCCGCAAGGCAGGCTTGGCTTTAAAATGACACCAGACACCACAGCAGTACCCATGTCAGTGTGTTTAGTCCAATGGAGTCTCTAAAACTACATGTTCTACCATATACTGGGGACTTACATGTAGGTTGCCTTTGCCAATTAGAATTATACCACATACCAAATACCTTTAGAGGGAAGAGGCTTGGCCCTGCGCCTACGTAGCAGAACCCATGATACCTTTAGTCTCAGTAACCACCAGTATCAGTCAGAAATTGTGGGTGATCAGGGCAAAAAGGATGGCTTTCCTACAAAAAAAATGGCCCAAAATATACATTGTGCTCCCATTCATTCCCACAACCCTCCTGGCAGAGCCAGGCTCCATCCCAGTGGTGGAGACAGCCAGTTTTGACCCTGTTAGGTTGAAGGAATGCTCATCTAAATAGAACCGAAGCCTGGGTGCTGACGACAGTCCCACCTGGTGGCAGAAGGGTTCTGCCATATTAAAAGAGTGGCTCCTGGATAACTTTATGATAAGACACATAGTAAGTGCTGAAAACATAGGTGGGAGACTGTGTGAACATATTTAGGGTTGGATGGCAGAGTTTCTCCAGTCACTGGTTTGTGCACAGTATAAACCTGACAATCAAACACCACCTCCTCAGAACAATCCTGGACTCTGCAATACTTTACCTGAAAACTCTTGACTCCTTCTGGAAGAAGAGAACTGACTTATGGGATCTCAGACTTCTTAATCCTGCTGACATCCTTGGATTCCAAGAGTAAAGTGGCTGGTTTCCTGTTTGTCTTTTTCAGGGACTGAAAAAGCTGAAAATGTCCTCACTCTAGAAGGGCCCAGCTAAACACAGACTCCTGCACCCTGAAGGAGATCTGACTGGAAAGAAACCTTCAGTTTGCAGTTTGCCCTGAGGAGTCGTGAGCAAAAGGGCTGTCCAGAAGGAACATTCACATCAATAGAACGGTGGGAATTAGTCATCTTTACTACCTCTGGAGGACTAGGACAAGCTGCTGAGGCCAAAAAGGGTCACACTCAAAATGGGCTAGAAAACCAGTTTCACTCCTCTTTGTGCTTTTTGTCCTACTGAAAGCTGGTTCAGTGGGACCACGTGATGAAATTATCCTGCTTCGTGGAACTCTGCCCAGACAAAGCTTCCAGTTTGCTCCACTGGGGAATTCTGACTTCTAAAAAGTGATGTGGTTGAGGCTGCAAATCTGCATGACCCACAAAGTGACACTTACAGCTGCAAACTCCAGGTTTGTTCTGCCTGGACCTTTCAGCTACAAAAGCGACAGCTTCAGAGGGAGCTCGATGATGTATCCGACTTCCAGGAACATTCACCAGCCTAGCCTTGGACCTTGTCTCAAGGGATGATTTTGCATTCAGTTTCGAAGAATTGTCTGAAGGTTTAAAGTTTGAATGGAATGACCTGCTTTGTGCTTCCAACCTCAGTTCCATCACTGTGCATAAGTAATGGTCCAATGCAGTGGTTTTTGATAGGTGTTTTATTTTCACTTGGCACATTTTAAAAATTCATATCTTCAGCTTCCCCTAACATTTTTTAACAATAGTGGTCTCTTTTTTGCTTATTATGTTTCTTCTATTTTTTAAACTGTGCTTGGGAATTTCTTTCAGTTGTATCTTTTGCTTTAAAATTGTTGGCACTGTTTGAACTTAACATACACTCCACACACGTAGGTCTGCTGCTTGTGCCACTACTACCAGGGGTTTATTAGAGATTTTTTCACAATTATGCTTTGATTTATCCAAAGGGAATTTATTAAGTTGGACGAGGTTCCACCCTTCCAAATTAATAGCCTTCTTTCTGACAAAAACATTTCAAATTACTTCAATAATGATATCAACCACCTCAACAAACTCTCCCATTTAAGTAATAAGCACAACATTCTTCCTAATTCTTTACATAGTAATAAACTACAAACTCAAATCAGTTTCTATTTTTCTCCTTTCAGTCCTCCCCATTATTAAATTGCAGGGTGTTTATAGCACATAATTTCTACATTCTGTATTCGTCCCGCCTCCAACTGACACATTTCTACCCCTCTTTACATACTTATTTAGAGAATGTCCTTAAATTCGTAGCTAAGAATACATTAATCACGTTTTCCAAACTTTTCAATGGATGATGCTCATTCTTCAGTAGGCACATGACTGTATTAGCAGGTACATTTGTGTCTTGCCAATCACCAGTAGATCATGTAAAAACACAAGATCCTGGTTCAACATTTTATTTCTGTGAAACATGAAAATAATCATCAAAAAAATGCCTTCTTTCTGTTCTACAGCTAATCATGATAACTCCTGCTTTACTGTTAATTAATTATCTGGGAGTTAAAGTCTTAGGAAGCAGGGAAGAGTATTAGTGAACTAGAGAATAATTTAAAGATGATATTACCTCACCCTTCCCTTCTAGAATGTCTCAGCTAGAAGATTGTTATTCAGACCAGACAAAAGGGTATAAAGTAGCTATTGTCTGCACGACTGATTATTCAAATTAAGTAGTGATCAATCTGTTTTCTGCCTTCTTGTGTTTCAAAAAAGACATACTGTGCCTCAAAGATGCATATTTATTGAAACGTGCTAGACACCTGAGCATTTGTCTTGATTGTCTTGAGGATGAGGACACTGAGTGAAACATATCAATGACCCCATATCGTGCTTTGCCAAAAGAATACAATTGTAAAATCGGATTGGAGAAGTTGGAGAAATATAACTTCTGGCATTGGATGTGCAATGATGCAAAAATTCAGCAAAAGTGAAGAGTCAAAGTAGATATGTTTCATAGGCCTAATGTATGAGCATCTACACATTGTTAGGTGAGATACTACTCTCGTTCAAAACATCACATGAAACACATTATCAGAGTTACAGTTAACAATATTCTGCCATTCAAGTGAGTCTGTGGCAAAGACAACAAAATAGTAATTAACAAGAAAAATCATAAGTTACTATTTAGCTATTTTGTTAGTTTAAAGACAAAATGTGTTAGAATAATGAAAACTGAGTTGTTGAGACATTCACATACTTAGGAATGTTAAAATTAGAACTGTAAAAACGAATGAACTGGGTCTTACAGAAAGCTACACCATGAGCTGCCGGTTGAGGTAAAAGCAATTGGGTTGGGTGTTTTGAGAGGATGAATTCTCAAGTAAATGCCATTTAACCCTTGATCCTCTTGAAACACCTGCTTGAATTGCTTTTAACCATACAGCAGACACTCAGTATCAAAGGATTACTGGGTTGTTCTTCAAGTATTTTCCTTTCTGATCACTAAACCCTTTGGGTAAATATAATAAATTAGTTTATACTGACCAGGATAAGACCCAATGTTAACGCACAGCACTAATAGAGTGTGATGTTCTACAACAACCCACGGAGGTGTTCCTGTAGGTTTGAGATGATCGAGGCAGTGATCCAGCTTTGAACATTATAGGGTACATATACAAATGATATGGTAACCTGATCATTAAATTGTTGCAGAAAGTGCTTCTGTTCCGCCATGGTAGGCGTTTTCAAAAAGAAATCCTCACCAAAATGGTGGAGGTCTCTAATAATAAGGACAGTTCACCACAGGGCTAGTGGAGGTGGACCACTTCTACTTCTTGTACTGTACTTAGGAAATTCTGTCGTTTCTCAAAATGAGAGGTTTGTGATGAAATCTAACACTGAGGGGGTCATTAGGATGGCGGGTGCACTTTGCCCGACCGCCATCCTCGTGGTAATCGGGACCTCCCGCTATAAGGGCGAGGGTCCCGTGGGGAGTATTAGGATGTGCCCGCCACTGTATTTTTAGCATTGTGGCGGGCGGTGCTCTCTGCACCGCGCGCCACAATGCGAAAAAAGCATTTCGGCATTTGCATACTCAAAGCAACAGGCACCGCGCAGTGCCTGCCGCTTTGACTATGCAAATGCAGGGGGGTACCACAGGTACACCCCCTGTGCACCCCCGTACTCTCCTTCACTGTGGGGGCCCGCAGGGGGCCCCCAGAGTGAAGATCGCATCTACCAAAGCCCATTGTAATATGCCTGGTGGTGTCTAATAGACACAGCCACCATATTAAACATTTTCCGCCACGGCCGCATGGCGACCAGGGCGGAAAAGTGGCGGGCAGTGTTTTTCTCTGCTTCTGTCCCCCCTTCCATTGTAATATGGCAGGGGGAATTCAGGGAAGAATGTCAGGCAGATTGCCACCGCCAGGCTGGCGGTGGCTACCGGTGGCATCCTAATGGGCCCCTGAATGTTTACATGGTTTTTGCTCTGGAAGTCGGAAGATAATTTAATAATACTAAATTGACTCTTTTCTACTTTCTTATATTTAGAAGCATTTGATTGCTTTTTATGTGGAATATCCATAGCACATTGCATGTTTTTTTTTTGTTTTTTATTTTGAACATGAAAATATTCTTGCTACAACAGCACCATTTTGGATGTCCCAGTAAAAAAACATGGACTAGCTGTAACCTGTCTAATTTGAGAATGAGTAATCAATAATCACAATGTTAGAAATTATGCCTCGTGACATGCTTAAGGTTACCCATCAATGATCTACAAAGGAAACCACTGAAAGTATTTAACGTTGAAAGCAGGAGCACAACCTGATATTTATGTGTACCTTTTTTGGCGCTCTTCTGTTCACAATCATTACCAACATGCCTCTCAGGAAGCTGCAATCTGAGAACTTTCTGTAGTTAATTGTGAGAGAAACAATAACCTTCTGCCTGATCTGATTCTGATGACATTTGCCCGGTTCACTAGGGAAAAGGTCTTTCAAGTGTTCAAAAACAACTGCCTGTTCCACTAATTTGCAGGTCACTTTGAAATGTGCTTGCTATTGTCGCACCAGGCACATGAAAAGTGTTTTCCATTTTTATTTAATGGTCGGTTTTTGAAGCTTATAGAGACACACAGGTGCATATATGTATATATATATATATATATATATATATATATATATATATATATATATATATATATATATATATATATATATATATATATATAAAGTGCCTTTGAAGTGTTCCCTTCTGGCCTCCGGGCTTGTCTTTCGAGGGAAGTGGTTTTTGGAATATTAGCTGCGCGACGCCAGAAGCGCAGAACGGATGGCCCTGCAACTCAAGTAGACCCGAACTTTAAACTGGTACCGCACTGCCTGCAGTGTTTTCTGTGCTTGAGGGATCAAGAGATCCGGCGTCCGCCGTCAGGATTGAGGGACAATTACGGTGAGAGGTATTCTACCTCCGTCAGGGTGCTATACGCTGTATGGCTGCCCCCGTACACTTTGCCTCTCAGCTTCACAGCTGTTGCAGCCCGAGGGGACCCGAGAAGGTGCTTTGGACTTGGGCGGCGTGCAAGTGAGTCACGCCATCTTTGCCTACGACAGTCACTGGAACAAATACCGACCAGGTGTTACCCCCACACCACCGACCTGGATTCATGAACATTTAGCATTCTGGGGATTGTAGTTTGCTTAATGGTCACCAAGCGCCAACAGGTGAAGGCAATCCCAACAGGGAGGAGTCCAGTGACATCACTATTTCAGGGGCGAATTGCAACGGACTACTCGAATGACTCTGGTGGGTGGAGGGCGCTGAGGAAGGCGATTGGAGCCGAAATGCATTCGCCGCCACCTACTGACAAAACTCAACAATAACGTGCCTTTGAAGTGTTCCCCTCTGGCCTCCGCGCTTGTCTTTCGAGGGAAGTGGTTTTTGGGATATATATATATATATATATATATATATATATATATATATATATATATATATATATATATATATATATATATATATATATATATATATATTACCTACTGGCGATAGCCAGTAGGTATATATAGTTAGAATTTTTTCTCTATGGGACTTTTGAAAATTCTATGTCTAATAACTTTGGCGTTTGTGGACGGAATCGGCTGAAATTTTCAGGAAAATGGCACATTTTGTTTCTGAGCAGCCCCTGGAAATTTGGGGGGTGTTCGTCAAGGGGGGGCCGAGAAAAAAGGGGGGTCCCAAAACGCGTTTTTCCCATGTTAATTTCCATAGGGCGGTTGGACTCACTTTTAGCTCGAACGGCTGAATGGATTTGCACGAAACTTGGCAAAATTGTAGGGACTGTTAGCCCGATGTGCCTTTGCTAGGTCTCAATATATGTGCTCCAGTAGTTTTTGAGAAATTAACGTTCAAACCAAGATATATATCTGTAACAGCGCTCTGGGCAGCGATCCGGTCCGCTTACTTTTCGCTTATCGGAACTTTGCGCGCAGAAAGCTGATTGGCTCTCCGGTGTCTGTCAACATTCTAAACAGTCCGGAGCGGCCGCCATCTTGTCTCTCGGTAGGATCGAGAGAGAAGAAGAGGTGGAAAACGAAAGGGGAATTTAATGAAAGGGGGCAAGGTATCCCCCTCTTGACCCCCTAGGAATGTTGTTGGGGTTATTAAAGGGTCCCGTGGGGGAAAAAAAAAAAAAAATGATTTTTCACGGTAGAAGCGCTTCACGGGCCGCGAACTGGGCCGCAAACTGGTAGCGAAACGGGAATTCGCCATTTTGTGCTTCGTTAATTAAATTACTAGGTATAAGTGGGTGCGGGAGACGTATCCTAATCCCCTATGTTTCCTGAGGGTGGCTGAGGAGGCTGATATATGTTGATACATCTCTTCCAGCGGCTGTGCGTGAGCTTTTTTTTTTTTTTGCTGCGTGACAGTCCGGAGCTGCCGCCATCTTGTCTCTCGGTAGGATCGAGAGAGAAGAAAAGGTGAAAAACTAAGGGGGAATTTAATGAAAGGGGGCAAGGTATCCCCCTCTTGACCCCCTAGGAATGTTGTTGGGGTTATTAAAGGGTCCCGTGGGGAAAATAAAAAAAAAATGATTTTTCACGGTAGAAGCGCTTCACGGGCCGCGAACTGGGCCGCAAACTGGTAGCGAAACGGGAATTCGCCATTTTGTGCTTCGTTAATTAAAGTACTAGGTATAAGGGGGTGCGGGAGACGTATCCTAATCCCCTATGTTTCCTGAGGGTGGCTGAGGAGGCTGATATATGTTGATACATCTCTTCCAGCGGCTGCGCCATCTTGCCTTTTTTCGAATGCCACAATTTTGTCGTGCACGGCAGCCATTTTAGATGCCAGGCTGGTCCCAGGCTATCACCTAACCCTGCGGATGTAGTTTATGGCCCCAGCTGTAGAGAATTCAGACATGCCAATCCTCCTGATTCAGGCGTGTGACTACTGATTTCAGTGCTAGTCTCCCGCCTCCCGATTTCTGCAAGCAAAAACCCGGGGGCATATTACGAACAACTAGCGATAATTTTTGTCTCTAACTTGTTTAGAGACAAAAATTATCGCCGCACATCGGCGATTTTTATCGCAGATAAACCTTGCTATTATCGCAGAAAAGTCAGCGATATTCATGTATTATCGACCTAATGCTCTTAGCCATGTTATCCACCTCCCATTGGATAACATGGCTAAGAACTGCTCAGGGCAGGTGTTAGATTTTGGAGATATTCGCGCTTAGCGCGAATATCTCCAAAAGTTGGTAATAGAAGGTAGCGATGTTAGGGACTGTTTCCAGTCGCTAACATCTTGGCACGCCACTTTGCATGTCATTAGTGATAAGTATCACTGACATGCAAAGCGGGGCCCAAGATGGTCGCTATCTCCTTTTAGCTGTCACTAACTGGTGTTAGCGACAGCTTGGTAATAGGGAAATAATTTTATCTCCGCTTTCATGGCTTTTAAAGCCAAAAAAGCGGAGATAAACCCCCTTGATAATATGCCCCACGATTCCTTGGGGTTTCAGCTGACAGGGCTTGGTATTGTGTTACATGGTAATTTTTCCATGAAACGTCAGAGGGTCGATGCAGGGGTTCTAGAAGAGGTGATAAACCATTTAAGCCTCATGAACAAGCGCATGGTCTTTTAAAGATTTGTGAAGTACTCGGGGCGGCGGTGTGTGTGTGCCCTCTTTCAGGAGTGGGCGGGGGGGCACTGCCAGCAACTTGCCAGGTCAGGTAGTGTTCAACACGTGCATCACCCTTTCTCTGCCTGCTATTGCGCTCCATGCTTCGGAAAGGTAAGAAAAAGAACGTGCATTTGAGTTTGAAATGTCCGATCCTGCAGCAGCACACTTCCAAAGCCCACACATGACAATAACCCGATTCAAGGCCCCATTCACCCGTTTTAAAAAAAATAGATAACACTCCAACAAAGTAAGGTTATAAAACTTTATTACCTACTAACTTTAACGAACGGAACAAAAACTAAAAACATTTAAACATTTCTCAACACAAAAAGCAACAATGGTTAGAAGCTGTCTTTTGTGCGAATAGTCCCAAGGCAGCACAACGTGCAGAGTTCTGGACGGCACCCAGGTGATGTCGCCTGGGTGCCGCACTGGTTTAGGGATCCTACAATGCTGCTCCGAAAATTGGCGTGGGGCGTCCCGGGTGGGGCGGGGGGAGGCCTCGTCAGTAGCGGTCTGTTGTGCGAATAGTCCCAAGGCAGCACAACGTGCAGAGTTCTGGACGGCACCCAGGTGATGTCGCCTGGGTGCCGCACTGGTTTAGGGATCCTACAATGCAGCACAGAAAAACAGCGTGGGGCGTCCCGGGTGGTGCGGGGGGAGGCCTCGTCAGTAGCGGTCTGTGTCCAGTGTCACATGGCTGACACAACATGTACGACAGGCACCCAGGTGATGTCCAGTAAACTGCAGCACTGGTTTTGGTATCCTACAATGCTGCTCCGAAAATTGGCGTGCGGCGGCCCGGGGGGGGGCGTGGGGGAGGCGGCGTGAACGGGCCTCCCCAGGTGGCGGCCATCTAGCTGAGTTGCGCTCGCTCTTGCGGCCACAGCGTCTCGCTCACCATGTTGTTGAGTTGCTCCCACTCTTGCAGTGCAGCGATAGGCGGCTGCCACATGGCTCTTAAAATGGCGGACAGCTCCTCGGTTTTAGGCCTGGTCCACTGAAATGGCCCTGGGACACTTTGGAACTCGGACGCTTGCCTGCTAGGGCTTGGGCTCCATTCTCGAAAAGCGTCCCCTCAGCCGTGAAGATTGTATAAAAGTCTTGGGGGCCCCCGACTCCCGCAGGCTTCCGGTGGGGAGCGGCTGCCATGATTGCTCGCGGAATGACCACGACGGAGCCACGAGATGGTGGTGCTCTCATGCTGACGCCAGCTTCAGTCTGAATGATCCAGAAACAAGGTGGGGCTTTCATCGTTTGGGAAAAAAAAATGTTCTAAACCAATGAAAAGTGTTATTTTTAGGTCATATGACCAAGCCTTCCATCTTTAGGAAACCAAAAGTAAAATGAACCAATGAAAAGTTTTATAAACAAGTCACATGACCTGTTATGCGGCATAGGGCTACAAAAAGCGTAGAAAATCCGTTGGCACGTGAGGCGGCGTCAGTAGCGGACCGATGTGCGAATAGGCCGAAGGCAGCACAACGGGCCGAGATCCGGATGGTACCGAGGTGGTGTCCAGCAAATTGCCGCACTGGTGTGGCCATCCTACAATGCTGCGCCGAAAGACGGCGTGTCCAGCTGAGTTGCGGTCACTGTTGCGGTACAGTGACTCGAACGCGCCGAGATCCGGATGGCACCGAGGTGGTGTCCAGCAAATTGCCGCACTGGTGTGGCCATCCTACAATGCTGCGCCGAAAGACGGCGTGTCCAGCTGAATTGCGGTCACTGTTGCGGTACAGTGACTCGAACGCGCCGAGATCCGGATGGCACCGAGGTGGTGTCCAGCAAATTGCCGCACTGGTGTGGCCATCCTACAATGCTGCGCCGAAAGACGGCGTGTCCAGCTGAGTTGCGGTCACTGTTGCGGTACAGTGAGTCGAACGCGCCGAGATCTGGATGGCCCCGATGTTGTGTCCAGCAAGTTGCCGCACTGGTGTGGCCATCCTACAATGCTGCGCCGAAAGTCGGCGTGGGGTGCCCCGTTGGCTTATGAGGTGATGTCAGTAGTGGACCGATGTGTGAATAGGTCGGAACCAGCACAAGGCACCAAGATCCGAATGGCAAGTCCTGGATGTTGAGTGCCTCAGTTGAGAGTTCTGAGCAGTGCTTGTAAGACTGTCTGAAGCTTATTTGCACCTGCTGCAGCTTCACTAGGTCCGGCGGAACTTTTTTCCTTTTCCTTTCTGCTTCTTTTCCTACAATGCGTTTCATCTGAAGACACGACCAGGTCCCTGAATGTGTGCAGGGGGACGCTATTGATTGAATGAAAATGGCGGCTTGACACAAAGCTGACTCGAGCGTTACTGTTGGTGCTATACAGACAAAAATTGGTTTTCAGTTTGTACATTCTTCAGGTTTTTTTTTTCCATCCAAGTCTGATTGAGAGTTTGTAGAAAAATGGCTTCAGATTTTCCACATACTACTCTTCAACATTCTTCCTAAATGTAACAATGTGAAACTCACTAGGAGAACGGCTGTTTCTGTTTCCTTTCAAAATGCTGCCACCAATATTTTCTGAATGGAAGACACCATCTTGTAGCATAAAGGGCCGAAAGGGGTTCTGGTCTGGCCGATGGTTGGTGGAGACATTTTGACTATATCTTGGACCTGCCCGGCCTCGCCCAAAATGGCGCCGGTATAAATGGGACTCGTAACTCCTTGCCCGCAAATGTATATCTAGAAAATGTTATTGTAAGTGGCCCTGTCGTATTTTAATTACAAAATGTACGTCCACCGATTCCGCAACTGTTAGACACCTTTGTTCTTGTCACCTAATGGCCCGCTCGTTACGTTCTTCTACAGTGTAAATGTCTCCTCATCATATACGATTTCAGTTTGCTCCGTGGCCGGCCCACGTGGTTATAGGCCCGTATTTGTATACTGACATTTTCACAATAAAGGTTTTTAAAACAAAACACGGTAGTAGTATTTACATTTGTAAAGTTTTTACTTTTAGTGACTGTTTTCGAATCAGTAAAAGGCAAGTGAAATAAAGCAGTCCAATTACATGACGGATAAAAGGTATAATATGTAGGAACGCAGTAAAGATAAATGGTCAAGGGCAGTTGTGTTTTTCATGTCTGCAACATAAAGTGATCGATAAGAATCTGATAATCAGGCGTATCGGCGACTAAGACAGCAGGCCGAATCTCTTTTACTCAACGGCTCCGTCATGGAAGGAAGAAACGCCCTTTTTCTCGAAAAAGGAATATATTTTACTTGCAAGACAGTTGTAAATTTTCCGGGAAAGTACATTAGCCTGGAATATTATAACATATGTTTGAAAAAAAAATATTGTTTGAAAATAATAAAAAGCGTAATTTTTAGGTCATATGACCAAGCTTTTCATCATTAAATTAACAAAAGTAAAATGAACCAATGAAAAGTTTTATTAACAAGTCACATGACCTGTTATGCTTACGTTACGCGCTGCGCGCCGCGCCTCGGATCACTTCCGGGTGCGCTAACGCGGCGTGTCATAAAACGCATTACGCGACAACGTAGGTCAAGAATATAGTCTAAATGTCTCCACCAACCAGCGTTCAGAACACAACCCCTTTCAGCAGTCCAAAAAGTTCTGTTAAATAACAACAGAGGGGACAGGCAACAAGAACCATCAGTCAAAGAGGGGAGGGCAAGTTCTTCTCTTCCGGTTCATGTTGGGGCGCTACCGGAACTGATCGAATTGGTAGTCTATAGTGTTTCTGGATGTTTCAGACTAAAGCTGGCGTCAGCATGAGACCACTACCATCTCGTAGCTCCGTCGTGGCCATTCCACGAGCAATCATGGCAGCCGCTCCCCACCAGAAGCCTGCGGGAGTCGGAGGCCCCCAAGACTTTTGTAGAATCTTCACGGCTGAGGGGACGCTTTTCGAGAATGGGACCCAAGCCCTAGCAGACAAGCGTCCGAGTTCCAAGGTGTCCCAGGGCCATTTTAGTGGACCAGGCCCAAAACCGAAGAGCCGGCCGCCATTTTGAGAGTCCTGTGGCAGCCGCCTATCGCTGCACCGCAAGAGCGGGCGCATCTCAACTACATGGTGAGCGAGACGCTGTAGTCGCAAGAGCGGGCGGTAAACAGCTGAATGGCGGAAGAGGCACAGTGTAGCAAAAGCGGGCGGAATGGCAACTAAAACGATAAAGGGGCGCCCCACTACAGCTTGTCTTCAGGTCAAACGGATTGTGGGACAAGGTCCAGAATTGAAGAGTCATCAAAAGGCAAAAAGTTCTGCCGGACCCCGGGAGCCGGCCGCCTATGTCGGGGGCGATCTCAGGCTACACCAGTGCTATAAGACTTGGGGAGGGTGTCGGAGCCAAGCGTCTTCTCCGAGTCCATGGCCATCACACCGCCCCTCAGGGGCCTCCGTCAAGCTGTTTAGGAAGGTAACATATCATATTGTTTTCTAATGCAGTCAGGTCCACAAACGACACTCACTTACTTTGAGAATAGTGAAGCTGCAGTAGGTGGAAATAAGCTTCAGACAGTGTTACAAGCACTGCTCAGAACTCTTAACTATGGCACCCAACATCCAGAACTTATGCTATTTGAGAATGGTAGTGACATCGAAGCATCTCAGGGACCAAAACCATTAACGTACTTTCACGTATGAAAATCTTACTTGGGGAGGGGGCAGGAGCGAAGCGCCCCCTCCCAGTCAGCGCCACCACACCGTATGTTGAAAATCTGAAGCCATCGTTCTACAAAGTCAACCAAACTTGGATTGAAAAATCTAGAAAAATGTACAAACTGAAAACCAGTTTTGGTCTGCATAGCATCAGTAGCAACGCTTGAGTCAGCTTTGTGTCAAGCCGCCATTTTGATTCAACAAAGCACAGGCATTGAAAAAGGCTGAAATTCAGAACTCTAAACTATGGCACCCAACATCCAGGAGCTTGCCATCCGGATCTTGGAGCCTTGTGCTGCTTTCGATCTATTCACACATCGGTCCACTACTGACATCATCTTATAAACCAACGTTATGTAAATAGTTTTTTAATAAAATGTTTTACCCTGTTTCTTTGCTGGTGTGTTGTCTATATTTTTAATATTTGCATAGGGTTTGTCGTTATTTTGTGCGGGATGGGTGATGGAGCCGAGCTGTCTTGCAGCCCTCATGGTGTGGAGCTCAGTTCATCTCACTATTTTCGTATTTCTCATGAAGGGTTGTTCCTAATATTTCTATTTTAGCGAGGTCAAAAAGAGATCCAATTAGTGGCCTACTGATTTTGCTCGATTACTTTTATTTTTTTACACGATTTTTCACTATCTGCAAAGACTAAACAGAGTATTGCGACTTTGTGCTTGTTTGTAAATAGAGAATGATTCAAAGAGAACCAATTCTAAAACAGTAAATGCTTGGACAACAATCAATCAAATGGAGAGACAAGGAGGCACGACGGATTACAACGGGGGTAAAGGCCTGCGTTAACTACCCTTCAGTATCTGCAAAGAGAGAGTACTACTAAGACAAAAGAGGGGAGGGGGGGGGGTGCAGCGTTCAAAGCACATCAGCGTGCATAAATACGAAAATGTTTTTATCTATCACGTACTTGACATTTTAAAGCTTTTCATATTTGCTATTAAAAAACCAATGAAATTCATAGAAAAAACCATAGGTTATAGTGGATATATAGTTAGGAATTTGCATTTACAAAACCTTGAAAATTCAATGAAAAAACCATTGGTTTTAGGCCATATATAGTTAGGAATTAGCATTTACAAAACCTTATTTTACTCGCATAAAACCATTGAAATTCCATATATAGTTAGAAGCGCTAACTATATATCGCGCACCCGCAATCCACTGCTGATGATGTCACATATTACATCATTCATGACATGGTCAGTGACATCACTGATGACATCACTGATGACATCTCAAATGACATCACTGATGACATCACTGATGACAACTCAAATGACATCACTGATGACATCTCAAATGACATCACTGATGACATCACTGATGACAACTCAAATGACATCACTGATGACATCTCATTTGTCATCACTGATCACATCACTCATGTGATAATACAATGAACCTCTTCAGACTCTAATATAACCTTACATACACTCAGTATAAACAGACACTCACAGACTGTCACTCATCCATGGAGTTACTCACACACCTAGTCAGTCATGCAAAGAATCAATCACACCTCCATTTCCTCAACTATACAGTTATACACATCTTACTTATTCAAACATATAATAACACATATTTACTCTCTTATATAATCCCTGATACAAGCTCACAGTGATCGATACAGCCACTCACACATTCACTGGCTCTTATGTTCAGTTATTTATATATCTCAACTCTCACATGTATTGTGTTTTACATACGTACTTACTTGCACATGTAGCAATGAGAAATCAATTCACTCACCAACAGACCCATGCACAGTCAACCGCCCATATAGCTGTTTCCACATGCACTCTTGAACTCATACTCCTAGTGAATCAACTGCTTACACATCTATGCACAGAGTCACGCACCTCCCAGCCACCCACACACACACTCAGCCTCCCATTCAAATACTTGGGCAACCAATCAATAACCCATATGGCCACTCTTATAGCTACTGATCAACACATGCAGCAGCTTACACAACAACAAACATACTGATGCACAAATTAAGACAGTTTAGTCACTAACCCATGCACTCAGTGAGACACATTTAATCACTCTTTCATACAGTCAGTCATGCACCTACTAAATTCTTCATCCAGACACTTATACATCCACTCATTCTTCAATATGTAAAACATATTTAAACTTTACAGACACATACAATCACTGGATGTTGTCATCAGTGATGTCATCAGTGATGTCATTTGAGATGTCATCAGTGATGTCATCAGTGATGTCACTGACCATGTCATGAATGATGTAATATGTGACATCATCAGCAGTGGATTGCGGGTGCGCGATATATAGTTAGCGCTTCTAACTATATATGGAATTTCAATGGTTTTATGCGAGTAAAATAAGGTTTTGTAAATGCTAATTCCTAACTATATATGGCCTAAAACCAATGGTTTTTTCATTGAATTTTCAAGGTTTTGTAAATGCAAATTCCTAACTATATATCCACTATAACCTATGGTTTTTTCTATGAATATATATATATATATATATATATATATATTCACTGAAAAAAACATAGGTTATAGACCATATATAGTTAGGGATTCGCATTTACAAAACCTTAATTTACTCGCACAAAACCATAGAAATTCGCATATATAGTTAGTTGCAATAACTATATATCGCGCACCCACAATCCACTGCTGATGATGTCACATATTACATCATTCATGACATGGTCAGTGACATCACTGATGACATCACTGATGACATCTCAAATGACATCACTGATGACATCTCAAATGACATCACTGATGACATCTCAAATGACATCACTGATGACATCACTGATGACATCTCATTTGACATTACTGATCACATCACTGATAATATCATTCATGTGATAATACGATGAACCTCTTCAGACTCTAATATAACCTTAGATACAATCAGTGTAAGCAGACACTCACAGATTGTCACTCATCCATGGAGTTACTCATACATCTAGTCAGTCATGAAAAGAATCAATCACTCCTCCATTTCCTCAACTATACAGTTATACACACCTTACTTATTCAAACATATACTAACACATATTTACTCTCTTATACAATCCCTGATACAAGTTCACAATGATCCATACAGCCACTCACACATTCACTGGCTCTTATGCACAGTTATTTATATATGTCAACTCTCACATGTACTGTGTTTTACATATGTACTTACTTTGACATGTAGCACTGAGAAATCCGTTCAATCACCAATACACTCATGCAGACAGTCAACCTCCCATACAGCTGTTTCCACATGCACTTTTGAACCCATACATATAGTGAATCAACTACTCACACATCTATGCACAGAGTCACACACTTCCCAGCCACCCACACACACACTCAGTCTCCCATACAAATACTTGGGCAACCAATCAATAACCCATATAGTTACTCATATAGCTACTGATCAACACATGCAGCATCTTACACAACAACAGACATACTGATGCACACATTCAGACAGTTTAGTCACTAACCCATGCACTCAGTGAGACACATTTAATCATTTACTCATACAGTCAGTCATGCACCTACTAAATCCTTCATCCAGACACTTATACATCCACTCATTCTTCAATATGTAAGACATATTTTAACTTTACAGAAACTTACAGTCACTAAATGATGTCATCAGTGATGTCATCAGTGATGTCACTGACCATGTCATGAATGATGTAATATGTGACATCATCAGCAGTGGATTGCGGGTGCGCGATATATAGTTATTGCAACTAACTATATATGCGAATTTCTATGGTTTTGTGCGAGTAAATTAAGGTTTTGTAAATGCGAATCCCTAACTATATATAGTCTATAACCTATGTTTTTTTCAGTGAATTTCAATGGTTTTTTAATAGCAAATATCAAAAGCTGTAAAATGTCAAGTACGTGGTAGGTAAAAACATTTTCGTATTTATGCACGCTGATGTGCTTTGAACGCTGCCCCCCCCCCTTCCCCCCCCCTCTTCTTTTCTTTTAGGAGTATTCTCTCTTTGCAGATAGTGAAGGGTAGGTAACGTAAGCCTTTGCCCCCGTTGTAACCCGTCGTGCCTGCTTCCCTCTACATTTGATTGATTGTTATCCAAGCATTTACTGTTTTAGAATTGGGTGCTCTCATGCTGATGCCAGCTTCAATCTGAAACATCCAGAAACACTGTAGACTACCAATTCGATCAGTTCCGGTGGAGCCCCAACGTGACCCGGTAGAGAAGAACTTGCCCTCCCCTCTTTGACTGGTTGTTCTTGTAGCCTGTCCCTTCTCTTGTCATTTAACAGAACTTTTTGGACTGTTGAAAGGAGTTGTATTCCGACCGCTGGTTGGTGGAGACATTTTGACTATATTCTTGACCTGCGTTGTTGCGTAATGCGTCATATGACGCGCCGCGTTAGCGCACCCGGAAGTGCTCCGATGCGCAAGGCGCAGCTTCCCGGAAACGATCCAGAGCGCGGCGCGCAGCGCGTAACGTAAGCATAACAGGTCATGTGACTTGTTAATAAAACTTTTCATTGGTTCATTTTACTTTTGTTATTCTAATGATGAAAGGCTTGGTCATATGACCTAAAAATAACGCTTTTCATTGCTTTCGAACATTTTTTTTTTCCCAAATGATGAAAGCCCCACCTTTTTTTTTCTCACTCTGACTTGTAAAGCAAAGGACCCAGATGCATTTACAGTTTATCACTAACAATGTTCCAGGCTAATGTATTTTCCCTGGAAATTTACAACTGTCCTGCAAGTAAAATATTCCTTTTTCGAGAAAAAGGGCGTTTCTTCGTCCCATGAGGGAGCCGTTGAGCAAAAGAGGCTCGGCCTGCTGTCTTAGTCGCTGATAGGCATGAATATCAGATTCTTATGGATCACTTTATGTTGCAGGAGTAGAAAACACAACAGCCCTTGACCATTTTTCTTTACTGCGTTCCTGCGTATTATACCTTTTAACAGTCATGTAATTGGACTGCTTTATTTCACTTGCCTTTTACTGATTCGAAAACAGTGGCTATTATTCAAAACTTTACCAATGTAGGTACTACTACCATGTTTTTTTTAAAAACCTCTATTGTGAAAATGTCAGTATACAAATACGGGCCTATAACCACGTGGGCCGGCCACGGAGCAAACTGGAATCGTATATGATGAGGGCACATTTACACTGTAGAAGAACTTAACGGGCAACCCATTAGATTGCAAGAACTAAGGTGACTAACATTTGCGGAATCGGTGGACGTACCTTTTATAATTAAAGTACGACAGGGCCAATTACAATAAAGTTATCTAGATATACATTTGCGGGCAAGTACCATGGGTGACGTCAATTCGAACTTTCAATAGTACAGTAATCAATAACACATCAGAACTTAATATCAATAGGGATGTCAAAATGTTCAATCAATTCTCGTCCCCGCCCGCCATGTGCTTCAAAACTGCATACGTATCTCATGATATCAAGGTTGGGCAACCAGTACACAACAAGGAGTTACGAGTCCCATTTATACCGGCGCCATTTTGGGCGAGGCCGGGCAGGTCCAGGATATAGTCAAAATGTCTCCACCAACCAGCGGTCGGACCAGAACCATTTTCGGCAGTCCAAAAATGTTCCGTTAAATGACAACAGAAGAAATAGGCAACAAGAACAATCAGTCAAAAGAGGGGACGCTTTCATGAATGGGGCCCATGCCCTAGCAGGCAAGCGTCCGAGTTCCAAGGTGTCCCAGAGCCATTTTAGTGGACCAGGCCCAAATCCAAAGAGCTGGCCGCCATTTTGAGAGTCTTGTTGCAGTCGACTATCGCTGCACCACAAGAATAGCCGCAATTCAGCTGGATGGCGGGTGAGTCACTGTACCGCAAGAGCGGGCGGAACTCAGCTGGATGGGGGGTGAGGCACTGTGCCGCAAGAGCGGGCGGAACTCAGCTGGATGGCGGGTGAAACGCTAAGAGGCGCCCCACTGCAGATGAGGTGCCTCCACCTGGGGAGGAGGGAGAGGCCCGTTTGCGCTGCCTCCCCCCCCCGGGCACCCCACGCCGTCTTTCGGCGCAGCATTGTAGGATGGCCACACCAGTGAAACTTGCTGGACACCACCTCGGTGCCATCCGGATCTCGGCGCGTTCGAGTCACTGTACCGCAAGAGCGGGAGAAACTCAGCTAGACACGCCGTCTTTCGGCGCAGCATTGTAGGATGGCCACACCAGTGCGGCAACTTGCTGGACACCACCTCGGTGCCATCCGGATCTCGGCGCGTTGTGCTGCCTTTGGCGTACTGTAGCAGCAAGAGTGACCGCAACTCAGCTGGACACGCCGTCTTTCGGCGCAGCATTGTAGGATGGCCACACCAGTGCGGCAACTTGCTGGACACCACCTCGGTGCCATCCGGATCTCGGCGCGTTGTGCTGCCTTCGGCCTACTGTAGCAGCAAATGCGGGCGCAATTCGGCTGGACGGTGTGTGAAACGCTAAGGGGCGCCACACTGCAGATGAGGTGCCTCCACCTGGGGAGGCGGAAGAGGGCCGTTCGCGCCGCCTCCCCCCGGGCACCCCACGCCGTCTTTCGGCGCAGCATTGTAGGATGGCCACCCCAGTGCAGCAACTTGCTGGTCACCACCTCGGTGCCATCCGTATCTCGGCGCGTTGTGCTGCCTTCAGCCTACTGTAGCAGCAAGTGCGGGCGCAATTCGGCTGGACGGCGTGTGAAACGCTAAGGGGCGCCACACTGCAGATGAGGTGCCTCCACCTGGGGAGGCGGAAGAGGGCCGTTCGCGCCGCCTCCCCCCGGGCACCCCACGCCGTCTTTCGGCGCAGCATTGTAGGATGGCCACACCAGTGCAACTTGCTGGACACCAACTCGATGCCATACGGATCTCGGCGCGTTGTGCTGCCTTCGGCCTATTCGCACATCGGTCCGCTACTGACGCCGCCTCATGGGCCAACGGATTTTGTACGCTTTTTATAGACCAAAGCCGCATAACAGGTCATGTGACTTGTTTATAAAACTTTTCATTGGTTCATTTTACTTTTGGTTTCCTAATGATGGAAGGCTTGATCATATGACCTAAAAATAACACTTTTCATTGGATTAAAAGAATTTTTTTTCCCAAACGATGAAAGACCCACCTTTTTTTTTTTCACTCGGCAATCAAAAAAGGTTCCGTTAGATGACAACAAAGGGTACAGGCAACAAGAACCATCACTCAAAAAAGGGGAGGGCAAGTTCTTCCCTACCGGGTCACGTTGGGGCTCCACCGGAACTCATCGAATTGATAGTCTACTGTGTTTCTGGATGTTTCAGACTGAAGCTGGCGTCAGCATGAGAGCACCACCATCTCGTAGCTCCGTCATGGCCATTCCGCAAGCAATCATGGCAGCCGATCCCCACCGGAAGCCTGCGGGAGTCGGGGGCCCCCAAGACTTTTGTAGAATCTTCAAGGCTGAGGGGACGCTTTCGAGAATGGAGCCCAAGCCCTAGCAGACAAGCGTCCGAGTTCCAAGGTGTCCCAGGGCCATTTTAGTGGACCAGGCCCAAATCCGAAGAGCCGGCCGCCATTTTAAGAGTCCTGCGGCAGCCGCCTATCGCTGCACCGCAAGAGTGGGCGCAACTCAACTACATAGTGAGCGAGACGCTGTAGCCGCAAGAGCGGGCGATAAACAGCTGAATGGCGGATGAGGCACAGTGTAGCAAAAGCGAGCGGAATGGCAACTGAAACGGTAAAGGGGCGCCCCACTACAGCAGACGAGCCTCCACCTGGGGAGGCCCGTTCACGCTGCCTCTACCCCCACCCACCCCCCCCCCCCGGGGCACCCCACGCCGTTTTTCGGAGCAGCATTGTAGGATACCAAAACCAGTGCAGCAACTTACTGGACATCACCTGGGTGCCATCCAGATCTCAGCGCGTTCTGCTGCCTTGGGACTATTCGCACAACAGACCGCTACTGACAAGGCCTCCCCCCCCCCCCGGGGTGCCCCCCGCCGTTTTTCGGAGCAGCATTGTAGGATACCAAAACCAGTGCGGCACCCAGGTGACATCACCTGGGTGCCGTCCAGAACTCAGCACGTTGTGCTGCCTTGGGACTATTCGCACAAAAGACAGCTACTGACCATTGTTGCTTCTGTTTTAAAAACATTTTGTTTACTGTTTTTGTTGCGTTTTATATATTTATAAGTTATTAAAGTTTTATAATCCTACTACTTTGTTGGAGTGCTATATATTTTTAATGTGACACATAATTGTAAAAACTTTGATGTACAAAGAGGCATCCCTGGAATCTTCCGCTTCAGGCTCGGTCCCACACACCCTCACAGTGAGAATCCCCTCCCCAATCACAATACAGGATGGTTATCAGATAGTAGGAATGCGTGTGGTGTGACGGATCTCATCGGGTGGGGGACTTGATCTACTTTAACTCCTTTGAAGAGGGGTGATTCTTTACAGTTGAGGCCATGAACTACATCCGCAGGGCTACGTGATAGCCTGGGACCGGCCTGGACAATCAGACACAAAGGAAGAGGAATGTCAGAGGGTGCGGTAGTGAATAGGGTGAAAGGGTGGTGTCGGGCGGGCACAGGGTGTGATTCTCAGGGAAGAGCAGCGCAGATGGGGGGAGGTTTATGGCCCATGCATAAGACAGAGAGCGGGAGTGACCAGTGCGTGGGGGAGATGCTTGCGAGGCTGGGGAGCCATGCTGTGGATCGGCGGCGTGCAGAGAGTAGGTCTGGTCAAGGCATCTAAAATGGCTGCTGTGCACGACAAAAGTGTGGCATTGGAAAAAAAGCAAGCAAGCAAAAAGCAAGATGGCGCAGACAATGTTTATCAATACGAATTAATTTATAACAATTATTTTTACCAATATATTTACTCGCAGTGTCAAAATGGCGGTCAACACTTCCTGATTTCCTTAGAATCGAACGTTAACAGACGTCACGATCGGCGGCGTGCAGAGAGTGGGTCTGGTCAAGGCATCTAAAATGGCTGCCGTGCACGACAAAAGTGTGGCATTGGAAAAAAAGCAAGATGGCGCAGACAATGTTTATCAATACGGATTAATTTATAACAATTATTTTTAACAATATATGTACTCGCAGTGTCAAAATGGCGGTATACACTTCCTGATTTCCTTCGAATCGAACGTTAACAGACGTCATGCAAAAAAAAAAAAAAACGCTCACGCGCAGCCGCTGGAAGACAAGTATCAACATATATGAGCCTCCTCATCCACCCTCAGAAAACATAGGGGGTCAAGATACGTCTCCCGTACCCCCTTATACCCATTTCTCACATTGTTTTTCCTCCATCTAGTAATTTAATTAAATCGAAACACAAAATGGTGAATTCCCGTTTCGCGTCCCCGGTTCACTACCCGGTTCGCGAACCGGAAAGCGCTTCTACCGCAAAAAATCAATATTTTTTTATTTGCCCCACGGGACCCTTTAATAACCCCAACATCATTCCTAGGGGGTCAAGAAGGGTCTACCTTGCCCCCTTTCATTAAATTCCCCCTTCGTTTTTCTCCTCCTCTTGTCTCTCGATCCTACCGAGAGACAAGATGACGGCCGCTCCGGACTGTTTAGAATGTTGACAGACACCGGAGAGCAAATCAGCTTCGCTACGCAAAGTTCCGTTACGCGAAAAGTTCGCGAACCAGTGCGCTATCCGGGACGCTGTCACAGATATATCTGTTTTTTAAAACGTTAATTTCTCAAAATCCACTGGAGCACATATATTGAGACCCAGCAAAGGCACATCGGGCTAACAGTCCCTACAATTTTGCCAAGTTTCGTGCAAATCCATTCAGCCGTTCGAGCTAAAAGTGAGGCCAAACGCCCTATGGAAAACTCAATGTTAAAAACGCGTTTTGGGACCCCCCTTTTTTCTCTGCCCCCCCTTGACGAAACCCCCCCAAATTTTCAGGGGCTGCTCAGAAACAAAATGTGCCATTTTCCTGAAAATTTCAGCCAATTCCGTCCACAAACGCGAAAGTTATCAGACATAGAATTTTCAAAAGTTCCATAGAGAAAAAATCCTAACTATATATAACTACTGGCGACCGCCAGTAGGTTTTATATATATATATATATATATATATATGTATATATATATATATATAAAATATATATGTATATATATATATGTATGTATGAACAAAAGATTTTTGAAATGACTATGTTGTTTTATCATGAAATAAAAATTATCTATTTATAGGATTTTGAATTGTTGTGCAAATTATATATACAATGTTCACATTTCAAAGGAAAGAATGTGTGTGTTAGACACAAAGGCATTTTGAATGTGTATAGAGAGAGAAGTTCACTTACTTTACAATAGTGTTGGTCAGCCGACAGCAGCTCACCTCTTCCATGTCTATGCTAATGGGAAGGGTAACCATGGCAACTGATGTACATCAACAGGAGGCTCCTTTTAACATTTATGTATATATTTGTTTAGCATCCTTTCCGAAGTTGTTGTGACCAAGGCGGTTATACCGCAGAAACGCATAAGCCATCATTGTTTAGGTGAATAAAACTCCTTTTCTGAAACTCACGGAGTCAAGCGCCTTTTTTCGTATTGTTGAAACGAAGGTTTGGACTGCATATATATATATTCACTGAAAAAACCATAGGTTTCACACCAGTTATAGTTAGCTGGAAATTTTACTGATATAAAACCATTGAAATTCCCACGTTATAGTTAGTTGGACTCACTATAACTTGCGCGTGCAATGCACTGCTGATGACATCACATATTACATCACTCATGACATGTTTTTTTAGTATCAGTATGAGTGTCTGTATGGTTTGGTGGGGCTGTTACTTAGCACATAGATGCATCAATGACTGACTCACTGTTTGTATGTGTTTTGAAGACAGCATTTGTGTAGGATTGTATGGGTGGATAAGTGTGTATATGTGTGTGTTAGAGAGTGAATGCCTCTCTCACTAGTGTCTTTATGAGTAACTACATATGTTTAAATCTTGTATATATGAGAATTGATGTATATAAGTAAGTATATGTGAGAGTGAGAGATTGAAAGAGTTCCTGTTTAAATAAGTATGTGTTTCTATAAGTGATTGTTTAAGAGAGTAAGTATGTGTAAGTTTCCTTAGAAGTAATGTGCTAATGTGTGTATAGTTGTATATGCAAATAAATGGATGTTTATTAGTTTATTTGCATGTGTGAGTATATGTATGAGTAAGTTTTTGATGACTGTCAGTGTGTAACAGAATGAATAGGGGTATCACTACATATGATGAGTGAGTATATGTATGAGTGAATACATAAAACTGTTGGTGAATGTGCGAATTTGTATATAGATGGTGAAATTACTGAATTGGTTGTTGTAACTGGTATGGGTATATCCACTTTTTTGTTAATGTTAGTTTCTATTTTTGAATATGTGTTTCAAAGGTTACTTTACAGTGAAAGGAGGTCTGTCACTGTGTTACAAGGATGGTGTCATCAGTGATGTCATGAGTGATGTCACTGACCATGTCATGAGTGATGTAATATGTGATGTCATCAGCAGTGCATTGCACGCGCAAGTTATAGTGAGTCCAACTAACTATAACGTGGGAATTTCAATGGTTTTATATCAGTAAAATTTCCAGCTAACTATAACTGGTGTGAAACCTATGGTTTTTTCAGTGAATTTAATAGGTTTTTTAAATGCTAATTCCTAACTATAACCGGTCTGAAACCTATGGTTTTTTCAGTGAATTTCATAGGTTTTTTAAATGCTAATTCCTAACTATAACTGGTGTGAAACCTATGGTTTTTTCAGTGGATTTCATAGGTTTTTTTAATGCTAATTCCTAACTATAAGTCTCACTTTATAAATAAGACTGTTAGCACTCTAGTTGTTCTTTAGAACACTCTGGTACATTCTGTCATTGGGCTACAGTTGGGCTACATCTAGTTGAAATTTGGGCTACATTTACATTTTTTGTTCTCTGGTGGCCATCTTTGGGCTACATTGGGCTACATTGGACTACATTTGGGTTACATTTTGGCATTTTGGCATATATATATAGCCCAATGTAGCACAATATATATTTTATCAAAGTTAATTTTCGTAAAAACCACTTAAGAATAGGGCTACCAGTCCCTACAATTTTTCCCATTTTTATTTTTTTTTATTTTTTGCTTTGGACCGCTCCCGGTGCGCTTCCCGGGGAGCGCCCCGAAAAGCGTACTTTTATAAAGCGCCCCCGGGCGCGCTCCGAGGAGCTTCCCGTAAGCGCCAATATCGCGAACGAAAACATGATCATGACGTATCGCGTAGCCGCGTCCGCGTGATATGCACGGCGTAAGCGCACCCGGAAGTACTCGAGCGAATACGATCGCGCAACGTAAACATCCGACGCGCTTAAGCTACGCGACCCGAAGCGCCCCCGGGCGCGCCCGGGGGCGCATAGCGTAAGCGCGTCGGGTCATTTGACCTGAAAATAACACTTTTCATTGGTTCATAACAGTTTTAGTTTCATAATGATGAAGCCCCTGGTCTTGTGACCTGAAAATAACACTTCTCATTGGTTCAGGACAGTTTTTGTTCTAAATGATGAAAGACCCCACCTTTTTTCCTTATTCTGACTTTGTCCTTTGACTGAGGAAGACCTGTTTGTACATCTCTGTACCTTTTTGATATTAATAATGGCTTCAGTAGCAGCAGCAGCTGGTGCATCTGCCCCACCACCACCACCACAACCACCAAGAGGACCACCTCAAGATTATATTGGTGGTCAAGAACAGGAGGATGAGGAAGAGGAAGAGGAGGAGGGGAGGAGAAGATGGCTGCCTGAAGAAAATACCCCATACAAACCCAAGCCACACATTGTATGGGAGTTTTTTTCAATCCCAGAGGGCAAGAAAAAAGTGAATGCGCCCAAGGTAACTTGCCTAATCTGCAATGAGGAACTTTCACGGGGCAACCCAAACAAAAAATATTCATTTGGTAACTATACCATGATTCGTCATATGACCAGAAAGCACCCAAACAACTACTCTCGTGCTGAGTTCAGGGAACTGGCCAGTAACCTCCCCCAGTCGTCAAGGACCACCTCCCAAACAAACCAACCCACTTCATCGGGACCAGAAACATCCGAGATGATGCCTTGCATTCAGCCAAGATTTGCTGATTTTAAAATCACTTGTTCTGCATGTGGCAAGCTTATCGCCTATGGTGAAAAAAGCGTTAAGCTCATCGTCCTTGCAGGTGATAATCACAAGTGCCCCAAAAAGAAGTAATTTGGGTTTTTTTTTATTTTTTTGCTCCAGTTGAGCCAGTTTCAATTCCCTAAAAAAATACAAAAAAAATATAAAACTGTTTTGAAAAGCCAAAAAAAGTTCAAAAAGTTCAAAAAACACAAAAAAAATATAAAACAACAAAAAGAAGAAAAAAAAAGTTCTTTTTAGAACTACCTCCAATTTCTAAATAAAAACTTCATTTCTTAAAAACTCTGTCATCTTTTTCCCTCATTTTACGCTCCCCGGTGCGCTCCCCGGTGCGCGTACCAGGCGCTTCCCCCGCGAAAAAACGCAAAAAAAAAAAATTTTTGAAGGCCCCGCGGGGCCCTTTAATGGCCCCCATATCAAACCTAGGGGGTCAGGGGGGGGTCTACCCTACCCCCTTATGGTCAATTCCCCCCTTTGTTTTTGCCACCTCTTATGACTAGATTTTACCGATAGACAAGATGGCGGCCACTCCGGACTGTTTAGAATGTTTACAGACAACTGAGAGCCAATCAGCTTTCTGCACGCAAGTCGCGTGTCGCGCCGGGAGCGCTTACCGGTGCGCGCACCGGAGAGCGCCTATAGATATATATATTTTTTTGAACGTTAATTTCTCAAAATCCACTGAAGCACATATCTTGAGACATAGCAAAGGCACATCGGGCTACCAGTCCCTACAATTTTGCCAAGTTTGGTGGAAATCCATTCAGCCGTTCGGGCTAAAAGTGAAATCGACCGCCCTATGGAAATTAACATGGGGAAAACGCGTTTTGGGACCCCCCTTTTATCTCGCCCCCCGCTTGACGTATCCCCCCCAAACTTTCAGGGAAGGACCGGAACGCCGCGAGGCCATTTTCAGGAAATTTTCAGGCAGATTCGTCAACCGGCGCCAAAGTTATTCCAAATAGAATTTTGAGATTTAACATTGAAAAAAATCCTAACTATAACTACCTACTGGCGACCGCCAGTAGGTAATATATATATATATATATATATATATATATATATATATATATATATATATATATATATATATATATCACAACAAGCTTTTTCTCCAGCCTTACACTCCAGGCGAAAAAGAGAGAGAGACGGACCCAAACGGCTCTAGCAGGTAGATGTTTATTCAACACTCCCCTCTGCAACGCATTTCGAGTACGATGTGCCATTGATCACACAGAAAATACAGCGTCTGCCATTGTTTTAAAGCTGCTTAGTGTCCAACCCCTTTTGTGAATCACATGACTTCCATCAATCGACATAGAAGAAATCTACGCTTTTTCACACTTATACCAACATAATATGTCAAGTGTTTTTTCTTTTTCAGGAGTTGGTATGGCATTTCTTTCTTTCTGTAATTATGGCTTTATAGTGAGGCTTATGTGTTTTACTTTTCTCAGCAGTGTAAATGCTTCAAAGTGCAAATGCAGCAAATCAAAAAAAAAATATATATAAATATATAAATAGTGATAAAATCATTTCTCCATCTGCATATTGGTGAAAAGAAGAATAATTCATAGGACCCACATACATACATATTTCATAATAAATATGTAAACAATTGACTGTGCAAAAAATCGCAATATGTGCAAAATCCACAACTCTGGGTCATCACTAAGGAGTACATTCCTTGTGTTAGTTCCTCAAAACACCTGATGAAATAACTCATCAATACTCTTGTTTAGTCTGCATCAATGCATTACACACATTTATAGACATAGCCAGCTCAATGAATATATATATATATATATATATATATATATATATATATATATATATATATATATATTGATATATATATATATATATATATAGATATATATATATATTGATATATATATATATATATTGATATATATATATATATATATATCTATATCAAAAGAAGATTTCTGAAATGACTATGTTGTTTTATCATGAAATAAAAAAGTTTTACCTATAGGATTTTTAATTGTTGTGAAAATTATATACGCAAGGTTCACATTTCTAAGGAAAGAATGTTTGTGTATAAATGTGTATCCTTATCCTGGTGCATTTATCTTTTATTTTATTTTTTGCAACAAGTATTTATTAAGGTTAATAAGCATCAATTATTCAGGCATCAGTTTGATATTCATAAAAATCTACTGACAAATTAAATCAATACTAACATGTAGTGTTGCAGTGATTAGCGATATGTTGGCCTATATTCTCAATGAGCAAAATTACAAATATATAGAGGAAGGAAGAGATGGAGGGGGGTGTACACAAATATAAACACTAGGAAAATGGGAAAAGCAATGGGGGAGAGTGTAGATTCAACTGAGAATGAAAATTGCTTTAAACAATTGAATCTACAAACAATGTGAAGCATAGAGAACATTCCAAGCAAATTCAATAACCATCCGACAATCTTTTCCCTCACACAATACTCTCAATAAAAACATGTAAAACAGGAAGGATAAAAGATGGAAAGTTTAAGTAGAGTAGAAAAAGTGCTGGAGGGGGAGTAAAAGATAAGAAAAAGGGGTACATAGTAGGGAGAGGTTCCTTTCTGGACCCTATTGTAAGCAAAACGAGAATGCCTCTCCATGGTGCGTATTTCTCATACTTGCATTAATCTCCACTGACAGCCTTTCACATTTAGGAGTCATAACCCTATATGTCAGCTTGTCCGTTAGACCTGGCATCATTGGCATGTATTTTTGCCTTTGCCTCCTGGTATTTTACGGTGTGTTGGACTTCATTTTTCCTGATCTAGATGCTTTGGGTACTTTTCCACTGCTGTTCAGTGCCAAAGTCCCCTGTAAATTGTTGTTATGGATTTGTGATTCCATCATTGGCATATTTGATTTAATGGTAGGTCCCTAGTACAGTGCTTTGCATGTGCCCAGGACCTATAAATCAAATGCTGCTAGTGTGCCAGCAGCACTGATTGTGCCATCCACATAAGCAGCTGTAAATGTAACTCAGACCTATGCGCAATTTGACACTGACATGTTGACCTGCCCTAACCTTCCCTTTTCTTAAACGTGATTCACCTTTAAGATATGCCCAAGGTACCCCAGGGGGCAGGGGGCAGTGTATGTAAAAAGACAGGACATTCATTCATGTGTGTGGCATATCCTGATAGTGAAATACTGCCAATTTCGTTTTTCACTATTCACAGGCTATCTGTCCGCTGGGACAGAATGGGAGTATATTTATAACATATTATAAATATAACTTCCTTTTGGGACAAGATAGGAAGATAACGTTTAGTATGCTTGAACTCAGAATGTAAAGATACATCTTTTAGTAAGGATGATTTTGACATCCTGTTTTGAAAATACCGCTTTTAGAAAGTAGGTATTTTCTTGCTAAGCCATCCTGTGTGCCATCACTAGGTCTGTGTATTGACTGTCTGGCTTTAGAGAGCATGTGCTGGGTATGTGCATGCTGTTCA
This sequence comes from Lissotriton vulgaris, assembly GCF_964263255.1. Classification (NCBI taxonomy): domain Eukaryota; kingdom Metazoa; phylum Chordata; class Amphibia; order Caudata; family Salamandridae; genus Lissotriton; species Lissotriton vulgaris. The sequence goes on from NC_141687.1 coordinate 2,083,388,502, forward strand.
GACAGTCACTGTGGGGGGTTGAGGTGTGTCCTACCTTTCCAGGGTGAGTCAGGACTTATCTGAATAGACCTGGGCAGCATTTAGAGTGGGGGAAGAGATTTCTTTCACACCTGAAAGGGCCTGCTCTGCCTTGTACAATGCTGTTTCCACCTCCGGCCAGGAAGCTGCACCAGAAAGGACAGAAATGGTTTTGGCTGGTGTTATGGCAGGGTTTTTGGCTTTATTTAGCAGTGATAAAAGATCATTATTCTTGCTCGCATCTAGTATAGGCCTTCTTAGCCTGTGTTGGCCCTTTTAAGCCCTTTTTCCAGACCTAGAAGAGGATAGCTGCTTAATATGCCTTTATTCTTGACTTTAACCTGTCTATTGCCTATTGGCTTTGACATATTAGACATATTGGTATGGTTCATGTAGGTATTCTGACAGAGCTAAGGAGCATTTCACCCCTTTCAGGCCTAAAGCTAGAGAGACTCCATCTTGATGGAAGCAGAGAGGCTTTTTAGGGCAAAAGCAATGTTTATAGTTATAACTGTTGTTCGCCCTAAGCGGACCGGAGAGAACCGGCCAGAGCTGAATCTAATCAGGAATTGTTCCCAGGCTCAGTCTCTAGACGAAACAAGCAGACTGGTCACTGTGGGAGCGTCTAGCGCAAGGAGCCTGGTGCATGGGATTGGTCAGAAAAAGCAGCTGGCTGGAACTTTCCATGAGGAAACAGCATTCTATATTTGTGAAGTGCAGAGGCGGAGTCAGTGAGTCGAAGAGCAGTCGAGGAGAGAGTCAAGCAGAGGGGAGTCGAGGAGAGAGTCCAGCAGAGAGGAGAGCAGTGGAGTGGAGTTGGCAGAGAGAGAGAGAGGGTTCAATCTGGAGAAGAGCTGAGTTGAATAGTGAGCTGGAACTGAAGGAAGCAGTCAGAAGCAGTTGTTTATCAGGAGGAAGTGTGAATAGCTGGAGTCTGAAGTAATGCCTTTTAGAAGAGATAGAGGAGAGCTCGTGGATTAACCTATGGGAGCAGATGGAATTGGACATTGGCGCAGAGATAGAGCGAATAAGAGAGACAGAATGAACGGTGATCAGAGCGGCAGGAACTATTAAAAGATTGAAGACGCAAGGTGGAGAGACAGTTCGTGTGGGGAAGAGGAGTCCAGAGACAGAGCGATCAGCGCAGAGGTGTACCCAAGAGTGCAGGAGAGGAGAGAGAGCATGAGATGAGCCAAGGCACAGACGAGAGAGGAACCCAGATGACAGCTAGAACAAGACTTCACACTAATCAGGTGATATTGTTTTCATCACATTAGCTACACTTAATCTTTTCCCTTTTTAGCGGAGTGTTCCTGTTATGTGTAATCTTTTCTCTTTCAAGCGGTGTGTTCTACCTATAGTCTTTGTTAGATGTGCATTAATGTTTATATTACTGTAATAAAAACACCCCCCAGTTTATAACTAACTGGTGTGTAATCCCTATTCTTGTTCACTAAAGGTAAACATAGCTCCTAGGTAATTGCTGCATGAATGGATGAGTAATCCCAATCAGGTGAGTAGTGATCACATAAATAGGGAGTGAGTGGACCTTTGATGCCAAGAACAGGTAATACATTGTAATCTGAAACCATATCCAAAGTCATCATTGTAGTTTCATCCCGAGTAGACAGCTGAGATAGTATCCCAATATATATATATATATATGTATAGGTGTTCATAGGAATGTGGTCGTCGTTGATATGCGGTGTTAATGAGAGCGATAGGGGGGATACTATCGTTTAAAGCCACCAGATTGTGGCATAAGATTAATGAGAGCGGTGAGAGGGAGATCACCGTGTAAGTTTCGCAGGATCGCGAACGATTTGGAAAAGGAGAGCACTGGGGCTGCAGACCCACGTGTGTAGACGCACCAGATTGTGTGTCAGATCTGCCCTAGGGTAGAACGGTCTGGGTCAGGGTGGCCGCGAGACCAACTGATGTGAATAAGTGTAGTGTAGGGTATGGATATCCCTAGTAATCAGTGAGTATTCTTAGTATCCCTATAGATTTAGTGGTGTTCTTAATAATATGAGCTTGTATATTGCGAGTTCCCTATCCTCAGGTAGGTACCAGGTGCCTGGATATAGAGGAGTCCTGAGGACGGAAGGTGAGTACGTTTTGGCTGGGTCACAGGGGCCCCTGGGGGCTGATCCCATCTAAACAGAAAATCCAGCCATTACATTTTGGCGTAGTCGGACAGTTTACGAACTCTGTGTGCCTGGCCATGTGCTTAGAGAGTTGCCTATGTGTTCTGAGGGAATGCCCTGAACGCTAGTTCCATCTGGCTTAATGTTGCAGTTTATGTAGCCTGTTAGACCTATTGGCTTGAACAGTTGCAGCGTGAGGAGATTGTATTTCATCATGGCATTTGGTTTATTCAGGGTGGAAGGAATGGTTTTCATCTTGGTGTTTAAACTGTCAGAGTTGAAGGATGACATTACATGAGGAAGCCAGTTACATCTATGTGATGGTCCAATTGTATAAATGTGTGTAAAAAATGCTTTTAAATTGCCCTTTCAATTGCTTGCTGCATCTGCTTATGCTGTGCAATGTGAAATATGTTCATTGTTCTATGATCTGTGGAGTTCTGTGAATATAGCTCCTTGTAAATATGACTTTTGAATAGCGCCATATTAATGTGACTTGTGAGGTGCAGGTTCTTATGTTGATCTATTGTGTTCCTTGTGCATTGCGCCTTGGATACATTGTTTGTGAAAAGATTGTCTTGTAAATATGACTTGTGAATAGCGCCATGTTTTTGTGACTTGTGAGGTGCATGTTCTCATGTTGATTTATTTTGTTCCTTGTGCATTGCGCCTTGGAAATGTTGTTTGTGAAAGGCTTGTCTTGTAAATATGGCTTGTGAATAGCGCCATGTGGTCATGGCTTGGACAGGGCATGTTATCATTACGTTTGGCAGGAGAGAGCTGGATCTTTCTCAGGTGCTTGGGGATAACGTTTTTGAAAATATGTATGTGTCTTTTGTAAACGTGAAGAAATGTGCTAATGATTTTCCCATGTAAAAATGGACGTTGGGAAATGTTTCCATTTGAGCTGCCAAAGGGTTAATATCTTGAGTTGAGATGGCAGCCTTTATTTTTTACATGCTGTCAACATGCATGGTTATCTGACCTGACTATAGAAGTCAGTGGATTTTTTGATGGTTTGATTTTGACTTTTTTTTTTTTTTTTTTTTTTTTTGGTTTCTTGGTCAGCCTACGTGCTTTGTCAGTTTCTTGACGGAAAGGTAACATCTTGTGTTTTGAGAAGGGTTCTGTTCATTTCACATTCCTTTTGAAATGCGTCTACGTATTTGTGTGGGTTCACCTTGGAACTTAAGTGCTTATAAATAAACCAGTGAATTACGGAGAAAGCTGTGTTCTTTTAAAATGAGAGAAATGTTAAAAAGATAGCCCGTTAGAGTGCACGCTACGAGCTGTTTTCATTAATTATTTCTGTGAGGGGTTTCCATCTAGACAGGAATGTGTTGGTTTTACAATAATAAATCTTGCCCGACTGTGCATGGTAACATGTGCTTTTAATTAGTGACTGGCAACTATTTGCCTTTGAAATGAAAATGTTAAAATGTAAATGTATGTTTTTATAAATGTGAACTTAAATACAATGTTGAAATGTATTTGCATTTTTATGCTGTTTTACAAATTATTTCTCTTTGACAAATGGACCCTAAATAAGTGAAATGTCTTGCCTTTAGTTGAGTTAGTTGGACAAACGTCTTTTTTTTAAAAAAAAAGAAAAACCGGACCTTTTTTAATTGGCAATGCACTGTAACTGAATTGTTTTTGTTAAATTCGAGCTTCTGTTAGTTACAAAATAAGGCAGGAGAAATTTGTTTTTTGACCTTGGCAAGACCAGCTGGTCTGCGCAGACGAACCTTTTTTTTCATTTTGCAAGTTTCGATCACGTCCCAGTGTGTTATGATTGGCTACAGTTCAATTTTCTTCCGCGCACGGCTTGTTTATTTAAGGGCGGGGTGGCCTGGCTCTTCAGACTCTGACCAGGGAAAATGGGAGGCTTGCAGTGCCCTGCTGATGCTGTCACCATTTGGGCGGTACTCCAAATTTTTTTTCACACTGTAGCATGGCTCTTGCCCAGAAGGGTGAGACTGGCTTAGTTAGGATTAGGGTATGTTAGGCCCCACTCAATGTTACTAAAAGTTAAATTTTGAATGTTTTAATTAATTAGGATATTTCCTTTTCAATAATGAAAGGCACCCGGGGTGCTTTTTAAATGGAAAATTTTATTTTACAAGAATAATGATACTTCTTCTCTTGTTTCTAGGATGGCTGCAGTTGGGGTGCGTGCGTGCGTCTGCCCACTCCCTTTATTTGTTTTAGCTTTTTATTTTCATGTTATTATTTTAGTTTATTGTTTTGGATGATGGAACCAGACCAGACCAGACCAGACCGGGTGATGGATGGCCGCATTGGAGGAAGTGCCCAGGATGCAGGGTGGTGGCCTACACTGAAGAATTTGGACATTAAATAATCCCTTGGACAATCAGGCCCCACTTTTAAAGCAAAAAAACGTGTCACCTATTATGACTAAGTTATTTAATTCCCTGGCCTGCAATTTTGACATTACTACAAGCAGGCCCCACTTTTAAAAAAAAACGCGTCACCTATTATGACTAAGTTATTTTATTCCCTGGCCTGCAATTTTGACATCGTTACAAGCAGGCCCCACTTTTAAAAGAATATGTCACCTATTATAGTTTTTCCAAATGAAGGACTTTTTTCAATGATGGTGCGCACATGTGTTCCACCGTGTGATTTAAAATGTTTTTTGTTACTGTTCTTACATTTTCACCTTGATTGATTAATGGGTGGTTACCTTAAAATTTGGATTATTATGGGTAGAGTGTCTTTTAGTATGTATTAATGTTTGCCCAGACCTTGCAATTGTATTTTTCAGATTTCACTTTAAATTGACAAATGTCAGCAGGTAGGCCTCATTTAGGCCTATTGTTATTTTCATCTCGCATATTAGCACCTACACCAATAGTTTCATGAGTCATCATTAGCTTAAGTTGCCTATAGTACGTAAGGCTCATTTAGGCCCTTTCTTGTTTTCTCATTAGAAATTGAAACACATTTAGTTTTTAAGTTCACAACTGTAGGTAGGCCTCATTTAGCCTTAAGTTGTCCGAAGTAGGCCCATTTAGGCCCCTTGCTGTTTTCATTCAACACATAAGTCCCTACATCACTAGATTTCACTAGTTATCATTAGAAGTTGAGGCACATTTAGTTTGAGGATGCTTTGGTTAGTTTCTTTCGTTATCAAATTAAATCTCAGATATTTTCAGCATTCAAGTCAAGGGTGCTTTGATTTGTTTTTAGGTTTTTATTCCCTACAATTGAGTTTTAGGTGGAATTTTCTTGAGTTGTCATTGTTTTTCGGGAGTTTTTTAGGTTTTGATTTGTTGATAGATTGTGTTGATGTTTGTTTATCTAGATGTTATTGTTTGTCAGATGTTCGCAAGATAAGGATCTAAGGGTGGTTGGCAGAGTTTTTTGGGCTTTATTTAGCAGTGATATAGATCTTAATCTTGCTCACATCTAGGATAGGTATTTTTAGCCTATGTTGGATAGATTGTGTTGATGTTTGTTTAGATGGTTGTTGTTGTTTATAAGATGCTCGCAAGATAAGGATCTAGGGTGCAATGTTATGGCAGGGTTTTTGGCTTTATTTAGCAGTGATAAAAGATCATTATTCTTGCTCGCATCTAGTATAGGCCTTCTTAGCCTGTGTTGGCCCTTTTAAGCCCTTTTTCCAGACCTAGAAGAGGATAGCTGCTTAATATGCCTTTATTCTTGACTTTAACCTGTCTATTGCCTATTGGCTTTGACATAATAGACATATTGGTATGGTTCATGTAGGTATTCTGACAGAGCTAAGGAGCATTTCACCCCTTTCAGGCCTAAAGCTAGAGAGACTCCATCTTGATGGAAGCAGAGAGGCTTTTTAGGGCAAAAGCAATGTTTATAGTTATAACTGTTGTTCGCCCTAAGCGGACCGGAGAGAACCGGCCAGAGCTGAATCTAATCAGGAATTGTTCCCAGGCTCAGTCTCTAGACGAAACAAGCAGACTGGTCACTGTGGGAGCGTCTAGCGCAAGGAGCCTGGTGCATGGGATTGGTCAGAAAAAGCAGCTGGCTGGAACTTTCCATGAGGAAACAGCATTCTATATTTGTGAAGTGCAGAGGCGGAGTCAGTGAGTCGAAGAGCAGTCGAGGAGAGAGTCAAGCAGAGGGGAGTCGAGGAGAGAGTCCAGCAGAGAGGAGAGCAGTGGAGTGGAGTTGGCAGAGAGAGAGAGAGGGTTCAATCTGGAGAAGAGCTGAGTTGAATAGTGAGCTGGAACTGAAGGAAGCAGTCAGAAGCAGTTGTTTATCAGGAGGAAGTGTGAATAGCTGGAGTCTGAAGTAATGCCTTTTAGAAGAGATAGAGGAGAGCTCGTGGATTAACCTATGGGAGCAGATGGAATTGGACATTGGCGCAGAGATAGAGCGAATAAGAGAGACAGAATGAACGGTGATCAGAGCGGCAGGAACTATTAAAAGATTGAAGACGCAAGGTGGAGAGACAGTTCGTGTGGGGAAGAGGAGTCCAGAGACAGAGCGATCAGCGCAGAGGTGTACCCAAGAGTGCAGGAGAGGAGAGAGAGCATGAGATGAGCCAAGGCACAGACGAGAGAGGAACCCAGATGACAGCTAGAACAAGACTTCACACTAATCAGGTGATATTGTTTTCATCACATTAGCTACACTTAATCTTTTCCCTTTTTAGCGGAGTGTTCCTGTTATGTGTAATCTTTTCTCTTTCAAGCGGTGTGTTCTACCTATAGTCTTTGTTAGATGTGCATTAATGTTTATATTACTGTAATAAAAACACCCCCCAGTTTATAACTAACTGGTGTGTAATCCCTATTCTTGTTCACTAAAGGTAAACATAGCTCCTAGGTAATTGCTGCATGAATGGATGAGTAATCCCAATCAGGTGAGTAGTGATCACATAAATAGGGAGTGAGTGGACCTTTGATGCCAAGAACAGGTAATACATTGTAATCTGAAACCATATCCAAAGTCATCATTGTAGTTTCATCCCGAGTAGACAGCTGAGATAGTATCCCAATATATATATATATATATATGTATAGGTGTTCATAGGAATGTGGTCGTCGTTGATATGCGGCGTTAATGAGAGCGATAGGGGGGATACTATCGTTTAAAGCCACCAGATTGTGGCATAAGATTAATGAGAGCGGTGAGAGGGAGATCACCGTGTAAGTTTCGCAGGATCGCGAACGATTTGGAAAAGGAGAGCACTGGGGCTGCAGACCCACGTGTGTAGACGCACCAGATTGTGTGTCAGATCTGCCCTAGGGTAGAACGGTCTGGGTCAGGGTGGCCGCGAGACCAACTGATGTGAATAAGTGTAGTGTAGGGTATGGATATCCCTAGTAATCAGTGAGTATTCTTAGTATCCCTATAGATTTAGTGGTGTTCTTAATAATATGAGCTTGTATATTGCGAGTTCCCTATCCTCAGGTAGGTACCAGGTGCCTGGATATAGAGGAGTCCTGAGGACGGAAGGTGAGTACGTTTTGGCTGGGTCACAGGGGCCCCTGGGGGCTGATCCCATCTAAACAGAAAATCCAGCCATTACAGCTGGGCAAAGAGCTTCTCTGCCTCCAGAGAAGAAAAGATGTTGCACAATAAAAAGTGTTGCCCAGACTCCTGAACGTTATATTACTTCTGGGATTCAAGAGGAACCTTTTCAAAGGAGAAGAGCTGGAGAAACTGAAGGAGAAGAACTGCCCCTTCACTGTGTGCTGTCTGTCAATAGATGCCTATTGCTGTTTTGGGCCTCTGGAGGTTGTTCTTGCTGTTGGGAGCTGGAAAAGTAATACAACTACACATCTGCACCTGTTTCTGATGCATCGCTGAAGAAACCAACGCAGCGCCTGCCCGCGGAGGGAGAAATTGGTGCATGGTGCATTGAGTGCACCGATCTACGAAGTCTAACATCACTGCACTGATTCCGACGAAGGCCCTGCCGTGCGGCTTGAGGAACCAACGCATCATGGGACCATCGCTGGAGAAACCAACTAAGCGCCGTTGCGGCGTCAAGAACCAACGCATCCCAGATCATCACGCATCGAACCAAGGGGGTGAGCAGGTTTTCTTTTAGAAGTGTATCTCCCTTACCCTGACTAGGAAAAAGGGTCCCTTCTTGGACAAAGGTATTTACCACTGCCAACTAGAGACCCCCTTTAACATTGGTGGCAGTGGTGGGATTGGACTTGCATTTGTGCATTACATACAGAGATTGGTGTACACCTCTAGTATGGTGCAGACCATTACACATCCACATACAACTGGTGGAGCTTTTTCTTCTTGGAACTTTTTGCAACTTGAGAACTGCTAATTATCACCATGACAACACCAGCATCAGTTGTATCTGGGAATATTGAATTTGAAGAGGGTAGGGTTGAAACCTACACTGTGCTATAATTAAAAGCTGTCTGTAAGAAATGTAATTCCTCAGTAAGAGGCCTCACTAGAAAGGAGGAATACCAAGAGGCGGCTTGGGGCCTGGTTGGAATCAAAGAATGCTGTGAAGCATACCGAGGAACCTATGGTAGAGGCTGATAATTCATATGGGCAGCAGGATGGGCTATTGGGTCTGCCTAGAAGTCCAGGCAGGGCAACAGTATGTCTTCAAATGGGCTGTCTCCAGAGGAGTTGAAGGACAGAGAGAATAGCCGAGTGCATGACTTGGAGCTTACCAAGCTTAGGTTGAGGAAGGAGAGTGACATGGAGAGTAAGAAATTGGATTTGGAGAGGCAGAAACTGACCATGGAGGAAAAGAGGCACGCTTAGAGCATGGGAGAGGTCTGAATGATTTGTACATGAAAGCCAATAGGGTGGAGTCCAGTTCTAATGGTGGCAGCTTGCTGTCAGTCCCTGGAGAAGGGAGGGTATACAGCCACAAGGAAGTGATAAAGGATTTTGTGAGGAGTGAGGACATTGGTCAGTGGTTTAAGTCATATGAGGTAGCAATGAGGTCCCACAGAATCCCTGAGAGAGACTGGGGAACGGAGGTGTGGAGCTGCTTCATCACAGAAGGGCGGGACACCTTGCTAGCCTTACCAAGTAAGGATCAGATGACTTATGATCCAATGAAAGAAGCCTTGATCAGGAGGTATGGTTTGACCCTAAAACTGTACAGGCAAACGTTGAGAGAGTGTTAGAAGCTGTAGTCAAGCACTTGGGCGTATTATGTGTCCTATTTTTGCAGAGCACTGGATGGATGGGTGAAAGGGTACTCAGGAAAATTATTTTCAGGAGCTCTATGAATTGGTTGCATGGGAGTACTTGTCTGGTAGTTGTTTACCAGAACTACTCCAGGATTTGATTGACATAAGCTGATTAACCCCAGGAAGATTGCTGTGGAGGCGGACTGCTGGATCAGTACCAGGGTCCACAAAGGTCATGTGGGCGACTCGTCTAAAGGTGTGCAGGGTCTCCAGCAGAAGAGTAGTGGGGGACATGGGTAAACAGAAGGACTAGCAAATAGGGCCCCAAAGTAATTCCCAAGGGAACAAAGGGAAGGGTACCTAGCCCCCCAGTGAGAAGAAGCCAGGGGTCCCTGCAGGTAAGCCTGCCCAGAAGGATTCCCACACACGTTATGCTTGTGGTGAGGTGAGTCACTTCATAGGGGATCCTACGAGTCTGAAGAAGGCCACCATTGCACCCACAGGTGCACCACCCAGTGAGTTGGATAGTGTAGGCTTGGGGGGAGGAGTCGGATTCCCAGGAAGGGTATGAGCCAGCAGAGTTGACCCTGGTCTCACTAGGAAACAGTGAGATGGTCCAAAGAACCCACCTGCCCGCTAACACTAGGAAATACAGGCAGTGGGTGACCATAAATGGCCATTGGGTGCAGGCTCTGAGAGATACTTGAGCCAATGTGACAGCTGTCAGTTGTAGGCTAGTGTCTGAAGAGCGGGTGGTTCCCAATGTACTTTACTCAGTAGTTGCAGCTGATGACTCAAAGTGCCTCTGCAAGGTGGCACAGGTTCCCTTGGAGTGGGGAGGGTCTAAGGTACCTTGAAAGTATTTGTGAGGCCAGCCATGCCTGTTGGCTGTCTGCTAGGCAACAATCTGGAGACTTTCTCTTGGGAGAAGGTGGAGCATAAGTATCATTTGGAGATGTTGGGTCTGCCTGACTGGGCGTGTGTGACCACTGGGTCTATGGCAGCTGGTAAGGGCAATCAAGTGGATCTGGAGCCTCAAAGAGTAGCCCAGGTGCCTGCGAGAATGAGAGGAGGCAGGGGATGGGGGAAACTGGCCCGAAGATCCCATGGTCCAAGAGGAGGCACTCTTTGAGGGCGCTGCCCTGGAGCCTACAGGGGAGCAAGTGGCCAAACTAGGGGGCCTGCCTGAGCTGATCCATTATCAGCCAAAAGGGGGATTCTCCTATGAGGAATTCTGCAAGGAAGAGCAGGAATGCCCTTCTGTTGTTGGTTTGTGGCAACAGCCTGCAAACCAGGCATCAGTGTGGGCAAATGGTCTCCTGTATAGTGAGCCTAAGGTTGCTGAGCTTGGGTCAGCCCTTAAGCTGGTGGTACCCCAGCACTTCAGAGCTTTCCTACTGTGTCTGCCTCATGCTTTACTTTTGGCAGGGCTTTGGGGGCAGTACAAGCCCTCTTATAGGCTTATCAACCACTTTTACTGGCCCCAAATGTGCAAGAACACTGACTCACATTGTAGGTCTTGCCAGACTTGCCAGGTAAGTAATAAGAGCGGGGGAAGTGCAAGGCTCCTCTCCAACCATTTCCTGTAGGCCGCAGCCCCTTTGAGAGGATGGGCATTGACATTGTGGGGCCTCTCTCTCTGGATTGTGATGGCCCCAGTGATGGGCCGGGCATTGATGGGGATCTTCTCCCCTGTAGGATTCCCCAGAGAGGTGGTGTCTGGCAGGGGAACCAACTTCATATCCAAGTATATGAACCCCCAAGTTAAAAGGCTGGTTGAGAGATTCAACCGGACCTTGAAGGATATGATTAGGGGTTTTGGTGAACCTATGAGGTGTAAGTGGGACGTCGTTCTGACATGCCTGCTGTTTGCTTACAGGGTGGTAATGCACAATTTCTTAGAGTTCAGTCCCTTTGTACTCCTGTATGAGCATTCTGTAAGAGGACCTCATAGCCTGCCCAAAGAAGGCTGGGTGAAAGATCCCAGTAAACTTCCCCAGGATGTATATAGCTAAATGCTGGCCTTCAGTAGCCAGACTAAGAGCTTCAGACAACGTGCTCAAGTGAATCTGGAAGCCAGCCAGGAAGAAATGAAACAGTGGTATGTTCAGATTGCCACTCTTATCAAGTTTCAGCCTGGTCGAAAAGTGTGGGTCATGGCCCCAGTGCAGCCTTGTGCGCTCCAACATAATTGGACTGGGCCCTTTGAGGTGGTGGAGTACAAGAGTGAAGTCACCTATCCGATGGACTTGCAGTCTCCAACAAACAATTTGTGGGTCCTACATGTGAACCACCTTAAGCCCCACTTGGGGAGGTTCGAAGTAGGCATCTCCATGTGACATATGCTGAAATGGAGGAGGAGGCTGAGCCTCTTCCTGACCTCCTGTATGCTAAGGAACATGATGGGTCAGTGGACAGTGTAACCCTCTCCCCCCCCTGACCCCTGAACAGCAGAAGGACTGCCACCAGCTGTTGGGGCAGTTTGCCGCTCTGTTCTCCCTAAACCCAGGTGTCACTCAGTGGTGGGTCCATGATGTGGACACTGGAGAAAGTCCTCCTGTGAAGCACAAAATTTGTTCAAAGCTTGCATCAAGGAGGAGGTCTCCAAGATGTTAGCACTAGGGGTTATTGACCCCTACAACAGCACTTGGACAAGCCCAGTGGTCTTGGTCCCGAAGACTGCTGCAACCAGTTCCATGCCAAAACTCCAGTTTGTGTGGACTACAAATGGCTCAATTCCATCACCAGTTTGGACGCACACCCTATCCCCAGAGCTGATGAGCTCATACACCTCATTAAATTTCGCCTAACGTCTGGGTACTGGCAGATTGCCTTAACTGAAGAGGCCAAGGAGAGAGTCATATTTTCAACCCCGATGGGCATTACCATTTCCGGGTGATGTCCTTTTGTTTGACGAATATCCCTGCCACTTTTCAGAGGTTGGTCAACGATGTGTTGGCTGGACTGGAGGATTTAAGTGCAGCCTACCTGGATTACATCGCCATGTTTAGTGCCCTTTGGAAGAGCATCTGCACCACCTCTGGGAAGTGTTGAAGGCTCTGCAGATGGCAGGCCTCACGATCAAGGCCAGCAAGTGCCAGATCGGGCAAGGCTCAGTGGTGTACTTAGGACACCAGGTAGGAAGCTGCCAGGTGGTGCCCCTTCAGCCTAAGATTGACACCATTCTGGTTTGGAAACCCCCTCAAGACACAGACAAAGGTGGGAGCCTTTTTTGGCCTCACCGGATATTACAGGTGGTTTATCCAGGATGCAGCCCAGGAAGGTGAACTGAACTGACACCTGTCAGAAAGCTGTTGATGCACTGAAATCTGTCATGTGCAGAGTGACCGTGCTCAAGGTGCCCGACCTCTCAAACGAATTTGTAATACAGACAGATGCTTCAGAGAATGGTGAGGGGGCTTTATTCTCACAGCTAAATGAGGAAGTCCTAGACCAACCTGTAGCCTTCGTTAGTAGGAGGTTACTTCCACAGGAGCAGAGGTGGAGTGAGATTGAGCGTGAGGCTTTCACTGTGGTCTGGGTGCTGACCAATTACATGCCCTTCAGATGGTTGATGCAAATGAGGATGAGAACCCAAAGTTGTTGATATGGTCCATTTCCCTACAGGGGTGGACTTCATGGTGGAACTCTACCCTGGTACAGAACAAACCAATGCTGATGATCTGTCAATATTTTTACGCCTGAGCAAAGAGAACTCCCAAGAGGGAGGGTAGTTCTCCTCGCATTTTAGATAGAGGGGACACGTGTTAGACCTGGCATCATTGTGTGGTTTTCCCCTGTATTTTTGCCTTTGCCTCCTGTAATGTTGCTGTGTGTTGGACTTCGTTTTTGCTGGTCTAGATGCTTTGGGCGCTTTGCCACTGCTGTTCAGTGCCAAAGTGCAAGTGCTCCCTCTGTAAATTGTTGTTATGGATTGGTGATTACATAATTGGCATATTTGATTTAATGGTAAATCCCCAGTACAGTGCATTGTATGTGCCCAGGGCCTGTAAATCAAATAGTGGCAGTGGGCCGGCAGCACTTATTTTTCCACCCACATAAGCAGCCTGTAAATGGAACTCAGATCTGCCACTGCAGTGTCTGTGCGCAATTTGGTACTGCCATGTTGACCTGGCAAATGCACCCATTTGCTATGCCCTAACCTTCCATTTTCTTGCGTATGAGTCACCTCTAAGGTGGGCCCAAGGTACCCCTGTGGGAAGGGTCCAGTGTGTGTGAAAGGTAGGACATGCCCTGATGTGTGTGGCATCTCATGATAGTGAAATACTGTCAATTTTGATGTTCACTATTGACAGGCTATCTGCCCCATAGGGCAGAATGGGGGTTTATTTATAACAGAACATGTGTATTTGTAAAGTGCACGTTCACCCCAACAGCGTATCTTGGCACTCAATAACAGATGTTTATTGTTACACACCTAAGTGGTCATCATTTTACCAAGGGGAGATGGGGTGGTATTTTAAAAGTGTACCACCTAACCCTGAGTAGGAAGAAGAGTCTTTACTTGGACAAAGATACCTACCTCTACCTACTAGAGACCCCCATTTCTAGCAATGTCTCTCCAAGAAATATGCTTTCTTGCAAGACTCTTAATGTTTGCATGGTGTTTGCCACAGTGAATATATTCTCTCTAGTGCTGAAATCGATCTGCATAATCAGAAGACAGGATGCACAGTTAAAATTCAAATTTCTAAACATTTGGCCGCAGATGACATCCCATGAAACAAGAAAGGCGCCCATATTAGTCCAAAATGTTCCACTCCTTCACATTCATTTTATTGGTATTTATCTCACAATGTGCATTGCATTGAATCTTGGTCAACCATTTGTCACAGATAGGTACAGTAGATTCCCACCAGTGTGCTGAGATAAATAAATCAGTTGCTGCTAGTGATGTGGGAATCTATCTATTCCTTTGTACATGCATGCCTGTTTATCAAGCATGTCTTGTAGAAAAGGCAGTAATGTAGATGGCAGCAAGGCACCAGTAATAACAGACTATAATGTAATCCAGACTGCAGCCCTAAGATCTTACAATCTCATAGAATATGATATATTTTACAGTTAATTGAAGTGAATTTCCTGTGTTTGACATGATTAAGTAGTTGGGCTGTCTTTAATTTTTGAGAGGTTCAATATCAATGGTTATAAATGTAAAAATACAGAAATCTGAGCTTTGATACTCAAAGCATTATATCATTGTTTTGTGGTATGGGAGCCCAATCTTCTGGGTCTATTCCCTTTTCAAAATGGTTTGCTAATAAATGGTTTAGAGGCGCATTGATTATAGATGGAATATAAATTGGTAATAAAACCTGAAGACAGCCCCTTGTGAAATACCATATTATTCAATGCTGGGCATCATAAGATTATTGGTGGTGCCCCAGAGCAGTACGAATCCAGTACATAAGCTGGCACTGTTTCTAGTCAGCCACTGTAAGCTAGAAACAGTTCCTGGTTTACTGGTTGTTCACCCTGGTCAAGCAGTAACCCCAATCTTAGTCCGGGTAAGACACCAGCAATCCCCACATTAACCTGTGGTCCTCCCATTAGCTTCGCACAGAGCAGTCAGGCTTAACTTGAAGGCAATATGTAAAGTATTCGTAAAACACTTAAAATGATGAAAACACCATAAAAAAGATCCCACACCAGTATAAAATAATACAAGATAATTTACTAAATAAAAAAAAGACAAAAATGCAATGAGTAGAACTTGAGTTATGAATTGTTAAAGACTAAACTGTGATATAGCACTTAGAAGCAATAAGCACCTACTGGGGATATTTGGTGGTGCAGGTCAGGGAGAAAGTTAAACGTATAGACCCACCATGGTGGAGCACAGGCCGGCCACAAGGACGAGGGTTGGCCCGCTGAACAAGAGTACCTTGATCCTGGATGTGTTGCCATTGAGGAATGCATTGGGAAGTCAAAGTGATGCGTTGGTGTCGAAGCAACGCATAGGTGTAGATCCATGCAGTGGGGGTGATGCTTTGGTCCTGATTCTCCCAGCAATGGTGATGCATCTGCTCCGATGAGCACACGTGTTGCGATGTGAATTTCTTGGTAGCGGCGTCGAGGCCGTTGTTGATGGAGATGTGAAGACCTTGCGCTGGGTGGATCGCTGTGCGGTGGTGGTTCTGAAGGTGATGTGTCAGGGTGAGTCCACGCAGCGGAGGCGATGCACTGGTTCTGGTCATGCAGCAAGTGAAATGCTCCAGTTGTACTCCAAGCAGTGGCTCCGATGCACCAGTTCTAGAGAGGATGCATGAGTTTTGATTCAGGAAGCACTTTAGGCCTCACTTCCGATGGCCCAGGACTGGAGTGGCACCACTTGGCAGAGCAGACTCAAAGACGGTAGAGTCTAGGTGCAGAAGCAGGTAAGTTAGAAGTCTTTTATGTCCCTGAGACTTCACTTCAGGACACCAGCCAACTAGCCCTTGGAGTCACTCTGGGTTCTGGGTTCAAGTGATGGAGGTCCAGTTTTTCTCACCCAAGCAAGAGGTAAGCAGGTTAGCACAGCAAATTAAGAGTCCAGTAGAGTATCAGTACAGCAGAGTGGCAGTCCTTACAGCAGCACAGAAGTCCTTCCTTGCAGAGTTTCCACAGGTCAGGAGTTTAACTGAAGTGGTGGTACTTAGGTCCAGTTCTTATACCAAGTTGTTCCTTTGAAGTAGGGGAGACTTCAAGGAGAAGCCTTTGAAATGCACAAATGTTCTGACCTGGTCCCAGGCTCACTACAAGGGGATATGAAGCCCTTTGTGTGGGGACAGTATACAGCCTATTTAGGCTGTATACTGGCAGTATACTGGTGCCAGGCAGCAGGCACCAAATGGCTAAAGTATAAAACTGTGAACTTTCTAAAAGTGGTATTCTCAGAATTGTAATTTAAAATCAGACTTCACCAAAAGTTTGGATTTTAAATTATCATTCCAGAGACACCACATTTAAAAAGTATCTCTTCACATTTGGGAATTACAATCAAGAAACCTAATAAGGTAATACCAATGTCATCCTAAGGGAGAAATAGGCCTTGCAGCAGTGCAAAACATATTTTTGACTATTTAGGAGTATTCAAAATGGAAGGTTTAAGCCTGGCAAAGGTTTTATTTTCATAAAACTAATACTGTGTGAAGGATCTAAGGGAGGTTTATAGACCAGCCTAGGTTACAATCCCCAATAATACTATTTGCTACAAAAAAACCTAGGGGTCAAAAGAAGAGAAAAAAGGGGAGCCTCTATTGAATGGTAACGATAGCTGTCAAGTCTATTGAGTACCAGGGCAAACTTATTACCAATTTAGACATTCAAACAATACACACAGAACCAAAAGTGATTGTGGGTGAAACCAGTAAACAGAAATAGGATTCCCATCAAAGTCTTGTTCTGATCATTACTATCATCTGGTCATCCTTCGGAGATAGTGTGTCTCTAGATTATTGAGACGTTTCTACCAACCACCGGTCGGAGTTGGGTACTGACCCACAATCGCTCCAGGACCATGTAGATAATTATGTATGATGACATTGCAGTGCAAAACCAAAAGAGTGTATTGGATTGGTGAGTTAAAATAGGATAGAGGACAAAAGGAAATTTTAATAAAACCAGGAACAGTGCATGAGAAAACAGTTTCAAACAAATAACTGTATAGGGGCCAAGAAGGAATACGTCATGAGGAGATTGTTTTTGTGCAGGAAGGGGCACCTTCCTGCACAGAAACAATCACTACAGGCATTTTCCTCTTTCAATGCGTGCTGTAGAATACAGCACGCATTGAAACCATTGCGTGCACGCATTGCTGTAGAATACAGCATGCAACATGGAGCAAGGGTGTTGTGTGCCAGCGCATGGTAGCTGTTAGTGCACCAGCGCAGTGGAGAGCACAGGAATGCAACATATCATTGTAAATATTTTGCATTCCTATGTAGAATACAGCACGCATTGAAAGAGGATAAAAACAAGGAAAAATGAAAACATTTCTTCTCGTTGCACCTCGTAGCATACTGACACATTTCAAGGTTTACCAATCCTCGTAAATCTGGAAATGTGTCTGGTTCCATGGGGGTTGCGTGGGAACACCCACAGCAACACCCATGGAACGCCCCTTTCACACAAAGGGCTGCATGTAAAGGGGCACGTTGCAAGGACACGTCTTTGTAAATATGGGGAAGTTCAATGCGCTGCCAGTGCGTCACAAAAAGTGGTGTACTGGCAGCGCAAGAAGCTTGTAAATCTGCCCCATAGAGTTCAGGGTCTAAGAACCATGTACTTAATTTGAGTGCTGGGCCTATGTGATGCCTAAATATCACATTTGTGGCTTTCCTACCTTCAAGAGATGATATTGCACCCTTAAATTAAAGGCATATTACCATCTTTCTTTTTCATTTGCTCAAGCTTTGCCAGTTCTAGGGAAAACTTTACAGCTTCTCCTTCACTCTACTGCCGGACACTTTGGTCTACCTGCTTTGCTGACCCTTCGGTTGCTATTCTCTGCCTCACCACTGTGCCACCATAGATTCTGAGCTGATGCAGGGTACTGGGCTTATGGCATCTTCTGTCGTAGTTTTCAAACTGTCCACCTTCATCTGGGAAGAATGTGTCTTCCTGCTCCTTGGCTGACAAAGACACTGTGGCTGTTTATTGATGTCACAGCAGGACCTCCTCACCAGAATTGAATCAGCATTCATGATGTCTGCAAGATATTGGGTTATTGGTTGAGGGGGCGAAATCCTTCTTAAGCAGACACCACAATCCTTGTCACAGTGGAGCCCTCTGGCAGCTTTGCCTAAATAAGAGGCAATGTCACAAGTATTTATGCTGCACTTCCAACAGTAATAAAGTGAAATACAACCCAAAAGAAAATCCCACAACAATTTAGAAGACTAAAGTAAAATGGAATGCATAATTTAAGACCAAAAGGGACACAAGTTCAATAGAACCGGAGATATGTAATTTAGATTATTTAAGTGACAATAGCACCAAAAAGCACAAAGCTTCAACTCTGGATTTCAGGTAGTACTAGTCTCGGACAAAGTCAAAAGTTCAGGCAAACTGTGATGAAGAGTGGGACGGCTAGAGGGACCCAGTTAGGACTGCTGAACAAGAGTACCTTAAATCTTGGTAGCAAAGTGTTGTGGAGAGCCGCAACGAGGATGTGTTGCACAGCCTCAGATGTGTCACACAGCCTCAGATGTGTTGCACAGTTTCTGTCCTAGGAGATGTGAAACTGCAATGTGAGGTCCTGCCTTGTCATCAAGAGGCCGTTGAGGAGGAGGCTTGTGATGTGACGAACTTTCATTAGCACAACAGTCCTTCTTATTGGCAGAACCCACAGGTTGAGAAGTGTACTGGAGAGTTGGTGTCTGAAGTTTATTATTTATACCTGGTGCCTACTTTGAAGTGTGAGAAGCTTCCAGAGGATTCCACCCCTCAAAGGTGCTTAAAATTTCCTGACTACCTGCCCTGTCCGAAGATTGTTCGGCGTCACAATAGACTAGCGTCAAACTTTTTTGTGGGAGTGCTCAGCCAGAGCCTTCAATTTTGTGCAAGTGTGGTAAGTTACAGCTCCTCCCCCTCATTAACTCAGACCCTGCCAACACCTGGATTTCTTTTGTCTCACTGTCTGGGAGAAATACACAAAAAACAACTTCCAACTACACCTAGTCATGGTTCCCAGGATACAGACAGCAGATGCCAAATGATTAGGAAAACAAAATTGCATTAAAAATCTGACTTCACCATGAAAGAGGCTTTTAATTACAATTCTTTAGATACCAAATGTCGTCTGTCTATTGGCTCCCAATTGGAAGTTAAAGCTTATTTAATGTAATAAGCTATCTCCAATATCATCCTATGGGAGAGGTAGGCCTTGCAATAGTGGAAAACAAATTTAGCAGTTTTTTTATTACCAGGTCATGTAAAAAGAAAAAGTACATGTACAACTTTTCAAAAACACTGCACTCTGCCCTCTGGGCTGCTTGGAGCCCTCCAATAGGGGTGACTGATATGTATTAAAAAGGAAGGTTTGAGCCTGGCATGAGGTTTATCTTGCCATTGCGCAATGGCAGTTTAAAACTGCACACGCACACTGCAATTGCAGACCTGAGACATGTTTTGAATGGCTATATAGATAGGAAAGCAAAAGACACACAATTTATGGACGGAATGCAGGACAAATCAAAATATTCACCCCAATCAAGATATGGGATGAATCCATTATTCTTTTTCTCACCATGCCACCCCATTGTAGACCTGTCCATACTCAAATCAGTCTTGATCCTATGCCTCATGGGAGCAGTCCAGCCTGAACTGCCAAGCCAGGTCCTCCCTGGACCGGAATCAAGCATCCTAGGACCGGTTTCGGGATTTCACCCCCCATCAGCCAGGATAGCTTGAATCCAGTGGCACAGTAAGCCCAGGGCATACCCGGCGCACTTAGGGTGAGAAAGCAAAAGATACACAATTGATGGACGGAAGGCAGAACAAATCAAAACATTCACCCCCAGTCAAGAGATCTGAGTTGGTTCCAGCATACTTTTATTCACCATGCCGCCCCAGTTTACACTTGGCCATATGCAAATCGGTCTTGACCCTGTGCCTCATGAGAACAGTCCAGCTTGACCTTCTAATCCAGGTCCTCCCTGGATCAGGAACAAGCATCCGAGGACCGCTTGCGGGTTTTCACTAGGGCTGGACGTAATTCGCAAAGTAGCGCTATGCGAAGTGCACTTAGTACTACGCAAACTATGCGCAGCACTATGCGAACTGCGTAGTACCCTGATCGCACTCTGCAAGATGCCGTTTTCAATTATTGCACAGTGCGGAGAAGCATCCGGCATTGTGCAATCATTGAAAATGGCATCTTGCACAGTGCAAGCTGTAGTTTCTGCCGCTTGAGGAGATTTTTACTGGAGTGGCAGCTTTCTCAACGCGGACTGGTAGTTTCTCATCGCGAGCGGTAGCGAGCATACGCAACCACTCACAATGAGAAACCAGACCTCCCCGCATTGAGAATCTCACCCGGAGGTTTTTTTCCACGCTCGCAATCTGATCGCGAGCAAGGAAATAGGTCTCACCAGGATGTCATTTTGCTTGCTCCCGGTCACCAACTTGACTTTGAGGACTGCAAGCAAGCAAAAAATTACTGCTGCACTACTCTACGCTACACCTGTTTGCACTGTACTACGTGCAGTTCTCGTAGTGCGAAGTTGCACAAACTTCGCAAACTACGCGAGCGTAGCGTAGTGTGCTTTGCCCAGGTTAGGTTTCACCCCCTCACCGGCCAGGAAAGCTTGAATCCAGTGGCACAAAGAGCCCGGGACCCACGTCTGGGCATACCCGGCGCACTTAGGGCGAGAAAGTAAAATACACACAATTGATGGTTGGAATGCAAAACAAATCAAAAAATTCACCCCCAGTCAAGAGATCCTGGCTCATGAGGGGTGAAGCTCCAAAAGCAGTGCTAGGATGCTTGTTTCCTGTTCCTTGTTTGCAGTTCATACTGGACTGTTCCCATTGGGCACAGGGTCATGATGGATTTGCATATGGCTGAGTCCAAACAGCAACAGCATGGTGAGCAAAACAACTATTGATTTAGGCCCAGATCTTTGTACTGGAGTGAATGTATGACATTGCTCTGCATTCTGTCCATCAATTTTTCTTTTGTATTTGTCACCCGGAGTGGGACGGGTATGCCCCGACATGGGTCTGTGCTCTCCTAGCCACTGGAGTCAAGCTATCCTGGATGATGAGGGGTGGAACCCCGAAACTGGTCCTAGAATGCTTGTTTCCAGACCAGGGAGGACCTGGCTGGGCAGTTTGAACTGGACTGTTCCCATTGGGAACAGGATCAAGACTGATTTGAATAAGGTTGTGTCCAAACAAAAATGGCATGGTGAGCAAAATAATGATGATTAGGCCTAGATCTATGCACTGGGGTGAATGTATGACATTGTTCTGCATTCTGTCGCTCAATTATTCTTTTACTATACTGGGTGGCACAATTGATGCTGTAGGCCTACTAGTTGTTATTAAACAATGGGGTAACCCAGTTATGAGAGGAACCTATGAATAGGTACATTAAACGTGCAGAGGTTCTGCCACAAAAAAAACTACACAAAATTCTTATTCTGTCCCCTCATAATGTAGGACTTCAGCAAATGATAAACAAACAGGTTTTTGAAAAAATATGTCTAAACACTGTTTTTAGCAAAACAAACAATTGCACCAATTGAAATGTGACTAAAGTTTATAAGAGAAAATTATATTTTGAGCAAGACATGTACACACGATGATACAATTTATCCAACTCTACTTTGTGCATAGGTAGGAAGCAGGGGAAGTGAAGCATGGGTGTTTTTCACATACATCACAACATATTTGAAACATAACTAATACTACATATAACAAATAATACAGTTAGGCACAACGTGGAATTCATGATGAAAACACCCTCAACAAGACCTCAAATTTGTCCTTTAGTATGTGACGGTCACATTGGGCTTCAACGCTTGATTTAAAAATATATGTGAACGTTTCTACCCCTTAAGATTGTGTGCGAGTAAAGAGACATCTTCATGGGGTCTTCATCAAGACAAATAACCAGGCCTAGGCATAGTTCGCGGAGTTACAAAAAAACTCTGCGTAGTTCAGCGAGTGGTGGGGTGCAGTGCAAACTACAGTTTGTGCTGGTATTCCTGTTGCTTGGGTACAAATCCTACCCGAGCGGCAGCTCACACTCGCGAACTTACCGTTGGTGACCACGAACTTACCCTTTGCGATTGCAAGTGGGGAAAAAAACTCCGCTGCACATCGTGAAGCAGAGTTTTTCGCACTCTGCGAACTCCGCGTACTGCGGAGTGCGAAGTGCAGAAAACTTCGCAAACTGGAGCGAAGTTCAGTGCCCAGGTCTACTAAAAACTATATCTGTGTACTGCCTTGCATGTTGGTTCCAAATGAATGTCAAAAAAGTGAACTGCAAGGCAAACTGTATATATATATTATACTGATGGAGTCCTCCTTGTGTAGGAGTTTAAACTTTCACTAGTAAATTGTACAGGACGGGAGGCACAGCGTGCTCACAATGAATCTCCGGCATCGTGCACTCGGGGTCATCTGTGTATTTCCATTGACCAGAAGTCAAAACTTTCTAGAATTATTAGGGGCCCATAGCCTCCAGAAAAACAATTAGGTAATATCCAGGTGCAACCTTGCTCCCTTGGACTCTCTGGCATAATGGGCTCAGAGCATATTATTGAAGCCTCCTCCCTACAAGGAGCATTTAATTTGCAGGCCCTGGGTACATGTGGCACCACTTTAATAAAGACTTATAAGTAAATTAAATGCTACAATTAGGTATAAGTCAATTCCACCATGTTTTAAGGAGAGAGCACAAGCACTTCGGCACTGGTTAGCGGTGGTAAAGGGCCTGATTCACAAAGGTATACTTACACTTTTGTCTAAGTTTACGTTTCTTTGGAATTCACAAAACTGCATTTTAAGCATAGGTTTACAAGTGCAAAGACTCCGCAGTCGGGCAGAGAACTCCACACATCAAAAGATACAACATGCCTTTTTTACTTACAGAGATCTATCAGGGAACTCTGATATTGTTCTTGTTCTATATTTGTATTTATCTTTTCAAATGACTACATGCATGGTAAGCATGACACACATATCATGAGAACTACACTTAAATTGAGAACTGACATACACATTGCATAAAGCAGATATCCATGTCCATATATATTTTCTTAGCTGTTTTCTATTCTTTTTTTGCATACCACTTAGCCAGTTTCTACTCTCGGTCCTTTTGGGATGGTTAGTGAATGAGAGGGTGCAGCACCTTGTAGCTACACGATGTGCTTCAAGAAGTCTAAATAAACTTTTGCCCTATGATGTTACATAATGGTGCACTGACAATGCTGGAGATGGAGTAGCTGGATACATCTACAATGTATCTGACCCTTTCACTTTTTAAGATGAAGTCATGTCTAAATGAAAGACGCCAGAGTTTGAATTGTCAAGTAGAGAAACAACTTATAAACATATGGTAAATAGACAATATGTTCTTTGTCTAGCCGGACAGCATTTATTTCAGAAAATACGTCATATAAACAAAAATTAACAAATATAAGTGGAATGCAACCTGCGACCCACATGAACAAAACAAAACAGGGTATGGGGGGAAGGGGTTCAAGCAAAAGGAAGGAGTCTGTGTGCAGGTGTGTTTTGGACAGACTTTATTCTCATATAGGTAGCACTGTGCATTATATACATATTATTCTGTGACATATGGTACACTTGGTGTTGACTTTTTCGATCCCTGGGTTCAGATACATGGGATCATCTTCAGGACAGTAAAGATAAAACATGCCTGTTTTACAAACAATTTGTCATCCGGGGGGGGGGTCCTGGGGGTCTGCAGATTCCAAAAGGATCTAGAAAACTCAGATCGGAGGGGTTCTCAGTGTGAGGGGAAAGGAGCATTCGCTAACGTCTATTCCGGCTGTGGTGCTTCCGGAATAACGTGCTTTTTGTCTGTGCTTGCGGGGATTAGTCCTGCTTGCATCCATACAGTTCCGGAATCTCTCTTTGCTAGAGGTCACATTAGGTCCCATTGTGGTGGCAAGTTCAGTGTTTTCTGCATAAGAGATTACCTCAAATCCAAATAGTTTGATCACTTGGGCTAGAGGCGCCACATAGATGCTGAGAAGCGTGAGGCTCAAAGAAGACCCCTGTGGCACTCCCCTGTCCAATGCGTTGGGTTGAGAAATAAAAGGACTCTAGCTGTACTGCATGGGTGCGGTCACTCAGAAAGTTCCTCAGCCATCTCAGGGCCTTCCCCCCAACACCTATCCTCTCCAGTCGTTGAATTAGGACTGAGTGGGAGATGGTGTTGAAAGCTGCAGAAAGGTCTAAAAGCACCAGCATTGTTCTGTGCCTGTCATCTACGGGGAGTCTTATGTTGTCTAGGACTTCCACCGATGAAGTTTCTGTACTAAAAGAGGCTCAAAAACCTGATTGGGAGGAATCAAGCAGGAAATGACTTTCTAAAAAAACTGTCAAATGAGAATTTGGAAGTGTTTCCATAACTTTTCCAAGGATTTGAAATTTGCTAATACTCTAGGGTTTGCAGTGTGTTTTTAAATAGGTGTAACCGTCTCTGATTTCCACTTGAGTGGAAATGTGTCTAGGCTCAAGGAAAGGTTAAATAAAGGATTGAGGGACAGAAGGAGTCCTGGGGCCACAGTTGCCAAAGTATAAGGTGGTGGTAGATCATATGGTGATCCCTCCTTAATTGTATTTATCAGCATATTGAATTTGTCTGGGTTCACCTTACACAACTTCTCCAAGAGAACAGGGCAGGATTTCTCAGTTTGGGTGAGAGCAGCTCTAGTTAATGTGTGCTTTTTTTCAAAATTACTATTCTGCCATTTTTTTCCTCAAAATAGCTGGCAAGCTCTTTATTAAGGGCCTGAGATGCCTCAACAGATTCAGCTTATTAAGGGCCTGAGAGGTCTCAACAGATTCAGAGCATGCTGCAGGATTGGTAAATTCCTTGAGTCTTTAGTACAGTCGTTTTGCGGAATTGATTCGCTCTGCTATATGGACTTTCCTTGTTGTTGTTAGATTATTATGGTAGATTCTCTACATTTATTTATATATCAGTTTGCCTTCAAGGGATTTTGAAGTCCTACATTTGTGTTCTAATTTTCTGCACAGAGTTTTTTCCTTCTTTGGAGAATCCTAAAGCAAGGGGGAAACATGGTCTTTGCTGTTTTTTTTTTTTTTTAGAGTTTTCTATAGCACAAACCAGACCCAAGATAGGGTAACAGAGCACTTTACAAAGTGAGTAGGGAAATAAAAGGACATTTGTTACCAACAACATAGATCAAAACAACGTAAAATAAGTAACAACAGGTACTAAATAAAGTTCGGGGGATAAATGCAGAGTAGAAAACAGCTCTGTGATAGGGAGTCAGATCGTGATTGAAAAGGTCTTATCTTCGAAATATAGTTTGCAGCTGGCTTGGTAATGGTGATGAATTTGCAGTAGGAGTTTGTTCCTCAGGAATATTTTTCCCTCCTTTTTGAAGAGGAACGTTGAGGTGATTTTTTCTGGTGGAAGCCAGTTCCAGATTCTTGGCGCCGCTCCAGAAAATGATCTGTTGGAGGTTTTAGTCTTGTTGAAACTTGCAGGTTTCAGGAGTAGGTTATCTATGCTCCTGGAATGTCTGTTTCCTCCAGATAGCGTTTTGTTTTTGGGCAAGGAACTTGGGGTATTGTGGTGTAACGCCTTATGAGTAATACAAGCAATCTTTAAGTAAATACGGGCTTCATAGAGTAGCCAGTTTAGTGCCTTCATGTGTGGCGATATGTGGTTGAACTTCCTTGATCCTGAAATGAGTCAAGCTGCGGCATTGAGACAGGCTTTTAGAGGTGCAGAGAGGTTTTGGGAAGTCCGGAGAGGGTGGAGCAACCGTACTCCAGCCTTGAGACAACTAAGGCCTGAACTGCAGTTTTGAGGTCAGGGATCTCGATAAATGGCTTCATTTTTCGTAGATAATTGAGGTGAAAGTGACCGCCAACTACGCGGTGCCACTAGATTCAGGTTCACGTCTGGGCAGGGATGACCTACTGAACGATTGTGTTCACGGGCATACCCTCCTGACGGGCACCAGTTTGAGTTTATGTAGCACATAAACTTGTGTATGTTCTCCCCTTGACTTTGGGGATATTTTCTCCACTGGACAATTTTAAAAATACCCGGATAAGTATGGATTTTTTACACCAACTGTTTTCGGGAAACCCTGTGAATGAATTACGGTACAGGGCGACGAGTGGATTTGACTGCGACAGTCCTGAGGAAGACCGAAGTGACCTTTTGGGGCACAATGGAAGCAGTCGAAACATGTTGACTCCAGCAGTGGTAGGAGGGTAGTCTTGAGGAACCTCATTTTCTCTGTAAGACATTATCCCATCCTTTCTTTTTACTTTTAATCCTGATAGGGGTATCAAAATTGGGTTTAATAAAGCAATATTTTCTATTGGCACCCCTAATCAGTTTAAATCACATCCTAAACTGCACTTTTTCAGTCGCACTTACATCAAATTCACGAGGTGTTCATTTACACGTTTCACCACTCTTGTATGTTATTCGTTGTACGTATTAATTGATCGTATCGTACGTCTTGTCACGTGGATTTTATTTGTTTTTCTCCCTCCCTAATGCTCCGCCCTGGATGTGGCTACACCAGGGCATTTGTAGCAGGCCCTATGATAATTCGGTATGTGAGTGAGGGCAGTTTTTCCAAACTGGGGAATTTTCCACTGTGGTAGTTGTGTACTCTATTTACCCCCTGTGTGTGATTAACTGGTTTCCTTAGGGGGCCTGGGGTATTGGAGTTTAAACTATTAGGCCCTCTCCCCTTTTGTGTGTAGATCAGCTGGCATTTTTAGCCATCAAGTTAATGTGAGCTTGCATGTTAAGATTCTTATCCAGTTTGACCCCAAGTGATATTGTGAAGTCCACCAACGTTGGGGTGCAATTCAAGGCGGTGATCCTTTTGGTCTATTCCTTTATTTCTTGGGAGTTGTTGGGTGGGGGGGAGATTAAAAGAAAACCATTTTTTTGTGCATTTTAACTTACTTGAGGAGGTTGGTAGTTAGCCATTGTACGTTTTTTTCAAGAGCTAGGTTCATTAACTTTATCTCTTCAATGCAGGTGATTGTGATGTAAAGTTGGGTGTCGTTCGCGTACATGTGGCAGGAGATGCTTGCCTGCTGTAATAGATCAGTAAGAGAATCAACATATACATTTAATAGAGTGGGAGACAAGGTAAAGCCTTGAAGTACTCCTAGTAGGTTAGGTGAGGATAGAGAAAGGATCTTGTTGGTCATGAATAATTGTGTTCTATTTTCCAGAAAGGATTTGAACCATAGAAGGTTTAATGGGGGCAATTTTATCAAGCGTTTGAGTAATGGAACTCTCAAATGCTGCTGAGACCATGTTCAAATCCATCTGATATGACAGAGAGGGAGGAAGAAAGTGCGATGTAAAGGAAGAGAGCACCACTTTCTTCCTGGACCTGATTGCCCTGGTGCAAGTGGCTGTCCTGACATCAGCTGGCCTTCCAAGCCGAGATGAAACTTGATGGCACAGTGATCAGACCAGACCAAAGGATTGGGTGGGATCATCGGAGAGATTGGATGAATTGGAGAGCAGTAGGTTATGTCCTGCTGCATGGGTGGAGCAAATTATATTTTGGTGCAAATTAGTGATTCTAGGTACGATAGCAGGCAGAAGGTGTCAAGGTCAGTGGAGAGTTCTGCAATATGGGTAAAGTACCCCACCAACAAGGGTATGTTGGCCAATAATTCCATTGAAGAATAGCCTTGAGATTCATCAGATGAATGTGCTTGGTTGCTGTAATTCCTCCATTACTTCTTCATAGATGAAGTAGGCAAATGTGTCCTTCATGGAAACTACCTATTAGGTGCTAGAGAATGATGGACAATTGTCTGTTTTAAACTCAAATGGAGAGAACTGATGTTTCCAAGATAGATAGAATGTAGGTGCATCTTCCTTATTATGAAATGACTTGACAATATTATTTGAAAGAAAGATCAGGACAAGGCATGGGCAGGTAAACGTTTTACTATTCTATTGTACAGTACACAATTTTATAGAAATATTGAGTACATCATAGTATATAGGCCTGACTTGTGGAACACCCAAGTGATTAGATATTGCCTATGACTACTGCCACTCCAGTCACCCATATTTTGATTTTACAGACTCTGGGAAGGAACATTCTTTAGGAGGATCTGGGGATTTCAGCCTTATGTTCTCTTGGACACAATTTGTATTTGATTCCCAGTGGCTAAATAGATCTATTCTTTGATGGTAATGTTCACATTTTATTTTGCTCTTAGGGACATTTTCAAAAAGCGCCTCATTGTTATGCCCTGTTTGACATTATAGCCGCTGCAGCCCTGATCAACTGAAAAAGAACTTTAAGAAAGTACTACTGTTTGGTTTCAGACAGGCTGTGAATATGTCGAAATGTTCATCATCGTCCATACTGGATATTATTGGGCAAAATGTATGTGCTTCTGCTGAAAAAGAGTACTTGTATTGGATAGGTTATGCTTAATATTAGTCATGATGTGATTATGGTGACAAACCAATGATCAAAGTTTCAGGCCTAGCTGGATCAGTGGAAACATTTTAGGCACTATTATGAGTTTGGCGGTGCAGGATCTAGACCGCCCGCACTCACGCTGCCAAACCCATGTATGAACCACCTGCCAGACAAAAAGTTTCCACCTGTCTGGCGGGCTGTTCTTTGGCGTTCCCAGTGCCGTGCCTCTGAAATAGGCACCCCAAGGGAAACGTCAAAGGCAGTATCTGTATGGCATGGACTGCTGCAGGCTATGCTGTGCAGGTAATATTGTGCATGTGCAGGGGCACATTTTGTGCCCCCTGTGTGCATCCACATGGTGCGAGACACCAGGGGGCCCTTTAGGGCTACATTTGTTTTTTCACTGTCACACGTTTCATGGCGGTCGCACAATCATGAAAAGTGTTGCAGTGAGGAAACTCGTAAAATGCTAGGCAGGACTGCAGCAGCCCCACCAAGCATATTGCAGCCCCTAGACGACCACGCCACTGCCGGGGATCTCTGATCCCTTGCAGTTGCGGTGGTCCCATGGCGGCCCAACTACCCTGGTGTTGATAGGGCGGTCATAAGACCACCACTGAGGCACCCCCATGATTCTGGAGGTCTGCGGGCTGTTAGACTCATAATAAGGCCCTATGTCATATGTCATAGGTCTGTTTGCTTTGAAAAGTCATGACACAGACAATAGTCTAGTATTATTTATTGTGAAAAGCCTATGTTAAAGTCAAGAGGTGTTTGTGAGTGGATTCGTATCACATTTTGTTAGAGTCAGCAGTGAAGCAATTTCTTACATGGATTTTCACAAAACAATATAGTAGGTAAGGGTTTTGGTTACCCCCTCTGACAAACACTGTTTCTTTGGATTTTCATGGTTTCTTAGCCCTCGTACGTTGGGGCTTATGTGATGCTAGAAACAGAGTTGTAAAATGAAATACCAAGTGATGAGATGTTACTTCACACACATGTTGAAAAATAGTTGTGCCAGACCAACTAAGAAGTAGTTCCATTGCATATGACTGTTAGGTACACTGTTAGCTTAGGCCCTAAATCAAATAAAGTATTAATTGGTTTTGCTTTGGGTACCCTGTGACCAATACTTGTGAAGTGGTTTCACACTTTCCCACAAATACAATAGGAAATGGTAATACATTGTGACTCTTGTAAATTATTTGACATATAGGATAAGAATGGGTTTTATATTGTCAGCTTCAACAAGTGCATTAGGAAGGGTTCAGTACGTACATCTGTTTTTAGGTTTGTTTTGCGGTAAATGTTCAATGTTCTGAGTTAGACTTAATGCTCATGTAAATATACATTTTGGAACTACCTAATATGTTTGATGTTTCTCTAGGGAAAAACTACATGGCCATGCTTATGTTCATGTAAAAGCCAATAGGCTTACTTAATTGGTTTTTAAATGTGGTGAGAAAGGCAGGATGCAGTAGGCTTTTCTTCACCAAAAACCTGATTTATTTCACGGGATACGACATTATAAGCATCCCCCACACCTCTTAATAGTGACAGTACTTTAGGGACTAGCTCAACGATGCTGGACACTATAGGTGCTCGTATCCGCATTTCAAAATATATTCAAAATATTTGTGTCATCCTCCTCCAGGAACTATATAGTGTATGTTTCTCACTACCCACAATTTCTCCCCTCCTCCACCAAAAGGTGTGTAGGCTCTAAAGTAATCTGGAGCGGTATACGCACGAGTGGGCCTTTCCATAGTCAAGACCCCTCTTGTTTGTGCCATTGCTTGTTTAAAATGAGGGAGAGAAATGCAACACATGAGAAAATACCCACATTGGGGTTAGTTGGGTCCTGTCTGGAAATCAGTACTGAAATCAGTTTTGTACCATATGAGAATACCTCATCGCCAAGAAGAGCACCCACGGTCTACTTCCTGCTTGGGGTTCTCGGTCTAGTCTATTAGCCTCAAGCACCTCTAGCGGGAACAAGGCGCCTGTGTGAAGTAAATGCGGTGCACTTCAACTGAATCCTGTCGAAAGTCAGCTGTGCTTCTCAATCGCTGTCAAATTCCATCAGAGAAATGCACGGCTTATTCGTAGAGTTTGTGGCAGCGTCTTTTCAGAGCATAAGTTAACGTTTGTTAAGCCTTAGTTAATTGTTGGTGGAGTCATTTTTATATTAATTTCGATTTAGCTTCCAACACTTTTGCGAGTGTTCTGAGGAGTTACTTCAAGGAGTGAGTTGTCATCAGAGAATGGTGGGAGATAAATCTCGGTGAAGATAGACTATCTCATATCTCTCAAGAAAGGCACAAAGAAGTGTTTATTGTGACATTTGGCCTCAGTCATTTGCTTCATCTTGAAAATTAAAGAGTTACAGTGTAAACCCGTCTCAGCTCCCCTCTGTATGGAGAGCTAAGAGAGTTTACGATTATCTACAAGGAGATATCGAACTACAGGAATAAAATTCCATGGCAGGACAGGAGGCTCAGATTATGCTTTCTCGATTTCTTTACTACCAACATCAGCCAATAGGAAAACAGTAAAGAAAAAGAAAAACTACAACTCCCATGAGCACTAAGGCAACCATAGAGACTACATCCCTATTGAAACAACCATAGAGGGCAAGACTTCCTCTTTCTTTGCTGCTTCGCAGCCAGTTAAGTCTTTTGCCTATACTTTATTGCATTATTGTTGCATATTAAGGCTTTGTGTGCTTTGCTTACTTTCGCGCTGTTGCGCCGCTCCTTTGCCGCCTTCCGACGTATTGTCTCTTTGCTTCGGCGCTTGTCTGGACTTTGTGGTCTCTGTTGTTGCGGCTGCTTGCTGTGCCGACTTGGTTCGCGGAGAGCGCGGGTCGCCTCTCCTGGTACTCGGGCGCTTTGTGCCCGCGTCTTATTGTGGAGTGGGACCGGGGACTCGGGAGGCCGCGCGCTGCAGTCGCGCGTCGCTCCGCTTCCGGGATACCAGGCGGGCCTCTGCGCATGCGCGTTGGCCCCATTGACGCTCCGTGTTCTTCACGAAACCCATACACGCATTAAGGCGGCGTTTCCTCTTAGCCTGTGCCAACTGCCTGCCGGAGAGTCCCCAATTTATGCCTTTACCTCAAAAAAGGGTTTGGGCTGGACAACTAATAGAGGCATTGCCTAGAGTGGCTTATGTATGCAAGCCTGTCCCTCCACATTTAATTTATGTGTTTGGGTGGAGTGTTGCTCTACCTGTCTGGCTTGCTTGGGTTTGTCACTCCCCCTGACTGGGTCATTTGTCCTTGGGGTCTGGCCTTCTGTTCATTACTTTGTGGGCATTTTTTCCTCCAACTGTTCTGCCATTTCTTCAATCATGGCTGGTTATGACGATTCTGAGGAATATTATTATTATGAGGAAACTGAAGAATCCTTTGAATATGATTTGGTTGACGCCCTTGACCAGGGGGTACAACACTCGGTCAATACTGCGCTTGTCCGCGCCATTGGACCATTGAAGCGTCATTTGAACGATTATGCTCACCAACAGGGTTGGATACCTTCTTCAACTGGCAAACACTCCTCTAAATCACCTAAAAACCCTCATAAATCCAACTTTGTTAAGTTGGCTAAGTCCTTATCTTCCACAAAGGTTTCGAAGAAGTCTCGTCTGCCTGCTCCGGACACTGATGATACCTCCTCGTCATTTTCTTCAGTTCCCTCTGGTCCCCCCCTGCTAAAAAATCTAGGAAAGAAAATTTTGTTACGCCTCTTCCCATCCACCAGTCCTTACCTTCGAGCCATCAGACATAGTTCACCCAAATTCGAAATCTTGGCTCCCTGCTCCTGAGGTTGCGGAATATATCCAGGCACACATCCATGAACCTTTTGATCAGGAGGTTCGATCTCGTCTCCGTTCCGAGTGTCCTCACCTGGAGTTGGCGGATAAACTCGCGGACAATCCGGAGGTGGATCCCACTATTCTGACCTACCTGAAGAAATTCACTAAAGACCCCAAAAAGGGCATTGATAGGTCTTGGCGCCTGTGCCAGGATAAATTGCTGGATCTCCTTGGCCCGCTTACCAAAATTTTAGATTTGGGTTACCAAGCTCAGGGGTCTGCGTCTGGCATCGACCCCGATAACATTATTGGTTGGGCCCAGTGGGCTATTTGTCAATTGGGGAACGCAAATTGTGCTCTATCCACTGAGCGTCGTCCATCCTATTGAAGATGGACCCCAGATTGACGGAGCTCGCCTCGTCGGAGTCGGGGCCTCTTGCTCAGGGTCTCCTCTTTGGTCAGCCCTTACTTAAGGATTTGACCAAATTTGTTGCCACCTTTAGCGGCCTGGACAAGGCGCAATCTTCACTCCGCAGGGCATTCCACCCGGTTTTTGGCAGGGCCGGACGTTCCAGGAGATGTTCGTCTGGCCGTGGTTCTGGCCAGCAGCGTGGCCATAAATCCCAGAAGGGAGGAGGAAATCAGCATTCATCCTATTCTGGAGCCAAGTCTAATTTCAACCCCTCCCGCAAAGGTCATGGACAAGGCAACAAAGGCGGTTATGGAGGAAACCAAGGTGGACGCCAGGATTTCTCCAATGCAGGTGAGCTTGATTCCCTACGACAGTGTTGTTCTGGGGGGCAGGGTGCGATATTTTCTTCAAAATTGGCGCACAATCTCCAGCGATGCATGGATATTACAGACTGTTCAGGGGTATCGCATCGAGTTTTACCATCTCCCCATCAAAGTCACGTCCCTTCTCCCCTTGTTTTTTCCCAACTAGATCGGGACGTGATATCCACAGAGATCGAGTCCCTTCGACTCAAAGGGGCCATTGTGCGGACCTCCTGGCATCCTCAGGGGTTTGTAAGCAATGTCTTCCTGGTGGAGAAGAAGGGGGGAGGCTCTCGCTTAGTGCTCAACCTCAAGGAGTTCAACAACGGAATGGTTTATCGCCACTTCAAGATGTAGGGCATCCATCTTCTTAGGGATCTCCTTCGACAGGGCGACTGGATGGTGCACCTGGATTTGAAGGACGCTTATTTGTCAGTCCCGATCTTCCAACCTCATCGCCGTTTCCACCAATTCCAATGGTTGGGGACATGGTTTGAGTACACGGTTCTCCCGTTCGGCCTCTCGTCCCCTCCGTGGTGTTTCACGAAGCTTCTGCGCCCAGTTGTGGAGTCGCTGAGAGCGCGCGGGGTTCGTCTAATAGTGTATCTCAACGACATGCTCTTGTTAGCTCAGTGTCCTGTCCAGTTACTGACCCATTTGTCCTGGACGATCGAGCTCTTACAATCTCTAGGATTTCTAGTGAATCCTCAAAAATCTCTTTTGCGTCCCTCTCAGTCGATGGAGTTCTTGGGCTTCCTGGTCTACTCGGTCTCTTGCCAACTGCTCTTGCCTTCCCAGAAGATCAGATCTATCAAACGGGAGTTGACATTACTGTTATCCAAACAGAATGTGTCTTTGAGGTCGATTGCTCGGATTGTCGGCCTCTTAGCTTCATCCATTCAAGCGATCTTTCCGGGGCCCTTACACTATCGAGCCCTTCAACGTCTGAAAATCAGACATTTGCAGAAAGGTCTTCGCTATTCCGATCTTGTTCCTCTGTCGCCAGATGCCCGGTCGTAGATGATGTGGTGGCTCAACCACATGGAGGCTTGGAATGGAAAAGCCCTATTCGGATCTACCCCGGATGTCGTGCTGGAATCGGATGCCAGTCTTTGGGGCTGGGGAGCCGGGGCGGGTCCGTGACGACGGGCGGCCGTCGGTCACGGGAAGAACTGAATATTCACATCAATTGTCTGGAGCTCCTGGTGGGCTTGTTTGCGATCCGCAGTCTTGCTCCTCAGGCTACCAAGTGTTGCATACTCCTCCGCATGGACAACATCTCTGCGGTTCGGTATGTGAACAAACTGGGAGGGGCGAGGTCGAAACTCTTGGCTGAAATTGCGAAGGACTTCTGGCACTTCTGCCTCCAGAGAAAGAACACTCTTATTGCAGAGTATCTCCTGGGTCGCCAGAATCAGGTGGCCGATTGGAACTCTCGCCACCTGCTGGACTTCAGCGATTGGCGGCTTCACCCCCGGGTATTTCGGAGTCTCTCTCGCATGTGGGGTCCGCCTTGGATGGACCTGTTCGCCTCTACCCTCAATGCCCAATTACCCAAGTTTTACAGCTGGCATCCAGATCCGGAGGCTCTGGCCACGGATGCATTTCTTCAGATTTGGCCTCATCATCTCTGCTATGATTCCGTGGGTTTTTGTTCGGACAAAGCAATTCCAGTCGGAGTTCATTCTGATAACTCCTCTTTGGAGGGCTCAAGCTTGGTTTCCGGATCTTCTGGAGCTGAGTTGCTCGACGCCGTTTCTTCTTCCCCAGAAGTGGAACCTGTTGTTGGACCCCCTGCTCAATGCGCATCCTCTGATTCTGTCCGGTCAGCTCCAGTTGGTTGCGTGGCGAATTTCGGGGAACGCTGGAAAGTCCCAGGCTTATCTGGAGACGCTGCACGGTTTATCGGTGAAGCTTGGGCCCCCAACACGCACAAGCGTTATGCATCAGCTTGGAGGCGATGGTGTGGTTGGTGTTCTGAACGGGACTTGGATCCCGCTTCAGCAGATGTTAATTTAGTGGTTAATTTTCTGGCTTCCAATGCCTCTTCTGGTTCTGCCTACAGAACGGTCAATTCCTTTCGCTCCGCAGTTTCTGCTGGCCACGATTTTGTCGACGGAAAGCCTGTTGGGGAACATCCTTTGGTTTCAAAGTTGCTTTGTGGCATTCGGCTGGTAAAACCGCCTTGTCCTAAATATGTTGCTCTTTGGGATGTCTCCATTGTCTTACGTTTTCTGGAGGCTTGGCCTCCCAATTCCTCTCTGTCTCAAAAACAGCTTTCAGCAAAGTTGACGATGTTACTTTGTTTGATGTCTTTCAAACGCATTTCGGATGTGCGAGCGTTGGATCTCGCAGGGCGTTCGTTCTCGCCGGACGAGGGTGACTTTTACCATTTCCCGGCGCACCAAATGTAATATGTCTTCTGTGACATATCCATCTTTTCTGCAGAATCCGCAATTATGTGTGGTTCAATGCATAAAGGATTATGAGGTAAGTTCTGCTCCTTTTCGGAAAAATGTATCTGGTCAACTGCTAATTGCTTTGCACAAGCCTTTTAAGCCTGTGGCACCGG
Source organism: Lissotriton vulgaris (assembly GCF_964263255.1). Lineage (NCBI taxonomy): Eukaryota > Metazoa > Chordata > Amphibia > Caudata > Salamandridae > Lissotriton > Lissotriton vulgaris. The sequence goes on from NC_141687.1 coordinate 2,083,424,125, forward strand.
CTACCCTGGCTCGTTGGGTACGTTGGCTTATGTCTGAGGCTGGAATTGATGTCTCCATTTTTGGACCCTATTCGGCTCGGGGAGCTATGGCTTCTAAGGCTTTTACTGTTGGGGTGAGTTTGACAGACATCATGAAGGCCGCGGATTGGTCTTCCGACTCTGTGTTTAAAACCTTTTATTTCAAACCCATTGTGGATATTGCTTCTGGTGTGGTGGCTCAGTTTTGAACAAGCATAATCTGAGCCTCCTGTCCTGCCATACAATTAAAAATTTGCAAACATTCGTGACAAGAATTTTCAATTCTATTAAGGACACGGAGGCGAGGATTATCCCCCCCAAATGTATGATACTGCATTGCTCATGTATTTTACCATTGCTATGACATGGCTCTAGAAGGTTTTCTTGCACTGTCTCCCTACCCTTTGTACTTTTACCTTTCATGGTACTGGGATGGTGTATTACGGCTCTGCTTTTCTTTCAGGCTCTGACCAGAAGTGAGTTTTCATCGCTGCTCTCCTGCCTCGGTTCCAGCATTTCCGATTCTGGCTCTGCAGTATTCTCCTGCTCTGGTCTCCAGGTCCTTGTTTCATTGGGATGTCTCCTGCTGGTCATTCTTCTGTTGCCTTCGGATGTTTCCTCCAGGCTGTTCTTGGGTACCTCTTGAATTGACTTTTGACTGATTAACTTTACTGGACAAAGAAATAGGAAGTCTTGCCCTCTATAGTTGTTTATATAGGGATGTAGTCTCTATGGTTGCCTAAGTGCTCATGGGAGTTATAGTTTTTCTATTTCTTTACTGTGTTCCTATTGGCTGCTGTTGGTAGTAAAGAAATCGAGAAAGCATAATCCTCGCCTCCGTGTCCTTAATAGAATTGAAAATTCTTGTCACGAATGTTTGCAAATTTTTAATTCTTTATCTTTTGAGCAATTCCAAGACCAATGTAATAAAAAAGAAAAGCTCCAACAGAAAAAAGGCAAAAGAGGTTGAAGACCAAGAAGAAAAGACTTATCTACTTCAAAAGGAGAGCGTTAATATTCATCAAGAATTTTATTCAATAGACTGTGTCGCTGCATCTTGCTACAATTGATAAATATGAGTGTTGACTAAAAGTTCTTCCAATCTATTTATAAATAGAACACTAAAGAGAGGGGCTCATCCTTAGGGTGTAAAAGGTAATAGTGTTTGTTTTAGGGTCACAAATAAATTAGAATATTTCAGTTCAGTCTAGGAAGTGAGACACTAATTGTTTGTGCTTCCATACAGGTCCAGTGAAGATTCTAGAAGAAGGGTCAGAACCTGAGGCAGTCTCTCTTGTTTATTCCCAATTCCCCTTTTCCCCGCGCTGGAGTTGGTTAGCAGCATTTCTATTTGTTGTTGCTGGGTGCGGTCTGAGGGAATCGAGGATAAGGCATCTGCTTCTGAGGAGACTGTGTTCTCCACCAATCTACATCGTCCATCACTCTTTTGCCCCCGAATAGTGCGATGGGACTTGAGGTACAGGTCTTTAAGAAAAAAATTCTAAGGGACATTGACAATCTGGAGCAGGCAGAAAAGAAACATGGGCTTAGCAATATGAGCAGGGCTGAAGGGACATCAGTTAAATCCTTACAGAATAATGGATCATTGACCATCAAACCAGCTGATAAAGGAGGATGGTGGTCGTGAAGAAATCCAGTGACTATGAGGCAGAGATACTGAGGCTACTTGGGGCCCATTAAAATTATAGGCCCCTTGTACATGATCCGACAGGAGAATTGCAAGAACTAATAATCAGACGTGTAACAGAGGCCAAAGAAAAGAAATGGGTTACGCCAAAGAAGCACAGTTTGTAATAAACTTGAAACCACGAGTACCAGCATTTTATATACTGCACAAGAAACATTATTCGCAACGGCCTCTACCGGGCAGCCCAATAGTGTCGGGTATTCAGTCTGTGTTGGAGGCGTTGTTGCAATTCTCTGACTTTTTTCTGAGGGAATGTGTAGTTACTCAGCCAGCATACCTGCAGGATACAACGGATGAATTAAACATCCTGGAATCCATTAATTATGACCCTGAACATCAATTACAAAAGACATTGAGTCGTTGTACACAAGCATACCCTAGGAGGTCATGCTGGTGGCAGCAGCGCGGGCACTGGCGGCATGTGAGTGGTTTTACGACACAACCCAATCGTTGTACTACAGTTTGTCGAAATAGTTCTGGTCAGAAACTTTTCTATGTATAAAGAGCAAATGTACCTTCAAGTATCTGGTACTTCGATGGGAGCAACTTTTGCCCCCAGTCTGGCCTGCATTTATGTAGGCCAGTTTGAAGCCAACTACATTAATCACTCACTAAATCCCTTCCAGAATAACATCTGTCTCTGGAAGAGCTTCATAGATGATGTGTTGTGCATCTGGACTGGCACTGAGGCAAAACTCCAGGAATTCCTGAGTTGGCTAAATGGACTTGATGGATGCTTGAAATTCACATGGAACATCAGTAGGGATAAGACCACCTACCTTGATTTGGACATCTGTGCAATAGGCAATTGACTGTGTACCAATGTACATCAGAAACCAACCGATAAAAATTCTCTATTGCACTACAGATCGTTTCATCCCGAGCACTTAGGGATAATTTACCGGTGGGGCAGTTCTTACGTTATCACAGGAACTGCAGTTCTACTGAGAAGTTTTTCGAACAGGCAGCAGAATTGGCAGGCAAGTTGGAGAATCTGTCATATCCTAAGAAAATTGTGAACAAAGCTAGGAAAAGTGCACTAAATACACCTAGAGCACCCTTGCTGGAGAGAAACGTGAAGGAGTAAGGGGACTGTCTTCCGGTGGTTACAACATTTGACCCTTTATTCACTAGGATATGACAGATTATCAGGAAACATTGGCCTTTGCTGAGCCATATGTCATCATCTCTGTTCACACACCCTGCTCTGATCCAACCCTGCTGCTCTGCCTCTGACACTTCCTCCTGCAATCTTTCCATTTCCTCCCCGGTCACAGTTGTTGGCAACACAAGGTTACAGGTTATAATTGGTCTCACCTTCAGACGTATTCGTATATTCAATCAATCAATCAATCAGTCATTTGTTAAGCGCACTACATACCCGCGAGGGTCTCAAGGCGCTGGGGGGAGGTGGGGGCCGCTACTGATTGTACAGCCTGGTCTTTAGTATCCTCCTGAAGGTCAGCAGGTCTGGGGTCTGTCGAGGGCTCAGTGGGAGGGTGTTTCATGTCTTGGCAGCGAGGTAGGAGAAGGATCTCCCGTCGGTGGTTGTTTTTTTGGATGCGTGGGATGGTGGCGAGTGAGAGGTCGGCGGAGCGGAGCTGGCGGTTGGGGATATAGAAGGAGAACCGTCTGTTGAGGGAGGCTGGGCCGGTCTTGTGGAGTGCTTTGTGTGTGGATGAAGGATATCCTCCTATTGACGGGGAGCCAATGCAGGTTTCTCAGGTGGGGGTGATGTGGCCATGTTGTGGTACATCGAGGATCAGTGATGCCGAGGTGTTTTGGATGCGTTGTAGTCAATTGATGATCCTGGTCGGGGCTCCCGCGTAGACGAGTCTGCTGCTGACGAGGGCCTGGGTGACTGTCTTTCTTGCATCTGTCGGGATTCATCTGTAGATCTTGCGGAGCATGCAGAGGGTGTTGAAGCAGGAGGAGGAGATGGCGTTGACTTGCTTGGTCATTGAGAGCATTGAGTCAAGGATGATTCCCAGGTTGCGTGCGTGGTCGGTGGGGGTCGGGGCTGCCCCCAGTGCCATTGGCCACCAGGAGTCGTCCCAGGCTGATGAGTTGGAGCCGAGGATGAAGACCTCCGTATTGTCCGAGTTCAGCTCAGACGGCTGATCTTCCTACATTCGGCGACGGCCTTCATTCTTTTATGGAGGTTGGCTTTGGCAGTGATGGGGTCCTTGGTGGGGGAGAGGAACAGTTGAGTGTTGTAGGCATAGGAGATTATGTTGAGGTCGTGCTGTCGGGCAACGTGTGCGAGCAGGGCCATGTAAATGAAGTGAAGTAGTGTGGCTCACTGGTTAGAGGCGGCAGACCCGAGAGCAGAGGACGGCCCGGGACCAGGGTTCGATTCCCGGCGCGGCAGGTTTCTGGACCAGGGTCGCGGACTCGATAATTCTCTCGCCTCGGTGCCCACTCTGATCAGCGATCACACTCGGCAACTCTGGGCATTAGCTTGCCTCATCTTCACTAACGGCCCCACCAGACCGCCGGGGATGCCTGGTCTCACCCTGGAGATACCCATTAAGGGACCATCTCTCAGGGAAGCCAGGAAGGGTTTCGCAGCGGTCGAAGCGCCTTGGGACCCTACGGGTAAGTAGTGCTCTATATAAATGCCTATACAATGTTGAACAGTGTTGGGCTGAGGGAGGATAACTGGGGTACGCCACAAATGATCTTGGAGGCTTCGGAATGGAACAGGGGAGGTGGACACTCTGGGTTCTGCCGGAGAGGAAGGAGGTGGTCCATTCCAGAGCCTTGTCGCGGATCCCTGCGGCGTGTAGGCATGCGCGTAGAGTGCGGTGGCAGACGGTGTCGAAGCCGGCGGAGAGGTCTAGGAGGATGAGTGCTGCAGTCTCCCCGTTGTCTAGCAGGGTCCTGATGTCGTCGGTGGCGGCGATAAGGGCGTCTCGGTGCTGTGGTTGCTGCGGAACCCTGACTGGGAAGGGTCCAGGATTCTGTTCTCTTCAAGGTATCGGGTTAGGTGTCTGTTAACAGTTTTATCGATGACCTTGGCCTGGAAGGGGAGCAGAGAGATGAGTCGAAAGTTCTTGAGGTCTCTTGGGTCTGCCTTGGGTTTTTTGAGTAGGGCGTTGATCTCGGCATGTTTTCAGCTCTCTGGTCATCGTGGTCTCAAGGGACTGGGTCTGACGGAGAGACGGAGTGTTTTGTGCTCATGGTCTTGATGGTGTCATCGATGCTCACGCTGGCCCAGGCTAGCAAGGGGACATGGTCGATGGTGTGCGGAGGGCCTGATGTGTTGCTGTCTGTTGGGGCTGTCTGGGTGTTGAAGCTGTTGTGGATGTCTGCTATCTTGTGGTGGAAGAAGGTAGTGAGGGAGTCGGCAGGGCTTGCCACGGGGGGTTTCGTTGGTGTTGGAGCTGGAGTTGGAGAGTTCTTTCACGATGTTGAAGAGCTCCTTGCTGTCATGTACATTGTTGTTGAGGCAGTCTTTGAAGGAGTTGTTCTTGGCAGCCCTGATGAGGTGGTGGTGGTTGCGGACGTTGTCATTGTGTGCTGCGTGGCTGTCCGGAGTTTGTTCACTGTGCCATTTCTTCTCTAGTTTCTGGCAGGCTTGCTTGGAGTCAGGAGTTCTGGGGTGAACCAGCTGGCCCTCTTGCTGATGTCTCTGTTGGGGGTTTCTTTAGTGGGGCGAGGATGTTTGCGAGGGTGTTGGGGCAGTCCTCTATCCAGCGTCTGAGGTTGTGGGCAGCGACGTCGGTGTTGGAGGGTTCGGTGGGTGGGCTGAGAGTGAGGTTTGCATATAGTTGATCTTTGGTGATTTGCTCCAGCGGCGGCGGGGGATCCGTTGGGTGCGGCGGTTTGTGGTGGGTTTCTGGAAGGTGAAGTGAATGCAGCGGTGGTCGGTACAGAGGATTCCGGTGGTGTGGCTGATGGAGACGTGCGGGCTTGAGGAGAAGAGGGGGTCGAGAGTGTGGCCGGCAGAGTGAGTTGGCAGGCATTGTGACGAGTTGCCTCAGTCCGAGGTTGGCGAGGTTGTCGATCAGGGTGGTGGAGTTGCTGTCCTGGTTGTTCTCAAGGTGAAAGTTCAGGTCTCCGAGGAGTATGTAGTCGGTGGAGGTCAGGGCGTGCGTGCTGATGAAGTCGGCGATGGAGTCGCTGAACAGGGGGCGGGGTCCGGGTGGTCGGTGTGGATCTGGAAATGCATGTGTTCGGCGTTGCTGAGCGCGTTGTCGGCGCTAGTCGAGACCCTGATGCTGTTCTTGTGAACAACGGCGATTCCTCCTCCGACTCCGCTGGTGCGGTCTCTGACTATGGCGATGTGTGGTGCAAAGGAGTTCTTCAACCAGGTCTCTGTCAGGAAGGCGACATCCGGGCAGGTTGTGTTGAGCAGGTCCCAGAGCTCAACGTCGTATTTGCATGCAGAGCGGGTGTTCAGTAGTATGCATCGGAGATAGTTGAGGGTTTCTTTTGCGGGTGGTTCATTGGCTCTGTGGCTGGTGTAGCTGCAGTTCCAGCACAGCAGATGAAAGGACGGTGTGTGCATTTCGGAGCGGCTTTGAAGCAGTTGTGGGTCCATCCGGGGTTGAGACCATGCAGAGTGCTTGATGCTTGATTCTGTTCTGGGAAGGACATGGCTTTTGTAGTTCGGACTGGACTGTTCCCATGGGGCACAGTGTCAGAGCTGATTTGCATATCACCATTGTCTAACCGAGGGTGGTGTGGAGTGCAAAAAAACGATGGATTTGAGCCCAGATCTTTGGACTGGGGTGAGTGTGTGACATTGATCCACATTCGGTCCATCACCTGTTGTGTTTGCATATTCCGCCCTAAGTGCGCTGGGGATGCCCAGACGTGGGTCCCAGGCACTCCACACCACTGGAGTCAAGCTAGCCGGGCTGATGAGAGGTGTTACCTCAAAACCGGTCCGGTCCTCGGATGCTTGATTCCGTTCTGGGAAGAACATGGCTTTTGTAGTTCGGACTGGACTGTTCCAATGGGGCACAGGGTCAGAGCTGATTTGCATATCGCCATTGTCTAAACCAGGGTGGTGTGGAGTGCAAAAAAACGATGGATTTGGGCCCAGATCTTTGGACTGGGGTGAGTGTGTGACATTGATCCACATTCGGTCCATCACCTGTTGTGTTTGCATATTCCGCCCTAAGTGCGCTGGGGATGCCCAGACGTGGGTCCCAGGCACTCCACACCACTGGAGTCAAGCTAGCCGGGCTGATGAGAGGTGTTACCTCGAAACCGGTCCGGTCCTCGGATGCTTGATTCCGTTCTGGGAAGGACATGGCTTTTGTAGTTCGGACTGGACTGTTCCAATGGGGCACAGGGTCAGAGCTGATTTGCATATCGCCATTGTCTAAACCAGGGTGGTGTGGAGTGCAAAAAAACGATGGATTTGGGCCCAGATCTTTGGACTGGGGTGAGTGTGTGACATTGATCCACATTCGGTCCATCACCTGTTGTGTTTGCATATTCCGCCCTAAGTGCACTGGGGATGCCCAGACGTGGGTCCCAGGCACTCCACACCACTGGAGTCAAGCTAGCCGGGCTGATGAGAGGTGTTACCTCGAAACTGGTCCGGTCCTCGGATGCTTGATTCCGTTCTGGGAAGGACATGGCTTTTGTAGTTCGGACTGGACTGTTCCCATGGGGCACAGGGTCAGAGCTGATTTGCATATCGCCATTGTCTAACCCAGGGTGGTGTGGAGTGCAAAAAAACGATGGATTTGGGCCCAGATCTTTGGACTGGGGTGAGTGTGTGACATTGATCCACATTCGGTCCATCACCTGTTGTGTTTGCATATTCCGCCCTAAGTGCGTTGGGGATGCCCAGACGTGGGTCCCAGGCTCTCCACACCACTGAAGTCAAGCTAGCCGGGCTGCTGAGAGGTGTTACCTCGAAACCGGTCCGGTCCTCGGATGCTTGATTCCGTTCTGGGAAGGACATGGCTTTTGTAGTTTGGAGTAGACTGTTCCCATGGGGCACAGGGTCAGAGCTGATTTGCATATCGCCATTGTCTAACCCAGGGTGGTGTGGAGTGCAAAAAAACGATGGATTTGGGCCCAGATCTTTGGACTGGGGTGAGTGTGTGACATTGATCCACATTCGGTCCATCACCTGTTGTGTTTGCATATTCCGCCCTAAGTGCGCTGGGGATGCCCAGACGTGGGTCCCAGGCACTTCACACCACTGGAGTCAAGCTAGCCGGGCTGATGAGAGGTGTTACCTCGAAACCGGTCAGGTCCTCGGATGCTTGATTCCGTTCTGGGAAGGACATGGCTTTTGTAGTTCGGACTGGACTGTTCCCATGGGGCACAGGGTCAGAGCTGATTTGCATATCGCCATTGTCTAACCCAGGGTGGTGTGGAGTGCAAAAAAACGATGGATTTGGGCCCAGATCTTTGGACTGGGGTGAGTGTGTGGCATTGATCCACATTCGGTCCATCACCTGTTGTGTTTGCATATTCAGCCCTAAGTGCGCTGGGGATGCCCAGACGTGGGTCCCAGGCACTCCACACCACTGGAGTCAAGCTAGCCGGGATGATGAGAGGTGTTACCTCGAAACCCGTCCGGTCCTCGGATGCTTGATTCCATTCTGGGAAGGACATGGCTCTTGTAGTTCGGACTGGACTGTTCCCATGGGGCACAGGGTCAGAGCTGATTTGCATATCGCCATTGTCTAACCCAGGGTGGTGTGGAGTGCAAAAAAACGATGGATTTGGGCCCAGATCTTTGGACTGGGGTGAGTGTGTGACATTGATCCACATTCGGTCCATCACCTGTTGTGTTTGCATATTCCGCCCTAAGTGTGCTGGGGATGCCCAGACGTGGGTCCCAGGCACTCCACACCACTGGAGTCAAGCTAGCCCGGCTGATGAGAGGTGTTACCTCGAAACCAGTCCGGTCCTCGGATGCTTGATTCCGTTCTGGGAAGGACATGGCTTTTGTAGTTCGGACTGGACTGTTCCCATGGGGCACAGGGTCAGAGCTGATTTGCATATCGCCATTGTCTAACCCAGGGTGGTGTGGAGTGCAAAAAAACGATGGATTTGGGCCCAGATCTTTGGACTATGGTGAGTGTGTGACATTGATCCACATTCGGTCCATCACCTGTTGTGTTTGCATATTCCGCCCTAAGTGCGCTGGGGATGCCCAGACGTGGGTCCCAGGCACTCCACACCACTGGAGTCAAGCTAGCCGGGCTGATGAGAGGTGTTACCTCGAAACCGGTCCGGTCCTCGGATGCTTGATTCCGTTCTGGGAAGGACATGGCTTTTGTAGGTCGGACTCGACTGTTCCCATGGGGCACAGGGTCAGAGCTGATTTGCATATCGCCATTGTCTAACCCAGGGTGGTGTGGAGTGCAAAAAAACAATGGATTTGGGCCCAGATCTTTGGACTGGGGTGAGTGTGTGACATTGATCCACATTCGGTCCATCACCTGTTGTGTTTGCATATTCTGCCCTAAGTGCGCTGGGGATGCCCAGACGTGGGTCCCAGGCACTCCACACCACTGGAGTCAAGCTAGCTGGGCTGATGAGAGGTGTTACTTCGAAATCGGTCCGGTCCTCGGATGCTTGATTCTGTTCAGGGAAGGACCTGGCTTTTGTAGTTCGGACTGGACTGTTCCCATGGGGCACAGGGTCAGAGCTGATTTGCATATCGCCATTGTCTAAGCCAGGGTGGTGTGGAGTGCAAAAAAACGATGGATTTGGGCCCAGATCTTTGGACTGGGGTGAGTGTGTGACATTGATCTACATTCGGTCCATCACTTGTTGTGTTTGCATATTCCGCCCTAAGTGCGCTGGGGATGCCCAGACGTGGGTCCCAGGCACTCCACACCACTGGAGTCAAGCTAGCCGGGCTGATGAGAGGTGTTACCTCAAAACCGGTCCGGTCCTCGGATGCTTGATTCCGTTCTGAGAAGGACATGGCTTTTGTAGTTTGGACTGGACTGTTCCCATGGGGCACAGGGTCAGAGCTGATTTGCATATCGCCATTGTCTAACCCAGGGTGGTGTGGAGTGCAAAAAAACGATGGATTTGGGCCCAGATCTTTGGACTGGGGTGAGTGTGTGACATTGATCCACATTCGGTCCATCACCTGTTGTGTTTGCATATTCCGCCCTAAGTGCGCTGGGGATGCCCAGACGTGGGTTCCAGGCACTCCACACCACTGGAGTCAAGCTAGCCGGGCTGATGAGAGGTGTTACCTCGAAACCGGTCCGGTCCTCGGATGCTTGATTCCGTTCTGGGAAGGACATGGCTTTTGTAGTTCGGACTGGACTGTTCCCATGGGGCACAGGGTCAGAGCTGATTTGCATATCGCCATTGTCTAACCCAGGGTGGTGTGGAGTGCAAAAAAACGATGGATTTGGGCCCAGATCTTTGGACTGGGGTGAGCGTGTGACATTGATCCACATTCGGTCCATCACCTGTTGTGTTTGCAGTTGTAGTGGCGGCGGTCATCGTGGTAGGTGCGGGGGCCAGGGGTTCTGGTGCTGGGCGCAGTCCAGGTGCAGACGGGCGCAGACGGGCTTGCAGCGGCCGGCATGTATGGGGAGGTGAATGTGAGGAGCAGCTGGGAGGCGGGAGGCGGGGGCAAGGAATGGGCAGTCAGGGGGGTGTAGCCGCAGGCATGCAGTGGAGTGGGCAGTGAGGGGCAAAGAAGGAATCAGAAGGCAAAAGGGCACAACAATTGAGGGGGAAACAAGTGGCACAGAGAGCAGAAAGGTCACAAAAGGGCAAAAAAGTCACAAGAATACAGGGGAAACGAGTGGCACCGAAGGAAAAAAGGTCAAAAGAAGGGCAAAAAGGTCACAAAAAACACGGGGAAACGAGTGCCACAGAAGGCAGAAAGGTCCCAAGAAAGGGCAGAAAGGACACAAAAACGGGGGGAAACGAGTGGCACAGAGGCAGAAAGGTCCCAGGAAAGGATAGAAAGGTCACAAAAAAATTGTGGGGAAACGAGTGGCACAGAGGGCACAAAGGTCACAAGAAAGGGCAGAAAGGTCACGGAAATGCAGGGGCAGCTAAGCAACAGTAGGCAAAAACAGGCAGAGAGACACGGGGGCCGCGGGGGGAGCAGAAGGAAAAACCGGGCAGAGAGACACGGGGGCAGCGAGGGGAGCAGAATGGAAACTGGGCAGAGAGACACGGAGGGCAGTAAGGGGAACAGAGGGAGAGAACGGGCAGAGACCACGTACAGGCAGCGGGGGAGACAGACAACAGCAGTCACAGACATAACAATGAAAATGCAATCACTCCAACGGGAGCACTGAAAGAAAATACAAGCAATACAATGAAGGATGAGCAAACCTACTGCCTACCACTGGCCACCAGGGTTGAGGCGCAGGTGGTAGCCTGCGGGTGGAGGAGGGCCTCGAACTTCTTCAGCAGCAGCAGCTGGGGCAGGGACACACAGGCAGTGCTGTGCGGAGCGGGAGCCACCTACCTGGAAGGGTCAAGGGTCGCTCTCCTTACCGCACAGCGGCTGGCCGATATGGAGAGGTGGGAGGGAGGAGCAGCTGGGAGGCGGGAGGTGAGGGCAGCGAATGGGCAGTCAGGGGGCCTTTGAATGTTCATGACTCATGAACACAGTATCAGACTACTTAAGCATAACGAATTTCCCACTGTCACATAATTATCACAACTGTGGTGAGCAGGACACCTCACAACTGCAATTTTTGAAGGCAACTGTAATGCTTCAAGTAGTCTCATGAAGTGCTCCCCATTTTGGATTGTGGATCCAGATGAGGTCATAAATCCTCTTTGTGACCATAACTGTCCACAGTCATGAACAACAGAAAAGCCATAGCGACTATCTGTAAATTTAGTCAGCTGTTCAAAGACACAGCAAGTGCTAGTAAGAACTATCAGTTCAGTTACTGTTGCAGAGAAAACCCCTTGAAACCATGAGGCTTCGACTAACCCTGGTACTATCCATACTGGGTATGCAGCTCTAAGGTTTCCTTCATTGTCTCTTACACATGACCCATCCACAAACAATATGTCATCATTTTCTTCCAGTGACCCATCTTACATATCTGGTCTTGGCTTGGTGAATAGTTCAGTATCATCGAGACAGTGATGCTCAACCTCCCCCTCATCATTTTCATTCTCCAGGAGAGGCAACAGGATTCAAAGTCGCACATCTCCTAAGGGTGACGTTTTCTGCCACAAGTATGATCTGCGGTACAAAAGGAAGTGGTAATGGATGGAGCATCTGAACCGATCAAACACTCACACCCAGTCATAAGATCTGGGTTTAATCCATCACTGTTCTTTAGCCCACTCTGCCACCCCAGTTCAGACATGGCTATATGCAAATCAGTCTGACCCTGTGTCTAATGGGAAGAGTCCAGCCCGAACTGCCAAGCCATTTCTTCCCTGTACCGGAAACAAGCTTCTGAGGACCGGTTTCTGGCATTCCAGCCGTCTTCAGCCCGGCTTGCTTGAATCCAGTGGCAAAGTGAGCAAGGGACTCACGTCTGAGTATGATCTGTTCATACTTTGTTAAGTGACTGTTTGAACAAGTGCTGTGTACAGGTACGTGTTTGCAAAATTTCACCTGGGTGGGGAACAAGAACAGTTAGAAAATGACTCATCACAGTACTTTCACAATGTTCTATGCTTTACACCAACTGCTGCTAAAGCTTTAAGGCACCCAGGCAACCTGCGGTCACAAGATAAAGAGTAGTAGGAAAAATAAGCCACACATTGTCTCACATTTCAGTGAATTTGTGTAAGCACTGAGAGAGCTCAGCCTTCCCTCTCACTACAGAAATTAGTAAAAGCTTTGTTGTTATCAGGCATTCCCACTGTCAGGGCATGAACAAGACTTTATCTCAGCTCTAGGAAGGCAATCAAGTAGCGGTTAACCCATGGTATTGGATCAGACACATCATCGTGTTTCAGCCTTTGTAAAGGCTTGGCTACTAGGGAAAAGTTGGATATCCACTGACGAAGGAAGCCCGCCATTCCCAAAAACGTCTTGATTTCTTTCTGGATGGGTGGCGGGTTAATTTTAGGAATCAATGTTTCTTTCTCATTTAATGCCCGGGTTACAAGACTTCTTTCTGATAAATACTGCAACTTACTTGGGTACATTTTTTGTCAATTCTCAGTTAAGTGGGTCAACCTTGCAAAGATGAAACAAACAGGTTTTTGATATTCTCAATTAGGACAGAGTTATGGGGCATGATCAGAGCCCTGAGATTCTTTTTGAGGATTTGATTAAAAATTGAGGGGCTCTCCCTGCTCTTTTGTGGGACTCGCACTATGTCAAAACACAGTTCTGGACCAAAAAGAGAAGATGTACTGTCTGTATTCAAGCAAGGGGACAGAAATGACAGCCTGACACAAATGAATTACAGTGAACAACTCTCAGCTGGATTCGGTACCACAGGACAACAGGGAACGTTAATGCTGTTAATCCTTCTCAGGTCCTGCACCATGCAATACTTACAGCTAGGCTTCTGCATGCCCATAATAGTAAATTACATTCACTCTCTGTCAACTCCTTCAAAATGCCTTGTTGTATCTTTGACTGAGTATTCCTAGATATTGGTTCAGGGGTCAGGTTACACAGTAGGATTCTTGAGTACTCAACATTAGTTATTACTTTTATGTGAACAAGCTGAACTTCCTTTATAAGACTAATTTATTTTACTGAAAAGTCCCACACCTTAGGCTTCACTGTATCCCTAAGGTCAGGTGGTAAGCCCACATTTTTCATTAATGGGTACGATCCAAATGTTGGCCCTTGACTCCTCAATTTAAATGTGACATCTTCATCCTCAGTTTGAAACTCTACTCCTTTTGAAGTACAATAAATAGTGCAGTTTAACCTGCACAATAAATCTCGTCCTAGTAAGCTCACAGGACTCAACTCACACACCACAAACTGGTAATTCTCATCAAAGGACTTTATTTTGACAGGTACTTCTTCTCTTACAACGTTTATCATTTGCTAATTTTTGACTCCTACAACTTGACATTTTTTCCCTGAGAAGGGTAGGTTTGGAACTTCCACTGTTCATACGTTAGAGCGGGTAGTACCAGTATCAATCAAGAATGATAAGGGGTGTCCATTCACCTCACCTTCCACAAATGGGCCACTTTGGTCTACCTCTAAGACTGCACCAAGTACGCAATCTTCCTCCCACCTCAGGAACTGTCATTGTAATAGATAAGAGCTGGATACCTCAAGCAAATCTGTTGTAAATAAAAGTAGTCTATCCAAGTAGATTATTCAGGTATCTTTATTCAGGTAGGATGTTACATAAGACAGCCTTACCAGGAGTAGCCTCACTACTGCTCATCTCATCCACTAACTGACTATCACACACAAGAACATTCCACTCACCAACATTCTCTTACACAGTCACCCAGGCTAAGCAGCAGTACAACACATCTCCTTCCCTTATAAGAAAATACAAAAACTCTTAGAACGGTATCAGGACAAATGCAAGAAATAAATGACATAACATAGTTCTGAAAAGTAGCATGAAAATGAAAGGTGGCAAATTCATTCAGAAAGAATAAGGTAGATAGACAGAGACACTGGAACACTAGTACAAAAGCCTCATTTACCATCTCCCTTCTTATCACAACACAACCAACACTCCCACACAAAAAACTACCAACAAACCAAAGTACAAAAATCATGCAAGCTAGCCAGGCAAACACAAGAAAAGTACAAGGATGCAAACACCAAAGGTGTGAAGGAGAACCATTCTATAAGGGGACAAAAACTGAAGGCACGCATGGAGGATATCCACACAAAACATAATAACATCACATCACAACAATAATTGCAAAACTTCCTCCCCCAACAACACAAGTTGGGGTGGGATGTGTGGGAAAAAGACTACACAGAACATATGCACTTTCCCCAGCAGCAAGTTGGGGTGTGATGTGTGGAAGGGGCTATACACTGAACAAAACATTCCCAATGCAAACCTTGATGTGCGAGGGAAACCACTCCCAACGTAAACCTTGGCGTGCGAGGTAAGAAAAATACAATGCAGACGAAAATAAAAAACAACCTGGAAATACGGTAAGTAAATGCACAGAATATAGGAAAATATGCACTTCCCCTAACAGCAAGTCCTAACCCTAGTTTGATGTGTGAAAGGGACTCCACACAGAACAAAACACTCCTAACGCAAACCTTGATGTTCAAAAGAAAACACTCCCAATGCAAACCTTGACGTGCGAGGGAAGAAAAATGCAATGCAGACTAAATTAAGAGGCAACCTGGAAATAAGGTAAGTGAATGCACATAAGAAAAGAAAATATGCACTTCCCCCAAACAGCAAGTTGGGGTGGAATGTTTGGGAAACACCCCCCACAGAACATAAGCTAGTGCAAAACATTACAACCAATGAACTCCAGCACTTCCCCCAACAGCATGTTTGGGTGGAATGCATGGGAAACACCCCACACAGAACATAAACACTACCAATGTAAACCTTGACGTGCGAGAGAAAAAAACACTCCAAACGCAAACCTTGACGTGCGAGGGACAATGGCCATAATGCACGCAAACATTACAAAGGAAAGAAAGTGCAAACACATAGTAATGTGACCACAAGTAAATGCATGCACACAACAAGTATAAGGACAGCATAAGCAATAAGATGTTGCCTATCAGCACAGCAAGCAAAATGGCATCATAAAACAGCACCAACAACAATGAAATAAAAGAACACAGTCCATGACAATATTTAAAATAAAACAAAGAACAATGGTTCCAAAGACATGAAGAAAAATAGGCAGTATATCTCTGTGAAAGATGCCAAAAGAAAATGGTAAAACAGCAAAGCATTCAACATATGAACTAAAATAAAAAAAATTAATAAAGAAACTGGTACTTCACTCCGGTGGGCGATATCTCACCCGAACCAAATCCTGCATGGTGAACTAATATCCACTACAGTATCATAGGTGATGACAAACAAATATGTTGTCACAAAGGCAGTACTCACATTGTTCACCTACATGAAGTCATATAGAAAGGATACTCAAATACCGGCATGGTCTTTCATTAGCTCCAGTGAAAAGAAAAAAAGCAGGGAGAATAATGGCAGACTGCAGAATAGCAAAATCCAATGAAGCTGATAAGTATACCGCAGGTGCTGACGATGAGGGAAAACATGGCACAATCCAACATAGGAAGGGGAAAGCGGCCCCTATCACTATGCAAAAGCATCTCCCAGAGGTGTTGAAGCTCTTACACAAAGGAATGTGAAGAGGAAAATCTGAAAACCAAGATGGTGGTACGCACAGCACGCCGTGCCGTACGGCTCATGGCAACAACGTGCTCCAAAGCGTCCTGCTGCAGTAACAGAGAACACATAAAAAGGAGCAAGAAGTTGAAACTGACCTGACTTAGTTTAGTTTAGAAAGCCCTCACTCACCGACCTGGTCGCTGACATGCTTCATCATCGGGCCTCACTAAAGAGGCTGAGTGCCTCTTTAATGTGCTGCGACACCAGAATTACTGCGGAGCAGGTTTATTCTGTAAAGGCTTTCAGTGAGAATAAAGGTAAAAGTGTCTCAAGTGTATCAAAAAAAATTTATTTGTAGATCACTAGGACACAGTTATAAAAATTAGTTTATGTGTCAAGAATTAAGTCCAAGATTGATTTTATGGTTAAATTCATTTACTAATAAGATCAGTCAACATGTTTCTGCCTCTGAAACAGTGTTAGTTTACCAGGCATTCATCACGACTTTTAATTGTGCTATACCCTGGCGGTATGAGCACTCTAAGGCTCACCCTTACCTAGGGGCGTGAAAGTGAAAATAAGTAAAAAAGTGAAAGTGCAAAGGGAGAGCAAATGCCCAGTCCCTGTTACTCCTGGTTTAGGAGGCTTACCAAAATCAGGTTACTGCACCTGGAAAAGGAAAAAGACACAGACATACATAAAGGACAAAACAAACATTAAGTCGCTGGTCTAGTTCACAAACATATAACTGTGGTGCTCCAAAAGTGTGGGAGGACAGTGGATGGCAACTATACATTATAGTTATCACCAGCCTCTGTACTCTCTGAGAACTACTACTAGAATTAGGGGGCTACAGGTGGAACTAAATCGAGCCAAGTAGCTAGAAAGGTTAAAAACAGGGGAGCGACTGCTCCGGTTGCAGATCAATGGACAAACGGTCAGTGATCCGATCATAAATATCCAGTTAATTAAAATTGTCTCACTTGTAAAATGATTGCGATCTTCACCATGGGTCACGGGAGGGGGGTGGAGGCATAATTGGCACACCCTAAATGCAGGAAAGAAACGAATTATCAGGAATTTGCCCAAGGGTTACTTATCTCAACAGCTCCGCTGGAATTGTCAGCCCACGCATGCCCTCGACGCCAGGCACGCTCTTGGAACCTGTGACTCCCTCGTACCGGACCCCGACGATAGGCTGCGGGGCCGGGGAAAGAGATTAAATCCAAGCCGCGGGAAGCGGCTCGTTTCTGGGGTGGGCGTGGTCGTGAGTGTGGATGGGCGTGCTAGGAATGCTTTCACCAATCCCCAAAGTTTGCTCGTTATGACGATGCAAGTAGGCTCGTTTCTGGGCGTGGTTGTGAGTGTAGGTGGGCGTGCTAGGAATGCTTTAACAAATCACTTGAGTTTGCTCGGTATGGCGATGCGAGTAGGCTATTCGCTAATGCTCGCTGAAAGCAGTGATGCTGTGAGTCACGTGGAGCGGCAATGACTGTAGCAGGGTCCGAGTTCGGTAATTTTATTGAAACTAACAGCGCGACTAGAATGGAAAGCGCTATGGTAGTGCTCTGGCAATATCAGCTAAGTGTGAAGCACAAGGGGTATGGGGTGACGTACACAAGGCACCAAGGAAAATTAACTTACGATGAAATGGGGCGCTCTATAGACAAGGATTCTGATATTTTGACCATGCTAGATCTGTGAAATTACCAGCGGTGTGCCATCAAGGGCTCTGCTGATAAGGATGAAGTGTCATAGACAATGCTGGTCATGTGACAATATCAACCGAGTCTCGAGGCTGCTGATGTAAGTTTTAGTAAAGCCACTCAGGAACATGTCAGGCATTAGAATTTTTTGTGTAAATAGTTTCAGATACTGTTAGTTGTACACAGATTGATCATGAGAGCAAGTCATTTGAGTATTGAGTACCACGGTATCTCGTCATTTAGCCCAGTGAGGTGGGTCCCAGACGGGATGGGACCCACCGTTGCTCTTTTTCAAAAAGTCGGTTAGTGATGTTATTGCTCCCATTGATTTGTTCTATCACTGTCCACCGTAGGTCATTGGTGGTGTGGTTATTATCAAGGAAGTGTCTACTCATTTTAGTTGTTGTCTTTTTGCACCTAATATTACTCCTGTGCTCACAGATGCGCTGCTTAATCATTCGTGTGGTCATCCCAACGTATAGTAAGTCGAAAGGTCAGGTAATGAGATATATCCCATTTAGTGAATTGCAATTCGTATGTACCTTTTGCGTCCATACTTTTCCTTGTTCTAGTGTTAGGGTCTTTGATGGTGTCGTCAGATGACACACGCTGCAGTCTGAGCACGGGAAGTGTCCAGTTATTTTGGGTAAACCCCAGGAGTCTGTCACTGAGCGTGCTCCTTGTGGTGTTTTCTCTTTGGGGCGTGTATGTACAAGCGCATCTTTCAAACTACGGCCCTTTTTAAAAGAAAACAAAGGTTTTTACCATGTCTTTTTTGCACTTTTAATGATTTTCCAATGTTTGTTAACAGTTTTCTTCATGAAGTTAGAAAGGCTGTTATATTTGGTCACACAAGTGAGAGGAATTTCAACCGGGGCGTTGATTTTGTCTTCTAAGAGAGCATCACGTGGTTGATTACGCGCTCACTTGTAGCCTTTGTTTAGAATGATTTGTGGGTATCCTCTGTTTCGTAATTTAACAGTGAGATCAGCAGATTGTGTCTTAAATTCCTGTACGTCACTGCAATTGCGCCTAAGCCTCAGGTATTGACCATACAGTAGGTTTTCTTTCAGGGGCGAGGATGAAAACTGGTAAACTCAAGCAGATTGTTTTTGGCTGTAGTCTTGTAGTGCGTTTTAGTTGATAGGCAGGTGCCATTCAAGGTAATGATCACATCAAGGAAGATAATGTCTGTTTTGCTTACGCTGTGTGTGAACTTCAAGTTATGATCCAATGTGTTGATCCAGATTAGGAAGTTCTCGAGATCGTTTTCACTACCCTCGCATAGTAACAGAACATCGTAGATGTAACGTTTCCATAAGATCGCAATCATTTTACAAGTGAGACATTTTAATTAACTGGATATTTACGATCGGATCACTGACCCTTGGTCCATTGATCTGAAACCGGAGCAGTCGCTCCCCAGTTTTTAACCTTTCTAGCTACTAGCGATTTAGTTCCACTTGTAGCTCACAACACCCCCTAATTCTAGTAGTAGTTCCCAGAGGGTACAGAGGCTGGTGATAACCATAATGTATAGTTGCCATCCACTGTCCTCCCACACTTTTGGAGTTCCACAGTTATATGTTTGTGAACAAGACCAGTGACTTAACGTTTGTTTTGTCCTTTATGTATGTCTGTGTCTTTTTCCTTTTCCAGGTGCAGTAACCTGATTTTGGTAAGCCTCCTAAACCAGGAGTAACAGGGACTGGGCATTTGCTCTCCCTTTGCACTTTCACTTTTTTACTTATTTTCACTTTCACACCCCTAGGTAAGGGTGAACCTTAGAGTGCTCATACCGCCAGGGTTTAGCACAATTAAAAGTCCTGATGAATGCCTGGTAAACCAACACCGTTTCAGAGGCAGAAACATGTTGACTGATCTTATTAGTAAATGGTATTAACCATAAAATCAATCTTGGACTTAATTCTTGACACATAAACTAATTTTTATAACTGTGTCCTAGTGATCTACAAATAACGTTTTTTTGATACACTTGAGAGACTTTTACCTTTATTCTCACTGAAAGCCTTTACACAATATACCTGCTCTGCAGTAATTCTGGTGTTGCAGCACACTAAAGAGGCACTCGGCCTCTTTAGTGGGGCCCGATGATGAAGCATGTCACCGACCAGGTCGGTGAGTGAGGGCTTTCTAAATTAACCTAAGTCAGGTCAGTTTCAACTTCTTGCTCCTTTTTGTAGTTTACTCTTATTCCACTGACCCTCTTCTTTTGTTTGAGTACCTTGACCGGGGATTAAGAGTGTGTCTGAAATCTCCCTATCTCTCTTTTTGTTGTTACGTAACAGAGAACACGTCAGAGATGATCTTAACAAGGCACTGCGTGACTATAATGAATGCGCTGACACGAAGGTAAGATCGTGTGTGATGTAAACGGTGCACAGCTTATTTTAAAAAAAGAAGTATCGTTTGAACTGACCTAAGAGCAGGGGGCACCAATGCCCCAAAAAATATTAGAGAACTAGAAGAAAAAAAACGTTGACTGGTAAATATTGAGTAATTGGTAAACATTGAGCAGAAATAAACACTGCACCTGAAAGTACAATGTGACAAGGCGTCCCCAATACCGTTAATAGCACAGACTCCAGGAAATCCTGACAAACCGAGCCAGACACAGAGAAGCCAAGTGCTAACACAGCTCCCAGCAAATGATTGTTGCTCCTCTCGCTTGTCAGACTGTCACACAGGAAAAGTGGGTCTTCTCTCACCCAAGTTGAAGCTGTTGCACTGGGAGCAATTTCTCGTCACTTTAACACAGCAGGAAGAAACACAGCACAATGTGTCATGCACAGAACCCTTAAATAAGTTGAACATCTGGGAAACTCTTCAGCTTCAACTCAGTTACTTCAAGGTTGAAAGTTTCAGTCTAATCAAGTGGCACATGCAGGTTTTTCCTTCGCAACTCCTTGCTAAAATATGGTATAGATAGGAGTAGTCCATCCAAATAGATTATTCAGGTATCTTTTTTCAGGTATGATGCTACATAAGAGAGCCCCACCATGAGCAGCCTCACTCCTGCTCAGCCCATCCAACAACTGACTCTCACACACATGAACATTCCACTCAATAACATTCTCTCACACAGTCATCCAGGCTGAGCAGTAGTATAACAAAATCAAACATAGGGAATTGTTGAAATGCATTCTAATTTTGGAAATAATTCTGATTCATATTTGAGACTTGCTTGGTGGAACCTGCATCACTGTAGCATTCTTGGTACATTCTGTGACTATAAGGTGCTATTATTCTGGGGCTGTGTACCCATGGTTCTCATTCACCACTCTGTTGAAATTAACACAACATTCCCACTCCCCATTCCCTAATTTATTGCAATAGTGACAAGGATTCAATCCCTTCAAAGCTGCCGCATCAATCCCGCCGCATCAATCCCAGTACTAAGCTCAAATGTAACACCATGACCTCTATCTTGTTGTGGGAACCCATTTCAACCTTACATCAGAGGGGTCCACTGCTGATACACTCCTTGCATAAACTAAAATTCCCATTAATTTCTCCTTTAAAACCCTTCTGCTTCATTTCCATTTCATCACTACAATATTATCCATATCTCAGCATTTCATCAACTGATTCGTTCTGCCAACAAATCAAATGCGGCTGAACCATCAAGCTAATCTAAGATCTCAATTACGTCACCAACTGAGACCCAAAATGTCCTATATCTTAAGTTTTGAGAATCTCCATTCCACTGTGCTGTTTACTATAAAACACTTGCAACAATCTCTCATATTAGGCATCCACTGATTCTTTGGGCTCCTAAGTCATCCTCCTAGTCATTGTCTTTGGCCGGTATTTTCCCTTTCAAAAGGGTAATCATCTGTTGATGCTTTTTCATCATTAATGGTGATGGGACATGATACCAGATGTCTCTGAGGTTCCTTCTCCGGCCACTCTATAGCCACTTTACATTCTGTCCACAAATCAGTTGGTACCATACCACAATGTTGAAGAAGGTATTCAAATCCACCCACAAGACCTGTGTAATCTTCACAAATCGCTTTTCTTTCTAGGTTGGGAAATCATTTGTGAATGACGCAATATCACTCCTACTCCAAGGCAGATGGACATAACCTCTATCAGGCACTTCCTGCAAGGGAAAAGTTGAATACTCCTCTCCAGCCATTGAAGATGGAGGCATCTCTCCCTTTGTTTTCTTTTGCTCTCTCTTCTTCTCTCATCTGCCTTCTCACTTATCTAGCTCACTCCACTGTTTGATGCAACTAATTAATTGCATAATCGTCAATTCAATTTTTGTGGTTCTCATGCTGGTTATGTCATTATCATCAATGCATGCACGATAGCTCTTCCACAAAGATTTGGTCTTGTTCAAACCAACCTCATATTTCTGAGCTAATTCAGACAGCTTTTCTTAAGCTGTTCCTGCACATTTGGTAACATCTTTGCACATGAATACAAGTATTTTCTCTTGGTAAGCATCTCACCCAGATCTAAATTTAGTTTGACCACATCCACTGCATTTTCCCCCCTCGGGTCTGAATTATTACTTTGCCTAATCCTAGGCTTCAATTTCTCTTGGTGATTCATTGAAAAATGTAAGTCCTTGAACTACATGTGCATTAGGTGATGTATCTTCGCCTCTAGGGTCTGTCAAAGTACAGGCTATATTTAATGCTAAGACTGGTTTATATATAGGAACAACGGGACCAATAGTGACCATAGCAGTGAGTGCATCTGGGGCATTGACAACAGTGACGTTGAAAGGGGCACTAATCCCTGAACTCCCTCTCATCAGATTCAAACTTGTATTTCTCCCGTATTTACTGGTGCGGTGACTGTTCCAGAGTTTCCACCAGTAACCGCACCATGCATTCCTTCAGGTTTGGCCTCATAATATTGGGTAGACTTTTTGGAAAATAACATATCTTGAAAATCATCGCTAGAATCACTATCACTATCTTTGCCTGCATCCTGGAGGTTTTCCTGACTGTGCCTCCTTCGTCTTCTTTCCTTGTTTTTCTCAGGTTGTTCACTTGTTAATTTGGGGCATAGTCTAGTTCCCTCTATTATGTCAATTATTCATTGTTGTTCTGCATTCCATTTAGCATTAGCACAGCCTTCGGGACTTTTCACTGATATTTTTCCCTTTGCCTAACATGAGCTGCATGCTCACAAGCATTAAGTACTTTGTACAGTGTGGGCCTAGAAGGCAGTTTTATTTCATACAATACCCTACTCAAATTTTCAATATTTCTTACATTAAATGTGCCATAGCATGGAAACATTAATGCCTTTTCTTTTTCTGTGATATTATGCCATTGACTCAGCCAAATACATGTGTGAAGGCCCACATTTATGGCCACGTAATGACCTGGTGTGTCTTCGGGAGACGCCTCTTCCCCCTCTTCTAACATCTCCCCAAATCATATTTCGCATAGACTTAAATAAGTTTATTTTCCAACAATAATGTCTATAATCATAAATTGAATTTCATTTCAAATAACAAAAAATTTCTTTATGCCCACAATTCTAGTTTGGTGTCAACAACCAATAACAGCGCGGCTCGCTATAAGAGTCAACCATTAACAGCACAGCACTAATGCCAACCGTGAGTGTCTGATTTGCGCAAGCGCTCCATCCATCATCCCCTTTGGAACCGTCCAACCTCAGCGCGGGAAACTGTGGCAACTTTCTTACTCCTCGCACTAGCTCACCCTCCTTTAAAATTTTCTAGAGCATTGCAATCGAGCAAAACAACAATGCCAAGTAAATTCAACAACTATGTCTGGTCCACTAAAGAATGAATCATATTCAATCGCACAATAAATGGCTCGGTGTGTCACTTTATGACCTACTCTGACTCACACTTGAGTGAAACCTCGACCAGCATGAAATCACAATTGGCATAGCCAAACCCCTGCACAAAAGGATTCACCACACCAACCAGACCTTAGTCGCACACAAAGGTTAACGTCCCAATATAATTTGCGCTGTCAACAACTTCTCTCGATAAGCACCACAAAACCTAGCAGACATAGGGGCCGATTACGATGTGGTTTGGAAGGCCTCCTAACAGCGTTTGTTCCATCAGAATCGGGAACGTGTCTTTCCAACCAAATCGGAAAGGTTTCCAACCGACCGATTGTGATGCGAGTTAGGCATTAGGAATATTCTAATCCAAACCTGCTGGCATTCGGAATGACCCAGCCATACGGAGCAGACTCGCACATCTCTATGGGCTGTGTTTCCGAATGACAATTTACGATGCTGGATTCAGACAGCCTTTCCAAATCGTATTGTACAACTTGAATCAGCAGTTGGAATCAGACTTTGGGGGCCTGCACCGAGAGCCTTCCCAAGCTGTCCCATGGGGGTACACATCGGCCCCCCTTACCAGTCATGCACAGTGTGGCAGGTAGCAGAGGGTGCCTGATTTTCCTCAACCACCCCTTTCTTCAATGGGAGCCTATGCATTCAGTCGGAACATAGGGTCCCGTTGAAGTCAATGGGAGTCAGAATGAATCATATCTGGAAGCATCCAGATGCATCGGAATCGGTGGGTCGGAATCTCCTGATCCGAGTCAGTCAGAAACCATTCCCAAACCGATTAGATAGGAAGGATTTCCGAACCGCATTTTAGTCGGCCCCTGTTGGACTTGATCCTTTTTGCAGGGTCATCCCTGAACTTTTTGCCTTCTGCCTGGTATTTTTTCTAACCTGGTGTTGGTGGTTTTAGGACTCTGGGCACTTTATCACTGCTGTTCGGTGTAAAGTGCATGTGTTCTCTATGGTGAAACATGGTAGGATTGGTCTACACCTGCTTGGCGTACTTAATTTACCTATTAGTCCCTTTTAAAGTGATATCTCAGATACCCGAGCCAGTAAATTAAATGCTACTGGTGGGCTTGCAGAGCTGCTTGCGCCACCCACCAAAGCAGCCTTTCAAACCTGTCTAAGGCCTCTGCCATTGCAGGGCCTGTGTGTGCTGTTTCCTGCCGCTGTGACGTGGCCCATAAAGTGGTTGTCACGTCTGTGACTCCCCTTTTACTACAATTAGTAGGCCCTATCTATCCCTATGAGCAGGGTGAAATGTAGGTAAAAGGTAGGACATGTGCCTTAACTGTGCACAATGTCCTGGTAGTGACAATCAACCATTTTAGTTTCTCACTACTGTGAGACTGCCCTCTCGCAGGTATGCATTGGAGATTCCCTGATAAGTGTTTCAGTGGTAATACCTGATCTGAGAGGAATAGCGGGATCAAGTTTGGTATGTTTGGAATAGTGGTAATAAATGCTTCGTAATGATGTGCACAGATTTATTAGCACTATTTTAGAAATACCACTTTTAGAAGTGAGCATTTCTGTGTGCTATCTATGTGTCTTTGTGCCTCCCTGATGTTTATTGCATGTCTGGCTCTGAAGTGACAGGGGCTGGGGAGTTGCAGTGGCTCCAAAGGGGCTAGCTGAGTAAGTGTTAGGCTGAATAGGCCCATCTGCATTGGGAGTGGTGGGAGAAATAATACCTGGGCCTGAATAGGACAGGGCATGCCTAACAAAATGCTGGCTTCACCTCCCTGCGGTGTGTCTCGGGCCAGAGCCTACACTGACAAAGGAGGGTGTTGTGCACATATGTAGGTCGCCCCAGAACTGGTTTGGACTAGGTCCAGTGCCCTGTGCTAGAGCAGAACAAAACCTGAAAGTGGTATAAGTATTGGGGCTATGACCCAATGAAAAGTGTGCTGTATGCTGACATTGAACTGGTGGCCAGCAGGCTGCTGGACTGACAGGGGGAACGGCCATCTGTGGCTACCTACTTGTGGGAATGAAGATGCTGCCCTACTGAGCCCTGATGTGCTGGCTTGCCTGTGCGGATTAAGCTGGGTGAAGACTCTAACCCCAACCTGGGGGCAGAGCTTTCAATGCTGGTGGAATGTTCCCCAAGAGCTGAGAGCAGGGATAGGGCTTGATTTGATTCTCTGAAGTCAGCACATTTAGGACATGCAGAAAACGGATCTGCCCGAAGGTGTGGGCACCAGCACAGCGCATGGAGAGTGCTTCGTCTATTATCTCCCCCTGAGCCTAAGGTAGGCTCCAGCTGTGCAGTGAAGGGTGCTGCCGCATGGTAAAGAGTGCCCGAGGGAGAGCCCCGTGTTGTACCCCTCAGAGGAGAAAGGAGGCCATGGGACCAGTAGTCAGACAGTGAAAGCCTGCTAGCAGGTGGGGACTGAATCCCAGAAGCAGGAAGGAGCCAAGCAGAAGGAGACTTTGCCCTATATGCGGACAGCCCATGCAAGTGCTGGAAGTCAGTCAGTGAAAGCCTGGTTGCAGGCGGGCCTGGTACAGGGAAGAGCTGGTGCCTTGTGAGCTCCTGAGACCATCCCCGTGAGAGCCAGACGCAATCTAAGGACCTTGCTGGAAAGAGAGAAGTCTGGTCCCGCTGCACCACCGGAGATCGCAGGAGAC
Organism: Lissotriton vulgaris; assembly: GCF_964263255.1. Classification (NCBI taxonomy): domain Eukaryota; kingdom Metazoa; phylum Chordata; class Amphibia; order Caudata; family Salamandridae; genus Lissotriton; species Lissotriton vulgaris. The sequence continues at coordinate 2,083,450,230 of NC_141687.1, forward strand.
CAGAAGAGTCTGGAAAGGCCCTGGTAAGTAGGGCCTGTGGAGCAGACCTAGTGACAAGCTTTTTCCTTATTGCAGTTGCGCCGCATGATCGTGGGTAACTACATACTTGTCTCCAGCACCGGGGGGACATCCCCCATTGGAAGAGACTGGGGTGAACTGCACCCCCCCCTTTCTGCTGATACAGGAGCGGTGGAAAGAGGCCCAGGTGGTTGGAGCTTGGGAGTCTTCCTGTTGGTGCCTGATTTCGGCTATAACTTCGAGCCGGCTGACAAAGAACTGCTGCCCCGGTGAGTGGGGCTTGGGAGGCATCCTGTTGCTGCCTATTTTGTTACACAGCTGCACCACCAGATCACGGGCAGCTGCAAACGTTTGGCACATGGTTAGGGAAGACAAGGGTGAGTTGTACCCCCTCCCCTCCTGTGAAGATTGTGCCCAGAAATAATTGCTGCATCAGCAGCCAGGAGAGTCCTGACTTTTGGGACAAAAGGCATCTGGGATAGCCCAGGACGGGTCAGGGGAAGGCCGGTTGGCCTGGGGTTTATCCAGTGTTTTGGTGGGGCATAAGGCCCTAACATGAGGTGTGTACTGTGGTATACACTGATGATTTAGGATGATGCCTAAGATGTTACGCATAATGTGTGCATGCTACCTGTAATGTTACCAGTAGTTACTGCTTGTGTTTATTTTCACTGCTTATATGTCCTAATGGTGATGACAGTAATGGATATAATCCCCTGTAAAGTCATACCTAAGTGCCAGATGGCAGAGTGTACATCTGTGATTATGTTCTAATATGTTTTATGGATAATACAAAGGTTATTTTTGATATAACCTTGTGTGGAATTTCGTTTGTGGTGTGTCTAGTGGCTCGACGCTGTGTGTGTGTGGTGCACAAATGCTTTACACATTGCTTTACACATTGCCTCTGGGATAAGCCTGACTACTCTGCCAAGCTATGAACAGGGGTTATCTTCAGTGTGTAACTCCCTTGCCCTGACAAGAGTGGTGGTTTCTGCATGGCTTAGGTGCTTGCCCTAGCCAACCAGAAATCCCATTTCTAACAGGTCCATAGTGTTCTCCACACTGATAACTTATTACTATCCCTGGATCTTAGGCTACATAAAGCCTGATAACAACTTCAACTTCTCTGCATTAGGTGCTTCCACATCCACATAACACCTCAGAACATCACCTCATCACACCATGCAAAACACTGCCAGCTGTATATAAGCAATTGCAAAGCACATCCCTATTGATACTCACTCCTTCACTGTTACAGCTCTCTTCCATATTTCTGGAACGCTGCTTCTCCTTTGACTCATGACATGGGCTTTGGGATCAGGCCTGGGTTTGGGAAAGACTGGGCTCTTACACGGATACAGAGCCTCCCTCTATCTCAATAACTAAACCAGCCAACAAGATATAGTCTGAGGCAGCAAAGGAGAGTGATTTACAATCTCTCATCTGATGGATCTTTTTAAGTTGACTGAAACTCAAACTGAGTTAACAATAATAAAGCAATTCAACTTTCATGAAGCCCATTCGGTCCTACAGTAAAGACAGGAAATTAATAATGGTGTTAAGGAGTGTTCTTTCCAATTAATAGTCCATCCAATATATGTACATGTCGGGAAAATATTAACCAGAATCAGGATTACAGCTGGCAAGCTTAAGTATTGCAATCGTTTAGTCTCCATAGGATAAATTACAAATTAATCACAGTGACAGCAGTAACAGAAACTGGGAAATACAAATAGGTGTTCCATAAAGATACTCATGTTCTTTCTCTCTCAATCATGAATAAATTCTAAAGCTTTCTAATCAAGACTCTAAGTCAGAATAAGGATGGTTTGTAGAACAGTGGCTCAAGGGAAAATGGAAATGAGGGAAGCTATCAGCATAGTGAAGTTTTCAGTAGAAGTCTCCCAGAATTTAGATAGGTGTTTATCATGACGCTTCACACTTGCAAGAATAAAGGAACAGAGAGGACTATATCCCTCAATGTTTAAGGGAATCTGCACTAACTTTCAAAAGTGTGAAGGCTAATTAAAACAAACAGAAGCTTCAGCAAAAATTGTAACTCTTTAAAAATTGTACCTCTTCCCTATACTTCAAAACCAATTGTCTCTATCATCATGTTGTGCATTGCAACATTACCAGCCTTTCCTGTCCCACAGTACTTGAACAGATGCTGCAACCTTAAAAAGCCTTCCATTCCTGAAATGCAATGAACAGAAGGCTTCATCTGCTCACAAGGTCTTCACTTTTCTCTACAAGATTTCTCTTCTCAGATCTTACTATCAAGGAACTACTACAGACAACAATACTCCATTTCCCTAGCTAATGAAACCATGAGAATGCATTGTTAAAAGAAAGAACACACTAACCAAGCAAATCATGCTTCAAACTCCCCAGGCCACAAGACAGGCTAACTTCAACAAACATTTAAACATGCCCTTAAAATACATGATTATACTGGTACAAATTATTATTAAAAGTAAATGCAGGCAAGAATGATTGCTTACATGATTGCATATATGATTTTCAAAATATATGCAAATTTGACAAAGTAAAAAGGCAGTGTGAATACAGAATACTTCTTCATGTTAAACTGAACATTAATGCACACGTTTATAAAGCTTCAGTTTCTCATTCGTCATATTCCATTAATGCAATTAGATGTACACACATGTTAAGCTTATTAAGGTACATAGTAGATATAATTTCAAAATATAAATGTAAATTGAGCATTTATGATGTGTAAGGGTCAGAGTGGAAATTGTGCAACTCTGCTGCCTTGGAGTTTGAAATGTATCAAACCTACAATACCTTTGAGGGTACTATTACTGGCCAATATTTCTCTTCTTTAGTCCATGGGGAATTTTTCACAGTAGAGAAACTCAAACACTCAAATTAAATTTGAGGGTCTTCTCAACCCAATTACCCCATGAAATTACAGCTATACCAACGGGCTTTAGGAGCAACTTTAATAATAATGATATAGGTATAAATGCCCACACATAAGTTTTGTGAACACAGACAAATGTGCCCGTTTGCAGGCCTCTAGTATATTTTGTATGACCATATTCAAAATGTTCCAAACCTAGCTGTACATTTATGATGGTGGAGTATTTATTATAATGCTAGATTTGCTGCAAGTGCACGTAACTTTTCTAAAAATACAATTTTCCTCCTGGTTCTGTTCTTCTGATTTTGAAATTTAGATAATTGTTAAAAACTAAATCTCTTCATAATCGGTTATTTGAGAAGACAGGCAGGGAAACTTTTTCTGCTAGAGTAGATGTTCAAAAGTGAGCACCCACTGTGAAATGTCAGCAAACTTGATTATGTTAAGAAAAGTTCAAGAGATACAGTAGGGAGCCCAAAGACAGATTTGAAAGTGAAAAAGGTTTGATAAAATTGCATTTTTTGGGTGCATTAGCTTGAGTGATAATTGGTTCAGCATGTAACCTTATTTTGTGTGTATTGGTGTTCCTTATGTGAAGATGCATGGATAAAGTAGCACATATTATCCATCTCTATTCCTAATGCCATGAGCTGACATGATCAGAGAAGAAAGGAGGGACAGAAGATGTTATATTAAAGTGAATTACAGGCATTAAAGTGCTACCTCTTTCTGAACCGAGGCGGCGAGGACTCTTACGCCAACAAGTTTAAGAAATCTCCCAATCAAATTATTGGTGTTGGTGGCAGTGGCCATAGCAGTGTATACTTGTATAGTGTATACCGGCGAAATGTTTGGGGAAAGTAGCTCCGGCTTTAAATGCGGTGCTCAATCCTCTACTTAATACCTCTTTGAGCACAGGTGTTGCCCCTCAAGCGTGGAAGCATGCACTGATTCTTCCACTGATCAAGAAGACCAACCTTGATCCTCTCATCCATGCTAACTACAGGCCTATCTCTCTCCTCCCTGCTCTGGCCAAGGTGACTGAGAAGCACGTGCATAACTCCATTTTCAACTTCAATGAGAGTAACAACATACTTAATGACTCTCAATCGGGTATTCGCATGAATCTTAGCACAGAGACCGCCCTTCTCGAGGTCACCGATACCATTAGGGAGGTTTTCGATACGGGAGGAAAGGCCATTTTGGTTATGCTGGATTTGTCGGCGGCTTTCAACACCGTCCCCCATGAAGGTCTCCTTTTGAGACTCCAGGAGATCGGTTTTCGTGGGACGGTGTTGAATTGGTTTAAGTCATTTCTGACCGGCCACCAGCAAGTGGTCTGGGCACCTTCGTTTTCCGCTGAAATGCCGCCACTGGAGGTGGGGGTGCCGCAGGGCTTTATTCTAAGCCCTGCACGTTTTAACATCTGGCCCCGCTGGTGGCGGTTGCAGAATCTTTTGGTGCCCAGATCATAACCTATGCTGATGACACCCAGTTGCTCTTTACATCTGAAAAGGGTAAGGACTTTGACGGCCCGCAGATTAGAGACTGTTTGGGAGACATCTTTACCCGGTTCCAGCGACATAGCCTAAAATGCAATCCCGATAAATCGGAACTGCTTTTTTTCGGATGCCCACCTGATCCTGGCTGGAAGGCTTGGTGGCCTTCAGACATGTCTCCACCGGTTGCTGCCTCTTACAAAGCTAAAAATCTGGGCTTTGTGATTGATGATGGCCTTGCTTTTGGCTAGGCATGAGCGGGAAATCCGTTACGCCCGCGGATTTTGCGGATTTTTGGGAAATCCGCAATCTGTGAATTTTGCGGATTTACCGCAAAATCCGCAAAAAAAAAATCCGCGGACATAACGGGTTCAAAAGTTGAACCCCCACTCATGTAACTATTTTACAATGGCGCCAGCAAGCTGCCAGCGCCGTTGTAAAATAGTTACAAAGTTAGCTTGCACAGGAACCACTAGATAAAACGAAGCAGGTGCTGCTTTATTTTATCTAAGTGCTTCCTGTGCAAGCTAACTTTGTAACTATTTTACAACGGCGCTGGCAGCTTGCTGGCGCCATTGTAAAATAGTTACAGCTCACTCAAGGGACCCCTGCGCCCTTCGGGGCGATTGTATAGTAACACACACATGGTCGCTCGAACTAGTTGATGCTCAAATTCAGTGACTCATTCATTAGCCCAAAAACAATCGTGAGCGTCGTCGAGGCTGGACAGGTGTGCCTTCTTCCCAAATCTACCGTGGAAAATCAGCTGTGATGCTGGATAGACTTTGCATCCTTGACTTTCACGAGCGCAATACCCGTGCTGTTCCTGTGACCAGGAGCTTCTTTCTCTTCATCTGCTGAACTGATCTTTCTCTGACCTTTTATACACACAAGAGGCACATACATGAGTAGGCACATTGTGTTCGCACGGGTTTCTGCAAGTTCGCGAGCGTTTTGTACAATTTCGCAATTTGTGAAATTGTACAAAACCCTCGCGAACTTGCAGAAACCCGTGCGAACACACAAAAAAAAAATCTGCGAGGATTCGCGGATTTTGCTGATTTTGCGGATTTTCGCAATCCGCAAATTCGCAAATCCGCAAATTCGCGGATTGCCAATCCGCAAAATCCGCCCATGCCTACTTTTGGCCCCCAGATTATTGGGCTGACCGGCAAATGCTTGGGCCTCCGGAAAATGTTACGGAAATTCCTTCCGTTGTTGTCGCTGAAGCATAGAGGGATCATCGTGCAGGCCTTGATAGGCTCGCGTTTGGATTACGCGAATGTTCTCTATCTTGGCCTGCCGAAATATCTTTTGACGCGACTGCAGATTGTGCAAAACTCTGCGGCCAGAGCCATCTTTGGTCTCCAGCGCAGAGCCGGAGCTACGGATTTGTTAAAAAACTGCACTGGCTCCCAGTCGCTAAAAGGATTGTTTTTAAGGCGCTTACTTTTGCCTTCAAGGCCCTTCATCTAATTGGCCCCAAATATCTTCAGAAGCACTTGGCTTTTTATGTGCCTCGTAGGGCGTTACGTTCCGCGACTTTATCTAAAGCCATGATACCCCCCATTTTTCGGGCTAGAATCGGAGGACGCTCTTTTCGCTTTCTAGCGTCTCAAAGCTGGAATGACCTGCTTATCTCGCTTAGGAAAGCCGAGGATCTGCTCTCTTTTCGGAAAGGACTAAAAACATTGCTTTTCACACAGTAACTGTTCTTCTTTTTTTCTATCTTTGCAGTGTTATGTTTTTTACATTGAGGGCTCTTTGTCAAAGCGCCGGGACACTTCTAGGAGTAGCCGTGCGCTATAAAAGAGCATTTCTAACATAACATAACATAACATAACATAACATAAGACTCTGGCGAGTTCTTGGCAGATAATCCTCATACTGTACGTAAGAGATTAGATCACAAAATCACCAATATGGATTCCAAAAAGGACCAGCTTGGCGGGATACAGAAAGACCCAGATTCAACTAACCCTACAGAAGATACATTTTTACCTTTAGTTTATCAATCAATAATGTCCCACCAGGAGGAAACAAGATTGGAAAGTTAGAGAGTGCAGAATCTCTGACAAAAACTTCAAAACTCAGTACGCCGCATTGCTAAAACCTGTTCAGATTTTACATCTAGATTTAATGAAGCGTGTACATCTCAAATCTGGAAGATAAACATCTGGCACAAAAGGCTTGACTGAATCTTTTCATACCATTAAAGAGGACACACAGTGGAAGTTGGCTGATTTAGAGAATTGGTCACACAGGAAAAATGTTAGAGCGTTAAAGATTCCGCAGAGGCGAAAAGGGCACGATCCGGGCGAAAAGGGCACGATCCCCGCAAATTTATTGTTGATTTGTTCACAGATGCATTCCCTGAGTTAACTAGGTGGGACTGGAATAGAGAAATAGAAAGAGCACATCGTTTTCCGTTTACTCTCCGTACAAGAGCTGGTCAAGCATCTGATAGGCGAAGAGCATTTTTGATTTCCTTCAACAGCTTTTTAGCCAGGGAAGATGTTTACCAACTACCCGTCCAGATAAAAAAAGGGCAGATAAAGATTTTGAGTATTTTTTAGGCCAGATTTCTGCCATTTCACTGTTGAGAATTGCTGGCAGCTGTGTCAGCTTATTCTGCTGTTTCATGCTAAAGGGGCTCAAGTATTTTTATTAAACCAGTCAAACTCAAAGTTATTTTTCAGGATTATACTCGATTCTCTCCACAGAGGTTTCAGCAAAAGAAATATTAAAATCTCTGTAGGGTTTGTCATAGATGGTTTCGCTCTAGAGGGAGTTCCCCCCCCCCTTTTTTTTTGTCTGCTTTTATCCTTTCCTGGGTTTACTTTGTGTATGGTTTGGGGTTGGGATAATACCATCTACTAGATAAATGTTGTTGTTTCTTTTTATCTTCTTAGTTCAAAGTGGTGTGTGCTGTCCCCTATGTAATGCTGCTTTTCTTTAAGGTTTTCTGTTACGCATCCCATGTGGGGGAAAAAATGTTGGGGCAGATTTATGTTAACTGGCGCATCCCCAGGGATGCGCCAGTTAACATGCGCCACAGTGCGCCACAGCTCCGCCAGCCATGGTGCGCCGCATTTATAATGCGGCGCACCATGGTGCAAAAACGGCACAGATGCGTGACGCATCTGTGCCGGAGATGTGGCGCATTGCTGGAGTTGCGTCGCAAGCGCGATGCAGCTCCAGCAAGGCTCGGGGTGCCCCATTTTAACAATGCTGCGTCAAGACCTACGCCTGCTTCAAGCAGGCGCAGGCTTTTGACGCAGCATTGGCTTAAAAGTGACTGAGTGAAATCTCATAGATTTCACTCAGCCACTTTTGCTAGGCGCACCTGCCCCGGAACGCCCACCCTGCACCGGAACGCCCACAAGCGGCGCAGGGCTTTACAACGTGACGCATCTGCCTAGATGCGTCACGTTGTAAATCGTTCGTAGGGATGCGCCACGTTTACGCCGCCTTGCGTGACGCAACAGCGGCGTAAACGTGGAGCAAGGGCCTCATAAATCTGCCCCGTCGTGTTTACTCTTTACTTTTCCGGTATTTTGCCATTAAAAGGATGTTTAACAATGATGAAGTCTAGGCAACGTAGATTGTTGTTTATGGGGGTCCTTTTTCTTTCTCCACGTGGGTTGGGATAGGGTTTGCGGGCAAAAGCATTGGGTGATTGGGAGCTTGTCATCACAAGGACCATGTGTCCTAAAGCCTCATTGAGGGGTGGGGTAGGTCTTGTTGGAGGGTTTGTGAGGATGCTGCGGTGGATCAGGTAGGTAGGGTTGGTGGGTGGGTCAATATAGGGTGTGTTAGGTGGGGTAAGATTAGAAAAATAATCCACAGTATCAGTAAGGAAAAAGTGTATGATTGTTGAAGATTTGATGTATTGTTTAAAAATGTAGTAATGGCTTGTACATTTTTTTTCTTTTTCCTAATGGCTAGCATGGGGGTTAGAATATGTTCCTTAAATGTCTGCGGCGTCAATAATTATAACAAGAGGCAAGCGGTTGCCGCTGAACTTCGGGTGATCCAACCAGATCTGCTTTGTATTCAAGAAACGCATGTACCTTGGGGGAAACGTCAAATGTTTAGTTTTTGATCTTTTGGCTGCTTCACAACAAGCTTCAATGATGCAGGGAGTAGGGATACTCGCTAAACCTACCATCCTGACCTCGGGTCATTTTTTAGCAGATACATTGGGACGGTGGGCAATTGTAGAATGCTGCCTGGGTAGTTCAAAATTTACACTATGCACCATTTATGGGCCTAATCTTGGTGAAACTTTAGTGTTGGAAGAATTGAATTTAGAACTTGCATCTTCGCCAGTGCCTTTGGTATTATGCAGGGACTTCAATATAAACTTGGTTAATAAAGGACTACAGGGTGGGATACAAGGGTATACAGGGAGGAAACCCAGGGTGTTTAAAGCATTGTATGATTTGTTAAAGGATCATGGATTACTGGCTGCTTGGGATTCTCTTCGCGCGTCAGTGCCTGGTTTCACGTTTTATTCTTTTCCCCCATCATAAATTAGTACATCTCGATAACTTTTTTATATCTTCCGCATTACCCATGGGGGCCCAGATGCATATATTTCCTAGGGTCACCACTGATCATGCAGCAATAGTTGTTGAAATTCCCACTCTTTTTGTAGCCAGAACCCCAGGAACTTTTTCCTTTGATAGGAAACTTTTACTTGATAGTATTTTTAGGGAGCATATGCAGATATGGATTAAAGATTTTTTAACAATAATAGACTCTCTGTTAATGCTGCGGTTCTTTGGGATACTTTGGGATAATTTTCGGGGTTCTTTGGGATACTTTGGGATGTATTGAGTTTCAGGATATACTATCAAAAGAAAGCAAAATTCGAATTAGAGGATCTATATTAAGTATGGGCGGAAAATCCGTTCCGCTCGCGGATTTTGCGGATTTTCGGTAAATTCGCAATCCGCGAGATTCGCGAATTTCCCGCAAAATCCGCGAGCAGCGGATTTTATGGCTTGCTCGCACTGTTCGCGTGAGTTCGCGGCTTCCCAGTTCAACTTCGCGCCCCGCGAATAAGCGCTAAATTGCAGAAATGCGATCTTAGCAAAACTGAAACTACTTACCAGGTTCAAAAGTTCAAGCTCATCATTAGTAGCCATTTCCTGTAGTGCTTCCTGAGGGGCCCCTCCAGAGTTCAGTTGCCTACTTGCAACTATTATGTGACCCTGCTCTGACCCTCAGAATAGTTACACATATGCCACAAAGGTCCTGAATTACAGCTAAGGGAGACAAGCAGGAGCCAGGCTGGAAGTTCAAATCCAGTGACACATTAATCAGCCCCAAATTCATTATTGTCAGTTGGGGCAGGGCAGGTGTTGTAACTAATTTTGCAACAATGAAAGCACTTAGCAACTGCAAAAGATCACTAATCAGGAAGCACTAAGGAAGCAGGTGCCAGCTAAAAAAATGTTCTGTGACACATTTATCACCCCAAATTAATTCAGGTCACTTGAGGCAGGGAAGGTGTGCTTTGCTTTGCCACAATAATGTACACTGGACAACCAGAGGGTGCTGTGATGAAACAGAGGGTGGCATGGGTGAGCCAGAGGGTGGCATGTGGTGACAGAGGGTGGCAGTGATGAAGAAGAGTGTCCCAAACAGGCTGGACACGTAGAAACAACAAGTTCGCAAAACTTGCGACCCGACAGGTAAGTTCGCGTTTGCGAAATTGTACAAAAACCCTCGCGACCTGGCAGAAACCCGCGCGAACACAAAAAAAAAATCCGCAAATTCGCGAGAATTCGCGGATTTTGCGGATTGCGAGTTCGCAAATCCGCAAAATTCGCGAGCGCGAGATTCGCAAAATTCGCCCATGCTTAATCTATATTCTAAATTGAGATTAGCGGAGGAAAAACTTACACAAGAAATTTCGCAACACGATGATGTTGCAGAAAGATGGTGGGCAAATATTAATGTTCTATGGAATAAGGAAAATCCTTGACAATATTTAATTTATAAAAAGGAGTGCCATGAATATGATGAGGTGGTAGGTCAGTGTTTAGCTTTACGGCTACGGACGAAGGAAGCCTCCATTAGAATTGCTGATCTTAGACAACTTAGGAGTTAGGACCCTTGACCCTCGAGAGATCCTTGCGATTTTTCATAGAGTTAGAGATGGCTATTAAAAAGTTTCCAATGGGTAAAGCTGCTGGCCCAGATAAGCTCCCCGAGGCAGTGTATAGTTTTTTTCTCCATGATATTAAAAATGATATGCTAACAACTTATCGGGCAGCACAAAATGGGCATGCACCTAAGTCTTGGGCTGAAGCCAGTAGTGTGGTATTCAAGAAGTAGGGAAAACTGCCAGAGCTTCTGGGGTCTTACCGACCGATTTCATTTGTTAACTGGGATGGGAAAATCTAGGCCAAAATATTGGCAAATCGGTTGGCAAAGGTTATCTCACAATTGGTTTCCCTACATCAACATGCCTTTATTCCTGGCCGAGTAAAAGTATTTCATTTTAATCAAGTGGTGACGTTATTTGATATTGCCCAGGTGGAAGGGAAGGATTTGGGACTAATATTGCTTGACACTGAGAAAGCATTTAATCGCTTTGTCTGGGACTATTTTTGGAATATCCTGTATCGGTCGGGTTTTGGACAAGGATTTATTCAGGGTATACAAGGACTATATAAGTCACCGGCAGCCAGGATATGTTCAATGGGTATGGTATCAGAGCCGGTAAAAATAACTAGAGGGAATCCACAGAGGTGTCCTTGTTCGCCCCTGTTGTTTCCCCTGTACATCAATCCATTTGTAAGTATGTTGGAGAAAAGTACTTTGGTGAAACCGTTTATCGATTAGGAGAATCAGTATTCTGATTTCGCTTATGTGGACGATATAGCTATTACTACTGCAGATCAGGTTACGGCTATATTAGAGGTGGAAGGCTTAGCTAAAGAATTTGGTGAGATATCAGGCTATGAAATTAATACGACAAAAAACGCAAATACTTTGCACAAACAATGGTATGCCTGATGATCCAAGAATGGTCAGGGAAGAGACATATCTAGGGATAAAAATCTTATTGTCTATGAAAGAGCTGGTGGGAGCTAATTGGGAAGCTATAATGAGTAATGTAAAATAATCCTTAGAAAGGCAGACCCTTTGTGCTATATTTCTCTGGGCTCCGGGCAAACCTAGATGAGCCGCACGATTTATGACTCTTCCAAAAGAAATGGGTGGCTGGTTGATCCCTGATTTTACATTTTATTATTATGCTTGTTTTTTGTCCAATATGAGGATATTATTGACCGGAGAGGAGGTTAGAAATCCCGTAGAAGCTCCGCCAATCTATCATATGTTTTTAAGAACTGAGGTTAAAAACTGCATGTTTAAAGAATTGGACGGCAGCTATTATAAGAGAACATGCTTTAAAGTTATAGAGGCTGTCTTTAAGGTGTGCCCGGTTATTCGGTAAAATTTTATTTGGTGGGGATAACATATTATACACATACGAATGGTTTAAGGGTACTACCAGCTATTTTTTGGGATCATGTAGCAAGAATTTGCAGTAGTAAGGGTTTCTTACAAATTTGAGATTTTTATGAGGCAGGAGGGCCTTATCCTAACTTCTTGGAAATTGCAATGGAATATAATGTACCTAGGACGCAGTTCTTTAAATTCCTCCAGATCTGGGATTTTTTAGGTAGAAAAAATCTAGTCCCAGCATCGCATATACTTATTGAAGCCATCAGGAGACAGGAGAAAATTGAGTTTTTTATAAGATCCTTTTAGCCTCTAAGATAGATGATCTGGAGAAGCATAATGTTAATTGGGACAATATTCTAGTAAAACAGGAAGTTTCCCGGGAGAAAGCTATTGCAATAGCTGGTGAAGCCCTCTTATCTGCAAATCTTAAAGCTCAATTTTTTAAAACTGTGTTTACCTGTATTATACAAGGGTAATCAAGTGGATGAAATGGACACTTGTAACAATTCTAAACCATTGGTTTAAAAATACTATGGTATCCTCAAAAAACTCAATGTGTGCTGGTAGTGCGGTATATATCTTTCATCCGCCCCTGCATTGTAGTTTTTGGCAGTTATCATCGGATACCATAGAAAGTGGTGGGTGCCTGCCTCATCCAGAGGCTCCTCTGGTCTAGATTGCAGTGTCCAGAGATGAAAAATGGGGGAGAGGATAAGTGCAAAATAAGAAAAGGATAAAATAAGATCGACACCTGAATTTTTTTTTAATGGATGGTGAAGATCTTGTTGATTAAAAATAGATGAGTACTTGTACTAGATCGAGTTACTGGATCTAGAACTGTGGATTCCCAAAATGTGTCAACATGTTTCAGCCCCCTCTGGCTCAAAGGAGTCTGTGGGGCTTGCGTCAGGACAGAGTAGACAAACAAAACATAGAATTTGGAATTTACTCACACATTTTGTGTAGTGGTATTGGATAGAGGGTAAACATTGACCACTCGAAACTTTTTAACCTGTAAAAGATATAAACATAGACATATTGTACAAATGTTATTGTCCTCAAGACTCATTCTGCTGAGATGGGTAGGGGGGAAGGCTGCAGAGTTAGCTGTGGTCTAATCTGCTAGATGAAAGTCTTATTAACAATACGAGCATGTAAATTAACATGGTGAGGAGAACCGTGTCTAGCAGAGGAAAAAGCGGCAAAAGTGAACGAATGACAGGGCACAAAATGGTTGCTATGTAGTAAGCGAACAACAGAAAAAGAGAGATTTGATGGTCTCAACTGTGTCTATGTTCCTCCAAATTTCGCTGATCAGAAAAGAGGAGGAAGATGTCAACAACTCTAAACTCTGGTGGTGGTCTGGCGCGTGGAATCCCATGATGTAAAGGGATTCTACTCAAGCGTCAAGCGCGTGGAATTCCCATGATGTCTACTAAAGGGATTCCTATGTGGATAGAGGGTTCTACTAATGTGAAAAGTCGAGAGGCTTCTACATCTAGCGAATTGTCTAGGCAAATTGCTATCTCACATAAGGGGAACAAGGTTCATAAATAGTCCCACTGGCATGAATAGCGTCTAGTTAGAGGTAGCGCTATCTAGGTAGATGTTGCACTGGTACATTTAGAATAGGGGCTAGCGAATGCAATAGAGTCCCTAAGTGATGGGGTGCTCGCTGCGCGATAAAAAACTCACTCGTAGAGAAATTACTCTTAGAAAAAATAGAGCATTAGACTCACTCGTGAAACACAACTTATTCAAATCTTACCCCGAGTAGCTTGGATATGCGCTTTCAACAGGGATGTCCAGAGCTGCAGAAAGGGGGGTAGAGACCATCAAATCTCTCTTTTTCTGTTGTTCGCTTACTACATAGCAACCATTTTGTGCCCTGTCATTCGTTCACTTTTGCCGCTTTTTCCTCTGCTAGACACGGTTCTCCTCACCATGTTAATTTACATGCTCGTATTGTTAATAAGACTTTCATCTAGCAGATTAGACCACAACTAACTCTGCAGCATTCCCCCCTACCCATCTCAGCACAATGAGTCTTGAGGACAATAACATTTGTACAATATGTCTATGTATATCTTTTACAGGTTAAAAAGTTTCGAGTTGTCAATGTTTACCCTCTATCCAATACCACTACACAAAATGTGTGAGTAAATTCCAAATTCTATGTTTTGTTTGTCTACTCTGTCCTGACGAAAGCCCCACAGACTCCTTTGAGCCAGAGGGGGCTGAAACATGTCGACACATTTGGGGAATCCACACTTCTAGATCCAGTAACTCGATCTAGTACAAGTACTCATCTATTTTTAATCAACAAGATCTTCACCAATCCATTAACATTTTTTTCAGGTGTCGATCTTATTTTATCCTTTTCTTATTTTGCATGTATCCTCTCCCCCATTTTTCATCTCTGGACACTGCAATCTAGACCAGAGGAACCTCTGGATGAGGCAGGCACCCACCACTTTCTATGGTATCCGATGATAACTGCCAAAAACTACAATGCAGGGGGGGATGAAAGATATATACCGCACTACCAGCACACATTGAGTTTTTTGAGGATACCATAGTATTTTTAAACCAATGGTTTAGAATTGTTACAAGTGTCCATTTCATCCACTTGATTACCCTTATATCCTACCTGGGGAAATAAATGGACATTAATTCCTCCTCCCTAACCTTTTGATTATATATGTACCTGTATTATACGCCAGCAAAATTGTTGAAGTGGGGGAGGAATGATGGTAAATGCTTTCGCTGTGGGACTGATAATGCAGATAGTTTCCTTTTTTTTTAATTCTGTGGTAAATTGGCTCTCTACCTTAGCCATATTGAAAAGTTTCTATCAGCTGTTACTGGTGTATCTATTAAAATTTCTGCATCCATGATGTTATCAGTGATCGGTCAAGATTTAGAGCCTGGAAGTCCTATGCATAAGAATTGTTATGTATTGTTTATGGCTATGGCCATGGCTTGTCTTTGTATTGCCGCCTCATGGTTGCAGCCCAAAGTCCCTGTTTTTCAAATGAGGAGAGCTAGGATGTATAATATATTTAATTTAAAATTCAGTTTATATTCAGTTAAAGGCACAAGAAAACAAAAAATGGGTATCTATATCTAGGGGGCGTCCTTTGATCATATGAATGTCTGATGTAATACATGAACTTGTGATACTGTGGATACATTTTAAAAAATGATTTTCACAATCTGAATACTGCAACACGCATCTTTTCTGGAAAGGGGCGACCACTCGGTCCCCCCGAACGTATGGCAGAGTACCACGATCCCCCCGGGAAGCCATCTGGGGCGGGAGGCGAGTCTCGGCTGGTATGCCCGAAGCGGCGTAGCCGGGGCGCGCCTTTTCCCGCCCTAGAGTGGGTTGGCCTAGACACTGACGCGGCTGGCCACGCCCTAGGGGCAGGCAGGGGCGGGTTTACGCCCGCCCTGAAGACGGATAAAAGGAGAAGCAAGATCCGAAGGCATCCTCTTGTTCCTGTGCTCTGAAGCTGCACCTCCTCGCTGCACGTGAGCTCGAGACGGAACGAAGAGCCAATTTTGAGCGTTGTAATCGTTCTTGTTTGTTTTGCAGATACTCTGTTGGAGAATGCCGAAGAAGGCGGGAAAGCGCAAGACTACTGAACAGATGCTGCGTGTTCTCATGAAGGAGATGACCGAACTAAAGAGGCGAGTGGATAAGAACGAGGAAGGGGGACCAAAACGTCCTTTGGCGGGAGCAGCCCCGGGAGGGAAAAACAAGAGGCCCAGAAGGGGAGCAGCGGGAGAAGACATCCCCGGTCCCAGTGCCCCGCTCGAGGCACCAACTCCCGTGCCGAAGGAAGGGAATCCGATTCCCGTTGTGGTCACCCCCGTTTCCGAGGAAGATATGCCGCCCGAGCTGGCAGCACAATTGGCAGCGTGGTTGGGAAAAGGTAACGAGGGCGCCACGGCTGTCGACGCACAGGAGCTAATGAAGCAACTGCGTGAGTCACGGGAAGCAGCGAAGGTGTCAACGCCGGCTGCAGCAGTAGAGAAGCCGCAGGGGACGGGTTCAGTAGCAGAGACAACGTCCGGTGCAGGTAAGCGGCCATTGCCGATTGCGAGGGATGAGTCGGCACCCTCTCGTAGGGAAAAATTGGGTCAGCATGTTCCTTTGGCTATTAAGGAGAAGATATGGGCAGGGGAGTATGTAAACATATTCTCGTTGCTTACTGATCACTATGAGATGGAGCATGTAAAGGGCCAGAAGGAGCTCATGCATCCGAGTGTTTGGCGCGCAAAAATGGCCGCCTTTAAGGTAAATGAAAACATTGGCAATTGGGGCCAAGCGTGGGGGGTTTTTACATCGATCTTGGGGGAGCGAAGGCCCGATCTGTTACCCGAATTGCCGATTTATCAATCACGAATCATGGGGTACTCGGTATCACACGAGGGTAATCATTGGTTTTGCTATGATAACCTGTTTAGAAAGGCTAAAGAACACGATAAAAACTTAACGTGGGATTGTTATGATTCTGTGTCATGGTCCAAAATGAAGGAGACTGGTATGTTAAAATTGCCATTAGTGGGGAGTATCGTTGGCGAATCTTCCCGCCAGTATGCGGGGACGCCCTTTCGGTCAGGTGCGGGTACAGACAATTACTCGAAGCCTGCCGGTAACACTGGAAAAAGGGGGGTTTGTTGGAACTTCAACAGGGGTAAATGTACTAGGCCCCAGGGATCATGCAAATTTAGACATGAATGTAGTGGGTGTGGGCAATCATCCCATCCTGAGTCCACGTGCAGAGCCAAAACGGGTGATAACGGGGGTAGAGGAGGCGCCAAACAGGTCTAACATAGTCCGAGGGGCGCCTTTACCTTCCCCGATTGATACCTTGGCAATGATTCCTTGGCTCAGTGAATACCCGGATCGTGTTTCTGCTGGGGTGTTGCGGAACGGGTTTTCTTATGGTTTCCGCATCCCAGTGGGGGACTTTCAGGGTGTAGGGAAATGTAAAAATCAGCTGTCGGTCTTCCAGCATACGTCTGTGGTACAGGATAAGATCAGGAAAGAGGTTACTCGAGGTCGAGTCGCCGGTCCGTTTAGTGTACCGCCGGTTCCTAACTTTGTTTGTTCCCCTTTAGGTGTGGTCCCAAAGAAGGACCCGGGTGAGTTTCGGCTGATACATAATTTATCAGCCCCACGTGGTCTTTCCGTAAACGAAGCGATAGACCCGGAAGTGTGTTCGGTGCGGTACGCATCCTTCGATGAGGCCATAGCCATTTTGAATCGCCTGGGGCCCGGGGCGCTGATGGCAAAATCTGATATCGAGTCAGCGTTCCGGTTGCTCCCGGTACATCCTGACGATCAGCGTCTCCTAGGTTTCATGTTTCAGGGTCTTTATTACATGGATAGGTGTATGCCGATGGGGTGCTCTATATCTTGTGCCTATTTCGAGAAATTCAGTAGTTTTCTACAATGGGTCTTCACAAGGAAGACGGGTTTCCAACATGTGATGCATTACCTTGATGATTTTTTGTTCCTGGGGGCAGCCGGGGATCCGGAATGTGGGCAGGCTTTGGCGCAATTTTGTGTCTTGATGAATCAGTTTGGCGTGCCATTGGCACCAGGTAAGACTGTGGGGCCTTCCACTTGCCTCGAGTTTCTGGGGATCGAGTTAGACTCCGCAGAAGGTTGTTTTCGTTTACCAGCTGATAAAGTGTCAAAGTTCAGGACATCCCTTGCAAATGTGTATAAGTAGACCTAAGGTTAAGCTGCATCAATTACAGCAGTTAGTTGGCCAGTTGAATTTTGCCCTGAGGGTTATACCAATGGCCCGCCCCTTTTCCCGTTCGATCGCTCAAGCCATGGTCGGCCTGAAGGAGTGCCATCATCGCACAAGGCTCTCGGCAGAGGTCCGCCAGGACATGCGCATTTGGTTGGCATTTCTGGCGGATTTCAATGGTCGAGTCGTCTGGAACAAACCAGCCGTGTCCTCTGAGGAGCTGGGGCTGTGGACAGATTCGGCAGGGAGCATAGGTTTCGGTGCCATATTCGGCACGAGATGGTCTGCACAAAAGTGGCCGACATGGTAGCATGACAGTGGACTGACAAGTAACATTGCTTTCCTGGAACTTTTCCCCATTTTAGTGGCCCTGAGAACTTGGCCCGAAGCGTTCAGAGATCACTCGGTGGTATTTTGGTCTGACAATATGACCGTGGTCGAGTGTATCAATAGTCAGGCAGCACGATGCAAATGGATTTTGAGACTGCTCAAAGAAATTGTTTTACTTTGTATGCAATTGAATGTGCTATTCAGAGCAAGACATGTCCCAGGGGTAATGAACCAGGCGGCTGATGCACTGTCTCGTTTTCGTATACAGGCTTTCTGGGGTTTCCTTCCCACAGCGGACCCGGAGCCGGCACCCTTTCCCGAAGCTCTCTAGTCTCTCGGTGCCCCGAACTTCGTAACCTCGTGGGAGAGAGTTTAGCACCCAGGACGAGGAAGGCATATGAAGGGGCGTTCCGGTCCTATTTGGCCTTTTTGGGGACTGATAGGGAGGAGCTTTGGGGCCAGGAAGAGTGGGTGGTGGATTTTCTGATGTCCTTACATCGGGTCGGGAAATCGGTGGCCACGGCTCAGAGGCATCGGGCTGCCATTTCCTTTGTTGCTAGGGCTCACGGGATCCAGGATCCGACAGCGTCTTTCGTTGTACAGAAAGCGCTACGGGGGTGGCAACGCCTTGAGGGTCGCAGAGTAGATGAGAGGCGCCCGATAGGTTTGGATAGGCTGGCTCAGTTATTATCCAGTCTCCCTGCTACGTGTTCATCTCAGTTTGAGACGGTGTTATTCCGAGCCGCTTTTACGCTGGCATTCCATGGGGCTATGCGGGTAAGCGAATTAGTGGCGAGGAACAAGCAGGATGTGACAGGAGGATTGTGCCAGGAGCACGTCCAGATCAGAGGGGAGACGATGACGGTCTCATTTGTCAGGTCTAAGACCGATCAGAGTGGGATGGGTGACTGCGTAATCATACACAGGATTCCCGGGTCCTCCATGTGCCCGGTAAGGTGTCTAGAAGATTATTTAGCACGAAGGGTGGCATCATGGGGGGGGACCTTGTTGAGACACGCTGACGCCACCCCACTGACAAGGTTTCAGTTTCAGCGGGTGCTTGCGATGTCGATTGCCGCTGCGGGCTTGAACCCGGGCGAGTTTGGGACCCATTCCTTTCGGATAGGGGCTGCTACAGAAGCAACAGCCAGGGGTCTGGATGTTGAACAAGTTAAACGGGTGGGGCGTTGGTCCTCCAATTGTTATAAGAGGTATGTGCGGTTGCACATGTTGTGAAGCTGTAGCAATGTACTCACACTGCTTGTTTTTGTTTGGTTTTCAGTTGCGCAAGCCTACGAGGCGGGGCGGACTTTGCAGTCGACCCTACACCGGGCCAGCGGTCAGACATCACCGGCTGTGAAAAAGGAGGTGTGGGTTGTGGGCCACTCATACGTGAGGCGTGCCGCAGACGTATTCAAGGCAGGTGATATGATTCACGTAGCTGGGGAATACGGGTACAGTGTGTCCTTCTACGGAAGAGGCGGGCTCTGTATTGACCAGTTTCAATCATTTTTTGAGGGTTTGCTAGGGCGGACGAGGTCACCGCCGTCTGTAGTGATAGTACATCTTGGGGGTAATGATTTGGTCACCACTGGTAGACGACTTCTTCTTGAGGCGACGCTTTCCACTGTAAGTTGGTTAGCGAGGAGAGTTCCAGGGTGCACAATTGCATGGTCCCATATGATCCCACGAAAAGTGTGGCGGGGGGCTATTTCGGTTCCTGCTCTAAATCATTCTGTTAGGAAGCTTAATAACAAAGTGAGTAGGTTGTTCCGTTCCAAGACACTGCATGCTATTTCCCATGGGTGTATTAATGATGACAGTATGTATTTGGGGGATGGAGTGCATTTGTCTCGGGTGGGGAATGAGTTACTCATAGGAGATTTCTTAGCATGGCTAAAAACGTTACACCATGACCTTTAGGTAGGAGTGTTGTGGGGGGTCCGGATAGCCGGTCAACTATCCGGCCTGTGGCGGTAAGGTCATGATCGGTGAGCACTAATTGGAAGATCCCTATGAGTGGGCGTCACCCAGCACGGATGGGAGCGCTCGGGGGAGGTGGCCATTGGCCCCTCAACGGGGAGGCGGTCCCTTCTAAGGATGGGTCGCCGAAAGAAGAGGAAAGGCGGTCAAGGCCCCTTCCTGGGTAGGAGGGGTTAGAGCCCCCTCCTGGGGAATTTCCCGGGGCCAGGACGTCTGCGACGGCAGATATGGTAAGTTGTGTGGGGTTTGGGGGGAGGTCTACGCTACCTTCTAGATACCTCACACGAGTTCTCGTACGACCTCTAAGTGGCGACGAGTTTTATTGGGGCCCCCGTCAAGTCAAGGGAAATTGGTAATTGCACTTGAGGTACGCCTCCGGGCCGCCCCTCACAAGTGAGGGCGATATTTCTGGGTTAGGGATCTTGACACCGGTTACGACCTTGCCGTTGGCCCTTAAACGTTAGGATGTACAATTTCAAAATTTCAAGTAAATGTTTTGCAGGATGTTAGTTCGGCTAGGAGAACCTTTGTATTAGAGACTCTGTTAAGGTTAGCCAAACATCGCAATGTGGTAATGAAATTGTACATAATATGAAACTGTTTATTTAATGTTTTAATTTTGTTTCATATTTTAATAAATACGGCCGGGGGGGTTACTCCCTCCCGTCTTCCAAAGACTTCAGAACTGTTTCCGGTTTCCCATCCTTGGGGATTGTGTTGAGAGGGGGTGGCGGGTATCTCAGCCATATGGAAAGGGGCGACCACTCGGTCCCCCCGAACGTATGGCAGAGTACCACGATCCCCCCGGGAAGCCATCTGGGGCGGGAGGCGAGTCTCGGCTGGTATGCCCGAAGCGGCGTAGCCGGGGCGCGCCTTTTCCCGCCCTAGAGTGGGTTGGCCTAGACACTGACGCGGCTGGCCACGCCCTAGGGGCAGGCAGGGGCGGGTTTACGCCCGCCCTGAAGACGGATAAAAGGAGAAGCAAGATCCGAAGGCATCCTCTTGTTCCTGTGCTCTGAAGCTGCACCTCCTCGCTGCACGTGAGCTCGAGACGGAACGAAGAGCCAATTTTGACCCACCCACCAGCCCCTGATGACAGCAAGTGGTTTTTTGATTAAAGTTGATGGATAACTCTGATTTTCGTTTACAGGTCGCTGTATTATCGTGATGATTTTGAGTATGTAATAAAGAATGTCGATTTGTGTTGTGCAAATAAAGAAAGTCTGCTTTAGTGTTTATTGGTAAGCATGCTTTTAATAAAAGTATAGTTGCTACTGTATTTTAGTTTAGTCATTTAGTTAGCATTGTCGTATTTATTTTGGTCGGGCGGTAAGGTCATGATCGGTGAGCACTAATTGGAAGATCCCTATGAGTGGGCGTCACCCAGCACGGATGGGAGCGCTCGGGGGAGGTGGCCATTGGCCCCTCAACGGGGAGGCGGTCCCTTCTAAGGATGGGTCGCCGAAAGAAGAGGAAAGGCGGTCAAGGCCCCTTCCTGGGTAGGAGGGGTTACAGCCCCCTCCTGGGGAATTTCCCGGGGCCAGGACGTCTGCGACGGCAGATATGGTAAGTTGTGTGGGGTTTGGGGGGAGGTCTACGCTACCTTCTAGATACCTCACACGAGTTCTCGTACGACCTCTAAGTGGCGACGAGTTTTATTGGGGCCCCCGTCAAGTCAAGGGAAATTGGTAATTGCACTTGAGGTACGCCTCTGGGCCGCCCCTCACAAGTGAGGGCGATATTTCTGGGTTAGGGATCTTGACACCGGTTACGACCTTGCCGTTGGCCCTTAAACGTTAGGATGTACAATTTCAAAATTTCAAGTAAATGTTTTGCAGGATGTTAGTTCGGCTAGGAGAACCTTTGTATTAGAGACTCTGTTAAGGTTAGCCAAACATCGCAATGTGGTAATGAAATTGTACATAATATGAAACTGTTTATTTAATGTTTTAATTTTGTTTCATATTTTAATAAATACGGCCGGGGGGGTTACTCCCTCCCGTCTTCCAAAGACTTCAGAACTGTTTCCGGTTTCCCATCCTTGGGGATTGTGTTGAGAGGGGGTGGCGGGTATCTCAGCCATATAAGTTGTTCTTTGCTTGCAACTCGTTTTTGTGGTTTATTGATACTGTCTTGAAATCAGGTAACTTTAAAGAAAAATAGAACGCATGAATGAAAGAAAGATTTGAAGTTGAAAAGTTTTATAAAGCGCTCTAACACCATACGGTTTCTATATCCTAAAAAGCCTATAATTTTGCATGGTTTTAGATTTTCTAATTTTTGGAATTCGTAAAGGTTATGTAGTAAACCAGAATATTTCCAATCAATTTAGCTCACCAGATATGTTAAGTGAATTCAATTTTGATATGAACATATATAGGCAGGTTTAGTTGATCATGTGAAAAACTCCAGAGCAAGGGTTATTCCTGAAATATATTGAGGATGTTCTCTTTTTCACTTACCTTGGAAAATGATTTATTATTGCCATTTTCAGGAGTATGTTTCTCAACTTTTCATCACTGGGACTTAAACAAAGAGGAATTTATGAATATCCACAACTAAATAAGTTTGTCAGTGCGCACACACTCCCAAGACATTCATGCCATACAATGCCAATTTGTGACTGATGGAAATAGCGTACTCTTATTAATGAAACTTTCTGCACAGGAAAATGTAACTTTCACAAAATAGGAAATTGATTTTACACTGATAACACAGACTTCAAACCCCGAAACAGAATTTACGCTTTGCCAAGTGTTCATTTCTGACCTTGGGACGTGTCGGAGAGTGGTACTGAATACTCTCAAATGTGTACCTTTCTGAGAGTGAAGAAACTCACAGGATAATCCAGCACAGTAATGACCACTCGTCACTGTCATAAGTAGATTTACACACAAAAAGCTTTACGTGAGTACATAGTCTTATGCCTGTAGAAGCAATTTTAGAGAATTTACTAAGTGAATTTTCACATGAAAAAATGGTGTGTGACCAGATTGTACATATTCATAACGCTATTTATATTGGGCTCTGTGCATTTAAATTAAGGCCACACATTTCCACTATAAGAAACTGGGTTATACGTAGAGAGGGATGAAAGCCCTTGTCAAATAATAAGCATGATGCTTGTCAAGCTGAACCATAAAAGTAGTTAAATAAACCGGTGCCTAATCCCCTAGAGAAATGTTTTGGGGCAGTCACCGTTGTTACAAAGAGCAGGTTCTAATGGCGATTGGCATTGCCGGTCATTGCTGGTGATCAATTCTCAGCGTCACTATGCGGTCGCGAGTCGCCAAAACTACAGGGTATCACCTTTTGTTGAGGAGGAGTTCACGCTAATGCCGCAAAGGGTCAACGGTTTAACAGGGGAACCTCTTGCGGATCAGGACTCACTCCAGCAGAGGCCAGCAGCAGGACTCAGTAGATGAAGGCAAGTTTAAGTGGTGCTGGTCAGCTGGTCAGCTGGGCAGTTGCATGGAGGCTTCTGGAAGCTTGTTGTGTCCCTGCATCTCATACAGAGGGTCAAGCAACTGACCAATTGAGTCAGTCTGGGTTAACTGGGATCAAGGAAAACAGGTCCAATCTTTCTTTTTCAGGCAGCAGTCCTTATAGCAGCAGGGCAGTCCTTTTTCTGAATCTTCCATTGGTCTAGGAGTGTCCTGTTGAGAGGTTTTAAAGGTCCCACTTTTATAGCTGGTTGCAGCCTTTGTATGGGGAATACCCTGACTTACCATCAAAACTGGTACTGGTCAGTTCTTCTCATTCCCCTGGTATTGACTCCAAAACTGTCAGGGTGAAAAAGTCAAGGGCAGGCTTAAGTTCCATTTCCTTTATTTGTGCTGCAGGTAGGGTCCTTTGAAATGTAATCAGGTCAAGGTACAGCTCCACCCCAGTCATCATGCCTGGAAGATCATCTCCAATAACAATTAAGCTTACTTTGTCTCACTGTCTGAAAGCAATATACAACCCACAAACAGGAGAACCAATCACAGTCATGTGACCCAGGAGACTGGTAGGAAAGCAAATTTGGTTTTAGCTGAAAAATGCCATCTTTCCAAAAGTGCCTTTTTCAAAATTTTAACTTAATAACATATTTCTGCAGTAAAGATTACTTAAAATTGCAATTCATTTGAGTGTAAGCCTCTCTACCTGCTCCCAATCTGAAGTTAGTTATTTTTAATTGAATTAAGGAAACCTACTCTAGGGGAGAGATAGCCTTGCAGTAGTGAAAAACCACTTTAGGAGTTTTTTCACAGCCAGGACATGTAACACTTACACTCATATGTCCTAATTTTTAAATAACAGGCACCATGCACTATACGCCTTTAGTTCCACCTTAGGGGTAACCTATAAGTGACAGAAAGGACGTTTTAGGTCATCAAAAGGTTTACTTGGCCTTGCTGAAATGACAGTTTAAAACTGCATTACAGGCTGCAATGGCAGTCCTCTGTCATCCTGTACTAGATACTTGAGCCGTTGCACAGTGAGTGTTACAACCCACTGGAAGCATTTTTAAGCACGAGGATCTGATGAAATGATAAAAAAACTTATCCATCTGTGTTTTGACGATTTGGCAGGTAAATTATTAATTAGTGAGGTGTCAACAAATCCTCCTAAAATCATGAACTTTATTCCAGTGATGATTATGAAAACTGGCCGGATCCCTCATGAACAACATTAACAATAATAGTACAAATTACATTTGTTTGGGTACATCAAAAACGCACACTGAAACTTTGCATGCATCAGGATTCTTTTTATAGAAAGTGCAATGCAGATTTCTGTGTCTGTCTGTATCCAGGCATTTACACATCCCACTTCTGGCAAAACTGTTTTACAGTAACAACTTTATTCACAGCTATAGTATAGGTCAAACCTATGTCAGCAAGAGCTTTATAAACCATTCATAAAAATGTGGAGTCTCTTCCATTACCGATAAATAAACTGTACACTTCCTAGTCTGCTTTAGATATAATGATTTGAAACTAGAACGATGCTCCTATACATTGGAAAGACACGTAGACTGCAAAATAAAAAAGAAGCCATATATAAAAAATGCACTGTATAATTCTCAAGGTAATGTCATAATATTCAGAGAGAATCTAATATGTCCACTATGCTATGGTCATATCAGCATAAAGGAGTATGTTTGCAACGCAAAAAATATTGCAAATGAAATCTGGACGGTTTTCTTTCTGATGTTTCCACTTGTGTTATTGTTCAAATGATACAGTGGGTGTCCTTCCCCCTCTTCTTTTCTCCAGTGACACTTTTTTGTCAATGTGTCCGGTGCTATTTTTTTAAAAAGTGGGAGTTTCAAAGAAATGCGAACATTTCAGTTTAAATCTTAGACTGGCGATATTTTTCTGAAATGTACTGGTGCATTTTATGTAATCCCACTGCAGAATGGGAATGAATGCCTAATTTAATTACATCATGTGCATGTTGGATTATATGCTACAAAGTACTGCCCCGTTAATGGCCAGCTATGGCACCTGTGTTAAATGCACAATGTTTCAAATGCATATTCATGTGCACACAACTCTATATTTTGTCAAGTATTTTCAATGAGGAGGAAAGCAGGTGACTTCCGAGGCCAAAGCACCTCAGGTGGACAGCCAACGCCCCTTTCCGCTCCATCAACTACACATTGCTTCCTTCTCAAATCCAAAGCACCCAAATAATCTCACAAAGTGCTCTGAAAGACACAAAATACAGGGACATTGCATCTCCGGTCGGCCTTCTAAAAGCATAGCCATGTTCTATTCCCTGGATGGGTACTTTCACAACAATCAGGTCAATAGATAGACTGTTGACATATTTTACACAAAGCATCCGTAGTCATTCACATCCACACAAGGAATTATTACACATGGGATATATTCTATGGAGCCAATAACTTTAAAGTGGCTTTCACGTTGCTTCATGTAGGAATAACTCCCTCGACATCAATTACAAAGCCTGAATTTTGCACAGAGAAATAGGCATGTGGCGGAAGGTGGATCATGTATTGATCCATTTGTGTCCCATTGCACGCTCAAGATTGTCAATA